>NC_141777.1:18734392-19934392 GCF_054643075.1 Acanthaster planci
TCCTCTCTTATGATGTGGTACAGCCCTGACAAGTTCCATCGAGCTGTGTTGTAATTCTACCCGACAAGCTTTATTAGGTTTCCACGTAACTAGTGAGGGTTTGATTTGAAGTTGGCTGGCCGGCCTAACACTCTCCCGCCCATCGTCGGCGAATTTCCCGCATCAGTTCGTCCCGCTGATGACGAGACCAGATAACCACCCACCCCGTATATGTCCAAAGGAACAAACAACCAGCCATGCATTTATTCCCTTTATAAATTACCCGTCCGATCCTGACAGCGCGAGAGGGAGGGGGCCTGTGGAAGACCATCAGTTGTTACCAGGAAGAGAGGCATTCGATCACAACTTGTGTTCTGCTTCCCGTTGGAATCGCTCTCGCCCGTCCCCTCCACGCTGTGATCTGGACGCGGAACAGAACCAGTATCTCCTCCGGGCCAGACAAGCCGTCCCTTCCCGTTGTTGGACATTTGGACCCTCAGCCCCCGGCAACCCTCTTAGATCATTTATTCTCTGATTTTTGACACGTTGCCAGCACTTGCATTGCCCACTTCAGGACCTGATCTCATGTAATTGCTTTATACCCAACACAATTTGTGGTCCATTTGTCTTGTATCTAGCCCACCGCCCTGCTGACAGTGTGCCAGGGATATTACAAGCGTCACTTCAAGTTTCCCCTTATAAACATGCACAGACACCTTTTCTCTCATCTTCACTGTGCACTTTATAATCAGGTTCCTTTGCAATAATGATAGATGGCCAACTGAGCAAGATTAATTGAACTCTAAGCAAATAGCGTCATAGTGCAAGTACGGGTACCGCTTGTTTAACAAGTTACTTTGGAAAGCCATTTCCTTAAATGCTTCCATCGAAAATAGATGTCGCATCAGACAAAAGCATGGTTTGCACTGCTGCCTATCGGATTTAATGTAATATTATTTTCCACACCTTACAGTGTAAAGTGGGATAATCAAATAGGATTATCTTCATAAACTCACCCAAAGCCCCTGTTCCATTGAAGTTTTATACTTTGACAGGAAAGAATGTCGTGACTGTAGAATCTTTTGCTAAAGTCAAGGCCGCCATCCCCCTATTTGGCATAAAAAAGAAGCAGACGTATTGTAGGTATGGGGCTTTTCCCAAATGACGAGCAAGTTCAGTATTCTTCAGACAGTTGTCAAGTCTTAATTTCTAAGGGGTTTTGGGTTTCAGCATTTGCGTTTAGTTGACAACCTATTCAGTGTATCCCTTTTTGTGTCATTTGCAATGTAGATTAAGGGGTTTGGCCAGTCTTCGACCAAATATCACTTATCCCTGTTTGTTTGTCGCCTCCCGAAATACCAAACTATCAAGTTAAGCTGTTAAATCAGTTACATCATGTGTGTCACATGTTGAAGAATTTTTTTTATTTACAGACAGTGCAAACTTTTGGCCTCAGCCATGGTGTTCGTAATTTATTTTTGATGAGTGATTAAATACAAAATGAAGATCTCAGAATGTTTTTTATACGTTGCGTGTGAAGAAAAGATGTGCAGCAAAATGTACCAAAGTTTCTTTTTGTGGGATTCAGTTTCATCTGTGTGTTATTGGGATGTGAGATTGCGCAGTGGTATTTTTTCACACCCTTAACCCTCTCTATTTTGAGTTCAAATCAAAATCATAGTGGAAGCGATAATCATGGAGGTTTTTTGGAGTGGGGGGCTATATCAAAGCCATAATTGTATACTGAGTTGTTACAGTGCATTTTCTTTGACGAGTGCCTCTCGCGACCTTGTCCAAAGTTTTGCTGTGTTCGCCATGCGTAGATCGAGATTTATTCCCCAAATGGTTGGATGGGTTTTGCCCGGACTAAGCGTTCTCCCGGGTTATTTCATCTCTGCAGATGAAATATCTTGTCTCGTTTCCTCTCTATTCCAAGTCAGAGCCCAGTTGAGATCAGCCCTTGCACATCAGAGCTTGCAGGGGGTAAAATAAGAAATGTGAGATGACATTGGTCATAACCTTGCGAAGTCCAGCAAGATTCTTTTTGGTTTACCTTGCACCTGTGGGTGGGGTAAGCCGTGTGCTTTACATTATATAGGCATGTGCTTATTACTATTTTTGTACACTTGTTACCCATGGTGCCAGTTGAAAAAAACAAACAAAACAGGGAACATCGTAAATATTTTGCGGAGGAAAGATGTTTTCATACGTATCAATTTTTAATGGAAATTTTCCCCCAACTGATGTCGCTCCACAGTTCATGGTCATCATTCTTATCACGAAGAAGGTAATCATCGTGAAATATGAACAGTGTATATATTGTGAGAGAGAATCAGCTTTGGAGATGTCCCTGGGGTTAAGAAATTGTAATAAGATAAAGACGGATACTGCCTGGTTAAGTCCTCGTGTAATTACCTCAAGGTTGAGTTAGAGGAGTCTGCATGACAATACCATTTTGTACACACGCGTTAGTTTGCTATTTTGGGTAGTGCGGTAATTGCTTGTTCTTTTGTGCACGATTTATTTTTTTCTGGCGCGGCTTTTCCACAGTAGTTTTTTTTTTTTTTCAAATGAAAAATCCCTTGTTAATTCAAAGAAGGAAGAGGAGTTAAGTTCTTAAGAATCCATTGGCCAAAGTAGCTATATGGAAGGTATCCCTCAAAATCTATTTCAAAATGTATCGAACTCTCTTGAATCCCTAAGTCCATGCTGTTGTTCAGACGATGAAATTCTGTCAGTATCATATTTTGAAAGGATTGCATCCTGTTTCATATGAAAATGTCTGGCACTTTACAGCATGAAAGTAGTATATTGAACACCATTCAGTTTGTTAGTCAGCCCCCTCCCCCAAATATTGATCTGGCACCCTGTATCACTCGCTATCCCGCCACCAATTTAAAACAGCAAAAAAATTTTTATAGAATATTTAAGAATAGTCCATGGTTTTACTGTCCTGACAAAAAAAACAAAAAACAAACAGCAAGACTCGAATGCCAGACAACCCGCTCCTCAGCATAATCCTTTTGTACGGGCTATTCAGTATGCATCGATATGGTAAGCTTACACCTGCAATGTTTCCTTGGAAAGAGTATTTGCACTTCCCAGGACGTGGCTGTTTTGCTCGCATGCCGATATTGACCACAAGGCCAGTGTCCGCTATACGCGCTGCACGCCCGATCCTTTCCCCGGCCAGCTTTGCCCTGGAGATAGCATTCAGCGTCACAATAAGTCAGTGAATGGTACACAACCATGTGCGAAACGAAACTGCATGTTGTGCTTTTTGTGATGCCTTCGGCCATTTCCATTGTGTGAAGACGGGTGTTTTCCCAATCTTCAGCAAAAATAAAGATTAGAAATGAAGCGTACAGCTGCGGTGATACAGCCAGGCAGGCTGCCCCGAAGGAATGCCTTATTGTTAGGTGAATGCGACAGCTCCATGTGCACATGTACATGTATATACATGTACATGTACATACCTTTTGATCATATACTGTATCGAGTATTCCTGTGTACATCAGTTTGATAATACATTGTTTTGTGTTTGTTTTTCTTTGTTTGCCAGACATGTACGGTAATGAGGATGGCTCGGTACCAGCAACGTTTCAGATCCTCTACATGATAGGCTGGAAGCCACATGCATCTCAGGTACATATCAACTTCCTTGTCAGTTTTGTTAATTAACCAGCTTTGAAGATTACTTTGGATGGAGGAACATGTACATGTGCTTTCCTAACGGCCTCTTTGATAGTCTCTCCAGTCGTTTCATTTGAATGGCAAAGTTACCTAGTTTGGACACCTCTTTTACCTCTGAAATTGAAGTCCTGCTAGACGTCGAGTGCAGAGTTTTTTGCCGCATTTTTTAATTCTCGGTTTTTATTCTTGAAACTCCATGGTCTGTTTGATGCCTTTTCTCTAGAATGAGCTCTCCCTAATTCCGTGTCCATTGTTATATGTGTATGCACCTTGTAATTCATAATAATGAATTTCTTCTCATCAGTAACGTCCCCATTTCCACCGTATAGGTGAATTTCTCACCAGAGAGTAAAACCTAAGTTTTGAGAAAATTGCATTTGAAATTAGTCTCTTTTTCAAACGCTTATTTCCCCAGTATTTAGCGTGACTTTGACTTAACCAATGCTACTTCATGAAAGAGACCCCCCTCTTAAGTAACACAACTACCGAATAATGTTCATAGAAGTCAATTAGAATTGTTTATCTTGTAAACAAACAAGTTCGCCACTTCGTGGAAACGCTAAAATTCATGTGACTTGTCTTCTCGTGAAAACGCGTGCTGTTTTGCTATAGCGCGGGCCAGGTTCAGAATTGTTACAGTTGTATACATTTCCTGCGTCAAATTTGCCTCTTCGTGAAAACGGCAAAACGAGTTTGCACACCGTTTTGCCCTTCATAGCCAACGCTATATCTATGGAAGACAAATCCACCTCTTCGTGAAAACGCATAATGTGGAATAATTGAAATTTGCCCCAGGTAGATCAACGTGGTTTGGCTGATTTCAGCAGATTTGGTGAAAAAAATGATTACACCAAGTTGTAGGCATTGCGTAACCTGGTTGAGTTTGTCTAGAAACAGAAATTTGAAAAAAAAATCATGTTTTTTTGGCCAAAGTGTCTCTTCGTGAAAACGGTGACGACATATGTCAATATCTGATATGTCAATCTTGCAACAGTTAATTAAAGATCACACAAAAAAAACTCACCTGAAACTACACTGTAACATATCAGACGTCTTTATACGTGCATAATAAGGCTGCTATTACTTTCCTTTTGTAATTGTAATGAACAGACTGCTTTAATGTCGGCAAAAATGACGAAAGCACACTATTAAAAAACCCTCACTGCCTACACTTATCTTTCCGCCACCTTCAAAGACAAACTGATTTCTGAGTCATTAAAAAATGCATGGAAATGATATTGAACGAAAAAAACCCTGAGGATTACATCAAGGGTGATCATGAAGAGATTGCAGGGTAAATGTTGACAAAAGATACGCATCCACACGCCCACTAAAACTCCGGCTGTGTCAACATCATCTTAATAGGTTTTTGCACGGATAATTGGACACTAATTGGGAGTCACATTTAATCTCTCGATTGGGTTTGTCTAATTTATACCCCCAGTTTCACTGTGGTATTTCACCAAGGCTCTATCGATGTCGGTGTCATACCACTGTCATGTGAGCGATAATGGAACCAATCCATGTATCTTAGACTGTTGTGTGAGCATATCGAAGCCAGTACTCCGATATTCAGCACCCTTGCCTGAAAATGCTGAAGAGTTTGGGATCACATGAAAATGTACTGCCTACAAGGTGAAGCTCGTTCCCAAGGGATGTCTGATGGACACGTGGATGGAATATAGAGGACTGGGAAACGAGAACGGGGTATTTATGCAAAATGGAGCAGGATGGGTAGTTCACACCCTTTGATTGAACACGCGTTGTCTGAGGTGTTCAACTGGAACCTCTCGGTGGGCGATCATAAGGAACCTCATTAATGACGTACATGAAGCTTGAACCTCCCAAAACGCGAAAATGAAAACAAAACATCTACCCAAGGTCAGGTCGACCTGTCTGGCAAGCGGTGCGACTGTTTGCGTTTCTGGGCACCTTGCGCCTCTTGTAATAATAGACAGTGTTTGAAATGCTCATTATTGGTGTTAATGGTCAACAGCTGAAGAGAGAAAAAAATGGAAATTGCCTAATCGTCAGTACCATTCAGGGACGGGTATTTTAGCCGCCTAATTGGGGTTAACACCTTGAATTAAGGGGTTCGTTGAAAGCCGCTGACGATGTTGGCCGACCCTGAGCTGTGCAAGGAAGTGTGCTGCATCGCTGCCTTTGCGCGCGCTGGTCGAATTATCCAAGCACGTAAATTGATTCAGGGCCTCTTCATTACCGCTGAACGGTAAAAGACGTTAAGCGCGAATCCTCAATATGTGGTAATGAGGATTTCGCTGTGTTAAGCATAACCTTGCAACGCCGCCTGTCTGTTAAACATTATAGCCCGTACACCATCATTATTGATCAGGAGGCTAAGAGTTATAGTTTCCCTGTATCACCGAGTTGTTGCTTTGTTCTCACGTAATCAGTTATACTTATAGATATGTCATTCGGAGGTTTGTGGAGAAGAACCGCCACACAATGTTGTCGAAAGGGAAATCAAATAACGAAGGGGGGGAACGCGTATTTTGAATGAGTGCAGGCCCATATAATTTGGGGATTTTATAACGAACCTCAGAAACCCCAATTCATAAAGAAAAGTGCTGGGAACCACCAAAATATTTTGTCAGGCATCTTGCTGGAATGTCTTGTTCTATAATTGTCATAGGGAAGGTAAGTGATGTTTGTTCATCCCTCGTCCTCACCCCGAAGCCCACTCATCTTCAAGTTCTTGTTCAAAGAGCTGTTATTGATTTCCACTTGTGTCTTGTCTTCATCACAGCCCAAGCCAGCGAAACGAGGCTCGGCGACTGTATCTCTCAAGGATTTGGATAAGCTTTCCAAAACCGGTAGGCCGACATGAGGAAGCTTATACCCAGCCAAACCTCGGCAAAGTGTCATCTCTAGAGTCACCCCTCGTCACCATGCTCCCAGCAAACTGGACCCTTGTTCACACGTTTTACTCAATGTACTTCTGGAGAGGAGAGTAAATAATGGCATATTATTATGTGCTTCGACGGCTTCAAATATTCGTTTCAGACCGGCTCAGGAGAATGGACCCTGATAATACCCAAGCCACGGTGAGGGACATTATCCGCATCCATTTCCCCGAGCCGGCCAGACCGGCCAAGCATAACTTACCCACATTCACGAATACCTTTTCAGTCACAAAGACAAAACTAGTTTTCAAAATTATAAAATTCGAACGATTCTGTTAACAGTTTAACTTATATTTAGCATATATTTCAAACACCCTCAGCCACACTATGCTCCACTCGCGAATAACCCCCTTTTATGGAAATTGTCGCGCGCATGGCGCGTACTGAGCATAGACATATAAACACATAGATCGAGTTTGGGCTGCCTGTTCTTGACACGGGTTTCTTGTTCTCGCGCTCGAACGGCGGGAACACGACTCAAGAACACTGTTCTTGGAACAGGATCACACCACCTCCTTGTCAGAGTTTACAGGAACACACGGAAAAACTTCGGAGATTTTGATTTTCGAACAGCCGCAAAAAATAGCGAGATGGCTTAGCCGGAGACAATGGGAAGTTGTTACAAAAATAACAATAATCATTTTCCATAGCAAAGAACAGAATGTTCTTTTTAAATAGAAAAGAATTCAGCTCGGCTTTCAAAAGTCTACTCTGAAAGAACGCACATGGATGCCGCCATGTTGCATGCAACAACCAGCGATAACTGGCTGTACGTTCCCGGCGTTCGAGCGGCCGACTAATGAACAACAAATCGAGCGATTCTTGAACATAGGAGAACAAGCCGCTCGAACTCATCCATAGATCATCGGTCTCGCGCGTATAACCGTGATTTCGAGAAGTATGGGCGAACAGTGAGCAAAACGATAGATGACAGCGCGTTCAGTGCGCATCGCGTGTAACGTACTTACATTGCCTGTATTTTTATGCATGTGCTCTCAAAATACGTTCATTTTTTTGCTCTTTGGTACTGCTGTTCCAAACGCATCGTTTTGAATCTACTTGAGCTAGGTGAAATAAATGGAAGATATTTTTCATAATCAAAAAATGGCTTCATAGAATTTTTGGCCGGAATTCTTCACCTCCTGTGCGTACATTCCTTATACTAAGGGGGTGAAATTGCCCATAGTTTTGATTTTAGTTGGATGCTTCGTAGAAATGTTCATGTATGTCTGAATGCGATCTGGTGGTCTGTGTGTTTAAATGTCAGTGGTACTGAGTGAGGTGGAGCACAACCAGCCGGTGCTCTCTACAGTACCGCAGTGAATACGTCATGTCCGCAATCATGTTTGTAAAAGGTATATGCGAGAGAACCACCGCGTGAACCAACGCGTGCACTCCTGGTTCACGCACTTCTGTACTCTGTGTAATAGCTCCATGCTCTTATCAACCGTTTGAGACAGACCACGTGACTGGCTCTGGACCAATAAGAATGGCTAAACTGTCATTGTGTTTTCGAATGCAGTGTTAAAGCTAGACCATTAGAATTTTATTTTGCGCCTTTTGTGCTTTTTGTTTATTGAACCAGTGTTTCAAATAATGATGGTAATGTAAAGATGACAAAAAATTGGTGTGCAAATAAATGAATTCAGCATTATGCTGTCTTGTTAATCGTGCCCCTATTGAGTGATTCATCTTTTTTTGCATCATAAAGATATAATATACAATTCTATGACTCATTTTTTTTTTTACAAAATAAAGCTTAAACTTAATGAAGATTTATACAATAACCTAATGCATCAAGCTGTATAGTACATTTTCTCATATTGTATATGAAGGTGGCGTTCTTCGTGTACATGCTTTGGAAGGGACTTCCACGACTGCGATTTGCACAAAAATAGTTTGGTAATACTTGAAAATGTCAAATACTTCGACATGTCTAATGAATGCTTAAAACCGTGTACGAGAAATCCCCTTATGACTAATTGATGTCCGGCCATTTCCTACCGCTGATGCGCGTCTTGCGATCAGGGCTTCGTTGAATGGTGCTCATTCAGTATTTATGCCTGCCCTGTCCTTGTTTTTAAGGCTGTAGGGAAGAATGCTGTGAACGTCGAGCATTATCTAACTGCAGTTAGAATGGGCTAACTGGACTAGAAATATTGCAAGAAATAACTCATTAAGGCAGACAATTTTGAACAAAAATTACGTTCATATAGTCAGCGCGTGTTATTGCATCATTACTTTGGACAATTTTCTTGCCAAGAGACAAGATATACATAATTTACTTGGATTGCAAGGGCATACTCCTATTGTCATTGGCTGGTACCAAAAGGTCTTTTGCATGTTTTATTGATGTTATGCCGTTTCATATTACGATGTACTTCAGAGGTGCTCTGCAGAACTACAAATATTTCCCGGCCTTCCGTCCGGCCCTGTGCCCTGCGGGGTCTTGGTGCTGTGCGTTCGGGTCTTACCACTCTGACCTT
The DNA here is from genome assembly GCF_054643075.1 of Acanthaster planci. NCBI lineage: Eukaryota > Metazoa > Echinodermata > Asteroidea > Valvatida > Acanthasteridae > Acanthaster > Acanthaster planci. The sequence continues at coordinate 18,743,475 of NC_141777.1, forward strand.
GGAAGTTCCCACCCCCTTTTCTGAATATCCTGGAACGGCCCTTGACATTGGGATAAACTTTTCAGCCATGAGAGGTTATCTCAAGAAATTCTTAAAACCCATGTGCTAAAGGACCGAAGAACGCCACGCGTTACATTACGAGTGGTCCCAGCAATGGCTTTATGAAAAGGGTAGTGGTTATTTTACTCTTTTAAAGTGATTTTTTTTCACCCTTGGCCAAAAGATGCAAACTTCATTCTGATAGACTGGAGGACCATTCGAACAAGAGGCTCTTCAAAGAGTTTATTTTTCACTCCTTTGCATTTAAAGGTATGCATTAAAATGCATCAGTCGCCCTCACGTGTAAACCCCTTCCACTTAGTTGTGCGCATGTGCTAAAATTTCGCAAAGTCGTCGTCACTTTCTGTTGCTTGTTAAAATGGCGACACCAGCCAGCAAACGACTATACCAAAATCCATTTGCGGAGATCTTCCACATTATGTAAAAGTTTGCTGAATTTATACCTGAGAGATATATCAGGCTTCAGATTTCATTTTGTGATGTGTTTCATGTTAATCATAAGTGACATTTCGGAGAAATGAAGATGCTTGTGGACGTTACATTTCCGAACGTAAAAAGGTATTTTAAAATCGAAATTGTGAATTGTTCTCCAGTATTTCCCCACAAGCTGCATATCTTGGTAGTTGAAAGACTGTTTGATAAAGGATAATATGTTATGTTTAAGCTACTGCGAATTGTCCTTCGTTAGTTTTATCAATTTCAACTTTAGTTCTGTGTCGATTGATGGTCGGCCATGATTTACATTTGCACATGTGCACGTACAGTACATGTACTCCATCAACGCACGTATACGTGAACTACTACAGACAAATGATTCTCGCGCAAAATGTTCAATTCGCGATAAAACTTGAAAATACTATCGATGTTTTTATTGGGTCTTAATGCACATGCCACTTTATTTCGTTTGTTTGGATAAACTGGAGAAGTGGTTTTATATTAGGAAAAACCGTGGACGTATTTTCTTTCAAATATGTTCTTTTTTTAACCGGTTTTTCAGAATTTGTTTTAAAATTTGTGCAGCTGGGTTCATATAGTACGGTGGTATAATGTTGTCTAATCAATTTTGAGTTTTCAGGTTATCTCCGTGAAATTTAGTTGTTTTTTTTTGGGGGGGGGGGGAATAAAAAATAAATTACGGTCTCCATTCGCGGAAAGAAGTGTCAGAACGGTGTCTGACGTCGCCTGCATCGAAATCCACAGTAAAGTGATCGACTGCGCATGCGCTAACTCTCAACTAAGCACAAAGGCATCGGAGTGAACGTGTCATTTGCCCTAAGTGTATATAGGCCTTTAACGCTAGACAATTCGGGAAAATTAATTGATTGTTGCCAAATAAGGCGGGTCACACATTTCCACTTTTTTAACCCAAATTGCCAGGAAGAGTTATTCTCCAGTAAAGCGGGAAATGGTTCTTGGCTGCCTCGTGGTGACTGTAGTAGTTCGATGAAAGCTTGTTCAAGATCAGGAAGGCAGTTTTTGGAATTTTTTTGCCTCCAATTTTGGACATGTTTCCAATTGTGGAGGTGATTCGGGAACAAATTGCAGTTCTTTGCTCATTCTGGTATTCACAACCAATTCTGGAAATTCTTCTTGCTTTCTTGCAAGTTATTCTTGACGTAAAACATTTCCGAATCACGCCGAGTCATTGTGACTGTATCAAGAACAAGAATAAGGATAAAAAAAATGAATACGCTCAGATTCTCAAATCTGCATAATTGCAGGTCATTGTGAATGGTTGTGGAGTTATCTGTATATGCTTAATAAAATCGCTATATAATAGTTCAGTTTTGCTGTTATTATGCATTAAATTGCAATTCTCTGTCTTCATTCGGCTTCCAATTCTTATACTTTTTGAGTATTATTGTTTTATTTTTAAGTTGTTCTTGTACTAACAGCAAACCGGGCCAAATATCTTCTGATGCCATCAAGATTTCTGTAGTCGGGCCAGATCGGAGTATTTCGTGGTAATAGTTCGGGAATGTGTAACTTGACATGTTGCAATATGTGCTTTTATTCTCTTGGGAGCACCCCCTAAATGAGAGGAGGAAGTGAAGACTTTCTCCATCATGCCTGGCCTAAGGAAAGTATCTGTAAAGTCAAGCCGCCACAGTTGGCCGTAGGGGACCTTACACCTTGAAAATGTCAGCGCGCCCTGAACACGTGTTGACCGGAGCATGGAGTAGTAGAGGCGAGATGCAAGCAACGTTTAGTATTCAACCCATGTCGTTTTTTTTAACCAGAGCACGGCCGAAACGCTGATTGTATACATCCTGTATAACCGCATGGTTATGGATGTGTGACATTGTATTATTCAAAAGCTGCGAATGGGAATAGATGGCAAAGAATGATGCGGAGGTAAAAATGAAAAGAAAGCTTCGATCGTACGCGTAGTCGTGCCGGGTCATACGATCGAGTGAAGCTACACACTAGGTTGCGATCTCTCCCTTAGAATGCGCGGAGGGAACCAAAAAACCCTACCACTCCCATCACTGGAAATTTACGAATCTGTTGTTGGAGTGGTCGTATGGAAGATGGTCCATCAGGAGTGCCCTTATTGGCATGCCTTCTGTGCCTTTATTTTTGGTAGTATAGTTGCGAAGTTAAGTAGCATTGGTTCGGCAATGTCATGTGGCAGAAAAGCACTGCAGTTCCGCCTACGTCACGTATTCGTGCGCTAGGTTGAATGGTGACCGCTCGATAGTCGAATGGTTCGTTTATCGGAAGGTTCGTTAGTTCGAAGGTCCTGTTATCCCAATGGACAACAGGGTTTCACAGTCTGTATCGACAGTAAAACTTGACTAGATAGGAAGAAAAAGAGGGCTCAGTAGTCGAAATGGACAACAAATAATGCTTAGGAGTTGTCAGTTTGGATGCTCATACATCCTGTGCTTTAGGAAAAATGAACCTTTTGCGTACAGTTGGATCCTTTTTTGTTTTGGACTTTTGGACTGTATTGGGACTACTAAATCTTTGAACAAAATGAACCTTGGATCACTTTTTTAACATATGAACCCCGTTTTATATGTGGAATTTGCGCATTTGGTCTCTTTGCCTTTTTAAGCAGTAAACCTTGGGACTGTGGGCACTTTCCAACTGTGGTTGAACAATGCCTGATTTGGTCAACTTGACAAAGTACAACCGGAACTAGCCTGCAGCGGCTGCAAGACAACTAACAACAAAGACAATTGGCATTTTGCAGAATCTGTGGTAGAGCAAAATCCATGGTAGAGTTACCGTCAAATCCAATTGATTCTGCAAATTTTCCCTTCGTTTTCGTCACGTATTCTTTTCCAGGACATAATGCTAACCACTTTGTTAGTGTGAATGCAGTTGAGTGCCTTTTAATGCCCTTTTCTTTCCAAAACATGCTCCGCAAAGGCAGGCGTGACACAAGTGGCTTAAGAGTTGGAGGAAGCCATCTAGTAAAAAGGACTGTAAGCTTTGGACCACATTTGCAAGTGGAATTCAGAGGTTAAAAAGAGGCTACGTATACAGCATCAATCTTAGGCTGTTTAATTGATCTTTGAATCCGGCAGTAAATCTCACTTGAAAGAAGTAGGATGCCAGTTTCTGCTCTTCGAAAGGATGGATTGTTCAAGAGACGGTACGCGTCCAAAATGGACAACGATGCCAACCAGGCATGCCTTATTTTTGTTCAAAGATCACTAATTTGTGCTTGCTGAACATCCCATAAAATGAACTTCCTCCTGGTGTAACGAGAAACGGAAGGGATTTTGTTTGATTAAAAAATGCATTTTCTTGTTTTGTGCTGGAAGATTGCTGGGCGTCCATGTGCTCTAGAAACGACTTCAAAAGTGAACAGACTGGATAATAGTTGTTATAGTTGTCAAGAGAATCTATCGATTTCGTATTTCCAGGAACTTACCCAAATGCGTGGTTTTGTACAGTTTACGCTTGAATCACAACTAACAGTTGTTATCTGCGTGTGAACGTAACGGCCACTCCCGTTCAAAACTAAATGTTTTTACAGCGGGAAAAAGGGCATGCTTTTTTACTGGTGTTTATGGCACATCGTTTGATAGACCAGCGTGTGCTAATGTTGTCGACGTCGTCCCGTCGTGTCATAGTTTAATTTCTCAAAATCTACGAGGGATGGAAATTAGACGGTACTTGAGTGAGCAGGTCGCCCAATGCAATTGAGCTCGTGTACAGAGATTCAGTCTCAAATTGCACGTAGTTTGGTAAACACGAATATCAACCTGTGTGGACTACACCCCGAAGGTTTGAAACGGTTCAATATAATTTGCAGTAAAAGCGCAAAAACTGTTATCAGCAAACAAAAGCTACAATTAAAAACTACCACGTAGCCGAGTGAAACGTAACCTGCGTTATTGCCGCGAAATACCCCGTCAAAGACTGCCCTCTGGTTATATTAATAACCCTCAAGCGCGACGCCACGGTTAACGAAGTTAATCGTTCGTTTATAGCATTTCAAATTGCGCTGGGCCCATTCTGTTCAGGACGTGTGTCATTATTTGTTTCGTTTCCAATGATGAGAAACACCTAGTATATCGGATCACACCTTGGCGATTGGTGTGCACCTGCATACTGTTTACTGGCAAGGTTTTGAAGAAGAGCTAGCGTTGGGTTTGAACAAGACTAACAAACACTATATCTCTCTGTTATCTCCTATTCGGTGCGGGGTTTTAAACTTTCCTATCACGTATAGGAGATTTATGCAGACCTGCACGGCACAGTTAGTGCTTTGTGCTTATTTCGGAGTGACACTCTTTTCATAATTGTTGAAGACACTCAAACACTGAAAATAAATCCCCTCATTCCTGTGGAATCTTGGAATGATTACAATCACCAGATTAGCTGCAGTCCAACTGCTTCAGTGTCCCCTGTATAAAAACTATGCGGGCCCAGCCCCCCGGAAGTTTTACCCCATTACATGCCAATGTTACAACGTTTGGATGAGTGTGAAGTTCCCCCAGCCGTTTTGCCAGAAAAGATCAGTATCAACTCAGATTGCTATCAACTAAGCTGCAGCTTCAGCGATGTTGGAAGAGATCAAAAGGTGTTGTGCTCGAGTTATAGGTCGAGTTCGAGCGGCCCGTTCTTGACACGGGTTTCTTGTTCTCGCGCTCAAACAGCAGGAACACGACTCAAGAACACTGTTCTCGGAACAGGATCACACACCATCTCTTCGTCAGGGTTTTACAGGAACACACAGAAAACCTCGTGAGATTTTGAGTTTTGCAAAATTAACATTAATTATTTTCCGTAACACTGAAATGGATGTTCCTGTTTATGTAGAAAAGAATTCAGCCCATCCAAACATTAACTCTTGAATAACGTAGCCTACATGGACGCCGCCATGTTGCATGTTGCTTGTCACTAACTACTAGCGATAACCGGTCGTTTGTTCCCGGCGTTCGAGCGGCCGACCCACGAACAACAAATCGAGCTGTTCGTGAACAAACGGGAACATGCCGCCCGAACTCGGCCATAAAAAATGTAAATAGTCTTGTAGTTATCTTATGGTGACTTTTTTTTCTATAGCATCTTCCGTTACATCGTCATGTGTGCGCCTAGTTTGGAAAAGGCACTTTGTTACCGTAAGTTGTGTTTCAAATTATCCCCGCGTGGGTTTTCACACCAATGCCTTCAATTTAAGGAGGGGAAATGAAAGGAAAACACTCTGTGAAACGTGGAGTACTTTCTATTGGATGTATGCCATGAATCGTGGATTTAGGGACATGTCTTGTGGTTGTTCACAGCGTTTGAAGTCACGACGTTTTTACCGTCAAGGACGCTTTCGTGAAACGTTCAACTCTTGGGATCGAAAAAACGTGACTTCAGTCGATTCATTGGATGCAGTATGCTAAGGTGTATGGACTGTTATGCGGTTTTGGATGAATTAGCACGGTTATCCGATCTGTTGGTAATTTAATTTTGTCTGGAAATGAAGAGCTTTTGGGGGGTTGTTTACCGTTTTCTGATATCTGCATTTTGTCTAGATGAAAGAACAATTCTGAAACGAGTCTAAGCAAACTTCCCAGCAAGCCTTTGAGAACACGAACTAAATGCTTTGTAATTCTAACTCCAGGGGGATTTCACGGGATAGTGGGATAGTTTTTACCTGGACGCTCGTATTTCAGCTATTTGTTGCGACCGAATTCCACCTTTCACTCCTTAACGTGTCAATATAAAACTGCATGGATGCCACAGCGTCGTGCTTGCGTCTGTAGGGAATATCAAGAAAACACAGTTAGCGCTAAGAAAACACTTTCAACTAGACATGCAGATTAACGGTGACTTTTGTCTTGTCGGCCACAGTGTCGCAGCAAGTAACCGAAGCCTGGGTGTTTGTGATGGTCGTAGCTGTCTGCGAGATGCAGCGAGTGCGTTGACCTTGTCATGAGAGCCTTGTGTACGATTTATGTCTATCTTTTTCAAAGGCAGCGACGATCCCACAATATGTGTCAAGAACTCAACTCTTTCGGTGTTGAGTTATCGGTCTGCCCAGGTGTAGTTTACCAAAGGCGGTATTGTTTTATGAAGTAATAAAACACGGACGGAAGACTCTTCTCAGTATCATTGATACATGTTCCCCAGGTCCATAGAAAGGATAGCCTTGAAATCTGTGGAAGTGCGCCATAAATCGATATCTTTGCGATATGGCAAGGGTAGTTACTTGATATTTTATCGAGGAATACGTCTTCGGGCTGTTGAACATGTCACGGGCACAACTTCAGATGCAAGTTTCCTTTGGCATATCAAATGACACAGCCCACTGGCTTATTTTGCATTGAAACATTTGCGACAGTTCACACTGAACATCCGAACACTTTTCGCAGAGTGTGTTCAAATTAAAGGAAAATCTGCCCAACAGTGCTTTTCTCAGACAGAACATATGCTTTTGCTTTTCTGAGTGCGGGCAGAACTTTCCCTAAATTGCAGGCACCCGTTCAAAAGTCACGCTGTGAAATTCGCTGCTGTGCATGAAGTATGTACCGAGCCGAGAGGCACTTCGCTCGTCGTCATACATGAGAGGGACGGTCACTGTTACGTTAGTGCGTCATCCTCTCTGCCTTTTCTGTGGTAGCTATACTATTTAATATAGTGTCCTTGGGCATCGACCAAACAACAATTTTGTGATGAATTATTCTTGTTATTCTTGTTCTGTCTCTTTGGAGTGAATAAGTTCTTGTAGGTAATTTCTTTAATACCTATAGACCTCTGAGACAAAATAAATTCATTTAACCAGTTACATGAGCACCCGGGGCGATTTTTACAAAATTTGTTTGGCCATTTTGTGGTATAACTTTTTAGAAAATAATTTCTGTCGATCCGTGGGCTGTAAAAAATGACTCGACATTTCCGGGCCCGACGGGCCCACTTGGTCAAACAAGACTTTAAATACTCTGCCGAACGCACCGCAGAGAAACTGTGTTTCTTTGAAATCATATTCCTGACACGTCATGCATGCAGATTTATATCTGTTTCAGTCCATTTGACCGAAATAGGGTGATTTAGGAGTTGTGCTAGAGATGCAGACAGCACGGTATCAGATAAGTCGATGCTGCGCCACAGGTGAAACGAACACAAACTGAGATTGGATATGGAGCGAAAAGAAATGGTTGCCAGACTGATAGTTAAACCGACAAACATCAGCACTCTCAAAATGCCTCGTTCAAGGTTGTGTTACTAACAGCTTTTATATCACGACCTGTCTTACTACGTGTCGATAAACCCACCTGCTTTAGTCTACAAAACCAGTCCGTTCTTCTTCCGTTTGATTGTGATCTGATGACACGTTGGACGTCACAAGTCGTAATAATGGCCCCTGGCAGGTATATAAACTGCACGTTGGCTCTCGTCTCAGCATGGTGCGTCCAATCGCACGTTTAGACCAGCCAGTTTAATTAGTCGATGTGTGTAAATCTATCTCGACTCTGCACTCGATAAGTTTGCTCATTCTTCGGTGCTTGTAGTTGTGAAAGTCTGTTGCTGAAATTACTGGTTTTAGCCCAGGCACACAGTTGTTCTGGTGCGTGTGTGCCGTGAAGGTAAGTCCACTACATTTGAATTTTATTGGCCTCTCCGAAAGGGAAATACTAACATGATATATTTGTTGGGAAATGCTCTAGTAGTAATTAACAAGGCTCAGCCGTTATGTGAAGAAAAAAATATCCTGTCCTGATTCAAAATGACTCAATATATGAACGGGCCCCAAGCCCAGGATCAGCTGTCATTGACGAGGAGTAAGTAATTTGAAGAGTTTAGACTTGAGTTGATCGTCATGGGCTGAATATGTGGTTTGTCATTGACGGTACATGTATCGTTGTTCGTTGAAGTACATCCACAATGAGTTGCTTTAACATTTACAAACAAAAGTCCTCGTAGGGGTAAGTGGGTAAGCAACATATCTTTAATGCCATTGATATCAATGCATTTTGTAAGTGACGTTAGTTTTGGTCCCATTTTATGAAACTGGACTTCACCTGTTGATCGTACAGCGCCTAAACTCCAATACGTCTGGCATACCGGTAGTTGTCACCGTGATTCTTTATGCCATTATTTCCAATACACAACTCGGTTGGCCTTTTTAGACGTGGAGTACTTTACCGAAATATTCCTATGGGTGTGTATGCGACCTTGTTGCCCAGGATTGTAATAAAATTTCGCTCGCTGTTTAATAAGTTTTCGGCAATCGCATGGGATGATACAGAGGCAAACGATTAATGTAAAAACTTTTTATTTTAAAAACTGTTTTTCATGATTGAGGCCTGGGGACCCACGAGCCTGTGGTAGACAAGAACCACAAACTGTAAAATTCGGGTGGAATATCTCAAAGACATATCGTCTAGTAATAGGATATGGCACGACTGTAATCTTGCATACGCTGCAGTTGCTGCGCTACTATTGAACTACCTGGTGTGTTTGGTTTTTGTCTGTATAAATCGCTCTATTCGGCGAGTAAGCGAGGAATAATCGTGATCACTGCGTGGCTCGGAATGACTGATGGGCGGATCAGATGGAGTGGTAAACACACATCCTAGTAATAGGAGGCAAACTACATTTGATTTTGCGCGCTAGAATTAAACATTGTTCAACATCGCAAGATTGACTGTTTGGATTGAATATTTACCTCCAGATTGGAACGGGTCTGAGTGTTGACTCGATTTTGCAACCGTAGTCACGAAGCTTATTGAAAGGTTTAGACAATGCTTGATGTCTTTGAGAATATGGCGGAGTTCCCGCGCACAGACAGGCTTAAAGGCTTTGCTTTATCATTTTGATTATTCTACACTGACTCAGCTGCAATGCTGAATTGAAACTACAAAGTATGACATTATAACCCCCCCCCACAGCAATGTGGATACTACATGGGTTATTAATACCAGAGTTGGAAATGTGTTACATTACAGAGAAACAAGAGATACTTGTATCCAAATTGTGTATGTGTGAAGTTTAGACTATAAAAGGCGTCGTGTGGCTAAGATGAAAAGATGTCGTTATTTGATGTAAAGTGATGAAGAAATATATCTTGGGGACTTTCTTTCCGTTCGGCGGAAATTAATCTCCTGGCCTCCTGTGCACTTATGAAAGAGCTCAGTCGAGATTCGTAGATTTCACTTTACCAAGAAATCTGACATTTTTTTCGGACATACATTGTGCGAACTGTTGTGGCCAGTATAGTTGAGCGCGCGAGTCGTATCGCGTTAACAGCACTACAATAGAAATGAAAATCAGGCAGTGTCTAATTCCTTAATGGTTATTCCTCCGTGGGTCTGGTTTCATTTTTCAGCAGTCCGCAGGCAAGAATAATTTAAGCTTACCGGATTAACGAGATGACCATCCGGGCAGGAATCGGGTAAAGTGGACAGAAAAGGTACGCCTGTGTATGCGACGCTGAACGGGCTAGTTTGTAAGCTGTGAGTTGGCCCTCTCGCCAATACCTGAACCACATTAGTATTCTCCTTCAACCAGGAACCGAAATACGCTGGGTATGGTACCTTTTTACGTGAAACAAGATATACTGTTGATCTTAGTCCCCGACTTGACTGCCCCTGGGATATGTCCGACGCAAAAGGCGCAGGAAAGAAAATATTTATCCACAAAGCGCGAAGTGCACCGTCGTCTGCCAGGCGAACGTGCACCGGCTCGCTGTTCAATTCTGTTTGGAAACTTATCGCCTCTGGTGCCCCATACTGTGATTTTAATACGCGTCACTATGTCTTGATAGATTCGAATGGATTGGTTTTCGTGCTTAGGTATGAGTGCAGGGTTTCTAACGCCTGCAAACCCTGAGGATAGATATTTATTGAAAATGACTATGCTTTTCAGGCTGTTATTTCATGCATATCCTCAGTATACAAAAATAGCACTATGTACCGTATACAAACAATTTAGTTAGCAGTGCATTCTGCTGCGACGACATCCACCCCCGATAAATTAACGTACGATCCCATATCGACAGGTTAATGAGACACTTCAGCCAAAAACGTGCGCAGTGGAAGAGAGAAATTGTTTCTTACCATGACATTACCAAAAAAAGTTGTTTGACAAATCATGCAGATGGTGATTATAATCGGCCTCTGACTCAACATGGCAAGAAATAAGCAGATCTCATTGTTATAAAATAGTGTCTAGACCGAACATTTCAGCGTTTTTCTTTTCAAGCTTAGAGTTCGATTTCTGTACGAAATAGATTACAGCAAAAGGTAACTTCACTTTTGACTTTGCAATTTGTTACCTCGTCCGAAACATCGTCAAGTATTCAATCCGCATGTATCCTCCCCCATTTTCAAAGATTATGGTAGAAAAAACTGTGGAGAGCACGGTTTGTTGCTCAGTTGGTGGTCAAAATTTAGACATAAGCTGTGTAGATTGACTGCATTGATGGTTCAAACATTCCGTCGCTTTGTTAGTTGATGTGCGCATCGGTGATTGTACTCTGGGGCTCCCTGGCTTGACAGTGACCGTTTTCTGTGGAATCGCGCTTGAGTTTAAACAATTAATGTCCCATGCGGTTCAGTGAACGAGGATAAAAAATAGCCCGTCCTCATTCATTGAATTTTCTTTTGCGAGGATGATTGTATGCACACGACTCCTTTTTGTCAACAAGCTGGACAAAGTGATCGATTTACTAATGCGGTTGTCGTAAATGAAGTCATTGAATCTGGAAATTAATATTTTATCGACTGTGCGTCACATACGGCAAGCATACCAGTAATTACCAGGTCAAACTACTTTACATTGGTTGATTTCCATAACAGTAGTAAATGTGAGCCTCCTAATGGCTGTTAGACTGTTGAAACAGCGCCCCACATGACGTAGCGCAGCCATCAGGACAGCAGAAAAAGTGGTTGGTGGGGAGAGGAGCCAACCGCGCAGCGTTACTGGCTTCACTTTAGCGCTGGCACAGCTCGTGCACGCACGCATCTTCACACCCACTGCTGAAAGGCTGCGATACAATGGGCTATCTATGGTGTGTCTAACCACTGGCTGCATTGAAGATTCTGGTTGTTCGTCAACGTGATTTGCTGTCTACTCCAGCGTTATGTCACACTGGATGGATGAATTGGGGGACTAAACATACAACGGCACTGTGATTACTAAAGGTAGTTTAGTCTTGGGATTCTGTCTTGTAGTTTGTCTCCTAATTCATCTCTGCTGACACCGAGTTCCTCCAGGAAATGAGGGGCTTTGACAGAAAAATGAAATTCAGCCCTTAACAGACCCGTGTGAAGGGTAAGTGGATTTTGCATGTTCAAGCATGCAGCCATTTTTCGTTCATAAAGAGATGGGATAAAGAGTCACAGGCACTACATTTTCTGAGTGTAATTCAACCCATTGAAACGAATGGAGTTGCGACGATTGCTTTGTGGCAACACTCTGTAAGCAAAGAGTGAGACTGCAACCAGCGATCATGTGCGAGTCCACTGTTTGGCTTTGAAGCTCCAGCTATGAATTAAAAGTGGTCGGTGCTGGTACAACACAGCACGAACAAAAAGACGGCAGAAAGCCCCAAATCTAATGTAAATACTGCACTCCATTCTGGTCCAAAACATTAGAGTGACTACGATATTTATGGTTTATTTGGAATGCTGACTGTAGAATGGCAGTTGGCACAGAGGCAAACCGACACGTGCAGACAAAGAATGACATAAAAAAGGGAAATGCGGCCGGTTGCTCCATACAGCAGAAAGTTTCGGTGAGACATATTGATTATGCCACTTACCAGAAGAATCTTAAGGAAAAACAGTTGAATTTGATGCTTTGAATCGCATATTGGACTTCCTTCACTGTGTTAATTATCACTATGGTGGATTATAGCTTGTTCCGAAGGTAAACCGTGCAACGGTGCTCATTTGTAATTGAATGCCTTGTCAAATATCTGAAAACCTACGGTGTAGCAGGTTTTTAAAGCCTCGCACGAATGTTCATGCGCTAATGGTACCTTCATTCACGACTTCGGTTTTCTCAGGAATTTTTTCTTTGGCCTCTACAATACCATCAAAGACTATTGCCAAGCTTTGACATTTTATAACCTTACGTATTGGCGGCCAATAAGGAATGTACTATAATGGTTAAAGGACCTAGTCCGCCAGCAATGAGACTAAAATCTCAAAATTTCCTCTAATTTGGTAAATGCCCAACAAGCTTTCCCGAGTGTGTATGTGTTACACGCCCTAATTGCAAACCCATTGGCAATACAATCAATTAGATTTTCTTTGAATTCGGCAGGCAAACTTACGTTTGCCATCAATATTGGCTGTTATTCCTAGATGACTTGAGCCTTGACGGGTGAAATTGAAGTCTTAAAACATTAAGTGTTCATTTCAAGGATGAATTTTAATCTAGATTGGAAGTGACATAAAGGTACAAGACACTTTGGGATCGGGTGATTTGAATATTAAAATAAAAATCCATTTCGGTTTCATTATGTTTGAGGAGCTAGAGTGTAAAGTGAACAAACAACGTACATAATCGGAAACATTTATTTTCTGGGTTTTTTACATAAAAATAACTACTTCTCCTCATGGTACAGTTAAAGCTAGTGGGCAGCTGTACCTTTAAAAGCAATTAATGCAAAATTGCCTCAAAATATTCATTATTATGAAAAAGAAAACAGCACACCCTTTGTTTTTACTTCAAATCTTTAGGAAAACAACGTTAAAGTTTCTTTCAAGCAAGGTAATTCTAAGTGTTGTTTTCTCGAATGAGGATCGACAAATCGGTTTAAACAACCCAAAAATAAATGTAAGTGTCCAACCAACGTGATTGATTGGGCACATTATTTACCACTTGTTGGTTGATTTTTACCAATTTGTTCTCAGGGTGGAGAAAAAAGGGTGTTAAGGCCATGAATGCATCAAAACCAAGCAGAAAGTGAGCCTCGTCTCTGGAATGGGTTTCAATTAAAGTACCTCGCCCACTTTCCCTTTTTCCCATTCATTTCGGATGCCGCGAATACACAGAACCGAAAAATAGCTTTCAATGGTGAGCTGGCTTGCGAGTAGCGACAATAGGGATGTAAAGGTCTGTCTTCCACGTCCCTCCAGTTAATTGCTCGTTGGTAACGTTGAACTGACATCGATGCTACAGGTAAAACTCCGAAGAAAGAATTGTTGCCTGGAGACGGTGCATTTATAGCAAGGAGTACATCACCAGCGGTACTTACAGTGATGATGCTGGTGAAGCATCGGGAATGTGTTTGTCGTTAATCCAGTCTCTGCTAATACAAAAGTGCGTATCATGTATCAAACGAGTAACAAATTATGAATGCGTTGTGTAGAAATATTCAAGCTGAAAGCACTGTCGATTGCGAATGAAAGTAATGAAGTAGAACCCACGTTAATGTTCAGTGTATATTTTTCAATAATGGTAAATGGTTCTTTGAAGATTAGTATACAAATCCTGTTTGCTAAAATTCACACTGATGGATGCATAGTCACGCAGCAGTTTAGACCATCCCTTAAAATAACTGTGGACCATACGGTAGTCGCTCTTGAGTTGAATTGTAGCCTCGTAAACACTAAATACCACTACAGACTTCAAGGAGCTTGGGCATTATAAATGGGGTTTACCTTATCGCAACGACAATCATTTATAAATGGCGGCAAGGTAGTGACAGTGGAGATGTGGTTTGGCGCCGCGCAGAATCGGTTGAAGAGCAAAGCAGGCGGGGTTGGGCCTCGTCGGCGGCAACTACTCGCAATTAGACGACGAGCCGAGATCTGTTGTCCCGATTTTCCTGGTTCCTCCTGAAAGGTTTTCCTCTTCATTGTGCTGGCAGGTTAAACACCATGGAGATGGCAGTGTTGCCGCTGACTTCACTGAATAGAATGACCCATTAAACATAATTGGTTTTGCGCCATGTTTTTTTTCTGTCAGCCTAGTTCAGTATATTGTTCTGACTGTGAATAAGTACTGCATTTTTGTGACTGATGTAAGATATTAGATAAGTTGGCACAGACGTGTAGACGCAAGCATCATGGCGACTTTGTTTATAGTGTGGCACACTTGTCGCGGCTCTGTGGGTACAAGATTTTTCTCTGAACCTGCTTCTGTTGATGCTTCAAACTTTGCTTGTACGTTGCTCGTCGTCATCTTACGGTTTATGCTTGGTGCGTTGTCAGACAGTTGTACTTTGGATAGGGCTGGGCCCAACGGGCAGTTGTTGGAGGAATCAGCAATATATATGCGATTTCGTTCGCCGCAGGAGGTTGAATTTGTAATATGTATAGGCCCGTGTCACACAGAGACGGATTCTACAGTATGCAGTACTGGTGTGTACGGCTTCAATGGAATGCTAGGATGCGGTAGCGAAGGATCAGAATATATCATAAGAATCAGAAACTTCGTATTGTCAACAAACTTAATACTGACTATCGGATTCCATATCTTGTTGATATACCAGGCTTAATTTTGTGAAGATGTCATACTTTTTTTTTACTTTGTTGAATCCAGTATTTAATTTCATCTAGTATCTGCTTTAGTTGCCAACTTGTCTGGTGTAGATAAGTTGGTGATGATTTATGTCAAAATGTGACAGAAATTAGGATTTATTGAGATTAGAGATCGAGGATCGCAGGTCCTACTGCCAAAAATCTCCTTGGGGAAGTACAGAATAAAATAAAATAACAAATTGGACCTTCGGAGCGAGTTGGTAGCGGTTGAACCATATGAATATAGACCTACTATGGTTGTCGGGGTCATACTCCTGGTTCAAAGCACCTCGTGTTCCTTGTTCTGTGGTATACTCAAGCTAGCCGGAAAACCCTCGAATGGAATCTAATTCGGTCCCACGACAGTGTGCAGTACGGATTAAACTGTCTCCCTTTACCTCGCCGTCTTCTGAGAGCTTGAAATCAACCGGATTGAAATCGCTGGAGGGATGAGTTTGATATTAGGGAAAAGGGCCTGATTTGCCGAGCCGGTCGGCGCTTGGCATTAGTCCTGCCTTACCGCATGGGAAGCTGTAATGTGACCGACCGCGTATGCAGCGAACACACAAACACGACAACACATGGAAAAATATCGAGCGCCTCCAAGCAACCAGCATGACATTTCAGGTTGAGCGATGATTTATAGGCATGCAAAGGGCGAATTGTTGAAATTCGGAGACGAAGCAACATCGGTTCTTTCTTCCTTCAATTTGCAGGTGGTGACCAAATTGATTTGGCTTCTGACAGGTATACATAGCCAATCAGCTCTTGTCAGCTTTTGTGGGACATAACTCCTTCGGACTGAGAATTGATTGCAGGGAAAGAACCTTCTCCCCAATATCAGCTGTCTAACGCATAGCTTTCAGCAATCATTTCATATGAGAATAAAAAACGAAACCAGTGTTTGTGGACTGTAAAGAGGACCATCTTGAAACAGACTTGTAAAATCTTGTTGGTGTTTCGAGAACACTCATGGCTTGCTTTCTGCATTCATTTATTCCGTTGGCCGCGGTGCGCCGTTTAGAAAAGCCGCAGTAACACTGAATCTGTGCAGTTGAATTGTAAAGAAGATGCTCATTTAAAGGAGACCTCTTAGTGAAATACTGTTTTCCAGAGGTGTCCAGCAATTACAATAAAACCCATTAAAACAGCAATTTATGCAATGATCTAAAAACGTAAAATACGAAATGTATGCGTAAGAACCAGTTAAATAAACACGTTAAAACACAAAAATATTAAGAATCGCGATCCAGCTTTGTACTGATGTAGATCAGACAAACATCAAAAAAAGTATACATCTTTTACCCCCCCCCCCCCGGCATTAAAGAAGCAAAGATTTCTAACTGTTTTTAAAACTAGTTACAGATGCAGGCAGGGGACATCTGAGACACATAGGCAGGGCATTGAAATACGTAAGCTCCACGAACAACAAACGCACATTTACATAAATTCGATTTCCTGATTGAAATAAAAATGTTACCTTAGGAAACCGACAGAGTATTATAAGAATATGATGTGAAAGAATGCCGTGAAAGAAACAATGGCACAGTTGAGGTGGTAATTGCATGGTGAGACTTTTGAAGACCAACGTATTTAAATGAAAGGTATACGCCTTCCTTCTAAGGTCCATTCCATTGTCGGTAGGACATGCTCTAGATAGTGAGCGTCTATCACCGTGCGAATGGAGCCATGATGATGCTTTGGGCCTCCAAACTTGGCAATATTTTTGTTTTCACATTTCCACGCAGTGTCAAGCGTTAACTTAATTCAAAGAGTAAAATGTACAAGATATATTTATTTTAGTACCACTTTGTTTAGGAGAAATGTCAAAAATGAGTCGTCGCTAAATGGTTTATCAACGATCATGATACACAGCCAACTATTAGAGACTCTCACTGCTATCCTGTACTGGTAACGCCCGTCACTAAATTTTGGGCTCCAGAAATTATTCCTTTGCTATTCAGCCAGTATATGGCAGTGAGTGGTAACATAGTCAGCAATATAAACCTTTATTGTTATTGTTTAATGTAACTTGTTTTAAATTTTAGAAAAATGTTCAGTGCTCTGATAATATCCGACGACCGTTCGTGCTAGATATATTCCCCATCGGAACTACTTACACCATTATAGGATATCTTGGTGTGAACCGCATGTTGAGATTGCTTGTAGCCCACTACGATCTCGAAATAACTGTTTGCTCCAGCGTGTACTGTTTTCCCTTATATAACCCATGTCCTGTTGAGCTAGTGCTCTTGTAACCATGGCCTGTAAATTTCTAGTTGCGTGATATGAATTTGTATCACAGAAAACGGGAAGGTATCATGCGTGCTCCTTCAACAATAACTACGCAAAAAAGGATTAACGGTAAACTCGTCTGGCTGACGCTGTTTGTTATTGTCATCTCATCGTTGATTGAGTTGTAAAATGTCACAGCATGTACGGGGCCTTCGCGCGTTTACTCCAACAATTCCTTTACTCTATCTACAGTCTGCCCGTCAACTCCGATAGAAAAGTAAATTGGCTCCGTATTTAAAAATAAAGCTTTGAAAATTGGTTTTTACAAATGTTGGCAATTAATTGGCAACTCATGTTGTGAGATCGATCAACCTCAATCAGACGTCTGTGTCCTGTTTTGAAACAAGAGACTGATTGAACGAAACAAAGGGAAGGCGTGTGCAGGTGAAAGCTAACGGCGCAATCATGTTAAGCAGAAGTTATCAACAATATCAAAGTCAAGTACTTTTCTGCCTTTAGCAAAACCTGGCTCTAATTTTGGTCTAAACGCGCTGCATAATATTACCAATGGTGTATTTGCGGATTGGAATTTTAGTATTTAGTAATTGGTACCGCAAACAATCAGTGCAGATAAATACAGTAGAAGACTCTGTGTAAACTAGGGTGAAAGAATAGCCTACGCGTTTGCATTCTTTAATTTATGATCGACTATACTTTCTCTAGAGGTTTCCTTCAAAGTGTAGGCAATTCCTGTGTAGTTGATATCCACCATCGACCGATATAGCGGCGTGTTTTGACCACTTGATGTTGCAGAGAACGCTTGGAAGCACAACCAGTTCCCCTTTCCAGTTCCTACTATTATTTCCGAGCTGTGACTCGCCCCTACCGCCAGCAATTCATCAGGCCTACATGCTCTA
Organism: Acanthaster planci; assembly: GCF_054643075.1. Classification (NCBI taxonomy): domain Eukaryota; kingdom Metazoa; phylum Echinodermata; class Asteroidea; order Valvatida; family Acanthasteridae; genus Acanthaster; species Acanthaster planci. The sequence continues at coordinate 18,761,611 of NC_141777.1, forward strand.
TGAAATGTCCCTGTACCCTGGGACTTGCGTGTAAGAATGCATAAGACGCGCCTTTTCTGTGGCTGCCTTGTTCGCAATCCGACTTCATCAATGCGCCCATTTGTGTGGAAGACTTCAATTGTAGCGTCAGCGGAGGTATGCCAGGGCGTCCTCCCACTAGATGGTTCGTCACAAAAGAATGTTTCCATGAAAACGAATTAATCTTGAATGAATTAGATTTCAAGGTGCAGTCGGACTACTTCTGCGGCATTGTGTGACATTGTCCATCGTGTACAAAACAGTTTAATTCATCAGAATGAATGAGGGCGATTCACCGATAAAGGGTAAGAAGGGGATTGGAATGTAGAGGGTGAACCCCCCCCCCCCCAAAAAAGAAAGACCGCAACCCACAAGTATTATTTATTTCTCACCATGTCATAAATTGTAAAGCTTAAGATGTTAGCTTTCAAAATTAAAGACTTCGTTAAAATTTTATGATGTGTTTCAGAGGTATTTTCAATTGCGTATAAGACGTGTTTTTTGTTCTGCCCAAGGGGATTTACCATAGCAATCAAAATGCTGCGTTGAAGCCCGCTCATATGAGATCATTGCAAAGGCCTGTAAGAGAGGATACTGAACTGAACAGGGTTACGCTATGTTACATCTTCTGGGTTTTTTTTCCACCAGGAAACAAAATGGATTCTAAAAGGGTTCAAAAGTGATTAATGTTACCGAAGTAAATAAGATCAGCGCCCTGTCACAAATTGACCGATGAATTATACAGGCTCAGCCGGAGCTGTTTCTCAGAAAAAAAACTCATTAAACTATGAACCCGCACAATTAATTAACAAATACTGCCTTCTGCAATAAGCATTAGATTTATCGAGTTTGGGGCTCGAGTGAGATTTGAAAGAAGTCAGACATTCAAACAGTTGCAATTTTTGTGTGATTAAGTTATCAAAAAAAACTATAAGTCAACCAAAGTAGTGTCAACTTACCCAAGAAACAGATTTGGATTTTATGCAAACAATAAATTTGATTAATGCGACCGATCAAGTACACGGCATATACCCATGTAGAGATTTCAGTTATACCTCGTAGAAACAACAGCGACAAAAGTATTGTTGGTTTCCTTTGACTGATACGAGTATACGGACAAATCCTTGTACTTGATCGCTTATCATTGTGCGCAAATGATGGTTTTCAAAAATTTAGCACCTGACTGTTCCAGGCCACAGAAAATACATTATTCAAGATACGATGGCGCTAACACTTCCCGTCACCCCTCTAAAGGCCGTACAAGTTGTATTAAACTCTGACATATCCCCCACCCATGTTTTTGGATCCGCCCTTGTAGTATACCGTTATGCTGGTTGAAATACAAAATATCTTGCCTTTGATTGTTTTCTGAACGATAGTATTTTAAAGTTATTAATAACATCCCAGTTTCTTATAATACGGCATTATTAGGCCTATGCAGAAGATTTTAAGTGATTCACTGAATCAAAGGATGTTCACTACCGACACACGAACAAATAACATTCGTAATTCTAAGTAAAGAGGATCTTTTTACACAAAACCGATAACTGAATTTAGCCAGCGTTACACGCAATGCATCCACTGCACATGTACATGTATGTAGCGCCCACGATGTTGGGCATTCACTCCACAGGCAATTTGGAGTTCCCCTCGCGCGGGCGGAAATATCGCACCGTTTTTCCTGGCAACGGCGCGTGGCCCATCCCCGCCTCAATTGAGTCGCTGTGCCGCTCACTTACCAGTAATTTGATGATGACAATTAATGGAAGACATTAGGTGAGTAGTGGCTTGGCAGATGACGGATATAGGTTGTCAAGGGAATGCTTGGGTTACCCAAGAATGTCTGATGTGCTGCTTAGGCACTCGGTATCCATTCACGCATGTCAGACATGTCATTTAAAACCCAAATTACCCTGTGAAACAAAGGTCATTGCTCCACACTGAACCGACTTAAGATGAATTTAATGGTTTACAATGAGTTTTTAAGGAACAGATTATTTCTAAATCCTTGCTTCGAAACCAACGATCTAAAATGAAATTGCACAATATGTAGTGTTATCAGCGACCATTATCGTGTACCAGGTTTTCCTGCTAAACGCCAGTCAGACCTGAAAACTTGTCTTTTTCAGTTCTGGTGATGTGTCCCACTCATCCCTTCATCACTGTCCCATACTCCCAAGTGGAATGCCATGTTCATAGCAGCATTTTAAATTCCACCGCTTCGCATGGCCTGCAGGGACTGGGGGACTTATCAAAGACCCAGGGGCTTCCTGAAAAAACCAGAGATTCAATAGACACCTACATCTTTTTCTACTAGCTCTGATACAGCCAAAGATCCCAGTCTTCTGTGGCGCAGGGGGGTCTTGAGAATGGGCGGGGGGGTTAAATTCCGGCACCACAAGATGATATCCTTGAGTAAAACGGTTTTTCTCGTCCTTACTGCCCTTAAATGCATCGGGACAAGCGAATCCCTTTCACACAATTTTGTGAGGAAACACAATACGTCATTCGTTCTAAAGAAATTTGGCTTTCCCAGCGCCCTAAGGCGTAGGAGCTCGGAGAAGCGACTCAAACGCGTCACAGACCACTGGAGGGCGCTATAGCCTAAGTTTGGGTAGCCTTCCTGCTTATTCGTCAACCTTATGGCAGACGCGACCGGAAATTACAAAACGGGAATTATCTGTAATCGACATCAAAATATTTATGCTTTGAATGGCTTAGACATTCCAAAGTATACGCACGTTGTAGCAGACATTTATTGTCTGTGACCCTTTTTTCCAACTGTTTGTCAATTATGATGAAGGTATTTTGGGCAAGGGAAATTACGAACTGACTACAGAAATGTGTAAAGTTTAATTCAACGTCTTAGCATTTTGATCGATGACAGTGGGCTGGATCAGTCAGCACTGAAACAGGATTATCTGTCTAGTCAGGCGATGAGGAGTTAGGAGACAGGGAACTACTTGAACCATGTTACCATCGCACGCCGTATATCTTCTGCTTTCCTTTGCAGAACTCGCCTCGATAATACGTGAGATAGCGTCTCGGGGAATCCAGGGCACATGATTCGTGGAGCCACTTTCATTTCAGAAGTAATTGCGTCTCTGGTGGTGGTTAGCTCCAGCCTGTGTGCGTGCAGTCTCGTTTGATATTCCCAGCCGTGAATTAACTTGAACTCTCATTTCGTGTGTTTGCATGTGGTCGCAGGATTTACATTATGCAGCTCCACCGAAAGGGAGGCCGTAGTCCTTGGTGAAATTAGGTCTGAAGTTCATTAATTTGGCGCAGCTTCTTATCTGTCGCCGTGTCACACATTCCCCTCGTGCATTTTTTATTCTCTGTTTATGCACTCTTACAGCATCTCCCGTAACATTCTTTTATTTCTGAAATAAAGTGCCATGAAAAGGCACTGTAGAATGAATACGGACTTTTTGAAAAAAGTCTCCTTTTCAATTCTCTCCTGCATTTCTGCTGGAACAATTTAAAAAAGGAAACAAAAATAAAACGATCACAGTAGTTACCCTCACGCCTTAATGTCCGGGGAAGAAATCTTCCGTTCCATGGAACTGCTGAAGTTCTATCCGGAAGCCATTCCTCACATCCCCGCAGGAAAGGGAAAGGCTTTTGCGTCTGAAAGACCACTTGACAAATCGGAGGAAATTGACGGAATCTGTTCTTCCCTGAACGCCGCTGGCCGGAGATTGGCGCGCGCCAAGCGGCAAATGCACTTCCCCGCCTGCGTGGTGCAAGTCCTGCTCTCTTGCTAATTATGAACAGGTCAGTGAACTTTTATAATACCCCTTTGGCTACCTTATTTGCTAAGAGCGGCTATCCAAGTTATTCAAGTGTTAAACTGCTATCATTAATAAAGTAAAAGATTTATTGTTAGTCTGCTATCTTTTTTGTCCAAAGTGCATTTGAGGGAAATACCTGAGAGTATGAGAAAAATGTATTTGAAAAAAAAACCTTGGTGGACACTGTTTATGAGCAGATTGGATCCATCATCTGTTTAACTCGTAGGAAGAAGTGGCGTACCAAAAACGCGAACTACAAAGTCATGTCAAATCAAGTAAACGTTTTTGTCGAGACATTCTCAACGAAATTCGTTCTACGCAATGAAATGTGTTAAACATAACAAAGGTCACGTCAAAGCTTTATCAAAGTTAGCTGTCTAGGTTAAGCCTGAAATATTTCACGGATGAGGAACATCACAGTGTTACGTTTCGTATTTTTAGGTTTTCCTGCTGCCAAATCGTGCAGCTTTTTAGTATGTTATGGAATATCTGATTATTATATTCGTCCGCTAACTTCTATAGAGGACGTTTTTCTGATTTAGGATTAAAATAGAGGTGGTTATAGCCCGTGCATGTCTTGGAGTGGTGGCACAGGATGGCATTAAGTTTTGTTGGTATTTACCTGCCCCCGGTCAAGTGCAGGTATTTAACGCGATTTCTTTTCGAAGAACTCTCGTCTATCCCCATATCTCCATTCAAACACACCAGGTTGTTGGAACGTGTGGACGTCTAGAGCACTTAACCTGTCCCTCGCACTCATGAGCCCGCATTAAGTGGAGATGCGACGCGCCGCATGGTGTATAATATGGCACCACTCACATGTTGATCGCCCTGACAGGTAATGCAGCCGTAGGATCAGATAGGCTTTTAATCAATTTGTCTGTGTTGTCAAAAGCGGGGCTCGCGTCACACGTTCAGTATGCTCTGCGCGGTAGCGGCGTTTTGAGCAGAATGGTACACTGACTACCAAAGTACCGTGACATCATGTCGTTTGACAGGATGCCATCTTTGAGTCAAAATTGACAGTATGCCTCAGGCCTCTCCAGTTATGTTGTAAACTAACACAGGAAGATATATGGTTTTTCTGAAACAAACGATGATCTCTCTCAATAAATAGACCACATCAAACTGACAGGATTTTAACAATCGACTGAAAACTTGACGAACTACTGAGTGTATCAAAGCAGCCTTGTTAACATTATGCACACGCCATACGTAGGGCTACGTTTGTATGGATGAGCTCCGGTAAGATTATACAGACATCATTTCTGGGTGCTAAGATGTTTCAGAGAAAAACAGCTATGAAATTGTAAAACCATAAAAAAACATCTTTGCAATGTGCATCTTATTCAACAGGAGAGTTCTGTTGTTAAGGAGTTGTGACTCTCTGCACAACTCGAATATTGCAAATTGTTACAGACTGAGACTGAAAAAAGGGATAAAACAATATTCCCTTCGTTGATAAGTACGCCAGATAGCCTTATTTACGAGGTATTAAAACGTGAATATCTCAATTAAGTCTGAGGGCGCAACACTGAGTGCGGGGACTGAAGAGATGGTTGAGAAACCGATGATTGCGCTTTCTTCAGAATGGAGGACACCTGCTACCTCTAACTTAATAAAAACTGCACAAAAGGTAAAAATATATCTTTGAATCTCTCACTGGTTTTTTTTACACACCTTTTTCAATACAGTAGCCATGCTGTACTTTTTCCTGATCGTCATAACCTGCTCTTGGAAACCCCATTTTTGTTTGTCGACATAGTAGGAATGGAAGATTCTCGCTTGGACCACACAATGCAATTTTTAATATGCATCTTGAAAGTGAACCTTTTGTATCAATGAACCTCATTGTTATTTTTTGTTCTGCTATTTTTAATCGGTATTTTGGAGCCTTTTGGGATTGTTTGCCTACATACTCATGAGTAAGGCTGTGATGTCATCCCAGACACTGAACCCCAATGTTGTATTGATTTGTGGAAAAAAAAAACTGCTGGAATGTTTAATTATTTTGCTTTTGTATATTTCTCTTTTTCTTGAAATTTGTAGTTGTGTATGGCCATCAGCCAGCAAGCAACCTGTTTTCAGAACTGTTTTCAAACAGTATTTTAGGGTTCAAAATTTGTACGTGGAAACATGTAAACTGAACAGTGTCTTCCCTGATTTTCGTCACAGCAACAGGGCCTTCATTTGTATGGACAAATTTTAATATTTTAAAAAAGGGACTTTTCATTACACTTAACTCCAAAAAGATTTCAAACAGTTTTATACTTTGAAGAAGAGCAATGTATTTGCCTTCCCAGTCAGTTAAAAAAAGAATGCGCAACGCATTCAGGACAGTAATATACCAAATACACAGTCAGTTTGGCTTGGCGCTAGTGTCTTAATAGTTTTCCCTTAGGACCCGTGTGATGGATTTTTCTTAGCTACATTTTGTGCAAATTTCTTCCCTCTTAAATATTTGATTTGAAGACCGTTGGACATCCTTCTAGGTTATGACAAGTGCGCTTCTTTAACAAACGTTCACAATTTAGTGCTCCCAAACAATCGAGGGCGTGTTGCTCTAATATCATTCTGCACTTACACAACAAATAATCACCAAGGAGTTTACGACTGTCACAGCAAACCTTCCAAAATTCTAGCAATTGTTGTGCTGAAGTAGCTTTTATGTTGAGCTTTCTGCCTAGAACGAAATGGGGCAGAGTTTACTTCCGAATGAAGCAATGTGTACTACAAAAATTAAATCAAAAGACCAAAAATGCCCTGTAATGGGAAAATTAGAAAAAAAAGAGGTCAAAGGGCATATAAGGATTGCCCCAAACTTAAACTGCATAACACTTTATTGTCTTTATTAATCACACAGATAATATACTTTCATGAACGTTAAAATAGATCTGTACATATTTCTTGTGGTCGCCTATAACCCTGCAAAAGTCCATGTAATGCATCGTGGGTTTTGGATTGGCTGTTTTCTCAACTCTGAGGCCAAATGGAATACCATCTGCTAGCATTTCTTCATCTCAACCCTTCGAGTTGATAAGATGAGAGACTCAATCTCACTGAGCCTTTGTTGCCTCATGGTGATTTGAAATTTCCGTTAAATAGCGATGAATAAACATGTTTCAGGACTGGTGACGTAGAACATTAAGAAACAAAGGCCTACATTCCATCGTACACCACATTTTGATGTTTAGGGAACGATAGATTTTATTCAAATTGACAGCCGCTGGTGATTCACTGAGAACGGCATTGGCGGATCCAGAAACCAAATTTTAAGGGGAGCAAACTTGTTTTGGGGTACAATAATTTGGAAATCTTGTAGGCCTAACTTCTTTGGCCTTTTTGCACTCTTGGACTTGTTACACACTTTTTGTAGGAAGGGAAATCGACCCACAAAAAGTCACCTTTTTCTCGTTATTTACAACAAACTGACTTTCCTTCCTTTGTTGGGGGCTGGGATAGCCCCTTTCCCCCCTCCGTGGATCCATCCGTATGAAGAGCTTTTCATTGGTGCACATGGCGAAAAAAAGCCGCTCTCACACGCAACAAGCCATTTGTCCTACATAATTCGGTTGTGGATACAGTAATACCTTTGATAAAGACAAGAAGAAGTTCCATAACACGCTGGACTTCTGAGAGACGGGACAGACGCATGTTTAAGACGCCAAAATGAAGTGTGTCAATAATGGCCGTAAACGTACAATGAAAATTGAATGAGTGATCCGCGTTTGCCCCGTCCAAAGCCCAATCCATACAACAGGACGTCGATTGGGTTTCGTATTCCAAGGGACCAGGCAAAGATGCGTTCCTGGATGCCTCAATTCCTTCGATTACTTGGAGGACAGAACTTTGTAGCCTCGAGCACCATCAGTGAGCTGCATGTAATTGCAATAGCAACCCTGGCGTGAAGCTGTTCGTTCTAAGTGCAGCGCCCGTGGGCAGAGTATTTCATTCTCCAAATATTGGCAGTCTTGGTAATAAAATACGGCCTGACAACCTCTCCATTTGTAATACGACGCTTGTTTGTAAATCACGCGCAAATCCGCGCTTAATTTGGACAATGTCCAGAGATACAGTGCGAGTGCCCAGGTTATCCGGACGAGTCTACGGCCTGTGCTAAAATTAGGACATGGGCCCTCGATAATTACATGGATGTGTGTTAATGCGTCGTGGGTGAAGCAAGCATGAGATCACTGCCCTTGCATTGAGATTATGTTTCATTCTTTAAGAAAATAATTGCATAGATGTTTCGTCAGCTAAGTGCAAAAGCCGAGTGATTGAATGAAGACCACCTCTGAGCTGTTGTTTGACTTACAAAAAATGCTGTCAAATGTCAGTTGGCAGGCACTTCTGGTACAAGCAGATTGGATTTAATTGATTGTGGCCTGGACCGTGTTCAGCACTCAGACCAACAAGTCCGGACAAAACCGTCTGCCACAAATCGAATGTTATTTGGCATTGAAAAGGTTGCCCTTTTGACGCCAGGCAGTGTTGATTTACAACTGGACCTTGGGAAGTTGGGTGGAGTGTAAGGACTGAACTCAAATGACGTCATGTCCCAATACAGAGTTGTTAAGATCAAGGTTGGATTGAGACGCGGAATGGTACCTGCAAAAGGCGTGAAGAATTAGCAGAAACCGCAGTCGACAGGATAGGAGAAAGTTAAGGCTCCTCGTCTATAGCGAGGACCTATGTCATTATGAGATGATAACTAGTTCCTCCCAGTACAAATACTCTACATCCTCGAATTATTTATCATTACTTGAACGAAGCTCAATGCTTTACGTGAACTTCTCTCTTAAAGACGATTGTGAACCATTGATTGTTTTGTTGTTAAATGTTTGACGAGAACCATTCAAAATCCATAGTCGGTTGAACAGCACGTCCAACAGGTGACCCTTGTTAACTGTTTCAGCTTGGAGGGGAGTAATGTCAGTTGATGAAGCTTCATATAAATCGCGATATTTGTCCCTCTTGAGTCGCACATCCTGACATTATACAGTTGCCTCTTGTCATCAGTGATCCATTCTGATGGGGGTCCCATTTTCCTTTGACAACTCTTGAAATCTCTTAACTGACATTTTCATAGTACTTTTTTAATTTCAAATCGGTTCCACCTGACATTCGTGTCGTTCAGATGCTAGAGACCCTTAAGCATCGCCACTTTAACGTCCTTTTCACGTAGTTAAAGTCGCTTTATTGGCTCCCAGTACCGGGAAGAAATCAGTTACAACTCTGTCGATAATACAATTCGGTCTTCGCACGTCAAACGATCTTCATTTTAGGCAGATGTTTCGCCTTGGGGTTGATATCAGTTCTCCCGCGCAGAGAACATCGTGTCCGCGGGACTCAGTCTGCCGATGGGGCTTTTTATTGCCCCTCGTAGTTTTGAGCGACCGCGGGAAATCAATAGGACTTTCTTGAGACCTGAAGACTTTGGACTCATCTAAGCTTTCAGATGGGAACTGAGGTTGCAAAGCACGGCGCTCTTATTGAATTTCGTTCGTGGAGATGATCAGACAGAGAAGCAAATTCTCACCCGGTAATGGCGCGGCCAGCGATATAGCCTTTGCGTTTCACACCCGCTGAGAATCCAGGTTGACCTTCTTTGTCAGTACGGTTGGTGTAATGCCTAAGATGGAGTCACCTTTTCATTTAATTTTTGGCTGAAAAGGGAAAAATGGGGCCGTGATTTCATCAACAGGTGCCCAAAATCAATTTGATTCTCCCCAAATTATATTCAAAACATTCAGTATAGGAACTGGCAAGCTTCAGCCTAACGCAGTGTGATGCGGTTAACGTTGCCTAGTTTTCCCAAAAGTCATGTAATCTAAACTGTAATCTAATCCACTTGGACTCTTTAATTTACGAAACTCAAGACAAAGTCTTATCTGTTTCTTGCCACAGCTTAAATCATTTATTGAAACTTTTGCCAGATATCAAATTTGTTTGGGAAAGCTGGCATCAGAAATATGGGCTATTAACTGGCCCCAAACACACCAATCACACGATCAATGGACGCCCAGGTCCGATGTACATCAGTATCCATATGACATTAAGGCCAATCATTAACTCAGCGGGCACCCAGGCCCAGGAGCAATCATTCTGGAATACAGCCATGGTTTGCTATGGAACATACAGCACACCCAACCCCCATGGGTATATAAGAGGGTGTGGCTGACCTTACAAACTGTGTGTAATACACATATCCATATGAGCAACATTATCCACTGTTAACAGTAACCATGATAATAATGATACATGTCAAATCATGAATGTATTAGGAGATGGCTGTCTCCAAACCCTGTTAGAAAAAGTCACTTCTTAAAGAAACCTGCAAGACCAGGTTGGAGCTGGGTGGTGTTGGGCAAATTGAACCAGCTTGCCTAATTTGCTGTGATAGAATGACCCGAGCAAATGTACATCCCCTTAAGCTAGGATTGTATACAATTTGAGCCTTGACCCTCTGCCTGATTGGTCAAAACACTTGACTGTGATTGGCTTACACTCTTGACTGTGATTGGTTAAAAGTCTTAACTATGATTGGCCGAATCTATGAATAATTAGTGCTGGTATTCTCCACAGAATCCCAACTTAGTGAAACTCTTAACTTTTTAAAGAGGTAAAACTACAATATAGAGGGGTAAATTGAGTGTGAAACAATCCAAACATACAAACAATTATGACATCTGCTTAAAACACTGAATATAAACATCCAGAACATTTTACATTGTAATATAAACTACTTTTAATCACATGAAGCATGTGAACTCATGTTTGGCCAGGTATGAAGTATTCTGTCAAAATATATATTTTGTGGCAGAATATATTGTCTCCTTTCAACAGGGAATGCACTGTTTTGTAGGGTTTCACAGCAAAAACGATAAACCCACATTCACTCAGTAGTCTACACTGGTAGCCTTGCACAAGTGATTCTGCACATGCAAGGAAAAAGCAAACCACCTTTTCGAACGAAGGGCGCTTTATCTATATATACACGTGTACGTGGCACTGTCTGACAACCAAGTATCAGATTCAGCATAGCAAATCGACCTGTAGCGCTTCAGAAGTCTGACCAGCATTTTAGTAGTTGATTTACTTCCTCGTTTAAATGAGCTTACACTGTCATTGAGCATTGTTAACATCATTGACCCATCCCTTTCTTGATTTGTAAGCAAGCAAGCTTGTCTTAATAGAATGGCCTAGTTATTATCTTGCTTGTTTCCTGGAATGTGCTTCGCGCACATGTATTTTTGGTACCATTCTGCTAACTTCAGCAATTCCAGTGCTTTTCTGCACTGACAATGAAATCTCCAGCATAACATCTATAAGAGCTCCGTTTGCATTGTAAGCTTTGTGATGGGTGTCAAAAAATTAATGATCCCAATCCAACCAGAATGATGACAAAGCCAGTTACCACTCTCTCGCAATAGCTTTCAAGAGACACTCCTTAACTGGCGCGGTTGATGTGGTTACCATGACAGCGTGCAAACAATGGTCGCCACGTAAGGCTATGCAGATGTTATTTAATAGCTACCCTTTTAACTACTATTGCGATAATGTCGAGCATAATCTAGGCAAGACATGTTCGAGGCATACGTGTCAACAAGATGATGTACCCTCTAGATGATAATTTGCTGCATAAGTTATTAATCCGTTTACCACTCGGAGGAGTAAATCGTTACACGACATAAAACACACGTACGCACAGTCGTATCTGTTTTACATACAAATTGGGGACATTCCTTTGTTCTCCTGTGGTTAAGGAAACTTGGGGAAAATGCTCCTTTTTCTCCTACTAGAATAACTCCTTTGAGCTGGATTTTTTATGATGATTTCCTGGACTGTTCCTCTTCATTTTGCCACAGATAACCTTGACCCCAAAATGTCTCTAGGCTGTTTTTCAGAGAGAGGAAGGCATTGTGAGGGCGTGAGCGAATCCACATAAGGCCATCGTACCCTGCATTATGCGGATTTCTTTTGTGCAGAGGTCCACACTATGTATGCCACGCCTGCACACACATTTTACTGTGATCGAGAAAACGTGTATCCCTTTGCTGACGCGTAACTCTTACATACACATAAACGTATACAAGAGTTAAAAGTATATTGGTAGCAAGCATTATCTTTTGAGCCGAAGATGACTCCTGAGGATGAGAGACAAATCATTTGTTCATGATTTTGCGTGTGTGCGTCCTCAAATGTGTTGCAGTAAACGAACATTAATGCAATGTAGTACATGTGCATGAATAAGATGCTTATAGACGTATAGGGTGAAGATCTTTATTTTTACAGTCTGGAGTCTTCGATTTTCAAACAAACACATTGTATAATCCTAGCAGTCATTTTGGCAGTGAAGCATGGGATCTTCAAGCTAGCAACCCGCAAAAATTGCTTTAAGCATCCCTTAGAACGGGCTAGGTGATCAGCCTTTGGTTAACATGCGCGTTTTGGGGTCTGTTCCGGTTCCGTTTTACTCGCACATTTAAATAGACACACCCCATAACTTACGTATGTGGACCACGCACACAACATACACTGAAAACATGTCTTTTGAAAGGGACCTTTGGGTCCAGAATTACGGAGACTGCGAAATGTGCATTGTAAACTGCGCTGTAATTGCAAGTCCTCCCACCGGCAACCTTGTTCCCAGCGGTAACTTTATTTCCAGCTTGGCTCCCAATAGTAACCCCAGGAAACAAGCGAGGAAACGATTACCTCGTTTATTTGGTGATTATATTTTCAACGGGTAATACGTGTTTTCACATTTGATGTGATTTATTGTATCCACCTTCCAAACAACCCCCCTCGTCTCCATTTTGATTATAAAATATCTTAGAAAATGTTCCACTCCCAATACAACACGCCAAGAATTGACTCCACATTAATACCAGATACATAATAGAACGAATCCTGATTAAAAGCTCGTCCAGAATATTTTTAATTAACGTTAGTATCCAATATTCTTGGATGTGCAAATCCAACTCCAGGGTGAGAGCAAGTGGCAGTGGGGGCGCACTGCTCGACACCTCGGGGCGAGGTTGGCACTGGCCTCGCTCGTGTGGGAATCACATTGCCACGGCCACTTGGACACCGAGAGCTCAACACGAGTCTCCGTTAGTATCGCACCCGTCACGTGAAAGGCGCAAAGGAGGGAAGTTACCACCAAAGTGGGGATAAAGATATTTCCTCCTGTAGAAACTATTCCAATGGAAATCTTGCAATCACGCGCTCACTGCGGTTCCATCAGGTTGTTTGCATAGGTTGCCCAGTGCCGGATGCTCACGTTGATGGCAGAGCCACCAAAAGAAGGGGAGTCATTTTGATTTCAGTGCTGAACCTGTGTGCCAGAGCTCTATAAACAACCCGTCGTGTTTTTTGCGCCTGCGAAGCTAACGAGGGAATCAGTCCTTACACCCCAGACAACGCCGACTTAATACTGCAAATTCAGTTTGGTGTATGCGGACTGGGTCAGGGCCCATTAGCGTTCGCCGCCAAGATTAAGCCATGGCGTTAAGGGAAATCAGCCCAGCTGTGTGAAGTGCTCCTTGTTTGAAAGAGGGTCAACACTGTAACCCTAGCTGGTTGTGAAGTGACCAATTAAAGCTAGCATGGAGTCTAAAAGTCTTGATTTCCGAACTTCTGGCCAGTGTTTGATAAAGAGAACAATTGAAATGGCTACATCTTTAATACTTTTACACTGGCCGATACGAGAAGCCAGATTTTCCAACCAGTCGGCCAGTTTATGGATGCCTCAGGTATGTCGAGTTTTATTTCGATAGGTCAACATCAGACGTTTGTTATTACATCAGACATTTGTATACCAGCATTTACTTGAGAAGTATCACACGCTTAGCAGACCTTCAATGAATTGGTGAGAAATAGGGACATTAATTGTTTTCATCCAATGTTCTGGTTAGACCACACACAGTCAGAGACTGCACAATGTCTTCAAAATGAACAGATAAAAGCTCTCTGCTATTTACACCAAATACTCTAGAGCCCCCCCCCCCCGGAACCATGCCATTAGTTTGATTAATGTCAGCAGAAGTCACGCATATGGAGATGACATATCACAAAGATCATGCTCTTACAACAAGGCCCAGAACCGAGAGGAAACTCTCATCAATCACGTCAACGGATCACACACATGGCTTAGCACCTAACGCTATTTTGTTAAATGTGCGCGCTATATCTCTCAAATAGCGACCGGTAATAGGCCTGTGTTTGGTCCGTCCCGATGCTTGTCTTTGGGAGTTTAAACATTTCGAATTTGTGCCACCAGGCCTATATGTAAAACTTGAATACTGTAAGTGCATACTTTTAAGTGAAAAAAATTAATTGCAGGAATCCTGGGAGTTTCTTTTCAGAAAACTGGTTTTAGTGGGTTCATATTCACTTCCTCTTTAACGAGCCATTTGAATGTTCTCGTGTGCCCGATCCTTGGGCTTGTCTATTTGCACACAAACCATGGAAATGTTGTCACCACAGTCGCTTACCAGCCAATCATTTACAATTGACCGTGTTCGATCGTGGCTGGTGTGTTGGACGTTTGTTCTCCAATGAGCTCAATTTCGTGACTTACTGTCCAACTTTCCGCTGTTGATTTTTTTCGTGCTTTGCTGTTTCTCAGTGATGTTTCCGATATACAGGCTTGACTGATAACTGTGTAATTTCTTCCTCAGATGTCTTTGCCGTGGAAGGCGCCTGTAGCAGTCGTCGTAAACACCAAAAGTTCACAGGAATCAATTCTCTTTTTGCCAGAAGGTTTTACCACCCAACTTGGGCATTCTTGAAAGGACACACAAATATATGAAGATAAGCAAAAAACACCTTCTTAAGAAATTGAATCTAACAGGTGCCTTGTGTTTTGTATTTAAAGGGAAAAAAGACTACCATATAGCGATGTAATGTTGAATTCAACACTTTTCTGTTCAAAATGAGTCTCTTCTCCCTTGAGTCAGAAGTGCGTGACAAAAATTTATGACTTGGATAGCGACTCAGGGCTTCAAAGTGTCATTTGGTAATTCTCATGAAAAAAGGCTTGGTTTAGTTGCTAGCCGTTACTTGCCATCGTATGAGGAGGTAGCTATGAGCCGAGTGAAACTGAACCACGTGGCCTAAATTGAAAGGCGTAGCAGCCTTGCCGCTTTCCCAAAGTCTCATACGTTGCCATGACAGTTCTGCGGTTTACGTCAAAGCTGTCACTCCGCACGCGCCAAACCGCTAGATCGCTACGGAGTAACGCGAAACGCGGTTGAAAAGTGGCCAGGTCACATCGGTTGGTTTCCCGGGATAACATGCACCTTGCCATGCAAGCGCGCTGTGATGAGCTCCGGCCCCGATGTTACGACGCACCATATTATACTTAATTGATCGCGAGGCAGTGCCTCAACAGAACGTGCTTTCGGTTGTGATCCGCACCATTAGATCCTTAATATGACGTCCTGACTGCATTTTACTTCACCACTTCCAACCAGTAGAGGTGAATTCACGCTTGCACTGCGGTGAAGATTCAAGATAATTTCGGCATGAAAAATACTTTGCTCTTTTTAAAGTACTTATGCTATTCAAAATGAATTTGTGCGGAATTGTCTCTCACTTTCCAGTACGTTTTAATTGTTTTACCGTTGTAATTTGTAGTGCTGGGGAAAGTTGTTGGGGGCTCGAAATCGCGGCAAGTAACGGCTATATCTTCAATCTATGCTTGTTACAGAAAATTGTAATGTTGAACACGTTTGACACTGATTTGTGTGCTCCTCTAGCGCAGTGGGAGTCGAATTCCCACTGGTTGTCATTCCTCGAATGTCCGTGCGAAGACAGAGGGGGAGTACGTTGCCCACTATCTATCTCGAGGTGCTATCCAGGGCAGAAGTACACGGACCTACATACTCATCTCACCTGTCACAGAGACCTGATATTTCTTCCCGATCAAACATTTCCCAGCTCAAACACGTAATCCATATCTCCAACACATTTCTGCTACTACCCAATGGCTTTCTTTTGCCACAGAGCTCACGAGTCTCGATCTTCGTTATTTGTGCAAATTTAACGACGGGACACTCAATTTCGGAATAGGTCCTACTGTCTGTCTGGAGGAGATAAAAATGACACGCATGTCTGTTTGTGTTGAAATCCACACGGCGACGAGGAAAGAGATTTACAAGGTGCTGGAGTTGGAAAATGTTCCGAATAAACTCGGTCGTGTGCAAATTCTACCTTATGCCGTTGATGGGAGCATTAATCTTTGGCGGAAAAACTTTTACCTCCGCAGTGCAGGTTTGATCAAATTAAGGTACGTTCGTATCGCTTCAGACAGAGCGACGAAACTGCTGTTACTCTCGGTTATTTATTATTAGGTCATATATCTCAGGCAGATAAAGAAAGTTCTCCAAAACTCAAGTGTTTGAGTCAAGAAGAAGGCGGAGGCCTTCATTGCAAATCATCTACTGTATGCCGAGTACAATATAAGGAGGAATTATTTCCTTGTATTTAGTGTTACTATTAAGTGCAGTCTGGTAAATGTGAATGCCCCTACAAGTACAAAGGCGTCAGCAATCGATCAATTATCGATTAGTGCTTAAAAAAGCAACCTCTGTTATTTTGTGGACAGAATTACGGTATTTTTTTTCTTTACAAAGATTTATATAACTATTTGTAAGAAAGGTAGCATTGATAACAAGTGAATTTTAGTCAGGTGACCCGGGAACTGCTTTGGATCGGATGGTTCTTCCGTTTATTAGGCCTCTTTCAATCTACAGAGAACCGCAATAATGCCTCTTGCCTATTGGACGCCTTGTATTTATCTTGGAGCAAAAAATCTAGGGCTTTTCGAAAATGGACAATGATCCCCATAGAGTTGTTGCTGTATGACTCTTTTCTATGATGTTTCATAAGCCTTTCCGAAAGATTTCCTTTGTCTCCACCTTCACGTTTCTTCCACGTGGAGCAGTGTTCCGTTTAGTTGATGTATTTGCTCGTAAGTTTGTTTGCTGCCGGTAAAATGATGTTCGGAGGCCGGGTTCGGATTGATTAGATATAAGCCTACGTTCAGACGTTATGCGTGACTCGGAGACGAAGGCCCGGTTGATGGGGTAATAAATTGGTAGTTCTATCTTAAATGTTGGCCGGGCTAGACGTCTTGTCGCTCCAATTTAAGCCCTTTGCGTCGCCACTCCTCGGAACAGGTGTTAATTTCATTAAAGGTCATACCCCATGCTTTACCCTCCTCTACTTCAGTCAGGAATAATGAGTTGGCTTAAGTTCAGTTTCGCCCAATAAAATTACGTACCACACCCTTAACAGTGCCCAAGAGGTGCTATATCGGAAGGGTTGAATGGGTTGACAAAAAGTGACTTTCTCCGTATCATATTCAAGCTAACTTTAAGTTGGGCTCTGTTTAAAGAAATGACATCTCTTGGCTGAGAAATTATTACATGCATGTAATGTCTTTTCAGGATCACGTACCTTCCATCCAGTGCTTTCCCATTTACTGCTAAAACCATACGAGCAATATTATACGTCTGTGAATGGCGACGGTGAAATGGAGGGGCTCAGGGCTCAGAATATTTTTTTTTCAATCCGATGCTTTCATCCGAATCTCTGGCTTAGTGTTTACCTAACTCCTTTGTTTCTCGGTTCCAGAGCCCCAACCCCTCCAGCAGCAAATTGTCAAACCATAACGGTTGACTTGGTCAATCATTCCGAGGTATTTTCAAGCAGATTGGCAATTTTCATCCCTTCTTTCTTCCCCTTGTTTATTTCTTAAAGATGCACCGTCCGTGCTTTTGGGATGCGGCACCTCGAAAATGTTTTTTTTTTGTTTCGTTGTTGTTGTGAGTTTTCTAATGAGACATCAGCCGGAAATATTTGTCTACGATAACCAGTCAAACAATCTATTGAGAATAAAAGGAAGGGAGGAGCTAGGGCGCGCATGCATTGTGACAGTGGTTTATGAATAATAATCTCAACACAGCACATCGCACACTACGCTATGTTAAACGCGATCGCTCGCTCACGCCCATCACGTATTGGACAAGTCAAAAAACGTGTTATTTACCAAAACTAAAGCTGATGGCAGGTAAAGTACCGGTACTCAGACTACTAATGTGCTGAGTACAATACCAAAACTCGGCTTTTTTCTTAGTAAACAGCACCTAATACACACTGCTATGGGAGGACGCCATGTTTGTTGATGTCGCGTGACTAAGAGGGCGCAATCGGTCAGTTTGGTAGACTGTGTTTCAAAGATAACGTTTCCGTGATAAAGTGTGACGTGTACTCTGAATGGAAGGCAGCAGGCCGCCCACTGTGCTTACCTGTGCCCCGAAATGACGTGATAACCTTCACTTATTACTTCTTACACTCAATTCTTAGCGTTAAGATGTTGCAGGATGAATGTAATGGATGAATGTGAGCAGCCCATTTGTGTCATTAGGAAACTGTTTTGTTTACTTAGGCCTCAACGAGGGAGGGATACCCGCGTGGAGGCCTTATCAGGCGATGGTACACGGGCGATGGGTTGCACTATTGACCTGTTACGCGTTCCGTCTTGTATACGCTGTCCCTTCAACCACGGATCACTTGCTTTAGGCATGGAGGAATAAGCACATCTATGCTTCAACTGAGTTGCACAGAATCTTAAGTCGGTCAAGTCGCATGCCGTATGACATGCCATGCACTTAAAGAGTGGTTTTGTTTTTTCTTTCTGCCGCGTGATCGAGAGCATAATGGTGGCCATCAACCAACAGTAGGTAAAATATCAAGTCTAGCTAAGGGTATTTTGCTGGTTCTGTAGTGCGTAATTCAGGGTTTTTGGAGAGTTTACGTTAAAAAAGAGTGGGTCTTCCCCGGAAAGAGAGACCATGGGACCCATGGGTAGAACTGTGTCGCAGATACATCTTGAATCTTGACAAGGGAGCAAACAAAGGATTGGAACTCAAGTTCCAACCAAGAGAGGGGAGGGAACCGTCATCTTGTCTCAAAACAAAAAGTAGCGCCCATGTGAATAGCACAAAATCTACTGCGCGTGGACCAATTCTCTGGTATTTCCTCGATCTCCAGTCCATACTCCCAGATTTGGAAGTGAGCCCAAGCTAAAGGTTTGAGGAGACACCGAGCTGGATTTGCTAATCTAAAGGGAAATTCCAAAAGGAGTACCGCACGTGCCATAAAAATCAAGTGTACCGTGTCCGGGCGAGTATGTAGACAAGTTGTGTTTACCTGACCTCATTTCCATCTCGTTAAATGCGAGGTGTTACCGACATGTCATCAACGCGCGCGCTGCAGTTATGCGATACTTGCAACAGGAAAGTCCGCGCGAGAGCCATGCTAATCCAAACAGAGCCCCGTCATATCAGAACAGTAAATCCTGCAAAATGAGATTTTCCATCTCTGCCCCGTGGACGATCATCAATTTGGCAATTGCTCCTCGGCATAGGCCGGGCGCTGTTAAATTTGGCCGCCTTGAGATGAGATTCGGTATTGTGGCGGAGGGAAGGTCGTGTTACAACTAGGACTCGCCAGTGACGACACATGATGGGGTGAGCGCTCGCGGGGAGATCTGCGCTGCTAGGCGGGTATGATGAAGGTATGATCGGCCGAGACAGAGTTGTCCCAAGTCCGCTCCGTTTTTGATGACAGCTTCTTTAATCTCGCCATGCTTGATCTGATACCCGTTTCAGCAACTCGTAAATTGTCATCGTCTCCTCTCGTCTGTCAGGTGTACTGCAATCGATAAGTTCATGCAGACTTATCGCTTTCCAGTTGAAGCCTCATGCATAACACGATGACAGACCAGCTTGGCTCCTCCTCAACAGAATTTGTATTAGATGAGCTTCGAAAGCTTTTCATGGTGAAGGTAGCAAGTTAGTTGTAGGGTTTGAGGTAGCACCATGCAAGGGCACCTCTTTTACGAGTATGTGTGGTCAAAGAGAACCAGAGGTACTCAATGTATAGGAGAGTATGATCTGACCGTCGTCAGGAGACTGCAGAGATTCCAGTGGTGAAGCAGTGTAGATTGTATTAGCGTCCTCTTTACAGCTCACCGCCTTCGTAGGAGCTTCAACAGTGGAACCTCTCATGACTACTACACAGAATACTGTCCATGGCCTCCAGTTCTTTTCAGAACCACACATACTCATTAAAGAGACGTCCTTAGACTTTGCACGGTGATACCGCAAACTTCTACCCCTGGGAAATGGTGTTATAGAACCCACAATCAGAAATTCAAGTCCCCGTGGGTTAACGTATGTAGATTACAACAAGGCAAAGAGCGGGAAATGATGAGCTCGAGGATAAGTCCACAAATAGGGATCAGATTCTAAAAATATTGTAGCAAATTCCAATGCAGGAAAAATAGGAGCAACGTAGGTTATGCAAGCAGTCAAGCAACGAACACAAGTTTTCATCATTGCAAAAGACAACTCATAAATCATAACGCAAAGGCCAAGGAGGCCCTGTCTTCAAATCCAGTATTTTTAGTCGCTTGGCCCATGAGGGCGCTATAGTGTCAACTGGAGAGGCGGCTCCTCTCATCCGAAAACGGCCGGATGCCAGATCTGGCAATGATGTAGTAATGATGCTGTTGGATTTCTCGTAATTAGGGTACGCTTTGCTCTCATTACATGATATGCAGAAACCTGCTGTGGTCGTTTTAACTAACGTCAAAGGAAGGCACATGGTAATTTTTATAGTCATTTAGAAATGCCGTGCTACGGAGAGCAGCAATTTTGTTTTTTTGTATTCAAAGAAGGGGTATCAAGTTAATTTAGTGTCAACTTACCACTTTGTATTATGGACCCCAAAAGGTCGACGTTTTTCTCTCTGTTACGGAACTCCCAGAAACTGAAGATCTCCACAGTGTGCGAGTCAACGGGCACGCACCACTGAGTGTTGTCTTATCAGTATCGGTTTCTCGACTCGCTGTTTACTTTGACCAAGCTGCGAGGTTAACTGGGCCAATTATGTGGGGCTAACATTATATTTGAAGGCTACCAGGAGGTTAGAATGTCCGATACTATTGGCAGTCCTACTTCACCCAGGGGAAGACGTGCCGAAGGCCTGTGGGCCATTTATAAAGTACCTCTTCCGTCAATATAAGTAAAGTAGGTGGGGAAATACAAACACACTGCATCCAACCTGATGGCATATCGGCTAATAATGAAGCCTGTTAAGACACTTTGCTGAAACAAGTGTTTCCTTTTTAGGCGACAAACAACGTGTTCAAAGTTGTCACACTGGTAGTAAAAGGACATGCAAACTCATTGTGTTGGGCCTATATAAACCTTGATCCACTTGAAGTTTTAGAGCTAAATTCAAACGATATTCAGACTTTTGACCCTAGGCGACAGTGAAAAAGAGTTAACCGGTAGATGTTGGGGGCCATTCTTAAATTTGAAGATCTTCTTTCATGAGGCCGGCAGGAAATGTACCACTACTTTACTCCAAGGCCGCCTGTACTGACCCTAAGTACAGCAATATTATGACCTCATATTTTTTTTAAAAACCTCATTTGATTCCTAGCCAGGAAAGCTGTAAACCTGATTCAAATGAACAATTATGTATTAAGAATTTGACCTTACATTTCCACGAAATAATGCAAGGAAAATATCGACTGAATTATTTCAAATCTGTATATGTTTATGGGTACAGTTTGCACAACTGTTTATATAGATCTAAATACTCGAAAGGTCACAAATTGGAATCCCGTACAAATGGCACAAATATTAAAATAACCTAGCTATTGCAGTTTGTTTTATTTCCTACTGCTTTTAACATGCTTTCCAGTTTTTGATTAGCGTTTTGACTTTGAACTCGTTGTTGTTGGGTTCGCTGTTCCTTTTACCACTAAGGCTAGTAACAAATCAACAGGATCTTGTCGTGAATTGTTGCGAAGGGCGTACAGCTGGCTCTCCTCTAGCATGAACAAGAGCGAAGTTCCTGCACAAGCAAAACCCTCCATAAAGGAAATAACCTGCTCAGAATTTTCGGCTGCAAGTGGTTTTCAGACAATTGATCAGGGAAGACGTAAATGTCTTTAAAGCGTGCTTGCCCTTCACTTTCCGTATTAAAGAAGAAGTCTTCCTAATTTATTCCACAACCCCCAAATACCTTCCATTGATATCTGGTTCCACGTCTCCAGTTCTAGATTGTGTGCCACATTAATTCGGTTCTGAAACAGACTAGACATTAAAGTGGACTAACAAACAACAGGGCTGGTTCCAGATCACTGTATAGCCATCAACCTGTCCTACTTAATATTTATATATTCGAAACAATAGGAAATGCTTGGGGACGTCTGGGAGTGAGAACTGACCCATGAAAGGTGGGATAGTGGCCATCTCTAAAGACTTTCTATAAAGGTAAAAGAACTGTGGCGCTCACGCATGCATCATAATAGATGCGATTGCATACTTGGAATCCTGTTTTATGTCGACCAACGTATTGATTTTAGCCTTCGGATTAACAGACCGATTCAGCACTGAAGAAGTTACTCCACGAGTTTGACAAAATAGCTCCGGTAAGATATCATGCGTATGCCATTCGCTCTGCAGACTAGAAAGAAGAAATAACATACGCTATGCAAGGAGGGAATTAAGTAATTGAGTCAGCTTTCACAGATAAGCAAATTAAGCGCTTTTCATTTACGGTGTATAAAAAAATGTCCAAGGTCCGAGGTTTTCCGAGGTGTTCTCATTTCTCTTCAGCTCAGTTTGTGTACAAAGCCATTCATATTGTGGGTAGACAACTGGATGGATAGGTGTTGGCTTCGCGGCAAACTGATGTAAACGCCCTGTCGTGATGACCCTGTCAACAATCTGACGGGCCAATATTAACCTGGTTTGTGTTTCTTTGCACAGCGCATGACAAATATACTATCGAAACGGCTATGACGTCATCGTGCCGGGTAAAAGGCTCAAATGGTCTTCAACTGTGAGGCTGTGTGTAATAAATTACTTTGCAGTGATCACGGCCCTAGACACGACATGCCTTGCAAGGTACGGTAGATTCCGTGTTCAGTTTGTTGCTGTTTGATGTTGTGATGACGGCGCTGTGCGAAGCCCAAAAGAAGCTGATTGTGTTTTGAAAGTTGAGAAATGCAAAGCAAAGAAGAGAGTAAGGTTTAGTGAATTCCTTGGGCCTATTTCTACTGTTTTGCTGAGTTATACCACCCATCGGACACAGCTATCTCTACTGTTCAACCTTTTGAGGGAGAAAAAGAACCACTGACCTTAAGTGCCCAGTGGCCGTGCTATAATGCACCCTTGGGGAAAATGAGGAAAATAAGCCTGCTCAGCTAAGAAATAAAAAAATAATAAATAAAAAAAAAAACCAATATGCCAAACGGAAGGAAGGAAAATGTTTTGAGGGTGATGGGTCTTTGTCACAGGGTGATATTTAATTAAAATGAATTTTGAAATAAACAAAACTCCACTCTGTGTGGCCCTAATTTTTGTCGCTAACACGTGGGAGTTCAGCTACAAGATTTTTTAAATATTCCAGAAGTTATTCAACTTTGCCAGAGTGTGCTTGACGACAGTTGATCCACTGGAAAAGCTATTGGTCAGTGTGTCTTAGTTTGCATCAACTTGAATATTAATTGAACATTTGGGTTGGAGTTATTATGCACGGATTCCTTGACTATGGTTTGCAGCATCCGTGGAAGTTTCCTCTCTCCTGTTAAAAAGTAAAGTGCAAGTACAAAGTACAATTACTGAGGTTCCAAGGAAGGGAAGTGACCATCATGGATGACTTACATGTTTGAGAAACGAGAACTAGGATACTGAGAGCCCAAATGTAAGCAGACACCGGTGATACCAGAGTTTAAAATGTAACAAGCCAGGTATCTCCTAAATCCTGTAAGTTAATTGTAAATAAATTTGGTAAACTGATTTTTAATACATGGATGTGAAATAGGACTTTGTAAACCTGTGAGAACAAAACAGAATGCCTAGAGGCCTAAACTTCCAACACAATTTTTAATCAATTGCATGAAGTACTTTGTACTGACCAGACACAATGATTGTCTCCCTCGTGATTTTGAGTTTATTATATTTGGGGTTCTCAGATCAGTGGGAAAACATATGCTAGATGCAACCCAGACGAAATGAAATGTTTTTTAAGTTGAGATATTGTGGGAATCGAGTTGTGACGGCAGGGCCGGACCACCGTGGTGTGACTCAGAGACTACGGGAGTCAACCACGGGCCAGAGAAGTCGACCAAGGGCTACAAGACTGAAGACTATATGGAAAAGCTATTTGCCCATACTCAAAATTTAGCAAACCTGTATATTTTTATGGTATGGACAAACCACCGGGTGCCTCTAAAGTACTGAAGACCCTGGGCACACAATCCGTCTGAATTTGAACCGAAACAACGTCGCTGTCTCCTCCGTTTCACTTGTTTGTAGCACCTGCAGTCTTTGTTGCAACATTGACTCGCGGATCCCCATCTTCACCCGGAAGGCATGTAAATATAGCTTTTCCAGAAAGTGCCTTTGAAAGTGCCACGCACAAACATCAAAGGTCGTGCGGCTGTCGTCAAACTTTCATACGTACATGTAGATAAAAAAAATTAAAGAAAAGCAAAGGTTGATTTGGGCAGTGGTTTCTCAAGACAGACAAAAATCTCCCACACTCTTTAAAGGATTCTATAAATAGATTAAAAAGACTGACATTCCACGAATGCCAAGCGAGGCCCCCATTTTACCGCCATCGATTGTCGACTACTCTGGCATTTTGACGTCATCCAACGTCAACTTGATGTCTAGTAGGTATCATGTTTTCTATAGTCATTTCTGGAATGTCCTGGTACTTGTACTGGAATTGATGTAATTATCTTGGAAGTCAACTGTGGTGCTTGTTTGACCATTTGATGTACTGTGCAACTATTTGAGGAGGACTCGTAACATAAGGCGTTCGTAATGATAGGTAAATTTAATTCTTATACATATTTGAAATATCTGACTGTTCCTTGCAACTTGTTGATTGCATTCTGTTTGTCTTGTGAGCCTCAATGCTACTGTTGCATAGGCCTACTCGAGACACCACTCCCAGGGAGATTGGAAAAGAATCTAAAATCCAGGAATGGAATGATATGAATAAACCGAATAAGTTTCATCAAATTATTCAAGCTGATGACTGCCGTGAGGGAGGTGATTTCATGTACACAGTTGTAAGTGATGTGATTAATTTCCCTATTCAGTCAGCAGTCGCCGGGTATTTTTCAAAGTGATTTTCAAATTAAATTGAGATCGACTAAACAAACACGTGTCCTTTCCGATCGTTCCGTCAAACCTTCCCCACAACGCAAACCTCTAATAATAAATTGACCAGCTTTTCCTGGTATAAACCTACAGCCGCGAAGGAAGTGGCAAAGTTCGACACCGTTTTCCACAACGTCAACATCCTTGGCACCACGAGCACGTGGGGCCTGAACGGTCGTGAAGCGCGACAAGTCGTGTCCTGCCGTCCTTGTTAAACAAGGCCAGTCTGAGACCACTGACGAATAGTTGTAGCACGAAATCAGACTTGTGAGGCTCTGCAGCGTTACACGACTTTTATCTTGAAGTGAGAAAGTAGAAACAGTGCCCCAGAAACATAAAAATGGCAAGACGCCCGAGACATGTCTTGTTCAATTCGGCGAGCCCAGGGGGGGGGGTGATTCAGCTGATGGGACTCGTAATTAGTTCGTCGTCTCCGACGTCACGTTGCCAACAACTGCCCCAAACACGCGAAAAACTAGCGCGGTTGCAATACCTAACCGTGATTTATCTGTTGCTTTTGGGGGACAGCTAATTCGCAAAGTAGATTGAGCTTCCTGTGTTTGTGAGAGACGAAAATAACATTTGACATTTTGGTGAGTCACCATTATAGTGATTTATTCAGTGCTACGAAATACAGAAAGGGTGCATTGTCAAGTACCATAACCG
This sequence comes from Acanthaster planci, assembly GCF_054643075.1. Classification (NCBI taxonomy): domain Eukaryota; kingdom Metazoa; phylum Echinodermata; class Asteroidea; order Valvatida; family Acanthasteridae; genus Acanthaster; species Acanthaster planci. Next base: position 18,787,355 of record NC_141777.1, read on the forward strand.
ACGCATGGAAAAAGATTCACGAGGAAGGGCCAGGTTGACGTATAAATGGACATGAATCCAGGAGTTGCATTAACGTCATCCCAACCCAAAGCTCTCATCAGACACGTTTTAACCGCAAAACAAGAGACAGTCTTCCGTGAGAAAGAAAGGACGGAACTTCGAGTGAAATACAAGTGTAAGATATCGACATGAGGATAATAGGCCTATTAGACAATATACCGTATTTCCTCCTATGTTGGCAGCCATCAGGGAAAAAATCATGCAACTGTACAACTATGTAGCTTTTCTTTGGAATAGACGGGGAGAAACACTATTACCTCTTGCAATAAATTATTCAAAACGTCAACACCTTCTCCTTACTCGAGCTAACATTAGTGTTTTGAATTTCAAATCAAGGCAGGTGGCGCTTGGGCGAGCAGGCCGCCCGTCTTCCGTGGAATAGTTTTCACGGTGAATGCAACGATTGCAAGGGCCGGGAACCCCCACGAGTGCCGCCTCCCCGACGCTTGGTTCCACCGCCGAGGTGGTAGTGTGTAAGGCGCCATCAGTCGAGCATTAAACTCAAGCCCCGTCAAATATGGCAGGGAAACACGCTCAATTTGTTAGGCAGGCACTTTCAGAGCCAGGCAAGTGCTCTTTCAAGACTTGGCATTCATGCCATCGGCTCTCCTGCGTATCTTTGAACGCGAATCTTGAGGCTGGACACGGAATAAGCATACTTCTGTTTGGCTTGGTATCGTGTAATGGCGAGCATAGAGAGTGTTGTATGCAAATGACACCTGTGTTTGTAACCATCTTTCGGGGACTGAATCCCATTTTTCTGAACCGACTAGAGCGTAGCAGAGGGTGATCCCCTTCAGATTGTTGTATCAGAGAGACAAAAAGGTACTGCTGATAACGGCCCCCCTCGTTAATATAACTAAAACGAGTTGAAAAAAGATTGAGGGGAACTAAAGAAGCAAATTTAAGTGTCTTCCAAAAGTACGACGAAAACGTTTGTCGTACAGCGTCAGCTAGTGTGAATGTACAGATCCCCTTTCGAACTGCAGCGTTAAAATTCCGAGCCTTTTCAGCCATCATTGTCCCCCAATAGTAAAAAACAAATCAATGCAAGTGTTGAAACCATGTAACATTCTTCCGGGGCAACTAAAACTTATTGAACAGATTTCAGGAGAAGACCGTAAACCAGAGGAGGGCGACTTGTCATTACCCGCTACGTAGAATTTTGGAGGTCAAGAATGTCGCAAAATGCTCCTAGGAAGGTATTTAATACGTGCAGTCACACAACAGACTAACGTTATGTAGGCAGTCCTGTGAAACCACGCTTGAGTTAAAGATTCGCCGGTGTCACATCTCCAACGCACACACATCAGCTCAACACTCCCTCTTTGCAAGAGTTTTCCGAGCGAACGATTTCCCCACTGCGAAGTGGCCATTCTCTGAAAACCGAACGAATCCATGTATATTTGGCCACAAGCAAAAAAAAAATTTAAATATAAAAGAAAGGACGTCAAGCGCAGTTGGCAGTGAGGCTGCAACTGGCGAGACCTTGCATCCAAATTGCTGGATCTTATGGTCATTTCTATATAAGCCCGGGCTCAGAAGCCAGGCAATGCAGCGCTTTGACTTTGAAGGGAACACTTGGATGTAACATGAATGAATCGACACAACTTGATAAGCTTTCATCAACATCATGCGCACAGTCTAGTCGTGCTGGGAGCCTGATTAAGCATTAAGGTTTCTTCCCATCAGGCATATCTCGGTTGCCAAATGGTTTCCACGCCTAATGAACAACAAACACGGCTGATTTACTTTATTAACCTGAGTGTCTTACGGAAAGTGATAGCTATGGGTCGTTTAACTAGAGTTGCATCTCGTGCATTTAATGTTTAAAATTCATTCCACGTCTCCTTTCGGCACAACCCCATCTTTTTTGTCGTGACAATATCGGTAAATATTGGTATCTGCTCTGCTACCAAATCACTAATTATTTATGGCACACTCGTGAAATAAAATATACTGAAATAGAATATGATGAAACCATTGACCAGAACCCAGATGCAGAATCTTACGATGAGAAAAGCCCCTTACGATCCCCAAGCATCTTTGACGTACGTCGTAAGAACATGGTGACACAAAGTCTGCATTGGGATGCCATGCGTGTTTTTGTGAGTTTCAAAGACAGCGTTTCCAAGCCTTGCGCACAAGTGGCAAAAGCACCGAGAAAATTTATGAAAGATTGTGATACGTTTGTGGCGCGTGTGGTGGGGAAATTAGAAACACGCAAGACCTCCATGAACATTTATGAACGTGTCAAAAATTTGATGAAAACGAAATTACTTGTGCGGATATATCACATTTAACATGACACACGCTGATGTTCCGAATTGCACATCAATGTTCAAGGTGTGCTTTTACACCATAAGCTTTTCTGCTTACCTGATTACCCTAAAACCATCGGGCAGAGCACAATTTGTCGGCAAGCGTCATCGGCCTCACGTCTGCACGTAGGCCTTCTGATCCAAACTTAAAGCAAGGCTGAAGTAAACGAAACAAAAACAGAAATTAAAAGACGACTGACACTGCAACTACTGATACCGTACGTAGAATGTGTTGTTTAATTTAAGCGTGGTGTAAATCTGAACACAAGAGCTTATTCAACTTGCTATTGACCTTGTGCTGCACCTGGTGTGCAGTAACCTTGGTAAGTGTGCGCAATGTGAGCAGCTGGCTAATTTGCCAAGAGCTTTAACAAGGTGAACGCTATCTTGTTATTTTCACTTTGTCTATTATAGATAAACAGCTTGGTGACAAAGTCCATTGTCCAATGCCGCCATAAGAAGGTAGGTTCCGTTTTTCGTTCTTCGCTTTTTAAATCCGGTTGCGTTTTGTTTCATGTTACTCTATGGTGTAATTGTGCTGAACCGCACAACAGGGCGATAAGTATTGCTCTGCTTGAAAACCTGAGTGATATTTTTCGGAAGACACGGGGCTGAAACGGCGCGTTTTGGCCAATCAGTGGTCTCAACAAACATGACGTCATGGCCGGCTTGGTACGGCTGAACGCATCCTTGTCGTGCCTTCGATTCTTCCTATGTGACGCTGTTGCTATTGTAGGAAGTCAGCTCTTTGCACGTGCCCAGCAGATTTCCTTGTGAGTAAATGAAAGTCGCGCAGTATGTCGCTTATCGGCTAAAGCTTTTCGTGTCGCTTTTAGTTTGTTCAGTGAGCGTTTAAAGCATCCAGGAAATGTTTTTTGTTAAGAATAATGTTTTGTGTATCTCTACACTCTTCTTCCATGTATGAAGACTTTTTGACATCTTTTTTGAGTTATGTGAACTGAATGGTGCACTTTTTCAAACATTAGAAATTGACCTAGCATTTCTGGACAAGTGAGGGCGCTTTTGCTTTGATGTAAATTGAGGAAGATATGGTTCAGGTTGCATGTTTTCATGTTCAAATAGTGAACCCCAAATTTGCTATCTGGGAACATTTCTATGAAGAGGAATTTTGCTGGATTATTGTCATATACTTACACAGAAATAAATTGCCAAAGAAAATGAAATCTGCAGTGGTTAAAAAATCTAGAAATTTTCTCTGCACAAATCGGTGCAACATTGAGACTCAGTGCCTTGGATGACATCATAGTTCTGTTCATGAATATGCATATATGTTATTAGCATAAAACCAATAAAGCATGAAAATATGGGTTAAATTTGCACAACAAAAATTCAAATAAGGTTAATTGAAACCTAAAGAGGCAATTTCAAGGGTTTTTTAGTAAAATTTATAAAAATATTTCTATTACCTGGTTCCTTTAAGACAAATTTAGCCCGTTCCTGGTCAGGCTTAAGACGAGAGGTCAGCACCCTCCAGATTGAAAAAAAATCATAGTTTTGAAATGGCACGCAGCTCTGTCCCAATTTTACTACTTTTTGAACAGTTTATGCTTTCTTTTAAAAAGAAAGCAAAGCTGTCAAAGTACTGTGCTCCCCTTTTTTATTTAATCTTGGAATTTACCTTTACCTCTGACAAGATTAGCAGCATTGGGTTGTGCACTTACAGATCCAGCAATATTGTAAATTCTTTCTGTGACTTCGACTTGCTGTCTCCTCTATGAAACATATACTTGTGTCTTGCACGCGATAAAAAGTCAATGAGACTTACTGATGACGTTGTCTACTGGCATTTCCTCTTTAGAATGAACTTCAACCTTGATAAATTGCATCTCAGTTCTTATGCCGACATAATAACATCTACGTGTTTAGCTTTCTGGCAACGTCTGTTACAGTGTTTCCTTGTCAGCTGTACACGCTGATTACAGGCATTGTAAAATGTAATGCGTACCTTTTGAATCAAACATTTCTTGCAACTTTGGCAGGCTCTGATCTGAAACGCTCAAAGTATGATTAAAATCAATCGAAGGGATAACAATGCGAAATGGTATTTGTGTCAGCTACATCACACCATGATGTTTGAACAAACTATAAGTTATCTCAGTGCAAAGAACCGGCGGGGTCGCTGCTTGAACCCTCGCAGTCAACAAGTCACACTTGGTGAGAAAACCACTGTCAGTCAGTGATACAATTAATTTTGTGGCTTTCAGGGTATTCCTGTGCAACTGTCGCCCTTAATAAGCAGTGCTTGATAGATATTATGCTTTTACTACATGATCCGGTAGAAATGTTGCTCATCATTCAACACGTACGTGGTGTTTGCACCGTAGACTATACAGTTCTGAGCATATGTCAAAGAGTGGTAAGAATCGATGTTGTTACATTCTGGGCACAGGTAGGAAACAGCGTCTGCTTATCCAATTGTTTAATGGATAATAGGTGAACAGTCCTAACGTGTACGGTACTCGAAAACGCAGGTTCATTGATAGATTTGTGGTTATATGCGCAAGTCCTTTTTACTCCGAAGTCGTCAACCCCAAACAAAATTATCAATCTTATTAACTAAAACTGATTTGTACCGGATAAAGAATATGACCGCCTGAACGTTTCGTTCCCCGCGGTGGTTTATGGCTTTCACCCCCGGTCGGGCGCCACTTAGCCTTGCATGACTACCTACACGCATCACTTAGGCCTGGTTGCATGCAGACAAGCTACTGCCTTTAGCGTGTTCATCAGTCTTTTCTCTCAGAAGCTCAGACGTAGTGAAAGCTCGAGGCTTGAATAAAATATTACAGTGGGAGTAGATCTGGAGCCTGCTGGTGAAGATGGGTGGTATTTAAAAACACACATCCTTTGTTATTGAATTTTAATGTTGCAACTTTGCAATATATGGATTACGTTTTGTGTACAGCCCTGGTAACGTTTATTATAGCGGGCAGTTCGTTTAACTTAATGCGAAATGATGGGCGCCTTGGTAAAGGGGATCAGGCTGTGGGAGATCCAATGTGAGAAATATTATTTCTTGAGTTAAAGTATGTTAATTGGCCTTTGCGAACTTTTGCATATTGACTGAATCGCTAAAAACCAATTCTTCATTTCTATGAAATCATATTGACATCGATCTCCTGTTAGTTATAGACATAAATAAAAGCATTTACCTTTCCGGCCTTTATCGATGATCTACCTAAGTCCTTTACCTAAGATGTGAAAATTCATAACAACTCGACGTACCTCCTCGTTAACCCTAAAAGAGCCGATATCGCCGTAGTGCATATTTTTAGGAGTTAACTTTTCGCGGTCATTTTGACACCAATTAAATGCGAAAATGGAAGATACCGTTTTTGTGCAGCGCGCATTTCCGAGACAGGTCAGCCAAAAATGTGTACTTTTCCCACCGTGGCGCTTAATGTACGCAGGCTGGCACGCATGTATCCTTAAACTTCGAATAACCATAACAACAAACATACCTTTCATTTAGTTCAACTTGAATCTAACACCCCCCCCAGCGTGAGATGGGGAAAAAAACCGGCTCTTTTAGGGTTAAATTATGCATGGAGCGTTAGGACCAATGGGACGCAGGATTTATGGGACATAGGACCCATGGGGAGCACAACCAATGAGACAAAGGACCCATGAGGCGTAAGACCAATGGGCCGAAGGACCAGTTGGCCTTAGGACCAATGGGCCGAAGGACCAGTTGGCCTTAGGACCAATGGGACGTAGGACCAATTGGACGTAGGACCACGTTCCAAGATTACGCCCGTGTCCCTGTAGTTTTTAAACTTGTGTGTTCAAACCAGACAGGGCTTTGCAATGATATTAAACGGACCGAGCCAATGCAAGGTTCATTGGTAACACCAGGCCCCAGCCTGTTTTAGAAGTAGCCTACTTATTCCAAACCAACCCAACACTCTTTTATTACCATTAATAACTCCTTTTAAATGTCAAAAAGCTCCCCAAATCAGAAACTGTCCCACGATTTAAAGTGTTAAAAATATCCTGATTTGGTGTGATGACCACGATGATTTTTATAATAAAATTCAGTTCAATTCAGTTCAATTCGACAAAATCTTGTGCTTGACTACTGTACATGTTAGAGCTAAGAGGACATTTCTGTCAACAGCGCTTGTAATGAATTATCTTGTTTCTACCTCTTCATCGAATGCTATTATAAGTACGAGATTGGACAAATATTGGCCATAAAAATGTATGTACCTAGTTGTTATGGTCTGCGTTGGAATTTGATGTGGAAGACACTGCACAATCTGGTGTTTGAACAACGTTGTAACCAGGGACTCGCTGTGTTGAGGAAGTCTGACGAGTTAACTGTCGAGTCCGGCTTGTTGCAAGGCTTGTTACAAGGGCTTTATTCGCCCTTTAACTTAAAGCGAATGTAACAGTGCATCGCAAATTCACGTTCACGATGCATCAATAGTCATACTTTGCACGATGTCTCCAGCAAAAAACGACCTTTCGACGGCAACCTTTTTACCTCAGTGATGAAGACAATTTTCGGCACTGCTGAAAACATGCTCCTTCCCATAACACTTAAGTTTATAAAACATCCAAAAATAAATCGTTTATGGTTTTTTTAATATTCGAATACTCAAAGAAACATAGGTAAACTTTTGATTAAAGTAACACCTGGTACATAATCAGATTTTCGGTATCCTTCTCGAGGGGCTTTGTTTATCGCAGACTGGATTTAAAACACTCGTCATATAGCTAAAACTACCTACATGACAGTCTCTTTATACCAGTTAGAATACTCACACAGTTTTAGGTATTTATGAATGAAGTATGTTGAAATAGGTTTATGAAAATCTGGATAGCAAGTCAAATACTCAAACGTTTTATACTCAGGGAATGGTTGAAAATAATTATGTACAGTGCATAATGGTTGGAAGTGCATTAATTAGAGAAAGTTTCAGAAATTTGGTGTTGAAGACACCGAAATCTCATTTTTGTCCAGGTGTGACGGATGAATGCTTGTAGAACTTGACGGCAGGTATTGTGATCCATGCATGAGTATTTAAAGTGCACTTGCACAAAACTATGCCACATTTAAACATCAAGTTGCAGTCGGTCCCCAGCTCATCTTCAGAAGAGAACAGACAAGCAGGCAGGCACGCAACCAAGCAAGCAAACTACGATATCGAACAGGACCATATAAATAATATTATTTCGAGCGTTTTCAGGTCAGCATATGTCGGGCAGCTCCCCTCCCTCCGACGCAGATTTCACACATGGTTTGCCGGCTAATATTTCGGCTTCTCCGGCCAATGATTTCCCCCTTTGGCAAGATGAGTAGCTCTGTGGTTTTCGGAGGTATATTGCGGGCTGTTTGTCAGGGAGGAAATTGCACTCCGTACGCGGCAACTCCACTCTGTTATTGGAAGATTTCCCGACAGACATTCACAGGGGTTCCGTATTAATACTCGCAGCAATGCGCACCGAGTGTATGATATGACTGGACAGTCAATGTCAACCACATACTTCAATTGTAGAGCAGAAACCCGCTCTAGGCATAACAGCTTTTATACCAAATGAGATCTCCTTCATGAAATAGGCCAGACATCAGTAAACGCGTCCTGTACCCACGTAAACAGTTTCCCTTTTCGAGTTTATATAGGCAATCAGCCCTGACTATCATTTGAGTGAATTATATAAAAGGACATGGAAATCCACAAATTAAAAGAGCTCAGTTTTGTTTTCTGTCTTTGCAAAGTGTGGGCTTCTGGAAGGACCCATTAAACTGATGAACCTACAGACCATTATTCATTCATACGGACAGTCCTGTAGATAAATTATGAATCCGTTGTAGAATAGAAGTCTGTATATCGGTTGAACTTGCTGCTCACATTATGATGACGACGTGCTAGCTGATTTTAACCCTAACCCTCCTCAATCCTTCACCCGTTGGAGGACTAAGGAGTGTTTGGGTTAAAGATTCTCGAGAACTGTAAAATATCTCTTGGTACGGAAATAGTTTGTGTGGTGCCCTTTTCATGGACAAGGTTTTGTTCAGAAAGGCTCTTCTGGAATGGAAAAGTTAGGCCCTGTAACTTTTCAGTTTTGCATATTTCAGGTCACTGAAGTCAACAAGTTGTTTAAGCAATCGTTCATGTTCACATTTCGTGAGTAAATGGCAACAGGCCTTGCAGTTGCATTGCAGCCCATATGGTACATGTACAGTCAAAAATCCCTAGTTGATAGCAGGATAAAAGTGAACATTTTGATCTCAATCCGGAATCTGTCGACCTTTAAAATTGCCTTTTTAAAAATAAATTTGCTCAAAACAATCGTGGTGTAATAACTATCAGTGCCGGTCAGCGCGCTGTTCACATTAACTTGAAGCACAGAAACGCACGCACTTAATTGTCTGCATGGCATTTCTCAATCATCAAGGACCGTGAACTGGACTCCACGATATTTAGCAGTCTGGTCCATAACACTGTGGACTTATATTCAATTTGTCTGGCACTTATAATTATTAATGAAACATGTAAATCGATGCTTTCCAACAGAAGAATAGTCCGATTTTTTTTTGATTTTTTTTGTGTGCCTGTTATGCGTGCGGCTGAAACATGTAATTTCTTTTCGGGGTGTGTTAATCTGAGCACGGGTTGACCCTGTGACGCTACTTGTGTCTGGCTAATGCCCGTGTCGTTCTACGAAGCCAATGGGGATTAGACTGTGCCCAAGAGCTACGGCTCGGCCTGGAAATAACACTAGCGTCGATGCAAGCCGTTGGTAAGCGGCTGCCCACACTTTCAATAACGTGTTTAATTTTAATCAAAGCCATCGCTACGTATGTACATAATTAAAGTAATCAAAAACCGGCTCTACTCTTCGATCATGGGCTTTATTTACAGGAGGGACCTTTTGGATTCTGTAATGGGAAGGAACCTGACTATTTTTTTATGGGCATAGCCTCACCTTGAAAAACTTCATTTTGTACGATAAAAGTGACATTACTTTTCATACAATAGGCCTACCTGTATAAATCCCCGTCATCTGATTGGCGGACGTTAATAACATGCCATTAAATTAGTTGTCCTATAACTTCATTGAACTTGACTGGTTCCCGCCCCCAATTTCATTCCCAGTAAGTTAGAGGAAAACAATCTAGGGACAGACACCAGTCTAACATTGCACGACACTACATGTATCAGTGGGTGGCGCTTCGGACACGAATCTGTTTTGTAAAATGACGAACGTTAATACGTGAGCCAGGCAGTTGTCCTCCAAACAGAAGATGATTTATGCGGGCATTGTATAAAACAAATCAATGAATGTTTCACATTACAACTAATGAATGTGTATGAATACAACGGCAACAACACTTTTATTCGTTGTCAAATGAAATTGTTCCGTTCCACTACTTCCCGTAGTCGAATCAAACATTTCATCTGTCACCTGATGAAATTATCATTTGCACTCCTAAACATTAATTACTCATATCCTATCCATAATTCAGAACCTGCCATTCGGAGCACAAGACTTCTAATCTATGGTTGGTCTCTAGTTCACTGTCTTTGTTGCTGCACATATTAAGCATTTCCAGAAAATGTTCACGAATTGCTTTACCTTCAATTTAAGATAGCTAGCTTGCGTCAGTAAATCTGCATCTCATTAATTTTATTAGAAATAAGAACCAATAATTTCTTTATGTGCAGCAAGCTTCTCTTGCTTATGGGAGGGCCTGTTGCATCACTGTGAGAAAAAAGAGAAGACCTCGCTTGTACTCGAAGTACCGGACGTATGAATTTACCAAAGTCGGTGCAAATGAAGTGTTTAATAGTGAAATCGGAGGTGAACTAAAGGTAGAGGCAGTTAATTTATAGCTTTTGTTACAATCGCTTAGTTCGTTTGTCATCAGTGCTAATCTTGTGTCGATGATATAACAGCAGTTATGTACAGAAAATGTTCACAAAAAGTCAGTATTTTATATGTTGCAAACGCTGACTAAATAGAGAAGTAGTTCGTTTAACTTTCACTATAACAGTTTCACCCATGAAACCTTCAGGGCGGCATGATGTCGTTATTTCACACGAGAATATATCGGTATCTGCCGTCTAAATTTGGAATACAATGCACCACCAGGCACGAAATGACACTGAACCACACATACACGCCAAGGTACACGACTTGCGGTTGGGTAATCATATTCACATACATCCAGTAGAAGATGATATTAAACACAGTTCAGTCGGCGAGATAATGTTTCACCTTCATGATGAAATATGAAACATGGCAACAGCTCTTCCCAACTGCACTGTTATTGGGCTAACTTAATTTGATATTAGCAAAAAGGGTCCATGCAGTAAACATTGACCAACGCAGTCCTCGTAAAAGTACCTTTATTGTCCGTTAAACCCTACGTTTAATTTTTTTGGACAATTGTTAGGGCATTTTAGCTTGTTTTGCTTTTGTATTTTGCCGTTGAGTAAAGATTTTACCAGAAGCAAGAAACCTCAATATAACAGTTGTTTCAGTACCACCAATTACTAGTAGTGCTGGTTTTGACGTCATAGTTTGCTTTAGAGTGAATTGTGTCGTTTTAGTTCATGACAGTGAAAGTTACCTCAAAAGTATTTCAGTGAGCAAATGTTGCATCACTATTAATTTGAACAGGACCCCCTTTTTGTGTGTAGTTTTTTGCTTACACGACAATTAATACGGTGTTAATATATCGTTCAGAAAGACAGCCCCATTAGGAAAGGATGTCAAACAGTAATTTTATGCATTAAAGAGTAGTTGAAAGTTGAACAAAATGTATTCCCAAGTACAATTCATGTCTTTGGCTCTTTAGAAAAACGAAAAACGCTCAGTGTTTGCCCAGTCCGTGAGTTTAAGTTTGTCACTTGTTAAAGTTTACCCATGTGCAGTCACACTATAGCCAGCCTTCCCAGTTGTGGAATGAACACAATTTGAAATAGGATTTACGGCTCTAAAGCCATTGAATGGAAAACTCTCGACCTACAATCATGTTGAGCTAGAAAACTTGAAAGCTGTTTATCGCGTTCATATAGAGTACTATTAAGTTAGTGCGGTGTTTGTTGTTTTCTCTGCAGACGTTAGTGTATTCAGACAGTGTCTTTTTGTTGATGTTTTCATGGTATTAAGTGGAACGCTAGCTGCAATTTCTTAAAAAGTAGGTCTACTTGAGATCATCCTAGAAACATTTCCACTGCTCTGCTACTCTAACATCAAGAGCAATACTCCTAGATTTCTTTGAAAAAAATCATAAAAAATTAATTTTGGAACGATGGCACAGACTACGCTGCTCTAGTGGCCGTTGCACGGTTAGTAAACTCCCTCTGCGCCAGGTCTTGTTTTTCCCCTTCAGCTGTCTTGGGGCGGTGTCAGTATCTGGACCGAGGCATTGTACATCTCCGTTGTCTTATAATGTCATCCGTTATGAGGGTACAGAGACCACTTCATCAGACTAATGCAAGCGTACAAGAGGGAGATCGATTTCACGCGCGCAGGGGAAGCTCACACGTGACCCCCGCAGGACACGGGCCCGTCGAATGAGGTGTCTCCAACGCTGGATATTAATTTTAATAATGCCCGGCTGGATTATCCTTTATTTATGCTTAAAACCACAAGTGTTGGTGGCTAGTTGGAGAGAGAAAAAAGGCACTTGGCGGTGGCTGTGCAAAGGTGTAATGCCTCTGCCGTCAGGGACTTTGACTGGGTCCATTTCATCAGAGGAGTAGCACCAATAGACGGCACACTGGCAACGGGCACTGAAAGTCTAACGAGATATGTGGGTAGTTGTTGCCTTGCGACTGTCACCATGTGGACTGTACCTTCCTCCGCGTACACAGAATGGACGCAAAAGGTGAGAGTTTTCGATGGCTTCTGCTCCATTAAGTCAAATCATGAAGATGACTAGATTTAAAACACTGCGCCTACTACATCATTGCTCTGCACAACCGTAATGCTCGGACTTCAATTACTTTCCATTCATTTTTCCCATTAGTCCTTTGCCTTCATAAGCTTATAGAATTCAACAGCTGTGCGTATTGGTAGTTTGTCCTTTATCATACACTTTAATTTGCGCGGCACCTGATGATACGATCAGATAGTATGGAAGCCTTATTAGATGGGCAGCTACATAAGCACTAAGCTTGTAAAAACAGGCGGTCGCAGCTGATGAAGGGGGAAAATGACTTTAAAATTACGTTACTTGGTCACACCGTTAAGGTTAATAGAGCAATTTCAATGATTATTGTTCCTGCATCTGAAACAGAAGTGGCTTCGTAATGGTATATACTCACAGACACTTTGGCGACGGGCAAGGATAGATTTATTTATTATTAATTCAGTCATTTAAGTAAAAGCATGGGGGTTGTAATAAACACTTGAGAAAATCTGTGTGGCACTCCTGAATCATAGGATCGTTCTCACCATCTATTTATTTACTGTTGCCAAATGTAAAAGAGTGTTGACATGACAAATGCCATTAATAGGACATCTCCTGAAAATGAAGAATCCAAACGTTCTTACAAAATAATTACATTTAACTAACTTATAGCAAGAAGAAAGTACAAATTCATGAATATGCAAATTAAGTATTCATTCTCACCGAAACTTTCGGCCATCTTTGATTTAGAACATTTCTGGAATAAAACTACTAATACTACAAAAAACTACAAAATGAAATAAATGTTATTCTTGATGTTTAAAAGGACATTGATTACTGTAAATACCAGATGGCCGAAGAAAGCCGTATATATGTCCCCGATTGGATCGAGAATCTTTAAAAGATACATTTCGTTTCCCAAAATGACTAATCTTCATGAATGTGTAAGAAAGAAATACCTTTAAATTAAGGAAATACAACGAGAAATAATAATCTTGGGACTGTGATAAAGTGTAAGATTATGCAGGTTAAGATTAAAAATTAAAATGAATAGAAAGTGATAATTTACCTGTAAAAGAACAGAGATGGGATAAATGCCAAATATAGGACGTCTCCGGAAAATTAAGGATGACCTAGCGCCCGAAATCTAACGTTGGTGGCGCTAGTCTAATTTGAATATAAATGACTATTGTAAATTAAAATAGGGTTGTACCAAAATAAACGGGTGTCTTTTTATAACCGTCACATAAGGAATCACCATTGATAATTTAACATATTAAACTCAAACGTATATTTTCGCATGTCCATCTTCCAAATGAAACCAATACATGTATAATTATATTGCATTCTAAAAAGTTTGTTAAAAATATTGTGCAACGTGGCCTTGACGACAATAGATACAGTTTTATCTTAATTGTGGGCTGATTCGGGGAAATGTGACCACAGTTTATGGAAGATTTGACACAAGAATGTAGGAAGCTCCTATTGTGACGGTCGTTCGGCAAAATGTTGAACCAGTTTGCTACTGAACAATATTTAGTATCCAAGCGGGTTGCATAGATGGCTTTATCATTTGCGCCAACTCAGGCGCGTTGAACATACTCCAGCTGGTCTGGTCAGTTTTTTTCATCCGAAATAACCTTGTAAAAATAGCAAACTGACTTCTTTTGAGAGTGAAAAGACAGCATGCACCACCACCATAATTATACTCTTTAAGGGTATAACAAAAATAGCTGTTATGTAGGTTTACAACAATTAGCAAGTCAAGGCACAAAGTTCCATGCGCACAGTTGGATGTGTATTCTGGTTAATTCTGAGGACACGATCCTGCTTGGGCACACAACCGCTGCGAGCGGAAATATGTACTCGAATCGGAAGTGTTCCGGAGACTAGGGAACCTCGCGAGTGAGTTTAAGGCGATCGGCCTCTACTGATACCGTAGCGGAACACAGTTCCCCCTCGCTTTCGGTAAGTGGGAATATTCCCAACAGGGATAATCCACGATATGGGCAAGACGGCAGATACACATCTCTCGTCTCTCTCAAGAATTATGAGGGCGAGGCGCCTCAAAGGAATACCGTTTACACGTCACTTGCAAAGAGTTCCTTGCTAGACGAATGCGGAAGACATGCATAATGTTAGCCGAAGAGGTCCTTTCGTCACAAACGCAAAGTCCAAAGATTACTTAGTATTAAACACCGGTTTTGAAAGGACAATTCCTTCATATCGAGATAGAGAAAACATGCAGCAAAAATGGATTAATCCAGCCAAGCCTTTCGAAGCTTCATGCCGAGGTTGCTCAAGACAACGATGCGATACGTTATAGGGTTTTGTGTCGTTTTCTGTGCATTTTTACAAATCCCAAGCTGATAACTGAAACAAAGCAGATGATGATCATACGGGAATTTCTGTGTGCTGTGTGCATGCAATATTTAGATTTACCTGGAATTTTCTGTTATCGCTACTCGTCAAATTGACCTGTAAATTTAAAAACATTCTTCCTCTGCGTATATATATATATATATACACATGGCGATGGTATTTTGTATATTAATTCATGTGATTAGCTGCATCACTGATTGACGAAGAAGTCAACTGAGAGACTAATTAAGTTTTCTGCTGATCAGAGATATAAGCCAAGTATGTACAGTGTTTTGGGGGAAAAGAACTATTCTTCTTAGCTGTACACAAATTAATTAAAAGAGGTAGTTAATACAGGAGACACTTTGATCTTGACCCTTCCAACTTGGACAGCATCAACAGCTGTTGAATAATATGTACATTCATTGGGAAATTCTCGAGGATTGGTTTGAGCATGCGTCCTGTGAAAACATAATTATCAGGCTCAACGGATTATATTTTAATTAATATAGTTGCAAATTCCCCAGTCATTCCATTTTTGCTTCGTAAAAAACCCTAAAACCGGCAAACTACCGGGACTGCGTATGTACATAGTACATGACCAACTCGAGAAAATGTGGTCAATCAGCACATGAAACTGGACGACAGTAATGCATGGAGACACCAAAGTAACGTGGCATAGTTTGTACCACGATCGTCACGGACAGACCACTGCTGAATGCCATGTCAACTCAGTTCTGCGTTGATGCTGTTTTCACGGGGGATCCATTTTCCCCGTTTGTATTTTATCATGACAGGGCGTTGAAGGGGCGAATTATCCATACGTTTGCTATCAGTATGCCGCTCAAATTGTTCACCACTCCGCTAAAGCAATCGCCTGGCTTCTATCAATATCACCGTTTTAGCCCGGACAGCTCTATGTCGAAACAAATTCGCTTTCCCTCCGCGGCTTTTCGCTATTGAACGTTGCTAGTTATAACTTTTAGGGTGTCAAAGAGGAAGCCAGATTAAATGGTCTATATAGAAATAAGCTACAACGCTCCATAAGCTGTAATAGAAGCCAATCTTGCAGGCGCCGAAAGGAACAGAGTCATATCGATCATCAAGAGATGTTTAGCCTAGTCTTTCGTGTCCTGTTTTAAAGCCACTCTTTAAACATGACTGCAGAATGCAACCTTTAACCAAACGGATCGATACGGCAATGACAGAAAAATGTGTTAATGGAACATTTGAATGCAGTATGTGAATTGATTGTTGAGCATGTTAACCCAGATTTTCTTTTATACTTCAATCCTCTGGCTACACAGTATCTTTCTTTCTTGCATTCTTACGGATTAACGAACAGAGGCGAAACGTTAAAGAAGGCATTGGGGATCCACACAATTTTTTCTACTTTGGTCTGCATATGGTTTTGCTGATAGCATTCTCTGTCAATAGTGCGTTTCAGTAAACACTCGGTTCCATAAACGTTTTGCTTTATTTCGTAATAAGAAAGTGGTTGTTATTATTATGTGCCACAGCGTTAGTGGAAATCGACTTAACAACGTAGTCAACAACAAAGTTTGTTCTTTCAAATCACACCTTTTTAGCTTTAGTCAACATATCGTGATATCATCTGATATGGGTTTTAATTAGCAGTTTACACGGCCGACACCGAATTATTCTGACCTCCAGAGTTCATAATTTAAAAATGAGGTGACGTAGCCTTCTAGAATGAAGTGCCGCGTTATTATGACGTGTTCCTTTCATTTAATGTAATCCTTCTTGTGTGTGTTACCTTGGCTTGTATTGATCATTTTCGGGCTTTCTTCCAAATGTGAAACAAATTAATCAGCATTTTTATACGTACTGCCAGAAAACAAATAATGCTTGCTTCCACTATGCCTGGCTGTTCATTGCTGGTGGGAACATGGCACGTGTAAGATTACCTTGAACTACTTGCCATTCCACAAAGTCAAACATTGTGTCTGGAGAACTCAGCACATAGACGGATGAAACACGTAATGGAAAAGTCTACCGCTTGTGGCTGTTAATTTATTTTGTACAGAGAAAGAGGTTACTTACAAGAGGATTGAAAGTGATTTTGTTAACAGACTCTAAAAATTTTAAATTGAAAAAAGGGTAACCTCTGTTTAGGTGCAAGACCATAATGTCCACTGACCTTTAAAAACGATGTATGTTATAATAATTAATCAATAATTAATCATGGTGTTGCAATAGAACAACCAGTAATTTGACTTTTAATTTACAGTACGGTCGAGGATTGTGTTCCATATACTTTCCCCTCCAAATTGATTGGGACATTTATGACTTCGTCTACATTAAGACACAGCAAGAATGTACACGCAACATAGTACGGGTTGAAAATAGTCTCACGTATCAAAGGACAAATCCAGGTACAATGACGTATTGATGCCTTTAGACTCCTGTAGGCAACATTTTGCGAGGAGTAACGAGGACGTTAGCTGAACCGTTAAATATTGACAGAGGCTCAGTGACGGAGCAGAGCGACCCGGCTGATCCTGAAGACCTTTCTGAAGTTTCGGGGAGCAGGTAGGCTGCCTCCTGGATAATGTTGTTTTCAATTTTGCTCTGAATTTTGTCGACAATATAGGTCTCGAGTTGCCAAGGGCCTCTCTATGGCTTAACAAATGTTCCCGTTCGTATCCACCCGTTGATTCCTATATGACAGGAGCCTGTTGAGGGCAGACGAATAAGCTGTTATGTGCAAAGTCTTCAGGAATTCCTCTGGGATGTAATGGTTGTTATGGAGTTTGTGTTAATAGTATAAAATGATCTTTTCTATGGAATAGTTACCTGCGACTTGATAATGTTGGAAGTCAGTTGGGGCCGAAACTCCAGGCTTCATGAAATTCAGTTTTTGACGCCTGATAGGACCATATTGTTACCCCGGTACACATATACCTTTGGTAGCAGGGGAAATCCCTACCCTAGCACCTCCGGTTTAGCAACCAATACAGACCTAAACTAGTCTGCGATCCATGCCTAAACAGTCAAAGGACAACCAGCATTAAATCTGGATTTTGCCAACGCGTGTTCAGATACCATCACCTTGACAAAAATTTAATGAAAGCAGGCAAATTGGCCCATCGTAGGTTTCCTGGGTCTCGTTGCTCAGAATTATTGTAAGATTGCTTTATATAATCATATAAACTATTTTACAAGGAATGAATCTTGTTTTAATGGCCGTGGAGTTAGAGTCAATTACCAATGCAGCTGACATGTAGGACAATGCAATTTCGCATGACAGAATATAATGTTAGTGTTTATTTGGAAATCTACAAGTGACATCCTACTTGGAGCTCGGAGAGTCGTGAAATTTGACTTTTAATTTTAGGTCATTTACTCGGTGAAGGTACGCCACAAGCGTCTCAGATAACTAAGCGCTTCGGGTGATTAACAGGGCAAGAGAACTACCTCTTACAGCGGTGCATGAGCCTTCATTGGCAAACCCGATGACGTATATAATTATAGAAGGAAAACATGGCATCGTACGGTGACGTAAGGTCCACGCCGTCGTTGTGTTCATGACGTCGACTAGTAGCACCAATGTACGTATGTTGGACTGCAGTCAGTTCGTATTCCTGTGTGCATGTGCATTTACCATACAGTGGTTAATCTGGGGTCTCTCTAAACCAAAGAAAAGCACAGTTCCAGTCTGAATCACCCACTGTGTAGGTCGCGGCTTTGATTCTTTAAACGTGGTCATTGGATATGGTCAGCTGAAAATCAAAAGCCTCTAGCACAGCAGAGCAAATCTTTGGCAGATTTCCACGAAGTATGACAACACTGTTGCACGCTCCCGTATATCCAAGACGCCTTTACGTAGTCACGGAGAGTCCCACTGAAACACGGGTTGTACCCAAAATACAGAGAACGAGCCTGACACGAAAACGAATTCTGATAGCACATGAGCAAAACACCATGAAGGCATAGCGTCACATCGAGGGAAGAGCTGATCCAAATATACATGCTTGTTACAAGAATGTAACAGGAGCCTATCCGAAACGTCTATGTAGTTACTACTGCCCAAGTACTGTGACACACTAAAGGCAAAACTAAAGTAGTAGCCACCAAGTAACCGACTTAGACGCGATAACGAGTGCAAGCGTCATTGTATGACAAAGTAACACTATTAAACCACTGACATACCCCAACGCGCCGTGTCCATTCACCGACGAAACCTATCCTAACGGCTATTGAATTGCAAGAATTTCAACCTGCAAACTCTAAAACCCCTGGCAGACTCCGAAAGCACCACCAGAAGAATTTCCACGTTTGTATCCTGTTCTTTATGAGACTATATACATGAGAGCCACTCAACTCGAGTCAACAAGAAGTGTCACTTGTATAAACGCAATCTTGGAGGCAGTGGGCACGTGGAGACCGAAACTCTGCTTCGAGCCGAGATTGCCTGGTTGAGGTTGAAGTGTGAAAAGTCTTCCTGGCAGAGGTGCCGCTGTGGTGCCAAGTTGACCTAAGATCACGGCTGGTAAAACCCTGGATCGTCTCAAGGCGGTCGAGGCATTTCGGTACCACGACCCGGTCATTTTGGCTATGTTGATACATGCATTCTCGGCAAATATTTTACCGGCGCGAGTGGGCAAACCTGGGAGTTTACTCTTCCAAGGACAAGATATAATTAAGCCAACCTGGCGACGCGTTGTCACCTGTCTCCACAATTTATGGAAAATTAATTAACCCTAGGCATCAAGCGAATCCCTCATCAGCGTCATACATGATACGGTGTATGCTTCGCACGAAAGTACGCGTTAATGATTCCGCAATAAAGGCTAGCTCAATATTGCTGGGTGAGTAAATTATTAGCCACAAGGAGACATGATCGTCAATATTTGAGGTAAGAAGTGCCCTCTATCTGAGGAAACACTGAATGTTTTATGAACTAACATCCTTGCTTGTCCAGATACTCAGCCAGGGTTCTCGCGTTGGCCCAATGCCATAGAGCAAAAAATATGCCCTAGTGAGTTGTGTTGTAACAAATACATGCAAAAGCAGAGAACGGGTCACAGGGATAGAAACTGCTTGTCGTTTCAGCTGATAAACCTGTTTTACTAAGCTAATAATTTCAGTGCTTTGCAAATTCTGGGTTTAGCACACGTTGGAAATTGTCCCCGATAAAGAAAATGTAAACAAGATAATGACTGTTAATTGACTTTGCCTGTGGTGGTCCACCCCTTAAGAAGAACCTTTTTCGAATTAGTTTCATTTTCCCGTGTTTGTGTGATCACATGTAACAAATCAGATTTTATTCCTAACGGCTGTTGTCCATTTCCTGCCTTTTAAGATTTCTTTAATGAAAGAACAGTAATATCCAATGACGGTTATATCGGTAAAAATAGGACGTTAGTTACCTGAAGAAACATCAGTCCTGCTGTCAATAGTACTGACCTTTTTTATTTCGAGGCTGTCAATCTCATAACGTAGACCTAGCTGATAAGATCTTAAGTCGGATATCCAGATATTGAAAAACTATCCCCGACAGAAATTTAAAGTGGCATTGTGCCTCTCTCTGTAGCATGAATGATTTAGTATCCACGTTTCACGATGACAAGATGATTTAATGAAGTAGCAGGGGTGGTGGTTGAAGTCTTAACAACTGATTATTAATGAATTAAATTCATCAGTGACCCTGTGCCAACAAAAACACTAATTAAACATTACTGCATAAATGAGGTTTTATTGCCAATGGGAGCATACCTACTGTGATCAACTTTAAAGTGGGGCGTAATGCACTTAGCAGGAGCAGCTATATCCAGGTTTGCCCTCCAATTCCGGGTTGCCTATGGCTTATAAGGAAAAGTGTTTAAAGACGGTTGGTGACGCATGAAATGAGTAGAATGAATCCGACTCTAGCCTGTTTTTTTATTCAGTTTAATTGCTTCAGGAACGCCTAACCCGTCAAAGGTGAGTCCACTGTGAACAGGGTCACAGAACCCGAGATCTCGCTTCGCCATGCTGACCATGTCGCAATTCAAATATAAATGCAGACTTGGATCCATGGCCAACCCCCATGATCTCATACCCAAAATCGTTAAAAATGAATAAAAATTTAAAGAAAAAATATGGTAATAAAAAGGATGACGTCCAAGGAAAAGGCATCAGTAAGATTGTAATGATTTACCTATGTGTGCCTGCCTGCCCGCAACTGCGACAATCGGACATTATAAAAAAAAAAAAAAAAAATCTGACGAGCATGACCCCCCCGGGAAAATTCCTAGATGCGCCGCTGAAGCGCCTTTGATTCAATTTGCGCCGTAAGAGTCCGGCTTTTTAAGTATGCAGCTCTTTTACTTAAGGTTTTAATTCAAAGATTCTAACAACTGATTAGCCCATGACCGTGTCAGGTCAGGTGATTTTGGTATGAAGTGGAGCGGTCACTTTCGATCATAGCATGCACTCCAGAAATGAATTTGACGGTGTCGCAGAGTTACGTCATTGACACCTTCTCAGAGCACAACCAAGAAGGAGCGTTCTACCGTGAAAGAAATACTCGCATTGCCTGGATGTGTATACTGTATATTGCGGTTTTCCCTCAACAACAACAGCACCGTGAGCAATGTGTCCGCCACCCTTGGCAAACGTCACTTTGTAAAAACGAGAAAAGGTTGGCAAAGCCAGTGTATACTTATATTGTCCGGTGTTGTCGGCCTCGGCTCAAAGGAAAGTCGTTGCTAGGAAACACTACGCCGTCTTTTGTTTACACTCTGCACCGAGCCCATTAAATTCTCTGAATGACGATGAAAGCACTGAGCAAAGCTTATTCGAGAGAAAATGGGATAAACTCATTGAAGTGAGCATGACTGTGATTTCATGTCTGAACTGTCGTCTGTGCTTCATATCTAGTTCTGATACCCACGACTGCATCGTAAATAATCTCTTTCCATACATGAGGTGTGGTTTCAAACTTGTGTCGATAAAATCACATCCCACCCAGTGGTGACGTTGGGGACCTGACTAAATAATGATGGAATTACAAAACGGTTTTCTAACTCCGTGACCTGATCAACCAAGTCAGATCAGGCTCCGCGGCTCAGTGACTTCACGTTGTAATAACTAAATTGTATTACACATTTTGCGCGGTGCTAAATTACATTGAGTGAAAAATTTCGTTTACTTTGGTCCAATCGAAGAAATTGAAACTGCATGTACATCTGTTCATTTTGTGGATTTTTCTTGAACGTCAATCAAGATGGAAACCATTTTCGCTTCTCAGTCAGTTGGAGTTAATAAAAATCATTTTATTTGTCGCCGGCTAAGCAAGTCCATCGGTATGATGACCTAATACAAAGAAACCCAAAAAGAGATAAACATGCTCTTCATGTCAGCGGTAGATCAAAATGGTAGATTAAAATTTCTGTTTTTTATATGTTCATATTATCCGTCATAGATTGAACAAAAGAAGGGAATTTACTTGAAAAAGTGGGGAGGGACACACCAATTTTGGTCGCAACCTAGCATTGGGGATGAGTGTTTCATGAAGCACACAAAGAGTCCAACCTGGCATTCGAATTCAAATCCTTACGACGCACTCAAATTCCCATCGAGTTTTGTAAGATCGATTTCCGCATTCCACATTAGTGCCGCCGCAGCACAGAGTACGAAGAACAATGCGTAAAAGCTTTTGTGGCGAACAAAGCAATGTAGCCCTTTCGGTCTATGATATTGAAATCGGTGTCCAAGTTCACGATGGGCAAGGTTAGAACAGTTTTGATAGACTACCCGTAGTTCTCGTGCAAGAATCAGCGTATTGTATATAAACCTGGTTGTTACGGTTGTGAAAACAAACCAACTCAGCCTGACGGAAACGAAAATGCCGCTTGTGCTTCTGTAACTCTGTGTTCACATGGCCCTTGATGATCGAAGTTCCGTTCCCATCCAGGTGCACGTATAAAGCAGCGTGTCCTGCTACGCCCATGTCATCTATATTCGTCTTGGCAAGGCTCGTGTCAACAAGTCATGCGGAAATATACCATCTTTACTGGAATGAATACTGTACTTAACCTTTCCGAAGCCATCTGCCTTACCAATTAGTTACTGAACTCGTGTGTACTTTTGGACGGATCGATACTGTTTATGTCCAACCCCAATTGAACAAGGAAACGTTCTGCACTCACTCTGGTGAACGTGTAGGAAAAAGCGTTCTATCATTGATTCTGCCCTGGCAGCTTGCGCCAATTACAGTGGAGGACTCGGCAGTCTAACCGAACTGATCTACACCAAGGTAAAATACTCAGCAAATATCACTGATTGCAAGAAACTTAGTGGCATAAATCTGTGCTAGAAATGGGTACGGAAAGGCGGGGGATGACTTTCCTGGCCATGGAAATTCGAAAAGCGGAGGGGATAACACCATATATGCTGTATACATGGGGCATTGTTCATGATAAAGATGTACATCTGTAGGCCCTAATGCGTATCGAGTTCATACAGAATTTTACATCCAAATGGCATGTGGAAATCTTTAAAATTCTCCACAATCCGCTTTAGTTTCTTTTCTCGTCACAAAGAAGTGTGTAGAGGGATGATTCAATAGCCCAACCCCCACCTCAGAAAAGTGGGGGGATATGTACCCCCGTCCAACCTGGGATTTACGCCCATGGATGTTGGTTAAAGAGAAAATGTTTCTGTTGTGCTGTGAGTATTTCAGGTAAATGAATGGAACTGGTCTGAAGGTGCATCAAGAGTATTCTATTGATGTGTAGCTCAAAATGAATATTCACATGTCACAGGCACCAATTTCCTCATAAAACGTGTCCCAGTCAGAATTGCATGTAGCAATGCAGCATCCGCGCCTCGGCCCCCAACATGGCTACCCTACGCCGCTGCTCACAAAGCCGTTATAGAGGACATAGGTTTTTTCTGGGAGATTTTATCCTGAGCAGATTTAGGCTTTATAGATTTTTTTGGCTTTACCTGTCGAAGTGTGACCCATAGATTGATGTCTGTGATGTATGAAAGCTTTTTTCCAATTTTCCCAGACACCGTTTATTTGGAACGATTTGTATACGAACCTGTTAGTCTTATTGCTATTTAAATAAAGTACTAGCACTGTATTGAAATAATAATTTTTGAATGGTACACAAGCGGTTAAAAATGCTATTGTTGTAAAAGCCATTTAGAAAACAGCGCAGCCACAGTCGATATAGAAGTTGGCATTTAACGCGGAGGCACTGTTTTTCTAAGCAGAAATGATTCAATTTTTATCCTTAATCAGATATTCCTTCGAGGCTCGAGGGGGGATGTCTTCGACTGTACCAATTACCGTGCCATTGAGCCACAGGCATCGCTAGGCCGAACCTGAACGTGTCGGTGCATCTCCTGCGCGGCCGTCCAGACATGACTGCAGGCAGTTGAGAAGCGGACAGTGTCTATAAGTAATGTGCTCTGCTAATACATATACATGTGCAAAGCGCGCTGTGCCATGGGCTGACTGGCTAACACATCCAAGTTCACTTGGCTTTGGGTAAATTTCGTTTGCAAAAGTTCGATTTATTTGTTCCTGCTGCCTGATTGTGTTGGTGTGTAAATTCATGCGTGTCTGAACTAAATCTTGTCACTTTGAATATGCATGTGACTCTGTTTCGCATGTCAGGTTGGTTGTGACATAAAAATCAAAGTTATGAGAAGTCTTCACACAGACATTCCTCCCATGGCAGAAATAATAATAATAAGTCAATTTTACCGATGATGAATGGTTTGAGAGAAACATTTGAAATGTACTGACAAGCAGCCATTTCAGATCAATAGATGACATGATGAGACATTTCATGACCAGATTAGCTTATTGAAAGAAATAGCTACTGACAAACCCATTCGAATCAGCAGAGGGCATTTCAAAATAATACTGTTGTGTAACATGAGGCCTATCGGCTTATACGCCAATGCCCTTACAGGGTGCTGAGGTGGACTAGTCATCGTCCAAAGGGAAGTGTGTCACCACTACACACGCGCGAAGCAGTATGAGTTGCGGAAAACGGGCCCACAATGGACCGAAACTTACTTTGAATACTGAAAAGCGGCTGACATCAACATAATGATGCACAGTATGTATAGTCGTAGGCCTTGTCCGAAACGGGCTTCCAGACCTGCGGCTAGGTCTATTGTCTGCGTTTCTCAACGTATTTCCAATGGGGCCAAGACCTATAGTTCTAGACAACAGATTCGGATACTGCCGTACTTTTGATCCAACGACGTGTGGAAGAATTACGTCATACATACTAAGGACCTGTGCCCATTCCTAGGCACTGTAAATGGCAGTAGGGACGAGAGATGATGTCTCGTCACCTTTTCAGTCGTCTGTAAGACAGTAAGTCAGTCGGCAATATCCGTGTATTGTCGGCTTTGGGGACAAATAGGTGCTCTCTGAAAAGTGTTCTGCCACACGGCTCGATTCTGTTACAGTAATTGGTGTACGAGTGACAAGTGAAGTGAATGGTTCTACAACAAAAATGGTGATTCCCTCCTTCCCCCATAATATACAAGCCTGTGTGGTTTCTTTCATACGTGATTTATGTGGCCATAGAAGTCTGATTCGGGAGTGCAGTAAATTTACGACTAAGGTCTCTGTGTAACCCCTTCAATATTACATTTGGGTTTTTGTGTTTCTTGGAAGCATACGCCGTGGCTACGGTTGACCTCTCAATGACAGTGACTGTATTATTGGAAAAGGTGAGAAAATAGATCCTGCAACGGGACGTCTTTAGGGCAGGTAAAGAAATCACTAGAGTGTAACATGATCGAACTTTCGTCGCCGACTAAGTCTGGCTGGATGTGAACGGATACCCGTGCACCCCGGATGCTTGGTTTGATCCTCGTCTATAGGATCAGCACTTGCCTTTTCTCCTCAATTCTGTCTTGTCTTGAAACGTATATGGACTGCACCGGTGGATTGCTCAACGGACGCAGTGTACGTGCTCTGAACACGAAGGAGCTCGATGCGCAGAGTTATAGGCGAAGGGGACAGCCAAGTCCGCTCTGAGGATCTGGAGGTAGAAATTTGCATTGCATTTGATTGGCCTCTGGGCTATTTACTCAGACCTTCCCCCTACTGACCCAATATAACGCCTGTCAGAGAAAGACTACCGTATTCTACTTTGGCTTATAGCTGTGGGCTGTTTGGTGTCAACCACTTGCTCACTCCCAACGCTAATCGTATTTATTCGGCAAAGCTACGCGAGACTGCTCTGCGATTGCCCCCCAGTCTCGACTAAAGACCTGCTGCTTCCTGCTTCGATTCTGGCCCGCCCTGTTTCTAATTTCTCGAGTCGTGCCCGTATTCTTCGATTTTACGCTGTCGTGTTTCTAATTTCTCGGCCTTGCTCTTATTGCTGATTGACCCCCTCTGGCCTCGCCAGCCTGGGCCATCTTCAGGGGAAGCAAGACGACACCCAAAGAATATCGCCCGGCCCTGACTTCAGCATGTCTGCGTGACTTTCCACCCTTTATCCTCGGATGTGGGAATATAATCACGCTGCTGGCCGCGGCGTTTAACGGGGCCGAATATTGACGGAATGAACGTAAGTCGCTGGCAGAAATCGAAAATCAGGGGCCCGGATGATATCGCCAGGTGAACCACCCTGGATGGAAGGAGTCTTTTTTTAATTGGAATTCTCCTACTCATTTTGGATAACCACCTGGCATTGCAAAGCAGGATGAACTATGAATTGACGTCATAGCATACGAGTGTTCTTTTTAGTGTGCCTAGATTGCAGCGACTTACCATGCATTTTTTGCAAGTGGAACATTTCAGATGGCAAGACGTCGGACCTTTATGATAGCTACCATTTACATAAAAAGCGTAACCTTTTCTCAACCTTGTAGGTTGAGGCATCTATGTTGTTTGTTTTTGGTGAATTAAACTAGAAATACGTCCCTCCAAATCAGCTGCTCTGCCACAACGTTTTCGGCTGTGTCAAAGTTCTTGTCTCTTCCTTTAAAGAAAAATGTACACTATTTCTGATTTTCATAAAAAACTTTCAATTGAATATGTCTGCTATACAGTCTAACGGCTACTGAAGCTAATGGATAACATCTTTGAAATTGAAGAACCTTTCGAAAACAGCGTCGGGACAGTGTTATGAATGATCACATTCATTGCGCTACTCTTTAACTGCAGGATTTATGGACGATTGTACATACGACAAACCAGTACATGTATTTGTTTATCCGTGCTTAAATCAGTCCGTTAAAATTTTCATGTTATAGTAAGGACCTGCGACGCCAAAATCACGTGTGCGTTTTGTCGCATGTCGAAGCCAAAGGGAATAAAACTCTGGCTATGTGAAGGTAAAACAGGAACTTTTTTAGAGTCATCCGACTTCCTTCGTCATTCCGAGCAGTAAATACATTGCAATAATGGTGAACATTTCTTTGGACTTTCCACTTGGCTGTACAAAGACATGGTCTCATCGTGGACATGGAGGTGTTAGCCCAGGTCATGCAGCCAGCAGCAGTATTGAACATTTTAGAGGCTGCATTTCTGGTTATAAACTACACCAGCAACGTACCGCAGTGCCTTGCCTTCGAAAAATAGGAAATTGTTACTATTCAGTGTCTGTCGATGTGTGAACCTGAATGCCAGATTTTTTTAGAGACAATTCGCAGAATGTTTCATGACGATTCGAATCCACCATATTCTTTCCATAACCGCCCACACCCCTCAAAAATCCATCGCACTGTTTCTGTTGATTGATCAGAGGCAAGAGCGCCAGTGTTACAAAATACTATAATTTGTAATAGATACATCGGGTGTTGGATGCAAATCGCACCCTTTAATAAGATAGTGACACAATAGACCGAAATCAATGGAACGCATACAGATCTGGGAACGCTATATTTAGCAGTTTCGAAGCAATGAAGCTCAAGCAGAGTAAATGGAATCAAACCGCTGCCGTGGATGTGGTACAGATATAGCAGCTAGGGACAGTCTTGTTCAATACCTGTTTGAACTTGGCGAGAAATCAGAGAAATCCCTCTCCTGCGTGTGTTAAAAGTGATGAATTATGACCAAGAAGCGACTCGAAGCGTTGGACCTTTAACGACAAACTTTTGCTCTATTCGTTGTAGGCCAGTCAACGGGCAACATTCTCATACGACACTTCAACATCTTATTAATCTGTGTTGTTATTGTCATTGCAGGTGCCAGCAATGAATACCTCCAACATTTCAGACGCGATCACCACGATTGCGTCGACTACCCATGCGACGACGCCAGATCGCCTGACGCCCAATGGTACTCCGCACAGCACGGTAGCCTTGGTCTTCATTTGCATCAGCGCCTTGCTCAGTCAGATCCTGACCATCGGGGGGAACATCTTGGTCATGCTGTCCTTCAGGGTGGAGCGACGTCTGCAGAAGCCTAGTAACTACTTCCTCCTCAGCCTAGCCGCTGCTGACCTGATCATCGGGATGTTCTCCATGCCCATATATACGTTGTACCTTATCATGGGTTCCTGGCCTTTTGGCACCTTTGTCTGCGACCTTTGGCTCTCCATTGACTATTCGTGCAGTGAGGTGTCTGTACTCAACCTCATCATGATCAGTGTGGACAGACTCTGGTCTGTCCGTTCGCCTGCCAAGTACCGCAACAAAATGAACCTCCGTCGGGCTGTCATAATGATTATCCCTACCTGGATATTACCAATACTGCTATACTTCACATCGGTCCTGGGCTGGCCGTATTTCCATATTGGGGAGCTGCGACCAAGCGATGAGTGTTACGTGCCATTCCTGGTGAATTCCCCGCTTTTCATGGCTCTTTCAACTGTCGTGGTATACTGGGTGCCGTTGACAATCCTTTTCCTCATGTATGCGTACATTTTTCGGATCATCCGGAACCTATCAAGGAAAAAGGTCAAATCTGGCCACCGCAATGCCCCCGATGAGTCAATACGGGGGAGGGCCATGCGTTCACGAGTCTCCCATGATCACCTCTACCCGGAGCGCACTCTTGAGCCCACCATGATGGAGAGTGAAGCCCTTGGAGTCGGCATTACCACGGATGGAACCACAACATCCACTACAGTCTCGGCCCTTTCGGCAGAGGCAAACCGCGTGAACGAGGTCAAGAGAAAAACTCCGCCTCGCCGAGAGATGGAATCCTACGACCGCGACGACCCCAGTGATGAGACCTCCTCTTCCGAAAGACGGCGAGACAACGAGCAGCAGCAGCCTTTACGGCACCAATACCAACCCAACAGCAATGGGAAGAAGCGCTCCAGCATCATCACCTTCCGATCTAGTGGTCGTAAGTACGAGGTCAAACGGAGATCCGTCAAGGGAGAGCGGCAAAGCCGAAGCGAACGTAAGGCCACCCGGACGCTTACTTTCATTCTTGGCGCTTTCTTCATCACCTGGAGCCCGTACTCTACCGTGGTAATGATAAAGGGCTACTGTCCTGATTGTGTACCCGACGCGCTGTATCATTTCAGCTACTACCTTTGCTATATTAACAGCACTGTGAACCCCCTATGCTATGCATTTGCCAATGAACTGTTCCGTGCAACCTTCTACAAGATTCTTACTTGTAAAGCATTCGGGAGGAGATAATCGGACCTTTCCTTGTTTATGTTAAAGGTGCATGGAAAACTTCGTGATGATTTGACAAAATCGGTTTTTTAACATTTTTTATTTAGTGAGGTTAAAATTAAATGATGTATCACCATATAATTGCGTTTAGTCAAGAGTCTTGCAAGAACCAGTTTGTAAATGGCAACTGCTTTAACCGTTAGGAAAATACTGGCTTCAACAAGCCTTTTGCGAGTTGAATTTGAGTAAAATCTGGTACACTGAGTTATCTAATTGCACATAAACGTTGCAATTCGAATTCCCCCAGACTAAAAACGCTGTAGCTATACCTCGTGATCGGAGTAAGCTTTGCATGGCGACCACTGTCTCTGGAATGGACTGGTTTCTTTGTACCTTGCTTATCCATTGAGAACAGTGTATTGTTGCAAGGCGTCTCTTTTGTAACTAAGCAAAAGTTTGCCCGAATCACAAGTTATAGCAACAGTATTTTCGGAATCGAGAATTCAAATTGATATGTTCACGTGAATTTAAAGAACTCAGCGTATAAGATTTTATTCAAATTTAACTCGTATAAGGTTTATTTGTCCTTAGACATGATGACACTTCAATTTTAGAAGTTTCGTTCAAACGGTCTCTAAATTTGTATTTTCATCACACATACTTGCAAGCATTTGAGTGAAGTGAACGCAAGAATTGCTCTTCAACTCGTGTAATTTTCACACCGATTACCACTCGCACATCTTACAGTGTGCAATGTCATAGCATATAGTTACAAGGGTTACAATCCGTCTAGGTCTCATAATTTCTGGCTTCGACATCATCTTTTAAACTTGTGGTATTTCAACTGTATGAAAACACCAGTTTTGACGCAATGTTGGAACAAACTCAGACAATGTGATTTTTTGGTTGGCAGAAAACGCAAGAAATGAAAATTTATGTGTGTCGGGGGGGGGGCAGATTACTGAAATGGATTTCTAAAGCCTGAGGTGGAGGCTTGGGATCCTACCTTAATTTTCGTTTACTCCTCTCTACACATAAAGAGGAAAAGGTCCTTCAAAAAGACTATAAAAAGATAGCGTTTGAATAAAGACTTGTGCATTTTTTCCGCTGCAGCTAACCCCGCGAACATGTTAGAGCGCTCCCTAAGAAACCTCTTCTCTCGTCAGGTGGTTAAAAAGAAACCTGAAATACTGTTTACTCTCGACTGCCAGTTTTCAGCTCACCACATTGATTTCTAGTGGAAAGCAACTGCGTGTTAACTTAAAAATCTTCTTTTGGGAAGATGCCACACCCTCTGGCTGAGACACCATTCTTTGGAGTAGTGAAAATATAATTAGCTTCCCGAACTTTGCGTTTTGACGCAATTCTCTGTAAAAACAAAGTTTTCCTCACTTCGTCATTCAGTGTTGATTTCTCTCATTTTCCATTGGATTGAAATCTATTACCATCATCCAGCCTTCTGCTGTACAGGTTTCATGACGCAGTTTTCTTTCAGACGCCTTACGGTCATTAAGTTGGTAGCGTGGCAAAAAGAAGCTACCTCCCTGCTATGATGAACGAAATCAAAACCCCTTCCTTCAAATAATATGCGTGAGTATTTATTCATTGGAGTCTTTCTGGTGTCAAATTGTAATAAACCATTTCAGTTCTCTCCTCTAGCTTGGTGCTAATTAATAATGATCATCTAATCTTTCTGATATCAGTCTATCATTTGTTAATGATCTTCGATGTGGTTTCTTCCCTTTTCAGTTACAAGAAGAATTTTTATCTCTTTTATATTTCTGTATTCTTTCGTCATACTAAAATATGACTTTTTAAAGATCCCCCTTGAAAGTATGATAACTTTCCTCTTCCTTCAAACGTCAACCACATTACAGTAATATTTTTGTTGTATAGCGTAAAATTATGTCTTTGACAAAGACGTTCCCTTTACACTAGAGTTTTTTGTGGGGGGTTGTTTTGTTTTGTTTTGCTGTACGCAGCTATTAATGTCCCGAATAATTTAATTTTCGTTACAAATTCTTTGGAGGAATTTTTCCGTTGCCTCTGTTTGCCCAGTTCTTTCATTTCTTTCAGTGAAAAAATTATACGTCTGAATAAGTACTCTAGGATCATATGGTTGGCAACCAGGCTAATTTACACTATCACATCACTTGTAACCCGTATTTCGTATGTATATTCTGCAGCTATGGATGAGTTGTAGTAAAATGTCGTCAAGATTGAGTTGGCAGAATGGCACAGTTCCGTAAATTGATATGGGATTATTCCGGGAACCAGTGTTATCAGATTATAAGAAATAATAAAAAAGAACCCTGCAGAATACAGCCAATTGATACACACAGTACAACAGAAAAATGTGAGGAATTTTACTTTTTGTACTTGATAAGCTGCTCGGTTCAGGTCACGTTTCCAATAAGCAAATTTGCCCCAATCAAAAGCTGTCAGTAGGCAAGGGTCAGGGTAATGGCATTCATGGAAATCGCAGTATCCAGAGAGACGTCAGGTTCGTATCAACGCAGGAGAGTTAGAAAGTGACAGGTCTTATCATCACACGACGGACTTAATAAAGAGATGCTTAACTGACAGGCTGACTAACGTAATTCGTATTTGACACGTGCTCGAGCAGACACTTTACGACTTGGCTGACCTCGCGTCTTTCGGACACAGTGGGTACGCAGTGATGATTCATTTTTCTAACATTCCGCTGTACTAATGGAGCGCTTCTCCCTGGCCCGTAGAAAGAATGAAAAATTACTGAACTTCTTTTCTTATCACTGAGTAAAATAACATCTGACAGTGACTGTCTGTGACTTGGTGACAAAACTGTGCGACTGACCTATCTACCCAGCTGTCATTAAAGTATACAAGATATGAATTTGCAAGAGCTACTTTTAAGTGTTGTCGTCTGGTGTCCATATTACTGTTAATACTGGTCCCTAAATGAGCTTCAATTAATCTTGTAAATTTCACAGGTCTGTGATTAAAACTTACGTCATTCTGGCACTTGTACGGGAGTTTATAAGCCTATGTTATTGAGCGACGCGACGTTTGCGTAGGAGCCATCAATGCTTTTGTTTATACTTTGCCTTGACTGTCTGACTTAACTAAGGCAGACTTCTAAAGCTAAGTCACCTTAACGGCTTAGAAAACGTAGTTTAGAATTCGAAAAGTTTAAAGAACAAAACTGGGATTTATAAACGCAGTCGAAGTGTTACTTGAGGGGTAAATTTTAAGACATATACTCACATATATTCCCGTATGGAGGTCCAGCATAATTATTTGCTCTTTCGATTTGAAAAACAGTTCAAGAGATGTATATTTTCAGCTTGTTAGTAAATGCTAGTTATTCGCATTAAGTGCTGCAGTATGCTAACCTAATTGTGGAAGTATATGGACAGCGACAGAAAACATTGACGGGTACCCGAAAGATAACTGACAAAAGCGACTGAACTGCCAACTTGTTGACAGGATTTACCCAACTGACTCAGTGGTTTACGATGTTTAATCCTTGTTCTGGGAAGACAGTTGGAAGTTGACAGCTCCCACTCTAATGTGCATCCAACGACAATAGGACCTGAAACGCACTTCACAAACAAAATATTTTCCCTCAGTGTCTGAGCCTTATACATTTTCTGGTGTATTAATTGGCCGTATTTTTATTTTTTTACGTATTTTAAGGTTAGCTTTAATGATCCTGCAAGTAAACAGTTCACATCACCACTGGTTCTAGATTTCATTTCGTCCATGCAAACCAAGCTGCCTTTTCGCCCCCCCCCAAAAAAAACCCACATAAAATCTATTCTCAGGCAGAAGAATTTTTGACAAAACACCCGTATTAATGACGTGCTCTTTGATTTTTGTATCATTTCCTGTTGACAAGGCAGAACGGGCAGCTGGGACTGGTGTTAGGTAACGGGCTTTTGATAGTTTTTTTTACTGTGCCGAAGTATTGAGCAGTTATTGATACGGCCAGGTGGGGAAATTAGGTTTCGTCGTCGCGAGTGAACTTGGCCTATCATGCTTTGTAGGCTACTCGTATATGCTCCAAATGGAGTTGGGGCAAAAGTGAGGTTAGAAACTTGTCCCTATCCCAGCACATGAAGGAACGAGGAAGTTCATTCAAAAAGAACTGAAAATAAACAGTAGCATTTTGCAGTAGTTTATTCTATTGAAGCAGCAAAGAAAACAGTCTAATAAATTATAAGACAATAGTATACGTAAAGCCACTCGTTATTATATACAATAAACTCCGCTGTAAATGCACCTGATTGTTAGTGGTTAATGTTATTGGTTATTATTTATATTGTACATTTTGTACATAGTTTCAAGGCTAATGCGATATATCTTCGAATAAATCATGATGGGGTTATTTTGTCCGTGTAGCCTTCATTTTTGTCATTCTTCCATCCATGCAGCACACACAATGGCTGTCAGGCTGTCATGTCCAATAAACAACATTTGAAAAGGGCCTTTCATTTCTTCCTTTAACGGAACAAAAATAATTATGCGAATTATTTTTGAGTTACTCAATCAGAGACTTTTTGAAAAAAGGGTTATCTTCGAGCAAGTCCGGGAAAATAACTAAATATGCCATTTCTTGGCCATTTCATAAAAGACGTTCGGTGTCAAACAACGTCCACTAAATTTCGTGTAAAAATGGAATGAACCTTTATAATCCGCCTTGAGACATCAGAAGTGTCATTCAGGTTCTTTATCTTGCAGCCATTCTTTAACTATGTTGATTCAAATTAAATAGTCGCTTTCGTCCATTTACATTTGTTGGAAGCCTTGGGAAGAGGTTAATCGAATATTCAATTCAGTTTGTTTTCAACATGCTCGAATGAGATTAGTTTTCATCAACTTTCAAAGTCATGCTAGCCTTTTAGTATTGTGCAAACTGGGGTTTCTTTGTTCACAACTGTCGCAATCATTTTTTGATTTCGCGAAAATAAGTGGATGAGTCGTTCTTTTCGGTATTCATGTCTCCCTTTTCACCAGTCGTAAGTTAAATTCTTACCAATTTTTTGACTAGCTGCAATCAAATTAAGATTTTATCAAAGCGTAAAGGATTTTTAATCTTTGTGGTGTTTTCCTTTCTGTTTATAGTCAATCTATGCTAAACTGTGTGCGTTCCATTTAGATGCGAAATACGACTTCTTTGATGAGGTGTTGCGTCTTTTCACCTTGATCCTCTTTAACCCCGGAGGGATAGGATTATTGATATAATTACTCCAAAAACACTGGTTTGCTTTAAATGTCCATTTTATCATAACACTGAATTGAAATAAGTGCAGAATGTTCAAATGTGATTTAGGTATTTAACTTTTTGTTTGTTTATTAATGTCTATAATCAAGGGCGTACGCAAGGGGGCTTTCGAATGAGCCACCTTTTCTAATCCTTTGTAATCCTCCCATGTTTCACTATTAACACAAGGACAAAACTTAAGTCTTGGATTTGTCTCTTGGGACATTTAAAATGCACCAGCCTGCAGGGATTTTATGTCCCTTATTTAAATATTGGGAGCAGGCCATTGGACCCCCATAGTCTGGGGATTGCAATTGCATCCGTCAGAGTACACACCTAATCATTCTGACCATCCAAATAAAAGGTATAGCAAAAGTGAAAACATGCAAAATCCCGGTTATCGTTTTAAATTGACAATAAATTTGGTTTTGTTCGTTTTGCATTACTTTATTCACTTTTTAAAAAGTTTGATATGCATATGTGAATTAGTAAGCGTTTTTCCAACATTACAACTGCTTTGATCGTTTTAACATGAAAACAAAGTTTGTTCTCGTTTCCTTGAATGATTTTATTCAGAGTTTTTTTTCCCCGAAAAAATTCACTATTTGATAATTGCAGATTAGAATCGGGTTGTATGATACGCGAAAGAGACGAATTTGAACGGAGGCATGTTGAGATTGTCCTCTGGCTGATAAGATTGAATTCTTGATCAACTTCTTCCCTTGGCGTCCAGCAAATTTGAATACACGAAAGGACTGTTTGAATTTGAATCAACGTATGCAACGAAGAACTGTTCAAAAAAGGGAATCGAGTGAAATTCTTTGATTGTTGAAGGCGGATATAAAGAAGCATTCCATTAATATCTATTTGAATGACTTTTACTTAAAATGGAAAGAGTTTTAATTAAATTTCAATTAAACTTTGACCGCAGGTTAATGAGAACAGACCTTTTCCATGTTAAAGCGATAACCCTTATCTTTGTCAATCATACTTCCTGATTCACGTTTGCATAGAATTAGCAAAGTGGGTTTCTTGGAAAGAAACACTGAGACTAGAGTTAACTCTAGAGACAGAATGAAACTTTTTTCAAATCAAGTGATTAAAGAGTCGATACATAAAAAAAGATTAAAGAGCAGTTACAGTGAACGAAAATGGGCAATTCCAATGTAAATAATATCCGTATCATATTTTATGTAAATTAAACATTGGTGTTTGGAACAGACTGACAGGAAACAAAAACGAACCACCACAAAGATTAATATTACTTTGTGCTTTGATGCATCTTAATCGGTTCACTCGCAACTTTGGGACTCGCGCTCGAGAATGGGATCTTCGATTGTCCGAGGACATAGATTTGAGTCGGAGGATGCGGAAGAAATCTTATAAAGAATTTTGATACCTACTGACTATGAAAATTTCGAAGGGGGACAGGGAAGTGCTATTTACCAGAAGCTTCATTTATGAATAAATTCAGGTTTCGTTTTTTCTGACATCTATTGCCATAGAATTAAGAATTGGTTCGGGGCTCTTTCATTAAAAAATGAGTTTTTCTTGGGCCTTTTCGTCGGACCACGATTTAAGGCCAACCTAACTCGGAATCCACATTTCATGTTACAGTCAAGACGAACAAGAGACGCCGAAGTTTCATGAAAGCACAGGTTCCAATAAAATTGGAAAAATTCCGGGATGGGTAAAACACAGGAATGTGCCCAACTATATTTTTATCATTAATTCATAAATTAATATTTTTGAAAAAAAATGTGCAAACGCAATGTCATGTTTCGCCTGTTAAATATTTAAAGAGGACTGAGGGCGCACTTCACAGTACTGGTATACGTTTATTGTATCTCCCCGGTGTACAAGGCGATCCTCAAACAAAACCACTCAGCAATAGCTTTATTGTGGGAATTGGGCTATGCTATATATAAAGACACACAGATTGTTTTTTTTTCCAAGTGATTTTCCTTAATTTAATCAATATACAAGTAATATGTGTTGCAGAGTCACTTTTTTTCAATCAATGCGAAATTGCTGTAAGCTGGCTTTTTTTTTTAGAAATCGAAGTTTATCTTTTTCTGGTACAATGGCGTACAAAGCCACCTGGATGATTTACAAGAGTGGCATTCAACTATCGCCATAGGCCTGTGCTAACTGCATATATAACTTATTTTACCAGGGAACCGATGCATACCTTTCTTTACTGCAGTAAATCTGTTGAAATTTTATCTGCAATATGAAGAGCTGCCTTAATTAACTCTCAAAGAGCCGGTTTATTGGGACCATCTCACAATCGGGGAGCGCATTCCACCCCCCGACCTCGGCTGTGCCAGCCCTGATTGTTTTAAAACTTGGCATGCATACATGCAAGCAAAAGTTACTCTAAAAACTCCTTAAGGCTTAACTCCTGAAGGAAATGCAATGTGGGGATATCGGAAAAATTACTACTCTTTTAGGGTTGAAACAAGAGGTTGGAAGTGTACTTCAACAAGAAGAGATCGAGGTTATTGTCTCTGGTCTAAATTATTGTCTCTTGTGTAAATCTCGGGGGGATAGGGGTATACATTTTCCCACATTTGACTGAGGGGATGGGCTATTGATGGGCTGTCCCCCAACTTTTGCACGGTGAGAAAAACTAAGCCTAATTGTAAAGAATTCTCGGACTTCCCAACAACCAAAATGTTTTCAATAGCACTCGAAAAGGGAAAACAAAGCCATAAATATGCCTTTTGGTGTAAATTTCTGCAGGAGTACAACACACACCAGTAATCTGTATCATGAACATCGCCCCCTAGTGTCGTATGAAGTCAGAACCCCCCTCCCCTTTTCAAACTAATTGCCATGGCTGGGCTAGTCGTCCCCTCACAACCCCCCCCCCTTCCCAAGTTCACTGCAC
This sequence comes from Acanthaster planci, assembly GCF_054643075.1. Classification (NCBI taxonomy): domain Eukaryota; kingdom Metazoa; phylum Echinodermata; class Asteroidea; order Valvatida; family Acanthasteridae; genus Acanthaster; species Acanthaster planci. The sequence goes on from NC_141777.1 coordinate 18,824,692, forward strand.
TAATTTATGCAACTGGCCTCTGGATTAAGTCAAAGACATGCGCAATGAGGTTCGTGCCTCGCTGGCGTCAATAAGCACGGGAAATCACTACTTTAAGCCTAAGTGTCACCGCCACTGGAATCACAAAGCCAACACAGGATAGTAGAGGGTCAGCGGAGCAGCAATTAGCGAGAAGGAGCAGCCAGTCTTTTCCTCATGGTGATCAATGATGTAGCCGTTCGAGTTAGAGAAGTGGCCGACCTAGTGCCCTAGTTAGTGCTTTTCAACCGGCTTACGCAGTTTCATTAGACCTGGATCTAGGTTTATCTGAACTCATACATCAGCGGCGCGTTGCACCCTACTAATTATTACTGCCCCTTGGACGCACCAGATAGAAAAGTTGTCTTGACCGGTATGACCCCAAGGAACACTGGTTCAGAGCCACACTGCCCTAAAGACCTACCTTTGTGTCAGATATTACATTTTCTGCGTCTATACGAAACCAATTCCTTTATAGTGCTGGGTGAAGCAAACGTGACTCTGTACACAGTGAATATGTAAGTCAGGGAAGAGCAACCAAGGTGAAAATGGAACTGCGTTCAGAACATATAGTGAATGTCTTTTGATAAGGGAATAAATATGTATTCGATTGGGTTGGTCTTGAATATTCAGGAGAATGCATGCTGAAAATGCCCGGGACGAAGGCAAAGCAAATTAACATCGCTAATTCTTCTATGTCAGCCTTTAACGAATATATTAAGTCAAGAATAAATTTTCAATTTGAACGAAATATTTTTGAAAAACGCCGCAGCTGACGGGCGTGACGAAAACACGACGTCCAAAATGCCGATGCACATGGCAATCTGATGTACCATTTGAAACTAGAACATGTTCAATATTGCATTAGAAGCAAATAGCAGAAATTTAGGAATTGCAAGTTTCACCCGGGGTGATTTAATCCGCTGTGCCTTAATGCAGTTGTCTTATCTTCACAGCCCTTATGAGCCTCAAGCTGGACAGAGAGGGCGCGCTTTCTTAGCTCCTTTGGTCGGAGCTGAACTTCGCTGATTCACAAAGGACAGTCACTATGAAATGCATGCGTTACGCACGCATCGGTACAAACAAAATGACGCTCCCGACATATTTGACTCTTTTCAACCGATGCAGGGTGCTTCTGCTTGAGGCGGATTGACAAATCTACTGACGTTTCACTGGACACTCTGGATGGCCCCCTTGAATGGCGTTATAGGATTGTGCTTCTTTTGTGCAGAGATACCGTCACAAAACAGTGGCTCCGTACAATAGCTGCCACAATGCTTACCGCCAATAAAGGGGGCCACTGCAAATAACTAGTTATGTCGTTACCAAGATTACCAGAATTCTCTGTGGGGACGATTCGCGCCACCAAGAGGTTGCCACGGAGACACCATTTTCAAAGTTTACCATCGATATTAGCACGGCCGCCCTGCCGCAAATTTCTTGGAGCGTATGTCAATAGACAACTTTGGGCCATTTTTCTGACAGATGGGGACATTCCATGCAATAGAAAGAAGAAAGGATTAATTAAAACTGCTACTCGAATAATAAATCTTCACAGAATAATTCGAGTTCTTACGGGGTACGCGCCGCCGGCGAATAGAATTTGTCTACCATTGATTAAAATAAACTGCGAAAAACCTCGCCCTGGTAACCTCTTGGGGGCGCACAGTATGGATTGGTCGTATCTCGTGTCCGAAGTAGGTTTTTGTTTCCCTTTGTTTGACCCAGAATTTCTTTAATTCGACTTCATAGATTAATCTCTGCCGTGTACTAAACTGAGACATCCTTGGACCGCTTATCACAGTGCAGTCAACAATGTTATGACATCGAGTTTTCCATGTCCCCTCAAAATTGATCTCTCAAAAATGGAAACATTTGTAAAGAAAAAAACAAATGATCTACAAATGTCTGCAACAAGCGATATTCTAACAAAATGTTTCAATGTAACTAATAATTTCTAAGTACCATTTAGAATTGATTCCTTGAATAGGTATTTTTCGAAAACCATTCCAAAGATGAACAAAGAAATTGAAAAAAGAAACCAGTACTCTACCAACTGAGCTACCCAGCCTTATATTGATGGCTCTTCCCATTGTCATCAATACCTCTGTTGGGGGCGCCGGCCAGAAGCCATTAAGCTTGACACACCATGTAGCCAGGGATCACGCCCCAACAGTTGGTAGAACACTGGTACCGTATTCCGGAGGCCGCAGGTTCAAATCCCGCTCCGGTCAATTTCTTTGTTCATCTTTTTAGTCCTTTATAGGCACTTAGTCGGTTTCCCTCCATAATTTGTTTCATGATTTGTATTCAAAAAGCCGTATCCTCTCTGAATGATCCCTGTTCACCACTTCCCAGGTTATATCGTGTTATTGGGGCGTGATCCCTGGCTACATGGTGTTTCGGGTCCCCCGAACAAAAGTATTGACAAATGGGAAGAGCCACCAACATAGGGCTGGTTAGCTCAGTTGGTAGAGCACCGGTATTCCGGAGGCCGAAGGTTCAAATCCCACTCCAGTTATTTTTTTGTTGATCTTAGTTTGTAATCATTTATAAGCACCTAGTCACTTTCCTTTTATACTATGTTTCATAATTAATTATTGATAAATTAATTATTATGATGAAATGTATTTGCCTAAACAGAGTCATGAACGTATAATAACGTCAGAAAATGAGTGCTCCCACTCTACCTAACACCGTAAACATTGTCATTTCGTAACACTTGTAGTTTTGGTTGTCAATTGAGGGCACTATACATACTTATCATGGATAAAATAGAAGTTGTTTCAGTCCTTCCCAATAAATAATAAGTAGTTATTTCACGGTAACCTTACGTTCACTCATAACATACTCCAAGCATAGTAAGCAGTATTTGTGAATTTTAGTGTTGCTTTCAAATCAGTGTTTTTGAAAATTCAGTGTCCTGCCACATGGTGTAAGCTATGTCACTAAAATTCATTTATTGGCTTCCACTTTAGTCTTTTGCGAGTTAAATTTGAATAAAATCTTGTGCACTGAGTTAACTGATTGCACATAACTTAACAATCTGAATTCCCCAGACTAAAGACACTGTTGCTATACCTCGTAATTCGGGGTAAGCTTTTGCAAAGCGACCACCATCTCTGGAATAGACTGGTTCCTTTTTTTGGCCCTCCTTATCCATTGAGAACAGTGTATTTTTGCAAGGCGTCTCTTATATTGAACTAAGCAAAGGCTTCCTTAACCCGAGTCACGACCCACACAGCAACGGTAATTTATAGTATGGAGAACCCAATTGTTATGTTCACGTGAATTTAAAGAACTCAGTGTACCAGATTTTATTCAAATGTAACTCGCAAAAGGCTTATTGAGAGAGTAGAATATAGATTTGAATAATGTAACTTGTAAATGCCAATATTATAAAGTATTTTGATTTACTTGCATACCTAGCTTCGACACTGTTGTGTTTGGCGAATTTACGGTGGAGTTTCGTGGGTGAAAACGTTCCTTTCTTTACTAATTTTGTGGTGTTTATTATCGCCAATAAGTCACACACCGTGCGCAATGGTTCCTGCACTGAGTACTTCCGCACTTTATCCTGTGTTGTTTTTATTTCAGAGAAATTGTCGCTACATAATGGGCATTCCGTTTAAAATGTTGCCTTACGGAACATTCACTTTGCAAATGCTTCCCTTGACAGAACTTCAGTCCATAGACTTCCAAGAGTTCATTACACTTTTGTAATTTCGCATATCCTCCAAGAGAATCCTTTACTCCATCGACGCATCAAACATTAGTGTATTCCAGTGGAAAAAACAAAGTTGGAAGCGCTTGAATTAAACCAAATGGAACCAGTCAAGGGAGTGCAAGGAAATCCAATGATAGTTGTAGTGGGCTACATCTATCCTTAAGTACCTTCACACCAGTTGCTTTAAACATTAACAGTATGCGCAAATATAAGACTACCCGAGTACGCTTTCGAAAATGTGTCAGAGTAACAAACAGCAAAGAAACACAACAAACGGAAAAAGGAAAACAGCAGAAAATATTTCATTTCAACAAATATGCATGCTCATTTTAGCCAACATAACACGGCTAATGGTAATACGTTTGTAGGATTTCTAAATGACTGTCATGAATTATACCCAATTTTCACTTGTAGTTCTGGAGATATACATGTAGAAAGAAAAACGTATTACCCAGGCGGTTTTACGTAATACATGATGACGTCGTCACAAGAGAAGCGATATGTCTTTTAATCGATAGCGCGCCCTGGCCCGTATAAATAACCAGCATTCGGTTTGATCGGATGTGCAGTTTCTTTTGGTAGTTGTAGGCCCTAACCGAAAAAGCAAATTTGATTCAAACTTCAATTGGTTCACAACTCTTAATGGCTAAGGAGTGATTTCTGTTTAGACATTTCAACTTACTACCATTTTACCTGGCAAAAGCAGCATTTATATCACACGACAAATTTTTCGACTATTATTTTTCGCAAATCAATCCAACTGATAACTGCTGTTAATTAAATCTATAAATGACCCCACTACATTGAGGGAACTGGAATTTTCCATTATTGAGATGTAACTTTCTCATTTTTTGTGTATTACATAATTTCATCCTAAACTCAGAACGTCTGGGACTTTTTGCAATAGGCTTGATTATTATCATCTGAAAATAAACGAATGACGATGTTTTGTTTAATTACTTGCGCTCGAGGCAGTTTTTGACTTTGTCCCAGTAAGGAATCGTGGCGGGGTTCTTGAATCCATTAGGACCACCATTGTGGATGCGGGCAAAGTCCTCACACGTTGGGTTGTGACCAAGGCGGCTGTAGATAGCGTAGCGCTCCATGTACCCTTGGACAGCATCCTCGCTGCAGGTAAAGGTGGCTGTGCATTTCTTCCAGTCTGTTGGTAGAGGTTAGGACATTTCACAACATTAAACAGCACTAAAACAGAGGATCCACATTACGCATTTGATGATTGGCTTGAGATCTTAAGACATCACAGTGTAAATAGAAGAACAAAATATATGAAAAAAAGGCCCCCAAATCAAGCTTGTGTTTTCTGAGTGATTAGACTTTTGGTAATAAGTTCAATTACAATTTCAGTTGAAACTGTTTGTGTACTTATACACATTCAGAAAATATATAACAAGAGACAGGCTATGTGGTCAGAAGATTTTCTTACTAAGCTCAGTAACAGCCTTGAGAAGATACAATAAAAATATTAACGCAACATGTTTTAGTTTGCTTCTTCGAGGAACCTTTTCCTTCGAGAAATCATGTGCAACAACAACAACAAAATAAATTAAATGATTTCCTGGTATCATACCAATTTAAGTATAACGGGATTTTCCAATTGAATATCATAGAACCTGAATGGCAAGTCACTTGATGAACATTCGGGATAATCTTGTGCCTCGTCTACTCCACTATATATAGTGGATAAATGGAAAAATGATGTTCCACATGTCCCCTTTCATTTTCCTTTCAATTTTAGTGGGTTGGCCAATTAATTTTTGACATTTTCTCACCTTAACCAGACCACCCTAAAATGAACGAAATTTCACTGCACGGAAAAGTAGCCATTTTAAAAATGCTTCCCTCTGCAAAACAGCTAAAACAGTGCCACTTTCGGAACCGATTGCATCCAAATTGCTCAGAATTTGAAGCCCAGAGTCTGGGCCAGAGGGTCCAGTGCCACATTTCTTCAATTCCCCAGTTCCATGGCTCTCAGGACCCTCTAATATAGAATATTTTGAGGGTATAACTTTCATTAATGAGCTCAGAGGACATATTTCAGGCCTATTTACGTGGATGCACCCTCTAAGGTTTCCAGGGAGGTCGCCATCTTAAGCCATGTTTTGTCTCCTATTAGCGAACGAAATGCGACCAAATAGCCAGAACTTACCAACTTGGCCAACTACAAGCCTAGTGCGAGCAAGGAGATAATCCACCCAACTATTCTTATTGTCATCCGGGTCTAGAAATGAGAATATATGTCTTTCTTCGTGTTTTGCTTGGGAAAACCTTTCGTAAATGCTCCAGTGGAGATACATGACTCTGTAATCATAAGTAACTCTTAGTGTTACCGTTAGTCTACATGCACTTAAATTAATGCTTTAGGTAACTTTGTTCTTTGTAACTATATGCAGTGTTTACGGAGCTTTTGGGAACATTTTAAGGAGTTCTGGAGCCATTGGGAATTTGAAAACCTAGTTTAGACATGTCAGATGTACATGTATCCAAGAACCAGAACAATGACCCTTAATGCTTCAGTCGAGACCCTTGTGTTTGTGGTTCTTCCATCGGGATATTGTTGTGCTTGATTTATTGGACTGGTTAGATCTCAATCGACCACACACGCCCACTTGCAAACTCCCCTTAACGGCGGTACAACGAAAATTGAGGCTTGAAATGACACTACCAAAGTTAACCCTTGCCAGTGCCGACCGTTAGGCCTACTATCAATGACATACATTTCAAAAGATATCTACTGCTTTCCAATAACAAAGCTTGAAACGTGAAAACTGCACGGGGTCACGGTATAATTTGTTGTATCATGCATGCAAGGTAGATTTTGTTGTTGAGTGTAGCCCATTAGAAAAGGCCCTATTTAAGGGAAATTAGAAGCATAACAAAAGACTACTTAAGATAACGGCACTGTCATTTTGTGTTTTGGTGTTGCTCGCCCAGGCTGGTTCAGATCTCCTAACATGCCCATTTTACTCGGCACTGGTCTCTTTTCAAACGGGAATTAGCATTACCACAGCGGAAAATCCAAGGCCACGGTGAAAATGAAAAAAAATAACAGACCCTTTATTTGACGAGGATGTCAGAATCATTGGGTCTGGTACCGGTATCCAAATTAGCTAAGACGCCATGGTTAGCCTTTTTCTTGTACACGAGGCATAATCAGCATATCAATATAAAACTTGAGGTTACATTTTGCGATTACCCATACCTCCCATGAGAGAACCCCCCTTCAGTCTGGCGTCGTTCCAGTATGCTTTCTTGATCTGGTAGGGTCCACAGGACAGCGATCCAACGTCCATATGGCATACAGGATTAGGCATCTTGCAGTTGGACTCCACAATGCAGATGCAGTGCATGCAATTATAAGGTACGGGGCCAGCTGAAGCATTGACACTTGTCAGCATGCATGGTTCTGAATAGGGAAAAATGAGTTACATGTCAGCAGAAAACCTTCAAATTTCTCAACAGGGATATATCGATAAGGACTGGATGAAGCGTTCCATGGGCCCCCTACAATAGCGTTTGGAAGGCCCTACTCCACCCTCTGAGTACGAGTACTTGAGTCACAGCGCAGGTATGCATTGGGGCCTCGCAGAGTAGGCTGGTTCACGTATTTGTATATAAACGGCACGGCCCATAGCCTCAACCACCACATTGCGCATGCACGGTGTGAATAGTACACGGCAAAGACAGCAGAAAACGCTTTTCCTTGAACGACGGGAAATACAAAGCACAAAAAGATCTCACATTGCCAGCGTGTAGAATGGCTTCTAAACAAATTTTTTAATTTATCATAACCATAAGGAACAGATCTTATACTTTTGTAAGTAAATTTAATTTTGGAAGGAATTTTAGAAAAGGACGATTATTCAGCTCGTAATAGCCATGAAAAATTTGGAAAATGCGACTTTACTGCTCTGTAATTCTCCCATTTTTTTCAAGTATGAAGAAACCCCTCAAAACGAACCCTTCCCAGGAGAAGGATACTTGCAAATTTTTTTGTTATCCATTGTAGCCTCGTTATTTTGGCCGTTTGTTAGGTCCTATTTAAGTTTCTTCGAATTTCTACGAATGACCGAGGTAAACATAGCTAGGACGCGCACCTCCGACGTGTTATTCGGTACCGATTGATGTCGACTATCAGAAAGCTGAAACCCCTTTTATTGTTCGCTGGCTAAAGCCTTTCCCACGATCGATATTTGGGTGTATCGACTATCATGTAATCAAATTTAAAGTCTCAGCACAGTCTCAGTTTGTGCAATAAGTATCAGCCCTATCTTCAGAAAATAATGCCATCCAGAAATCAAAATTTGAAAAATGTATAGCTTCAAAGCGATCTATTCTTGAAGCTATCCTTGTGCCTGTCCAGTTCAGAAGAAAAAGTTCAAACTGCAAGTGTTGCTAAATGATAACTTTCTATTTTTATTGCCCAGATATAAATTTACACACTTTTATTCTTTTTCTGTGGCAAGTCGTCCAGTATTCAGCCACCCCTGAAGGCTCTCCCCTCTCCATGTGACTTAAGGAAGAATACTTCTTGCTGCTGCAAAATCGTGGGGCAAAGCACAGGTCTTTTTTGTAATTGCCTGACCAAAAGCACACGCTTGTGGACAAACTAAAAGGGTTAGATAAACATACGTGGACTTGGGTTATAGGCTAGGTGATACGTGGACTTGGGTTATAGGCTAGGTGATACGTGGACTTGGGTTATAGGCTAGGTGATACGTGGACTTGGGTTATAGGCTAGGTGATACGTGGACTTGGGTTATAGGCTAGGTGATACGTGGACATACTTTAATTTCTAAACATATATGTGCCGCTGGAAAGATGGGCATGGGTGTGATTTTTTCCTGCATTTTAACGTATATAATGAGCAATAGAATACAAAACGTCCGCGATTATTCTGAGAGCTCTCCACACAAAAAGACAACAATGGTACCCGTACAATGACTAAGTTTAATTAATGTTTTTCGACGTGCCTATTCCCAGTAATCGGCCACTGCTATTACATTAACGTACAAAGGCCTACAACATAATAAAGTCATCTTCTCTCATCTTCTATGGGTATCTCTTGTTGGACTCGATGAATCGTCCCTCTTCATTGTAATAGGAAAGCTCACAGTTGACACAGCGTGATGTCATGGTGTTTTACATGCATATTGAACTTAATCAGTTGGAAAACAAAACGATATTTGAGAACGTTCCTTCCAACATCGCAATTGTATTCGTTCCAAAAGCACTTGCAGGTTACAAGGTGCACAGAGAAATCAAGCCAGCAAGCCTGCAATCAAATTGGCTCTGTTGCTATTCATAAAGACCAAGATAAATCACTATGCAGCACTGTTATCGATTGCCCGGAGGCATGAAGGTGCTGTATTGATAACGTGTATAGATCATTGTCACTAGCCCTGCACTTCAGAGCACGCTGTACACTGGACAAGTCTTCACAACTGTGGACTTTATACATTGAAGTTGATTTCGTTACGTTATAACTGGTATTTTAGCACTGAATTCCTTACCTGCTATCATAAGAACCACAAATCCAAATACTGGCAATACTGCAAGACGCATCATGGTTGCTGAATCTTCAGTCAGGTTGACCAGTTTCAAAATGTGCAAAGTTTGTACTGTGTTAATGTAATGAACGCTGAAGAACGAGGAAATAAATTCACAATATTAACGCTGCATTTTTTTTGGTTTCAGTTCTTATTGTGATCCTTTCCTTCCGGTAATCGTGTAAGATAAAACAACACTTCCTGGTATTGCACCAATTCAAGTACAACGGGATTTTCCAATTACAAATATAGAGCGTGAATAGCAACTCACGCGACGAATTTTGGGGACCTTCATGTATGCCTCGCCGAAGGGTATCGCCATTTTACCGTCTGGTGTTTGAGTGGACTAATACGTTACCTACTGAGTGCATTTCACTAACCTCAATTTAGTATCGGTATTCTTTACATTAAATGGAGGAAAACACGTATTAAGATTTAAGGAAGGGAGAGAAAAAAAAGTTACTTTTTCTTTTACTTTTCACTTTCAGTGGTGTCTGGCATTGTAAACGTACAATTTTTTGAGAATGCTCTCGTGAGAACACTAGTTTTAGTTTATGCTTTTACCTGCAGCAGCCTAGTTTATAGATTTAAGTATATATATGTATTTTTTTTTGGCCTATGCCATTAAAACTTATGGACATAATTGTAAGCATTAAGCTATTTCTTCTTGGGGTCACTCATTGTATTTTAGCATCTTGTGTATTAAAATCCACTCATATCATATCAGTTGCCAGCTTTCTCACAGGATAATCCATATAATGATGTTGTTAGTTTATAAGTTCCTAATGGCAAAGCTTCGTCATATTTCATGGACGTACTTTCTACCTATGAACCCTCTCACACTCTTCGATCCAATAACATCATACCCGCACTTGGGAAGACAAGTCATTCTCTGTAGCAGTACCTTGTAATCACTTACCCATTGACGTCAGAAATTCAGAAACTATCCACATCTTAAAACATCTCTCCAATCTCATTCCATGTCGTTAGCCTTCGATTAACTACTCTTGTTGTTTGCATTTTTATTGTATTTTTCTGCTCTTTCTCCGTTCAGTTTATGCTTATTCCCTTGTTGTTTGCTTGCTTGTAATTGTGCGAAGCGCCATCAGCACCTTTATGCTGGATGTGTTCTGTGCTTTATAAATGCCCCTTATCACTATTACTACGAAAAGAATTCGGCAGATAAAAAAGAGCATAATTTCGAGCACTTTTTATGGAATTGAGCATGTGAAAAAACTGCAGCATTGGACTTAAGTGCAGCCACATTAAAATGATTCAGATGATGCGAAAAGATTTCGAGCGCACATTAATAAAACCTTTTTCGGAAATTATTTCCCAACGTTCCTTTTGTGGCTTCCGTAAACTGCGCAACCACAACTCACAAGTGCTGTTAATGGAATATTGTTGTTGGTTTGTGTACAAGGAAGTGGTATATACCGCTACATGCACATTCAAACCTGAAGCATGCTACGAAAACTACTCTTGCAATGGCAACCCCAGGTTAACTGGGGCGTGAGGTTTGTTAGGTCGTGTGTGAATCAACTGGCTGCTACTCGGGGCTGACTAATTACAAGTGAAGGTGTTTCTCTAAGCTGTGGTAATCCATAATTTCCCGTGTTTTCAGCCAAAACCTCACGGCAGCGTTGATCTGAACACAGTATTTCACGTACTCCATTTCCTCAATGGTTCCTAGAGGCAAGAGGGGATTTTTTTCCGAGCGCTGATATTCGTTTTACATTTTTCAAATGCTCATTTAACTTATTGTAGCATTTGATATGGGTGAGCATCAGGCCAAATATGGTGTCACCGGTAAAGTTGTCCCTTCAAAGACATCAGAAGACCATTGTTATTCCTTCCAAAAAGTGAAAGGATTATTCAATCAGTGTATTTTGAAAACACGCTAGTTGCCTCATATTGTTGAAGCGGATATTTGCCAATGTCGGGAGGGAAAACCGCTTGGTGTGAGCGGTGAGAAGCTCACGTTTACGTTAAAGAGGATCAGTGTGACTGTCTGCAACTCAAGATGCGTCCAAATAAATATGAAGCAAATTTCTGTCGACCCAATTTCTGTCTAGCAAATTAAAGATGGCTAATAAATTTTCATTTCAAATGAGGGAATGGCAGGGTGGCACAGGGGGGTACCAGGTCGCTAGGGAAAGGTTGCGCTACTTTGACGTGGACACTCAATTGATCAGATAATCTTTATTGAAAATACGCGTAGTATAGTAACTTGAAAGGGTTTTATTCGGAAAACGTTGCATTTTGCCATATAACAGTTAAACAAGGAGTCGTTGGTTAAAATCACCTCTCCACACACAAGTATTTTCCGTAATACAGCACTCCAATAAGATAAATATTCGTTTTACAGAAAACAGTTCATGAGAATCAAGCATGTTTGTGTAAAATATACCAAAAAAATTTGCCATCAGAATTCATAAAGACATAAAGACTGACCGACTAGGCAACTGGGAAATTGGCTCATCTTTTTCTGTATCAATATATTTTTGTAACAACAGTTAAAATGATTCAAAATCACGATTAATGTTAATTTCATATATAGTTTCACTTACTTGTTTATAAAAGTCACCTCCCCCCCGAAAACAGCTCAATTTGTGCTTGAAGTAACCCATACTAACGCATTCCAAGAATACCCCGACTAAAATCAATAGTTGGTCTAGAACCTAATTTTCAGAGTGCCAAACGTATTTCCTGGAGGGTTCAACTATTTTGATTTGTTATATGCAACCTTTAATGGCCTCCCTTAGCAGTAAACCTATAGCTACGCTTTTTGATAGATGGGTAATGATATGAACAAAAAAACCCTGCATTTGTCTCCTTTTTGAAACCATTTTCCTTTTGGGGGGGGGGGGCATGACCCCATTGCATCACCGGCCTGGATCGGGCCACGGACTGCTATGTTTTACTGAACAAAACACATTTCTGATGATTGGATTTACAACCTGCCAACATGTGTTAACATCACAAAACCGTGAATGTGACATGCTCCACAAGTATCAAAGAACCAAAATAAAACTTTAAGCAACTTACAATACGGTGCGCCCAAAAGGTTGATTTCCACAGGGTCTCGTACTACAGAAGCGTATAGGGGGAACTTGTAAAAAAAAATTCGAGTTACAATCTCGCCGCGGCGGGATATCAATTTTAAGCAGCAGCGAGATATATTAACTCACCACGGCGAGATAGAAATTCAACGATTTATATCTCCGCGGCAAGATATATATATAAGTCGAATTTTCTTTTGCAATTGGCCCTTATACACTACCGTATTTTCTACCTCTCTGGTTGGCATACAATAACTGAACGACGCTCTGCCGGTTATTGCACTTAGAGATGGTGGACATCCAGGAAGTCAGACAGTGACATAACTTGAGTAAACGCATGGAAGGTACAGGCTGTGTTCACAGTTTTTCAAGGGGGCGCTATAATAAACAGTGGCTTGATGTTTACTGCAAACTGGAGGAAACGTTACCCCCCCCCCAGCTCTCTATAGTTAAACTACAAGATCAATGTAACAATTGAACGCGATCGTAGTATTCCAGGCGATCAGCAACATGTCCGTGTGGCAGGAATTTCATCCACAGGCTGCAAATAGACCTCAGATATTAGATCAGTAACAATTATTTATCAGGGAATGTGCGGAGAAAACACTTGACCGCTTCTTTTGTCGACGAGGCACATAAAGGTTAAGGGTCAAATTAGGGGCCATTGATAAAGTACGTACGCACAAAATGCCGACTTTTCAGACCCCCCTCCCCTGGCACGGGCGTTGGCACGGGGGGGGTAAATGGTGGGGTGGACGGGGGAGGATACTGTATTTGACTGGTTTTTCGACGCACAAAAGCTGATTATGGCATTTATTTGTATGAAAAAGTTTATTTATATGATGGAGATTCATTAATTAAAGGCAAATTTTCAGTTTGCGTACGGTACCCACTGGTTTGAACACCTCTCCCACCCTGTACGCACGGTGTTCGGCCTTTACAGAGTACATGCACTTGTAATTCGCAATCTAATCCAGTGTAATGGGATATAAAGTTAGTTATTTAGTCAACTTCTCCAGTGTCATAATGGTGCTGCCACATGATGTGCGAAGTTTCTGGTTACGGCACAAGAATACGTCAAACTTCTGCAGAGCAGTTTAATATTCGCGCCTAATAACAATTTGATCCCACAATTGCATCGGATATGTTTCGGGTGATTTTCCAGAGGTCGTCTCTTTTATGAATACAGAACACGTTGGAAACTCCTTTTCATGGATCATTACATGTTTAATATATTTCGTTTGCATGTGGAAAATATAACAATATGGATATGAGAAAACACCAATCAATTTTTTTTGTATCAAGTGAACATCAGGCCAAACATGATTATTTCACGGTGAGAAATGTTACTGCTACTAGTAGATTTTTGTTTTGCTTTGTTTTGTTACTTCCATGCACTTATAAAATTGTGTATCACCAACGAATAGAAAAGTCAAAACAAAAATTGACGCCTCTTTTGTGCACAAATCAATGTAACATTCGGGTTTCCCGAATGATATTACGGCTTTGCTCCTGAATATAATTGAAAATACTCCTCAGCATTAAGCAGGTTCCACAAAAAGATAATTGCTAAAAGTCTACCTCATCGTGTGACCGTGATCACCTTGAAAAATAGATACAAATCCATCAGTCAATAAGACGCACATTCAGTAATTCATTTGCAATATCTATCCTTTTAAACTGTGGGAAATAATTATAACCATTCTGTTATACATTATAGGGATTTAAAAGATAATTTGAATAATGGTGCACTTTTGCTCGGGATGCAACCTCCTCCATCAGAGGAGAATGTTCACTTATAACTTTCTTGGAGCCTATCCAGGATATAATCCGTAGTTGGGTCGCGGAGTTTCCTCTCCGCCTGTTTAACCATTGGCTCGGATGTCTGGTACCGCAGATGAGGATTCTCACTGAGAATGATATCCATGTGGAGCTTAGCTATCTCATCAGCGCTTTGCATTAAAGCCGACATGCCAGACGTCATGCGTTTTACGCCTTGCATGTACAAGTCTTTCAAAATGGGGTCAAAATTCTTTGCTTGTTCTTCAAGCGAAGAGTCCATGACCTTAGTCGCAAGCTCTGTCTTCACTGGCCCTGGCTCCACGATACTCACCCTGGTTACAGAAACAGTTTGAAAGGTACATTTTAGATAAAGGCTTTTAAACACTGTTCCTACCATAGATTTTGGCGAAGTTCTAATATTACAACCTGTAACGTTTTAGTTTATTTGTTGGATTGGTTTTTTTTTCGTAGGTGAGTTTGTTTTTTAGAAATCCCCACGCTTGAGTAACTTCCAACAAATCACAACGTAAGCATACCCAACGCTCATGAAATAACTTGCAAACAATACATCAATTGTGTACGGTGTAAGTCATGATTCATTTGTGTTTTTAATTTTCTTATATGTTTTACCAGAAGCTCCAGTTGAAGCTGTTTGGTGAGTTTGCTTTACACGGTACTCTGAACAGTTTCTGCCCATATCTTACCCATTGGTTAAGTCGGCGTATTGATTATTTGCATGTAGCTTGGAGGGCAAGTGTGAGCTTTTCAAACGTCTACAAATATTATCACAAGAATCTGCGCAGTGCGGCCTCCATACCTTATATTATACCCATCTCTCAACACTGGGGCAATAGACTCAGAGAATCCTTCCATAGCAAACTTGGCAGCAGAGTAGGTGGCAAAGAAAGGAGCACCTGCGAGAAATACGTATTTCACTTTAAAATGACGGTACGCTATATCGATGCGGATAGTGGCAAGTGTTCGATAGGGTGTACTGTTTACGACAAGCATTTCTGCCTCCTCTAGCGTCTTCAAAGGCGACGCAACTACACGACGCGACGGCACGACGGCTCCCTTGCTTCGTGCCGTCGCGTCGTCGCCTCCGTGTCATTACGTATGTACACAAGACACGTGTCACGTCGTGCGTCGCGTTGCGCCGTCGCCCGTCCCATGGTGCTGTGGGACGTCCTTTCATTGTTGCATTTTTTTCTGCCTAAATGTCGCTCCTTCCGTCGCCCGTCGCGTCGCACTGTCGTACGTCGCGTCGTATGTCGTTTGGTGCGTCGCGTAGCGTATAACCTCTCCTGAAACACGACGCACGACACGAAATGACGTACGACTCGGACACGTTGTGTGCTGTCGCCCTTTGCTTCATGGTCTTTATAGAGGGCGTCTTCACTCTTTTCTTTCATTTCCGTCCCTGTGCTTATATAGTACAGTGCTCTCCACGGGCTGTGTTAGCAGGGCGGACCGCCCTGCCAAAATTTTCGGCCGTGGGGAACACTGATAGTACATGCTGTTGGCAGCAGGCCTTGATTCTCTTTTTCATGCATTCTTTCTAACCATGTGTTTTCATTCAGAGTGAGTTGTTGAAGAATTGTTTTTTAATCAAATATAATTAGGAAGAGCGTCGCGATCAAGTATCAGCATTATCTCCAGGAAATAGATAACATTGACTTCTGCCACAGCAATGTTTTAGCTTTTCCTGCTCTAATTCTGATCTTTCTAATACTTACTTGTAAATCCATTCTAAGATACAATACATCAATCATTGACACGCTTTCTTTTGTAACGTCCAAAACAAAAACAGTGATGGTGCCCTGTATAAACTCCATGGGCCAAAGGCCGAGTGCACGCGGTGCGTCGCGTCGTGCGTCGTGTCGTGTAGTTGCGTCGCATTGAAAGAGGCTAGAGAGGCAGAAATGTTTGTGATAAATAGGACACCACAGTTCTGCGCGTCGCCGCACACGCGCATTCTTGTGCTTGGCGTGCTCTTGCTGTATGAAACTATTCTGGACTCTTTCTTGATCCCTGGACGTGAAACAACCTGCACTAGTTATGACCTAAGTGCTCGCAACGCGTACGTACAAACTTACAAAGAGTCAAGGCCGGTTAATACAAACGCTAATTTTTTCACTTCAACTCAAGTGATTCGCACTTCGAATTCGCAAACGCTGAAAACGAAACGTTGTCGTGACATCAACTTCACTTAGCTTTTGCATGAAATATGAACCGGCGTTAAGGAGTGCATTATTATCCATTGGGTAAGGTGAGAAAATCTTATCCTCATACAATTTTACACCTCTACAGCTTTGTGCTGACGAAAGTAGAAAATTTGTTCGTTATGCTCTATTTTAGTATAGAGGGCGATTGGACTTACGGTCAATTTTAAAACGTCTTGGGATCGCGACGTTTGGGAAACCGACTTATTTTGGCATGACCAAAACGCAAGCCAAGGGCCTAGTGGTACGCATACGATGCACTCTACACCTAAAAGCGCCTATCCACAAGCGCGTTTTTGGGTGCATTGCGTACACGGTGCGTTCATGCATTTTACTTTCATGGACACAAAAATTACTCCATGAACATAACACCATCACATAAGACCACTAAATAGGATGGTTACACATTTCAATTTAAAGCTTACCAAATTCAGGTTTTACCGCCTCTGTTTTTTTCCATGGGCTTTAAATAATACTAAGCCAGTGATGTGCATTGTGTGCAAACGTGGTCTTTACCAGAAGTTTGCTGGAGCACTGTGGTTAAAATAATTACCGCGGACGCCAGCGATACTGGAAACCATAAGAATCCTGCCAGACTTTTGCTTCTTCATCGCTGGTAACACGGCTCTTGTTGCTCTGACTACTCCCCAGAAATCGGTGTCCATCATATCTTGACACCACTCCAACGATTTCTGGTCGATGGCATCTAAGCCCATATATCCAGCATTGTTCACTGAAAATGAACCAGCAAAAACTGTTCAATGTGGTAGTACATGGCTAAATGCCTATACATGTCTGACACCTTTCAAGCCTACAAGTTTTTCAATTTCTTAGAACCCGAGGCATACATTTGGACTTAAGGCAGAATGGAG
The DNA here is from genome assembly GCF_054643075.1 of Acanthaster planci. NCBI lineage: Eukaryota > Metazoa > Echinodermata > Asteroidea > Valvatida > Acanthasteridae > Acanthaster > Acanthaster planci. The sequence continues at coordinate 18,841,942 of NC_141777.1, forward strand.
CGTTTTTGTTTTTTTTCTTTGGAGGAAAAAAGTTTGGAAACTTCTTAATGTTAACGTTTATGGCTCTTCTGGGGGTGAGGTTAAATGTAATAGTTTATTACAAGCTTTTAGAAGGACAAGAATTGCAATAATGGTTCAAATTTCCTTCCCCCTCTTTCGTTTAAAACCACAAAACTTTGATAGCCTCCATCTACAAATATTATCATCAGATTTGCCAGGTGTCAGTCCTGCGTTATTCAAATTATTATTCTTCGCAATTCACTGCTTTTTAAATGTCGGGTTTTTTTTGTTTTTGTTTTTACAGTCCAATAATTTTTTTCATCTCGTTACGTGGAAAAATTATAGAAATGTAATCGGTTATGTTGTCTTGCAAAATTGATATCATAATCTCAGGGTTTAATCTTGCGAAGATAAATCATCCTACCTAATGGATTTTCGGAATCTGGTTATTTACTGATTTGCCGGGAAGAAATATCTCTTTAAGCTTACTTAAATATTGGTTTCTAGAAGAGTGGGTACTGAAACTTGAAAACTAAGGGAAATGAGATGCTTCAAAATGATTCACACAATTCTAAATTAAAGGTGGTTTGGATGTTGTAATCCCAACGTTATCCATTTTTAGTGTGACGTCGTAGTATGGTAAACCACGCCAACTTCTATGGTGTTATATTGAAATGTAACACTGCAGAAGGTACCACCAAGTAGCGCATTGGTCAATAAGCAAAAACGGTGAGAAATGCGTGCCAGATTGAGAGAATTAAACAGAACAATTCATGGTCCCAAGTCACTATCTCAGCGAAAACATAGGCCCCTACTTGGTAGAAATTCCTCCTGAATTCTCCACTAGGGAGATTAACAAGGAGGGCTGCATCCATATAGTGGGTGTATCCATATCTTAGTTAGATAATTTATTAGGAAGGGCTGTTATCTCGAACTCATTAGATGGACTTAGTAATATGTCTATATTCAAGTTCATCTAATGATGTCGAGAAAGTACATGTATCCACTTTTGGGACCCTGAATTCAGTTCTTAGAATCCAGCAGAAGGTAATCGATTGAGATTGAACTGGCATGTCCCACACATTTTGGCCTCTCACCTGTTACATTAGCAGCAATATTGATAGAACAGTAGTCGGCTGAATGCAGAACAGAAGGACATAAACTCCATTGTTTCAATAAGCCCTGTTTCTTTGGTTAAAATAATGAATTATTGAAATTTTTATGAATGTTTTTTGTTCCTTTTGCCGATATTTGGATAAAGTAGAAACTTAGTGTTATCTGAGGGCTGACAAAATGTTCACCAGCTTATGTACTCCGGTGGGACTGAAGCCAACAACTCCCATTGTTATAACGTGGAACCTGCCATTTTCCTACCTATCAAAGTATGGAAGAGATGGCAGCGTGTCTCTTACTAAAATATTCCGTATCGAAGAAACTCGCACTTTGGTTGAGGCAGACTATACACTCTTTTCAAACTTTCATGACGGAGGCGGTCTTTCATTTCTCTCTCCACATTTCCACCGTTGAGTAGGGACTTTTATCTTATGCACGGAACCCACACATTTCGAACCAGCCAATAATATTCTTGTGTTAGTCGGTTCTGACAAGACTTGTTGCTTGCTCACCGAGAACGTCGATTCTCCCATTGTCTCGCAGAATCTCGTCCACCACCGCTTTGATAGTAGGATCTTTGGTGACGTCAAGCTCCCGGATGAGGAGTGTCTTGTTCAGGGTGTGCCCTGCTGCTTCTTCGAGTTTTGTCTTTGACTTCAAATTCCTCATAGTGGCATACACCTTGCAGTTAAATCAAATTTAAATGACAGCTTTAAGAGAGAATTGTATGTCTTTGAAGCTGGACTCAGTTGTTCTGAGGTATAGTTATTTTTCTATGGGCCAGTTGTGGGTAGGCCTACAAAAACTATGGGGCCTATCGAAAAATACTGCAGTGTGCCATAAACGTACAAGCCAACACCAAGTCACGCAAAAGAGGACAGGATTTAGAGATATCTTCAAACCAGCCAGATTTGGGATAGCTTCAAACCAGCAAGAAGAAAACTTTTAACAGGTTAGCATGTAGTTACTTGCACTGCTGATTAGCACTATCAAGTTGTTTTCCAGATGTGCCTAGAGCCTATACGGAACACCTATTCTGGCCATGTATAACTTTTAAAGTCTTATTTTCTTTACGGAGGTGCTCTAAAAAATTACTATCATGAACATGGTCACAAGAGTATGCACACGGTCCCCCGCGTTACTGCAGAGTACCCTGAGTCGTGATATAAGACCGCTTGACGATGAAATGTGATAGGCCTATTCAATGTCCCATGGTACACACGTGGCCGCGTATATTCTACGTTATACCCAGCAAGAAATGAGACCGAGGGGTACCCCCCAACATGTCCAATCCTATACACATTCCAGATTATTGTTACTTAACAGATCCCCCCCCAAGATGTCTGAAAGGAATTCCCTAGATTCCTGCGAGACAATGACCAACACAAAGCAGGGGGGGTTCTCTCCGTCTCCTACCTTGCTGCATATGTTCTTCCTAAAAGGAAAGGGTATAGATGTACTTTATACACAGTGAGCAGATGGTAAGGTAGGATTAATCTGATGTGAGTCTGCCATAAACACAAACATGGGAAAGGAAAGAAGCCATTTAACCTGAAATACCTTTATCTGCTCACATTTTATTTATATTTTTGACGAGTTAATTGTGCTTATCAGATCGTTTGGCCTCTTACCCTACAAAACAGCCCCGCAAAAACACAAACACAGCATGCCATGAAACACAGGGTTTAGTGCTGTAAATTTGAAACAGAATTCCGCTTCCGAAGCCTGTTGAGTTTTCTAGGACACACATTTCTCTAAAAAAATCATAAATATTGAACAGGAAATAAAATCATGCCCACAGGTATAAAATGAAGCACCACTTGAGATTTTGATGTTATGTTTGGAACTGCTGAAATTGATGATGAAAATTGGTGATGAATTCTAATGGAACTATTTGCGTTCATTCAGCACCTTGTTAAGGGCTCTGACACGTTTACCTGAGCAAACACAGCGATGGGATCCCGCGTTAAGGCAACGTGATATCATCTTCATGCATGTTTTCTGAACGAATCTAAGCAAATATGCCCCACACGATACTACGATACTGATAAGGATCCATCGGGCAAGTCATGCAAGGGCTGATCCAAAACCACGAGGCTTAATCAGTGGACTGCTTGGGGTGGGGCGTTGGGATATGGTATTCGGGAGCGGTTCTAGGGGGTTCTAACTTGTCTAGCCCCCTCCATGCAAGAATGAAAAGCAGTAGCGAATGTTAAAGGGTATAAGGGGCTTAGGTTCCCAAATATGAAATGGCTCGGGAACCGTGCCTGATTTAACGAGAGTACACCTAAATCTGGGGGCTTTGGAATGCTTAGGGAGAGACATGAAATAGTACAGATTAATATCAGTGCAGAAAGATACTTCTTTAAGGGGCAAATAGACCGATTGCGCATACAAAGTCACGTGACCTAAAGTAGGTATCAAACGTTTCAAACAAAAACGGCGTCCTTCCATAGCAAAGTGTGTTTTAAGTGTTTAGCATAAAGCTGATTTCATAGTATTTAGCATATCAGTGTCTTAGTACTTTACAGATCGTCGGCTCTATTGGGGTAAATGACACCGATAATACGTTTTGCTTTGATGGGGCGTCATGTTTGTTTATGTTTGATACCCATTACAGGTCATGTGACTTAGCAGGTGCAGTCGCACTACTCTACCTTCAATTCACTACCGAGTGCCAAATCAGCACTGCGTTTATACAATGTACATTCCAATACTTAAACATTGAAATGTGAAATTAAGCACGTTTGTGTTTGTTGGGTACGTTTAATTGACCTGATAGGTAATGTCTAATTTGTGTCTTCGATTTTTAATACTTTAAATAAAAAAAATCCCGAATCAATTTTCTGGCAAGTTAATAAAAGTACGTGTTTGGTTTATAGTCATGCGAATTTACTTAGTTCGGGCCTGTTCCAGGGGCGTATCTAGTCTGGGGAGAGCGTCCCTCGGACGATGCTCCCATTTGAAGGGAATGTGAAAGGGAAATACTTTTTAATTCTAGCATCTTCTTTCTGGAAGGGAGGATTCTGTTATACGGATGAAAAAAATTCCAAGGGTAAAAAGAAACCTTTCATGCGCTCGTTTAAGGGCACCCTTGAGTCAGTGTGCTTAACAGGCACCTTTCGATAAAGGTGCCTTTCCATTGACTCGCTTTCTGTGCGCGTCGTGGTCCGTACGCGTAAAGTTGTGGGATGGCTATCATCAACCTTGTTCCCATCGATCTTGCCACATTATGTTGGTTCTCACTATGCAGCACATGGAGTTGATGTTGGTCTATCATCTGCATGATCGAAACGCGGTAAACGCGCCACGGCATGCACAGATAACGTGCAAAAATCCACCAGTACTAACGTACGGTATTGGGGGCAGGGGGAGGGCTCAGCAAGATACCAGATTCTGACTTTTCCCCAAATAATCATGCTAAAAAGTAATTGCTATTCCAAGTAACTCTTGCAAACAAGCCTCACTAACAGCAGAAGGTAGTGGCATTGGTTGCGTCATATTATATAGTGATTCGGTTAACCGTTTTTTAAAAAAAACGGTGCTGCCCACTGTAATATCCAGCTTCCCCCTTAGAACCCTGTCGTTGTGTCATTCGTTGATTTCATATACAGACCTACCTTAAATCGGCGCAATGAGTCCTTAGCCAGCATTGCTGCTGTGGCTAAACCAATGCCAGTCGAGCATCCAGTGATCAGCACGGTCTGGGGCGCCATTATAATTATGAGAGGTGATGCCACCGGTATTTTTGCTGCAAATTGCTTTGTATGTTCTCGTCTCTCTATCCACAGCTCTGCACTGATCGTGGTTCTGGCTTCAAATACAGGTGTTTGACGCTATATTTGCACTAATATAGATAAACACTTCCAAATAATTTTGGCCGTAACAACTGAAGGGCTAGTATTTACATCTCAAGCGTTATTTTTGACTTGTCAAAGTCCGGCCGATTGTATGGTTAAAACAAAATGCCAAACGATAACTGGGCTGAAACTTTATATAAAGGATATATGGACTTTGTCATCCCAATCCAGTATCGACTGCTCTCCCGGAAACCTCCAATGGTGTTTTACATTTCATTCGAAAAAAGTTATTCAATTTAGTTTATCAAATTAAACATTTAATAGATGTACTTTGATCATGGAGTATGTTGGCGCAGCACCGGCTAATAGTCCTCAGCCATCTTCGTCCCCTTCTTCGTCTTTCTCGCTTTCAGCTTTGAACCATCCTGAGCTCTGTGAAGAGTCATGGCAGAGTTGGGTCAGAGGTCACCAACTGTTTTTAGTGGTCATCTTGGAGAAAAGGGCTTGGAAGCCTTACTTTTTTCATTGATTTCAGTCAATTTTAGTCAGTATCTGGTTTTCTTCAAAGTGTTTTAAGATTGTTGCCAAACGTCACTCAGACGTCAGCAGTGGTAATTTTCTGGAAATTATGAGATCAGTTTTACGTCATGCGCTCTCCTTTCGACCACTGCTATTTGCCCACGCTTTTTAAAATCACTGTTTTACGCGCAAGACTGGTTGTCTATGTGTTCATGTCTGTGGATTAGGCTGAGTCACATACGGCCTAATCCGCCCCGAGTTGAAGTGCACCCCGAAGCGGCACAAGAAAGATAGAAGGTAAGTTTTCCAAGCAGGTTCTTGCACGCGTTCTGCGTGTACACAAAGACCATCCATTAGGGAATAAATTTGTTACCCGTAATCAGCGTGCTCCACCTCAAACGCGCCATTGATCTCCATTATTAACGCGTACCTATGCAGTGAGTACCCATCCTCGACTCCGTGGACTCCTTGCGCGTTCCTTCACTAGCCCCTAGTGGTGTAGAATACTAAAATGACGCTGATTGGCTGTTCAGGATGAATATACATGAACGTAAAATCAGTTGCGTGCGAGTGGACCTTTCCCACGAAATATGCAAATTGCACCGGCGCATGCGCACTACTACCACTAGTTGGCAATTATGGCCCTCTGTCTGTTGTCTGTCTGTTGTGTAGGCGAGCTGCTAGTAACCATAACCTGGAGCGTTGACGGCAAATCAAAACCACATTACAGCCTTTGCCCGATACTTGAGCATGCTTTTCTCGAAACTAAGTAAGGCTCTCAGTGTCCTGAGGTTGGAAAGTAATATTCCTTGTAATTTAAGTTTGGCACTCATATCATGTCAAACTATACTAGTACAGAATATCGACAAAAATATAAGATTAAATTAAAAGGGGGAATGAACGTGGATTTTTCCGCGTTCATTCAGAAATGAATCTGCTTACCCTGAAGAAGGTACGCAGTTACCGAAAGCTCGGTAATGCACATATTTCAGAGCACTGATTTGATACTATATTCTTAACCCATATGGAACCGGAAGCTAACGCGCAATTTGAGGGCTCATCCAGTGGAAGCTTGCAATCAGTGATGCGTGTGTATGTGTATGACGAAGTCACTTACGAACCGGATAAACTTTTATAATTAATGTATTGTATTGTATTTTTTTTTATTGATCGTTGGAAATTACAACATTAAAACAAGCCGCTTAAACTTTGAAGGTGTATGTTTTGAGGGTTACAATTTTTTTCACACACTACTATTAAAGTGAGATTTCATGGTATAGGCGCTGTAATCAGTCAAACGGTTTGATAAAAGTGCCGTAGGCCTGCCTTGTACTCCCCTTTAGCGCCTATCCGCCTTGACCAGAATCAACCACATTGGATGAGAAGAGCCACTTTGGTGGGAAGTATTCATTTTGTTGGCAGTCACGCGCAGGGTGGGCGCAGAAATTTTTACAGGGGGTGGGGTTCAGTCCTATCAGATCCTATTTTTAAATGTCACAAAGTATATACATTAAGTTGTTACTTATGCGCTCAGAAAATGTCTGGATGGATGTCATCTTTTATATTAATATTTTAATTTTTCCTATTTTTCAGTTTTGGTGTCCAAGCAGGGTTGAGGTTTGCCCCTCACCCTGGATGTTTGTGAACCAGTAAAGTGCAGTTCCAGTAAAGGAAGCTCATGTTGCTAGAAAAATAACTTCCTTTCTTGGTCTCACTCGGAGCGGAGAGTTCATACTAAAATAAGTTTTATAAACCACGCTGTACAAATGAACTCCATACTTTCATGTTTAATGTGTAAGCCTTAGGCCTACAGGCTTAAGAACCAGCAGTAGGTGTGTTATTTTTATGTGATTACAATTTGTGTGAAAATACGTATATATGCCTATTATTTGCAAGGCACAATAATTAATTCATGCTCATTGGAAATATTCATTTTTATAAATGCCAAACTTAAACTAAGATGTGGTAAACAAGGCAAGGGAGTTATTACGCCCCATTGAAATAAAACTAATAAATCCTAATTAAGATATGATAACAGACTGTCCGTGCTAGGACCCGAGGGATCGTTAGGCTATTTCCTCAGCACATTGAGGAGAAAATCCGTTGTCGGGTCGCGTAGTTTCTCGGCGGCCATCTTGGTCAAGGCTTCCGAGGTCTGGTACCGCAGGTGAGGATTCTCACTGAGAATGATATCCATGTGGACCTTCGCTATTTCGTCTGCACCTTGAATGACGGCGAAATCGTTAGCCATCAGGTGCTTTAAGCCTTCAATGCATGACTCCTTCAAGATTGGAGGGAAGTCTTTAGCTTGTTCTTCTACCGGCTGCCCCATGACCTTAGTAATTAGCTCTGTTTGAACTGGCCCTGGCTCCACGATGCTCACCCTAGAAAAAAATAGCATAATAATTGTAGGACTGAATATTCCCACGTGTAAAAACATATTGTAAGATTCAGATGTTAATGATCTGTGAAGAAATACCGTCAACGTTAAAAAAAGTGAAAAGCATTATTTTTTCAAACCATGTTTTCATTGAATTTTAAGAAAGGAACCATAAGTACAAAGGCGCATGCGGGGAGGGAGTGCAGGGTGCGAACGCACCCTTCCCCCGCCAGCAGAAGGGACTTCTGCATGAGGTGTTCATATTTTTTTATTTTTTAAACCAAACATCAGTACGTTATTTTACAGAGGTGAAAGTACGTGCATGGTTTTGATATTCGATGGTCGAAAAGTCAAATAGCAAATACATGTATCTGGGGCAATCTGCTATTCACGTGCGCACTTGTTTAAATGCTGGAAGTTGGAATTCCGTTTTCGTGAAACCTCCTTCGGCCAAACCAGCTACAATTCTATATTTGTGTAGGCCGTCTTTCTCCAACCTACTGTGCATGAATCTGCTTGGAGTCTAAGTGTCTAGGCGTAAATCCTGGGGGATATATATATCCCCCACTCTTATTAGGTGGGGGGATGGGCTATGTAAATCATCCCCCACACACTTTTTGTGGTGAGCAAAAAAAAATTAGGATTGTGTAGAATTTTGGATTTCACAAAGACGAAAATGTTTCAAATATCACTTATAAGGGGAAAAAGTACTTAAAAGTCGTAAATATGCCATTCTGACGTAAGATTCTGCATGAATTTCATACACATTACAGACGTACATATTTATCATGAACATCGCCCCCTATATTCTGTATATGGTTTAACCCCCACCTCAATTTTTCATGGCCAGGCAAGTCATCCCTCCCTTTTCCTCATCTCCTATCACCCCCCCCCCAATTTCTAGCTCAGATTAACGCCGCTGGGCAGAACTGTGCCCATATATATGCATTATACCCAGGGGTTTAGGTTACAATCTTGGTTACCATTCCTTTTATCGTATCATATATTTCTTTCAATTCCTGGTTTTCATTTGCAATATACATATATTTGTTTCTTTGAGTAGTGGCACCTAGGAGAGCAACTTGACAGTAATTCAGTTTGATTTTTGCAATCCTGCAGGAGTGTTTCTTGAGCCTCTTTCTTGTCATGTGTACATAATTTATGTGTTTTTTTGTAACTTTACCTGCAGAAATTAGTAAATGAAATAAAGTTGATCCCGGAATAAAGACCCCTTTTTTCCCAAAATTTCTTACCTTCATCAACATCTGATTTTCTTGTCTATTTTACTACCATCATTTTAGTAATATCTTGCCCTACTGAGCTTACACCAGTCCATAACAAAAAATATGCACGATGCAACCGATTCAAATTCTAAGGCATAAGAGAGATTTTTTTAATCTGAAATAAAAATTCATCAACAGTTTTCTACCTGATATTATATCCGTCTCTCAACATTGGGGCCATGGATTCACAGAATCCCTCCACAGCAAACTTCGCAGAAGAGTAGGTGGCAAAAAAAGGGACAGCTGAAAAGGTCAATGAAAACGATCACAGAAAACAGCATCAGTTTATGCATCAGTATCAGTGTGCTATTAAAAAGCACACATGACCAAAGTGTTGCCCGCCTCCACACCTGGGGTGGGCCATTTTACTTTTCTACTAAAATAAAAACTTTTCCAATTGATACTATCTTTAGAACACAATATAGGTTATATATACCTCGGATGCCAGCCATACTGGTGACGCAAATAATCCTGCCCGACTTTTGCGTCTTCATCGCTGGTAACACGGCTCTCGTAACTCTAACCACGCCCCAGTAGTCGGTATCCATCATTTTTTGGCACCACTCAAGCGACTTCTGGTCGATGGCATCTAAACCCATGTATCCAGCGTTGTTCACTAAAAAAAAAGAATAAGTTTTAGAAACAAAGGTATAAATCTCTAAGGGGAATGAAAGTGCACTGTGCCCGTAAAAGTTACCGCGGTGCTTTTTAACTATAAGGGACAAAGCGCTGTCTGGCCAAAATACTCTCTTCTCCACCCACTAGCTTCATGAGCTTGTACTCTCAAGTAGCTCATAATATCCTGAGTATGCTTAATCACAAATGAAAGTCCTCCACTCACCGAGAACGTCAATTCTCCCGTTGTCTCGCAGGATCTCGTCTACAACCGATTTGATGGTGGAGTCCTTAGTGACGTCAAGTTCCCGGATAAGGAGTGTCTTGTTAAGGGTGTTCCCTACCGCTTCCTCGAGTTTGGTTTTTGAATTTAAATTCCTCATGGTGGCATACACCTTTTAAGAAACCAAGATTCATTGTATGGAACGGAGGTAGCGGTCAGCCTTTATGAAGTACATGTACAAATGAAACAAGCGGCCAGTTTTCAGATTTTGCTCACATTGGCAAGTAGGCCTACATCTAGTTTTATGGGCGCTTCATTAGATATAAGTCGATTATTTAATCTGTGGTTTGGTATAAACGTCAACAAGGTCTGACTGTGCTTCATACTGTATGTCGTCATCGCGATACAAAGATATGCGTGGATACCTCGCCTCCTTGCAGTTCACTTTTACCGCCTTACTTTGCATTATTGATATAAATGTTGTCGAAGGGGATGATATTATGATTATTGCAAAACTGTATTTAATTAACAGGTCTCCAGAAATCAATCCGGCATAGCACCAAAGAAAAACAAAACCTTTAACTTTCGGTATTGTGTGGGCAGGCATTAGAAGTTTTCCTTTGTTCCTATGGCCATCAGATTTTTAAAAATGTTTAATGGTACATGTAATTAATGTAAAATTGTATGTTTTTATGGTGCTTGATCTTTATTGTGCACTGAATTATATTTATACCGGGTCTTATATTTTGGGATTAATTTTTCATCATTTACTGTATACATGTATTTTGTTTTATTCACTGATTCTGAATATTATTGATGGAAATTCATCCATATTAATGCTTATTCTGTCTTATAACATTGCATTTGTATGAAATTAACGTTGGAATTTGTTTAATTGTCTTAATAATATTGCCAGTAACTATTTTAAGTGTATGAGCTACCACTGCATGTAATTTCCTTTCTTTATAAAGTATTGAAATGAAATGAAATGAAATGAAATAAAATGAAATGAAATGAAATGAAATGAAATGAAATGAAATGAAATGGAATGAAATGAAATCCTTAGCCTGAGTACAATGATCCTAAACGGCCGTGTGACAGAGCAGAATCAGGCGGTTGGTGCCTGGCGCTGTGAGGACGAAGTTCAAGTTGACAATAAAGATTTAAAGACGATTTTAACCGATTGAAATGCATAAAGATGCCTGTTACATAACTTAGATTTAAACAGCCCATGGGAATATCTTTATATAATGATATCTTTGGTTTGGTTTGAATGGCGGCCTCTTACTTCAACGAGCGGGCTGCAGTGAGTGGATTTCCATGTTGACCCGATAAAGGGATTTGCTTATAATTACTGATCTCGCTCTTTGTCCTTGTCCTGAGCACATTCAACGGGAAAAGTTAAGATTTTATGCCGACCTGTCTGGGGCAAAGGATTTTGAGACAACTTTATGGCCCATTTTCTGATCAAAATGTATGATTGCTCTGAAACATCTTAAAAAGCTCCGCGCGATTAAATGATGGGTTGAAATTATCCGAGGAAACTGTAAAAGCTGCAGATTCTGCCCCTGGCTCTTTATACACTGGACATTGTGTTTCAGGATGCAGGTTAAAGCTTTTAAGTATCGTCCTCGCAAGGCGTGTAACAGGAAAAAAGCGATTGAGGCAGTACAATCTTGAATAATAATCAATATAACTGAAAAATCGCTGAATTGTGCACAACGCATGCGATTTTTCTATGCCCGCAAGGGTTATAAATTCCTTTTGCAAAGATTGTTCGTTGAAAAGAATGGATAAAGAGAAACCAAAGGATGTGAGTTACTTCATTACACCTACCTTGAAGCGACTTTGCTTGTCCTTAGCTAACATCACTGCCGTGGCTAGACCAATCCCCGACGAGCATCCAGTGATGAGTACAGTCTGAGGCGCCATTTTGCTCTGCTCGATCTTCCTGTCTTCCGATGTGCTCCCTTCTTTGTAGCTGAACGCAGGGCTTATAATTCGCTGCCGTCAGGTGCATTTATATGGGCCGGCATTGATGAAGGGCTATATATGAATTTACACAAGACAAATTTACACTAACAGGCCTCAACGATGAGTGTGCAAAATTCAAGGGTTAAGTTCCAACCAATGTTTGCAGATATTATGTAAGACTTCTAACCTATACATACATGCGATAAGTTTTCCATTTTGATGAAAAAGATTAACCAATTGCAGTGTTGGGTTATCTCATTGTTGAATAAAAACAATTAAAGTATTACCAGTGCGTAGGAGCAGGAAAATCCAACCACATGGGTAGAGAGTCTTTGCAAGAGGTTGAGTTATGTTAAGGAAATTTGGCCACTTTTGTAGACGAGGTGTGAGGGGTCACTCAGAGTCGTTTACAACGTTGGTTGACTTTTCTATTTGTTCCATAATATTTCCGAGCATTTTTGAGTAAGCAAGACTGAAGAAAAGCCAGTTGCAGATGTACAAGGACACTGCATAATTTTTACTACGTTTAAGTTAAACGTTAATTTTTGGCAACGCTCCTCAAACCAAACGAGAGAAAAAACCATTCCCATCTTGTATCATGGAAATTTATTACAAAGTTTGAGAGCTATTCCAAATAAAAAAATTGTCAACCGACACCAGATTTCAAAAAGTCTGACATTTAAAAAAGAGTTTTTGTATTCCTAACATTTTAAGTAACGTTTCCTTAGAGAGTGGCTGCAATCAATTATTGTGATTATAAACCTCAAAAATGCACCTTTGTGCCTCAGTTAATCTCATTTTCAATTTTTGTTCCATTGTTTCAAATGGTGTTTTTATCCTCTTTTTCGTTTTATGCTAATGTATTTCCATATTCATGAGCAAAACTGTGATGTCATCGCAGGAAGAAGCCTCAACGCTGCATTGCTTTGTACACAAAAGTCCTGCTTTTTTGTAGATTTTCCTGGACACAGTTTTCTCCTCTTTGCTGATTTGTTGTTGTTGTTTATGTGTATAGCACTTAAAAAGTATCATTCCTTTCTCAGAAATGTTTTCCGTTAGTAAATTCTGGGATCCCAATTTGAACAGAAACCCCAATGTATGCACCGTTCCCTAGATGATTTCATAGCATAGAGCTCTCTGAAAGAACTCTATGGTGCACTGAACTAATCCAAGCTACATTGAAAACAGTACAATGTAAAATCAACCAAGTTTGGAGCCCATGGATGGCAACTGAAGTCCCTGAGGCCTCTAAAAAAAGTTTTCTTTGGTTGCTCAGATTTCATTTGATTTTCATCTTTAGTACGTTAACCAATGATTTTTTTAATTACCTGCCCAAAACAAACTCCCCCAAAAGTGAATGCCAAGTCTTCTCAGCAGCCGTTTTTGAAATGACATCCCTCATCGTTCGGAGGCTCTTCTGACGAATTTTCGATCACATTTTTGTCAGCTTTTCCCCCAGATAAGAGCCCCCAAATCTACGGACTGATTCCATGCCTACTTACACAATCGCACAATTTCTTGGCCCACGCAGACTCCTCTTTTCGAAGGAATTTTTTTTGGGGGGGAGGGACTTTTTGAGCGCCTCGTCCTGGTTAAGAATTTCCCTTGAATTGGGTGATGCAGCCCTAGGGGTGCACCCTCGCAAAAAGGCCGACATATGTCCGCCGAGCTTATTAATAAAAGTTATACACTCAAAATATTCTATATTAGAGAGTCCCGAGAACCATGAAATTGAGGAATTGGAGAAATATGGCACTCATGAACCTCTGGCCCGGACTTTGGGCTTCCAATTCTGAGCAATTTGGGTGCAGTCGGGTCCGAAAGTGAAGTGGCACTATCTGGCCGTTTTGCAGAGGGATGCTTTTCAAAATGGCTACTTTTCTGGGCAGGGACATTTTCTTCATTTTAGGGGTGGTCTGCTTCTGGTGAAAATTTCTCAAAAATTCATTGGTCAACCCCACAAAAATAGAAAGGAAAATGAAAGGGGACATGTCGATCATCGTGTTTCTGTACAGCCTGGACACCTGTGAGAGTTGTGAGTATTTTTAAAATAATTGTGAGGTGTGGGGATTTATCATTGCTGTCTATGGGAATTTATTTGTAGTGGTGCACCCCTAGGTTTCACAGCAACAGCGCCCGCAGTTGTCCCGGAAAACACGGATAATTTTAGTTGTTTATAAACGTGCACTTTTTGTTGCTTTTAACCAAATATGAGTGTAAAAGAGTTTTCATTCATTGAAGAAAAGTATAAAGATGTAGAAAAATTGTGTCGAAGAAAATTTTTAATTGTATGGCGTTTATCTAAAGAGAAGCTGATGCAACATTGTATTTGTATGCAGATTTGTATGAGCAAGCGAATCATCAGCATTGGCATGCTCTGAGTTGTAGACTCGAGACACTTGACTTAGACTCGAGTCTCTATGTTTTTGTGACTCGTGACTTGACTTTTATTACTGTCAGTTTTTAGGCCTACTTGTGACTTGACTTGGACTCGCAAAAAATGACTCGTCACTTGACTCGTGACTTGACTCGTACTTGCATATTATAACTTATTGCCAACGCAAGTCTGAAAACTGCTCAAATCGCTGGAACCCACAAAGGTTAATACCTTGAGTTCTTAATTTTAATATAAAATAATCTGCCAAAGACTTCGTTCGGGTCGCGATGTCTACTTCGGTCTTATCTGCCCAAGGCCACGTCTGAATCACAGCGCGACTTGACTTGCGCTTGGACAAAAAAAAAAAGTGACTTGCTTGCGTATGGACCAAACTGACTTGGGACCTGACTTCAATGATCAAATGACTTGTGAATTAATTGACCTGTGATCAAATGACTTGGCTTACACTTCCAAAAATGACTTGTGACTTGACTTGGACTTGCTACCACCTCTGTTCCTACTTAATTTTCCTAAAGGCATCTACCAGATTGTTTCGAAATAGAAATTCCAGTTTGTATCATTTACCTCATTTGGCAAGAAATAAACAATAGGCCAATTTACTTGAATAATTATATATAATTTATACTGAATAAGGTATGGATGCCTCTGCAAAGCTTGGCAATTGTCAAACAGTATTTCGGTAACGCTTGTCAAATTTACATTTCTTTATTCTGTTTTGTAAGAAAATAATGCAGTATTTATATTGTTTCATCTTTTCAGTTCAAGTAAAAACCGCATTTTGGTGTAAAAACTAAATCAACTCTAGACACCGTTAAAATCGCAAACGACTAACAAAGTACAGACGCTTGCTTATAAATCACAACTTTGATTCTGAAAATAATATCTCTTACCTGAGAACAAATACATGTAATTTGACGTGATTTATTGTCATAAAGACCATTTCAACGACAATATTGACGAAGGATTTCCGAGGCACAGGGAGGATTACTTGTAGCTGAAGGTTTGATGAACTAGTACCGATGCAGTCCGTTAACAACTTGCCTTCAAGATTTAACGGACGACTTGCCTAACAGTCGTCTCCACGGTCGAGTTATCAGACATCCGCCTCAACCCTCACAGCGCTGCATAGGCAATATACATGTATATAAATGCATTGTGAAAAGCTCAACGGTAAATTGAACAGGAATGAAAATTATCTTTTTTTAATACGAGACATCTGCAACAAAGTTTTGATAAGTACTTGCTGCTTTGAACAACAGTTTTAAAGTCGATCTAACTTTGGGGGAAAAAGAAACCCAAATAACATCCATTTATTTGTACAATATGACTTGTTTGGACAACGACATTACATCTTGATCTTCTTTTTCAATTTCACCTCGTCCTCATTAACAACCCTAAGCTATGGAACTCTGCTGTACACCCAAGTTTATTATTTTCTCGTTTAAAGGTACAATCCTTGTCGGAAAAAAAGCAACAAACATGTACAAAAATGCCACATCTCACACCAGTTTTGAATCCAAAATATCGAACAATTGTAACTGACTACCACACATTCAAAAATCCTCACCACTGAGCAATAAAGTACAATCATTTGCAAATGATTTTTAGGACAAAATGCATTAACCTGAAGAAAAACCTAACTTAAACCAATCAATCATGGCAACCTATGCTTATTTCCAATGTGTAACCTTGGTTCCAATGTGCATCTTGGTTAAACAGCTATTTGACTACATTTCCATGATTTGAATTGTTAACAGGGGAATATTTAGTGTGCCCTCCTTTAGTTCTGATTACTTAGACTGGCTTTTTTTTAACCCATGCTGCCGTACAGACAAAATGTCATACAAGACTGCCCTTGCAACAAATTGAATTCGAATGGGTATACAAATATATCACTTCCCTGATATTTTGCACCACTGTAAAAACATTTCTAGTAATCAATTAATGAGACAATTAATGCAGGCCCAGTGACAAACATACCAATAAAATTCCAGACTGTCTCAAATTTTTGCAAATGACTGCAGTTAAATACAACAATTGCACCGTTTGTCATTCAATCCCAAGGTGTATTTTAGATTTTGAAAAGATTTACAAAGCAATCATTTCAGACGGGATTCCACACACCTTGATCTCAACGATTTTACTCTAGCAGTTGTCACTTCACAATGACACATGTATACACTTCTTGCACCTGCTAGTGGCACTCCTATTAACCAGACATCTGTTTCAAAGGCCTTGGAAGGAAAGAACGGGTCTCTCAGCAAGCAGTACAGTGTACATAGATAGATATGGATGAACTACCTGCGGAGTGAATGTCTTCACTCTTGACCAAGACTGCCACCCAGGCACATACACAACAGTTGCTTCTATTGCCAGGTAACAATGGCCTCACAAACATGGACAGCAAAACAGTTCCGTCCTCACAAGTTTTTCTAATGTTCTGCGGACAGAATCCAATACACGCAATCGCTGGGCTGCTGTTTCCGTATTTGCCCACTTCGTTACGGCTACTCATTATCTCGCTTTATCAACAGTTTTTCAGTATTTTCACGTTGCATAGCCTGAAATTCCTTGGAGTCTTCCCATGGGCGGGGACCACGGATGTTGTGCCAGGTATCAATATCTTCATTTTGCAGTTTCTGAAACAAAACAGCAAAAATTAAAAAAGCATATAACACTGTTATCCATGTAAGGTAACAAAAGTAAAAACTACGTAAACAGGTGCTAAGTAACTCAACTGTTTAGGTCTGGACATTTATATTTCAGGTCACAAAAGGTAAGTAGTTTGCAGCAGGTCTTCATATTTATTCCTTTCTGAAGAATTAATTCAATCCAGTGTACAAAAAAACGGTCTTCAGTGAATGGTTGAAGGCACGTTACTGAGCAACATATTTCTATTTGAACTTACTACACTATATGTATACTGTATGTGTGTACCTTGTATTCTCCTTCAATAGTGATCTTGTCCTTCTTTTTGTATTCATTCAATTTCTCATCAGTTTCTAGATCCACCTGAAAACAGACATTAAATGTCAAACAACTTAAACAAGGATTGACAATGGAATTTAATGTGTTTCGGCAACTTCAAGTAAAAGAGCATGCACTCTTTGACTCAATTTCAAATTGAAACAAGGAACGTACCGTTTTTCTTCTGTCAATGATTTCATAACGTAGAGTGCGGAATTCTTTCAGTCCAAATGATCCCCCAACAACAATTACCTAAATGTGGAATAGAAAGAACATACAAGTCCATGTATAAAGAACATAAATTTTATAAATGGAATTAATTTTCAATAATATGCCCTCCGAGGCTCCCGTACACTACAAACTGATAATCATGATAACAGCTCTGCATATCCCTAAAAAAGGGTTTCCAGTACAAAAAAATTCCGAATTGAACAATCCTATTTGAAACCATAGGCCTAGGCCTTAACAGAAATACATGTGTAGAGACACAAATCATCATGACCACTGAATGGACTTACAAACGTTAACACCTAGTTAACCTCCATGGCAAGACAAACTGAGACTGTAAGAGTAAGACTACACACACACATCCACTAAGCCTACTCACAAAGCACTAAATTTTGAATGACACAATTATCCACCATGTCCGGGGGCAAATTGGCCGGGGGCAAGTGGGCCGATCGAGTCAGGAGCGAATTGGCCAGGCCTGGCAGGCGTGGCAGGGGGCAGTTAGCCATGAAGCGAGTTTTCGGTCGGGAGAGTCAGCCAAAGCCGGCCAAACACAAAGACTTAATTTTTCTGCAAATAAACGATGACCAATATCAAGCACTGATGAGGAAGTTAAGTATTTCAATCCCATAATTTACCAGCATAGGGACGCCAAACCTCAAGAAACGACTCTTTTTAACAGCGTCCAAAATTTTGTTCATGGACGCCGCCATTTTGAAAAGGCTCGTCTGGTAACCAAATAAACCATGATAGTATACAATAATAGAGGGGTTGGCCTTGTTTCTTTAGCACCAGTCTCCTGCAATCGCGCATCTGATCTGATCTGAAGCAAAATGACGACGTACTGCAGCCTGTTCCTTGGTAGACTTTGCGTGAATTTTTCAAAGAGTGAGTATCCTCGTCACTTTGATTTTCAGAAACGTTCTGTTTGGAGATAATAATCGCCTTAGGAACAAAGCATAGAAACGCGAGGAGCACAAATCACTCCGTAAATATGTTGAACAGTCAGGACTGAGTGGCTACACATGGACATATGAAGGACATATGGACAAGATGGAGGAATCCATGATGACCCGAGGCACACTGGCAGTCGTGAATGGAATCATGCATGTTCAGGCATACAGGGGCGTTGGACACGATCACTCGATCTTTGTGCGATCGATTGATCATAGTACATGATTTTTCGATAATTCCGCCATCAGCCAATTGCCTTTTCTTTTTAATTCACGGTTTTTATAGATTGTTTTGACATGTTTGAAAAGGGAAGTACATGTACATGTACTAAAATTGAAGATGAGAATGCAGAACGCCACTACATGTACATGTAGACATCCTGTGCATCTATGAGAGTGAGACTTGTGTGAAAAATTCTAAGTATTTTCTTAGTAAACGACTCGGTTTTTCCCTTCTAAATTGAAGTTTTCTGGACATGTTTTTGCTTTTTGACAGTTAATAGGTCAATGTAGGCAGGAAGGGAAGAATTAATGTACACGTACTGATGTTTGTGTATGGAACTCTTCCCCTAAATTGTAATAATCATGTATCTGTTTTCAAGTTATTACAAGATACTTTGAGAGTGGGCACAAAACTGCCCACTGTGCCGCACAATCTTGGCAAATCAAACAGGTGAAAATTTTGATTATTTGCGTGCTGCATGGATAAAATCATAATTGACCAGTAGCAAATAAATTTCATCAGCACAAACCACAGTGACACTGTGACCCTTAATTAAAGAACAGCTGATTAAGAAATATAAGCCTTCTTTGCTGCGGGTGGCAACTATAGGGATATGGCAACCACACCGTCATGCATGTTACTACATGTACATGTAGTTTTGAGCATGTGCGTGTGCAGTGTTCTGAGCATGCCTGCATAATTCTGAGTATGGGCAATACGTGTGTACCTTGAAAAATGACCGCTTCGTCTGCTGCCACCAGCATCTCAAAGTCTCCCATTTGAAGCTCCTTCCCCTTCTTGGTCACATGACCTGCATGTACATGTATATGGACCAGTACTTTGTAAAATAAAGAATTGTACATGAACCAGCAATATCTGAATTCCAAATGAAAACGGATTCCCCTTGTCTTTATTGCAATTTGCAGGGCTTTCAGTTTCTGGCAGTGGTAAACTGCAGGCCTGTCCTGTCACCTCCAATGCCATCCACATGTGCGCTCAGCCCTCACGGACATTGCTGCCAACATCACAGGTCAATGTCACACCTAGAAGGGACATCAGCTGGTACAACACTTGTAAGTAACAATGTAGAGAGGTGTACAAACAGCCAGATTATTCAGTGCATTGAGCTGAGTCAGGCAAACAGTTATTGAAACTGAAATGAATAGGAAATTAAAGACCAAAGTTCTCCAACTGTTTTAAAAGTGTTGAAAATAAACTCTTATTGTGTTTAGTGTTTAATAATTCTTACATGTATATTCATTACCAAATCATGTCTGTATTGTGCCTGTATTTTTTGAAATTATGCCAAAACTTTTGAACGTTGTCTTTGAGTTTTATGAAAAATTTCCACAATCTGACCACTGGTGGCGCTGTTGAGAAACGAAAAAACAGGAAAACATTGAAACTGGTATCCGTGGAAGACTGGTTGCACTACAAACGTACATATACATTAAAATGGATCTCCATGTGCGTGCACCGCGTGTCAGGGATCGATGTGTGCAGGTTCTACTGTGCCTCATTATCTCTTTTCGGTTGAGAGTTTGTGTTCCTGTCTTCATGACTTACAATAATGCCCAAAAAGTGCGTCTTGGTGGACGTACTAGAAACTCTGCCAAAGAACCGGGATTGAAATTCTTGGAGTTCCTGAAGAATGAGAGCATTCTTCAAGTTCGTACCGTCATCGGCAGCTTTGCGTGCTATGGATGCACTTAGCGCGCACTGCGGTATTTCAGCTCCACGGTAATACATCACAGAAATCAATATTCATTAGATGCTAATGAGTCGTGACACGTCCATTTTTACAACTGCAGACTGGACTGGAATAGGTATAAAAGTTGTGTTTTATTAACACAAAAATGTCTGTTGCAAGGGAGATATTGATAGGTGCCAGTTTTATCAGACTTGGTTCTTCTGAATAGGATTCAAGATGAGAAAAATCAACATTAAAGTTGAATATCCCATACAATCTAAAAAACTATAATCATTCAGTTTTTGTGTTAAATATAAAATGAAGGATCCTGAATATTTGGGAAAAAAGAAAATGCAAGTTGTCAAATATGATTTGCATGAAACTCTGAGTTAGAGTCTCATCAGTCCTTTTTCTTGTTTATCTCACATTTTACCTGTTTGTCCAAGCAATCATATACCCACCCATTTAATGTGCTTGAATATTGGTACATGTACAATGTACATGTACCAAAGCCTGACTCCTGGCTTACTGCACCTGTACAACTTTCTTCAATGTTTATATTATTGGTAGAAACCTTGCCTACTTAGTACAGACGCATTTGCCTATAGTCACAAATTGCTGTTACAGATTTTGCACCAGGTGTGCTAGCAGGAAATGAACAAAATTTACAGAACAGATTTACTTTTTTAATATTTGATGCCTGCAGTAACGGCAGACCAGCTGTGGAAAGGCATGCTGGCAACCACTGGCAAGGCTCAGACCAAGGCCCGAGGAAAGCGACCTGCCAAGAGAATCAGGAAAGATCTCAACAGGGGCCAGGTTATAGGAGAAGGTAAGGTTGCACTAGAAATCCGCTAAAACTAGGTTGGATTCAAGCGTGTGCTCCTGAAGAATCAATCTTGCTGTTCTTCAGCGTAATCTCATGTAAAGTTGATTCTCATCGCTTGTAGATCCAGAGCGGTATTTGTTGTTTTAAAAGACAAAGTGTGCACCTGTCACTGCTACGTACTTTTGTCTTATGCCCATCCATAGGGGCTTTTTTGTGTGTGCAGATGTATACACGTACACGATGTTTGCTACCATGCACCATGTCATTTCTGTTTTTCAATGAGCTCAGTGTGTTCAGGATGAGACATCTGAGTCTTGCCGGCTTGAACATTTTCAGTGCAATTTCAGGGCAAATCTAGTGCACGTACATGTATTGGTTATCCCATGAGCTACGATCACCCCACTTCATTTTGTGCGTTCACTGTTAGAACCCCAAACGGACTCATTCCGTACATTGCCAATAGGCCATGCAAGCTACATTTTGATAGCTTGCCAATTTAAGCTGGACATTCTTGGGACATGTACATGTGCTGGTGTTACAACAGCATACACACATACATGTATACCACAATTGAATTTCATTGCAGTAGCATCCTTGGCTAGAGTTAATATGTGTACACGTACATACATGTAACACATGTACATGTACATCTTTATAGTGTTTAGGAACTGGTAAATAATGTACGTGAGGTAAGTACGTTGTACCTCTTAGGACATATACGTGTGTAGCCAACTGGTTAGGGTTTGTAGCTTCTAATCACAGAGTTGGGGTCAAAATCCTAGCAGGTGGTCACATGTTGTGACCTTGTGCAAGTCATTTTTAGCCCTGTGTGCCTGTGTCCATTCAGGAGTCTATGGGTACATGTGGCAGCATCAGGCTAGTATACTCTCCTGGGAGCGGAGACAGTTTGAGGAATGATCTGATATTGAGAGCCCAATGCGCAGGGATAATGATAATAGATTGGTGCCGTAGACTGACATGCTATTACATGCAGATAGTGTGCATCTTGTAAGTGCTGTGATATTGTTATATTTTGGAATTGGGGAAAAAGTGTTCTCTGTCTTCTTCTTCAACGACTACCCTGACTACAGGAAAAGCCAGCGTAGCTTGGCCAGGCCTGAACGCCCCCGTTCTGAAAGACAGGACCGTCCAGACCATGCACACCAAGGAGCCAGATCCTGAGAGAGAGGAGCGACTCCTGCAGATCCGAACCCAATGGGACAAGAAGAAGCGACGCTCGGTACCCCCAGAGCAGAGAGGATGGACCTCCAAGAGCTGGGGTGGGCGGCGGCTTGGCCCTCCTGACCCGATACCAGGAGGTTAGAGGCCTTTCAGGGGGGGTTGTGTTTTTCCCCAAATTGAAGTGCATCTGATATCTGGGCAATTCCAGAAATTGGGGGTCCAAAAGTATGACATTTTTGTGTCCCTGTTACATCTGACCTTTGTTATTTGGTGTGGAAATGTCATTGGAATTGATTTCAAACTATTACTTTTTGTTTGGCAGGTAATTTGCATTAATTCATCACTCTTAGAAATTGGAAAATGTGTTCTGAACTTACAATATCTTGTCAGATATGAAAGGGACACAAAAACAATGGGCCCCTAATTTCTGGACTTACCTATGAGCCTCAGTTCTGCTGTGCGTCCTAATGTTGTGCCCCGCTGACATCCAAGGGTGAAATTATTTCTTCACTTGAAGACGTTTCAGTAATATAAATGTGTATATTTTTCCAGACTAAATTTTGGGACGTACAAGATTCTTTTCATGAATCAAAGTGGCCGTTGCCATTAACCCCTTGACGACGTGAACTTTTTCTGAAAGCTGACTCCGAGAATTCCAGCCTCGCTTTGCCACGAAGGCCACCTGCCAAACCGCAAATTCTCGGTTTCTGGCCCTGCATGTTCTGCATGCTTTGAACTACACAGTGAAAAGGCTGATTGTTCGGTGGCATGCGGCTCTACTCACCCTTCCACATTCCCTTGCCTCTTTTCAAAGTGGGGACTATTGTGAAGCTGGTGGTTATGATGCAAATTCGGCCTTTTCATTTCTTGGCAACACACAAAGGCCAATCACCATATATACAAGAACCAGGGTCTGCCTTCTTTCACCGTGTTAGCTCGAGCGTGGGCAGAGAATAATAGCTGAAAAACAGGCTGAGGATCTCAATTTCTACGGCGGCTCTTACCGTCTTCCGTCGCGAAGGGGTTAAGACTCCAACAGTTGAATATTTAGGATTTTTGATCCTTGAGTAGTGAACCAATTTCAGTCACCATTGTGCCATTCTACAAAACATATACGTGTACAGGTAGTTAGATTAATTCTCCTGTAAAGTAACTTTACGTAAATCAAGCAGAAGAGTTTGAACTCTCACATGCATATTGTACATTTCAAAAGATTAATTGTGGTCATGTCAGAGTAAAGATGTTTACGCACATGTACATGCAGCTTTTAAGGAATAAAGTGGCAAACAATGTTAAGCCTTCAAACTGCTGGACTGTAGGCAGTGTTTACGTAGCTTTAAGTTGCTGTTGTGTGTTGAAACCAAATGCTACCCAGGCTGTTCTCGCACTTTCTCTACAGAGACATTTGAGGGCTTTGACTCCAGTGTGATTACAGTCAGGAGGGTGTTCAACATGACTGGTGCCCAGGGCAGGAAACGTAGCATGTCCGCTCTGGTTGTGGTTGGAAACAAGAATGGTGCTATAGGTGAGAACATCACACAAAGACCTGAACACCACAGGAAAATCCAGAGGATTGCATCAGAAGGATCGTGCCTATTATTCACTGCCTGACCAGACAGACCTAAACAAACTAAATGTAATGTTCCCCCCCCACAAGCTCTGAAAAATGCAAGGCTTTTTCAATGTATGATCCTGTGCATTTTTGCACAGGATGAGACACCTATGAGGGATTGGTGAAGACTCTCAAAGTAAAAATGATAGAAGTGATTAACTTTGCAGCATTTAGTCAGAGCGCCCCACTTACAGCTTACAAGGGGCCTGTTTGGTGCTTTACCAACCTGTATAGAGAGATTCCGAGGGTATTTTTGCATTGCGATTGGATTTTACCCTTAAGCCCACCAGAACTAGAGGTTACTGCTTTAAGCGCATACATGTAACTTGTCATCGAAGTAGCATTTGTTCATAAGATTACAGAGCTGTAATCCGTCTTGAGCAGAAGCACTTTCTCATCGGTTGAACAGAGCCATGTTGGTCAGGGGTGTTCATTTTGTTCGTATCGACACAACCATAACATGTGCATTCCATAATCATTCGTTAACCAACCAAGTGCACTTACTGACCAAAGGAGCCTACCTGATAGGAAAATTGCACCCTCTTGGTCCAGCTCAGGGTTCATACCCATTAGTCACAAGTCATGCAGTCTTTGCTCAGGTAACAAGCCAACCGTATCCTAGGCCGTTTCTTGTCGTTGGGTTTTTCCTGGTACCTCTGACCCTAAGTTGTGACTTGATAATACATGAGAAATGGGTTTGCGGGTACACCATGGAATCAATATCTTTGGGCAAAGGACGGCCAGAGCTCACTGGCCGAAACGTTGAGTTAACACTCACCACACCTCACCCAAAGAGATTGATTCCATGGTGAACCCGCAAACCCATTTCTCATGTCTCTTCCACCATGCAAAGCTTCAAATCTTATTTATTGATAATATATGTACATGTGTGAAATTGCATGTGATGTGAAGCTATCGCAGCTTACTAGCTTAGCCCTGTTACATGTACATTATGGGCTGCTTTGCTGGATGGAAAACACTGACTGGTCTTGAAATAGGTAGGTCATACGTCAAGGTTGTGATAATTAGAGGAAATAATGATACCAGAACATCAAGTTCCATTTGGTTTACCATGTTTTAAATCCAGGTTTGCCATTTTGAAAAGGAAGGTTGGTGATGTATTAGGGAAAGGTCAGCGGTCTGTCATTTTGGTTGGAAAAATTTAAAAGAGCTCAAAATAGAACAAATTTCATCCTTTTTTCACTTTTTGAGATGTTCACTGAGTCCTAATCTCCTTTTCATATCAGTCCTGATGCCGAAAGACAATTGAAGAAACTTACAAAAAATTGTATGATACTGAAAGACTAGTGTTGTTGGTATCAACATTTCCCTATGAAGGTTAAGGTTTTAGAACATCAATTGCCATTGAAAAATGAGGAACGAGAGGGTGTCATATCCCCCCACCCACCCTCAGTAGACAAAGACTGTCCTTTTTGAAATATTGATATGGAAAAATGATGCTCTTACACTTCGCCAACTGTTCAGGCTATGCACATGGTAAAGCTCCCGATGTGATGTCTGCCCTGAGGAAAGCCAAGAACAAGGCTGCCAACTATCTCCACTACATTGAGCGTTATGACAACCACACAGGTAAAAAGGGAACCTAGAAGGGACCACTCTAAACTGTAGGCTTTAACTACTGACAGTAGGCTATTATCTGATTTTGATATTCGAGAAAAACAAGATATGGCCACCAACTTGGGATATACAGCCAAATGCCTCAATCACCGATTTACAAGAGTCATTTGAACAATATTTGTAAAATACCTCTTCCTGCAGTGCTATTTCTTACGCACTCAGGGTATGCCCAGTGAGCAATATTGGCCACCACCACATAGACTTTTCTGACTGTGTGTAGTGTGTCCACAAAATATACAGAGAATGAGCACATTTAGATGTCATCCAGAGGCAGGTGCCGACAGCCAGATTGTGGGTAAACGACACACTGAAAAATTCATCAAAGCGAGTTTGAACCCTGCTCAGTTATCCTTGTTTTTTTTCCAACCCATTGACAGTTCCTGTAAACACGCCCAGAGTTGCTGACTCGAGTCATGTGACTTGGACTGGAATCAGACTCAAGTCGCTATTTTTGTGACTTGTGACTTGACTTGTAAATACCAGCTTGACTTGTGACTGGACCTAATGACTTGTGACTTGACTTGTGACTGGACCTAATGACTTGTGACTTGACTTGTGACTGGACCTAATGACTTGTGACTTGACTTGTGACTGGACCTAATGACTTGTGGCTTGACTTGCAAAAAAAGGACTTGCTGCCACCTCTGAACATGCCATTTCTGTACATTTATTTGCAAGTAGAAGTACATGCAGGTTATTTTTGCTCTAATCAGGGCTCTTGCAACCCAGCGGAATACACATTCATGTTCCTCTCTCTGTCAAAAACATCTGAAATAATTTTCACACGCTGACCGGGAACTAAAGTTTTCACTTTTAGTTTTCAGCCCCACACCAAAATTCCATCCATATATTAGGGAGTGAAGTAGTTCACATCAAGCAAGATGAAATTTGTGCCGAAGCGATGGCTTTATTCTAATATTTTACGGTAAAGCTTTTCATTCTGAGATCCAGGCTCTTTTATCATTGTTAATTTGAAATTCCAGTGTACCATGACATTGAGTCCAAGTTTCAAGTGACGAGAGTCAGGATCAGGAAGCAGAATAAAGGTACATGCAGACTTTGACAAAGTGACTAATTATGCAGATAGCACAGAAATGATCGCATTTCATGCTTGTAAGCTGGAACCTGTGTGTATATATATAGTGCTTTCTTGCAGCTTCACTATTTCAACTTGGGGGTAATGCCCTCCATCCCACTTTTGACAGGTCCTGTATTGGCTGATGCTTGATGGTCTCAGAAATGTACCCCCTCTTTGAAAATTGTTTTGTCGCCATTGACAGTGGCGCACCCTCAGTCTGGTGACTAGTGAGAAAGCTGTAATAAGTTTCCTTGATCATGCATTTATATTTTATCGAGTAATCACACTCTGTCTTGAGCTGTTCGACTTTATGAAGCAATGTAGTGAAACAAACTTTGAATACTGTGATATGAGACATGTTTTTTAATGTCAATGAGGATGTATATTTTGCTTTGGGTCCTGTGTATTTTTCAGGGATGAAAAAAGCCATGACTTATATTACAATTAGCAGTAATTAATACCAGCTTTTATTTTTGGAAGGGGCAGAGAGGGCACTGTGCATTCTTGTTGCTGTGCCACTGATGACACACTGTTTATTTCTTCTTGTAGGCTACGGGCTTCGTTGTCATCGAATCCTAAAAGAGATCTGTAGGCTAGCTGGCATCAGAGACTTGTATGCCAGAGTGTATGGCTCTACAAACCCAATCAATCTTACTGTAGCCTTCGTCAATGGGCTGGCAAGCCAGGTAATGATTGCTGATATCCACACTGTAATGCAAAAGAAACACCCTCAATCTGAAAGGTCAGCATGTGTGGACCCAAGATGGCAAAATGAGCCTTTGGAATGTCTTTTTGAGGAAATTTAATTTTCTTTGTTTATCTTTTAAGCACATGATCATAAACTTGAGTAGTACATGAGTGGGAGTGATTCTACAGTGCATGATTCTGCACATTTTATGGTCAGTGTTAGTTTACAAAGACAGAGAATAGTTTATCAAAAAATCAATCAGTTTTGCAGAAGGCTTATTGTGCTTTGGCATCTAAAACAAAAGAATAATCTCAAAATTGTACACTACACAAATTGGTAATTATCAGAAATTAAAAGAGCCCCTGCATACCCAGAAATACACAAATATCAGAAACTCAGAATTTTGAGTTTTGCCGTTTTGCCATTGGAAGGGCATGTGAATCCCTTGCAGGTAGCTTAGAATAGATTACATTCATTTTCTATGCAATATTCCCAACCTTATAATTATTCTTCATTCATTAATAAACTTTTTTTAATTGAAAGTGGAAATAAAAGATTGTAGTATTGCCTTTCATTTCCACTTTCAGTTTTAAAAAGCCTCTTTGGAAAATAGCCCATTATCCACGAGTCTACATGTTTGTCATGATAAAAGCTAACACTGCTAGTAGGCAATGTGAGTTTTGTAATGAAATTAGTATTGAGTAGATTGCAGCATTTTCTCACAGAGAAATAGAATATAAATATTGCGATATTGTGCCTACTTTCAACAAGACATGTATTAGTTGTTCGCAGTACCCACTGCTACATCTGATTTGAACTAGCCAGCCGACACTGGCAAGCTCGGTGGTCAAGTGGTTAAGAAGTCTGCACTAGTGAGCAGGAGGTCGTTGGTTCGAGTCCCACTCGAGTACGCTTGTGGTTTTTTTTTTTCACAAGCCTTCAGGGGCGTACACTGAGCATACAGTGTTAAAATACACGTCGGGAAGGGCAAAAATCCAAATTAAGACATGTATTAATTATCAACAAAGTGGGACTGATTGACTGAATTGATAGAGAACCCAATATGGCATTCCATAGGACACAGATTGAAACTGTTCCAGACAATTTGATCAGTCCCTGTCCCGGGCATAAAATTGAAAACCTTGCCTTTGAGTTGCAAATATGGCATGGGGGGGCTATTTTTCCTTATTGAAAAAAGGACAAATGATATTCCCCTTTGAAAAATGGAAAAATAAGCAACAGAAAAAAAAAAGAGGAAAGGAAAAAAGCAAGAAAAATGGAGAAAGGAGGAAAATCACCAAATTATTCGAATATCTTGGAATTCGACCCCCTTCAACCATTCATGGTTTCTCAACATGCTGCTGATGAGTGGTTTGCCGCCTCCCAGAGAAAACCCTGCCTCCCCCATCCCCAAGGGGGATGCCCTTGCACCAGCTTAACGTACTGCAGCTAGCTGGATGGGTTTCTCTCCATGTCGCCACTGCCCATGATTCAGTATCGGCAATTTAACTTGGTGTCTGTTTTAATTCTTGTTTGTGCAGGAAACCCATCAGCAGATTGCCGACAGGAAGGGCCTGCACGTGGTGGAGTTCCGCAAAGAGTGCGGCGCCCTCCCCATTATTGTTGCCTCACCGCAGAGTGCAGCGCCCCGCGATGATGTGGAAGAGGAACCTTGGGACAAAGAGCTCCCTCTAGAGTGGAAGGAGGAACGACCCAGGAGACGTGTCAGCAACTTCGTCCGAGAGGGCACCATTTTCTTCTGAGGATACCCTTGCATACAAACTTTATAGAATGCATTGTTAAACCTTTGATCTCGATTGTCAATGAAGTTTCCCCCTAAAAATGGTGGAGGTGTGGAAGGGATTGTCGGGGGAAAGAAAGAAATGAAAAAACCCTCTCTGATCAATTTGGTGAAATAGAAAGGTAGGAATGTTTCGATATTCAACCTCTTTCCTACTGAAACATTTTGATCAGGAGACAGTGATGTATTTAATAGCGTAATAAGGAAAAGATTGTGGCATCAATTTTAAATCATGGATTTTTGCCCTTACGCTGATGCATATTCATAACACTGGTCGCTCAGTGTTGTCCATGGGTTCAAGAAACAATTCACAAACTTGTAAGAGCAGAAACCGGATTGAAATGTTGCAGTAGTTTGTATTACTACACTTCATTAATATTCATCAACAAATTGGAACGCGTCATGGGCCGATTCCGCCACACATCCGGGAAGTGGAAATGAAATGAACCCGGTTGACGTCATCCTGGTGAGTATCCACCCTGCTGCAGTGTGGTAGGTTTTTTGGTACATGTAGCACCAAAAATTCCCTCTAGAACCTGTCGCGTCGACTCGTAAAACCTGGCAAATGGTTGACTACAAGTGATGCACTGTTTTCCCCCGACATTTTTCTTATAACTGGTCCTCTCTCAAATGCTGCTAAAAACGGTTTATGGCAACCAACGACACGACCAACCTTGTTAGGCTAGTCGTAAAATAGTTGATTAGACTAGTCCAACCATCGTCAACTAGCGTGCGTTCAACCAGATTGAGTCGAACTATGGTTAACTATGGTCTTTGATCAAACTTGCCAGGCATGGCACACAGAAGTCTGCATGCAGGGGTAAGTGAGGGTGTAAGTGAGGGCGATGTCTGTAGTTATTATAGTTTGACTAAAACCGCCCAAACGATGGATGGTTTGGATGATCTAGTCAATCATTTGGGACCAGGTCCAGGGGTATGGTCGCACTGCTGGTTATCAGTAACCGATTTCATTTGTCATTACAGAGGGAATCGTTCACATGAAAATAATTGTACGAGATTTCATTAACCATGTAGCCTACGCTGCGAGAATCACAGCTAACTGCGAGATGTGAGCACCAGTGACTTATTAGAAATTGCCCGACTAGGGTTGTCCGAGTGTAACTGAATTAAGCATGCACATTGTTAATAAACAATTGACTACTGGTCAGGCTATAGTTCGCGCTTGAACTTGGCCTCAACTCTACGAGTACGTTACTAGATTTCCATCATTCTATGAGTTGAATATTTCTAAGGTGTAGTAAAACGAATACAGCATTCACATCGGGAGGAAGTCGAGCTGACCTACACCTTGGGACCAGGAGTTCTTGGGTTCGAGTCCAACCCCAGTAATGTTGTATTTTTTTCCCAAGCTCTTGGACAAACATTCAGCTCGCAGTGTTATGAATATGCGACGATGTAAGGGCAAAAACCACTACATGTATTTAAAAGCTAATCACCCCATCGCAAAGTACATTTCTGAATTCTGTCTTTTGATATGTGGTTAAACATCATTGTATATGGCATGAACACTTTGCCTCACAGGAGTGAAGCCCAAACAGGCATCAACTGTCATGGGCGCCGCCAGGATTTTTTCCGGGGGGGGGACCTTTTTTGACTGGCAATGGAAAAAAATAAAACAAACCTGGCGATAGACAAGAATTGATGATTTATGATAAACCCATTAAAGGGTGTAGTGGCGATAAATTTTAAAGCAAATCCGTCACTGTCATCCCATTTCCTCTCTTATTTCTATTCGTATTTTCCAATGTTTTTTAATGCCCCGATTTTTTAAGGTGGCCCCCTCTTGCCCTCCCCTCGCGACGCCCATGGCAATTGTTATGGTATCTCTCATCTGCCGAATGTCGTCCTCTGTTTACGTCCCTTTAGGTGTTCAATCCAAAAAAATTGCTTCAAAATGTTGTGCCTCAAAAACTTCCTCCCAAGATTGCACTGCATGAAATCTCAGACATCAGTTTTTCAGAAACTCAAATCACCTTGGCATAAAAACCATTGGCTGGGGAATGGGTAAACTTCTGTGAAAAACCATCATCTCGCTTGAAATGTAAGGGGAAAAATAGATTTTACTTAACATATCTGACACCGCCTGTAATATCCAGGTCCCCCACTGGTCCCTTCCAGGGTGAAAACCTTTGCTACGCTACTGCATCAGTGTCGACAGCAGAGCATTTGTTTAAAAAAAAATTCAAGACTGACACACTGAATTTATTTAAATGAGTAGGCCAACTGCTTTATTGTAGGTAAGTGCTCGTACAATGTGCACAGTCCATTGGAAACAGTCTTAAAACTGTTAGCTTCTGATCATCTAATTCTGAGAGTTCTGATGAAGGGAAAGCCTTCCCTTTCCTCTTGGTTTTTGTTCTGACGTGTAGACAGTAGGCCCCCTGTGCTTTTTTTCAATCAGTATTGGTATTTGTATATAATTGAAGCTTCTTTTGATTTAAAGTAGAGCGCTTGAGTAAAAGAAAGTTCACGAAATCGTAATACGAAACTCCTGGTACTACGGCTGCTGGTCCTTCCGGTCAGAGGACATTCTCTGTCAGTCCAAGTCAGAGATCCTTTACGCACCATGCTTGACGTGCTGGACATTGTCCAACGACCTCTCAGGGTGTCGGGTTCTTCTGCAGATGCTGCGTGTAGGTCTTCCCAGGACTATCCTAGCCCAGAAATATACGGCATGGTCAAAATGTTACATGTAATCTCAAAGATCATTTGAAATAAAAGAGAAATGAGGAAAGCAAGAAAAATATGAAAAATCACCAAAAAGTTAAGGACATACTTAAGTACACGTAGAAAATATATACAGGTCACTGATATGACAATGGGCTTTAAATTTTCAATATCGGTGATGGAGGGATTGTGTTTTCGAATGTGCTGGGTTTAGCTGGCGTTTGTTGCAATTTATTGAGGGATTTTACGAGCTTGGTTGTGGCTCTCGACTTAAGCTGCCTTTGGTGGAGTGAGCCAGGCGGTATCGCCCATGAGAATCAAAGAACCCCCACCGTTTGAGTCGTTTCTCCGACTTGACCCGCTTCCCTACCTCCACTTCTGCCCATTGTTCAAGGCAGCGTTGTCAAGCTGTGTACATCCACATATACATGTACACTGTACAGAAAAACGTTACTCGTAGCCAAGCCGTTAACTAATTGTGCAATTTTTGGTTGGATGATGATGCTCAACTGTTTTTACTCGCACGGTGCAACATATCAAGATCACACAGAGAGACATGCACTCGGCACCATCAATGGATCATCGGGCGCACGCACTGTCTTTATTACCTCACAATTTAGTAAGCTGTGGAAGTATGGTAGATTCATGTTAAGCAAATGCTATCGATGTGAGTGTGCGGAGCTAGGGACTTTACAATAAGTAAGTTTTGCGCGACAATATTTGGGAAATTACAGATCACTGTCACTTCAAATGAAAACCGAAATTCCACTGAAATAGCATGCTCACTCATCGAAATATCTTGGTCAACGTAGGAAATAATTTTGTTTGGAAATCATGCATGGAATATCATGGGGGAAATATTGATGGGTAATCTTTATAAATGTTTACTTTAATAATAGGATGAGTTAAAAGTGAGGTTACAATGAATTGACTAAATGTGAAATTTAAAAGCAGAATAGAAGGACAAATAATAAAATTATACAAATAAATATAAATAAGTAAAAATGACGAAGAACGATGAAGTAAAAGAAAAAAAGGAGAATACATAAAATGAACAAGACAGTGTTATCAAACATACTAGTGACGAAAACGGTCACAGAAAATCCCTCTTGGGAAAATGTCATAGAAATCCGTCATAAACACTTACCGGTACGAAATCCTTTGAGGTTGAGATATTCTTGTAAAACATCATTACTTCCACCCAAATACCCATCCACAAGTTTGTCGGGAAATGCTTTTCCTATTTTGGGGCACATTTTGAAGGAGTTCATGGGGCGAAAATAAAATTTCATCCAAACTTTGGAGGAGGTACGTAAAATTAAGATATATCAATCAGAACGTTGAGGGGCTTGATGAAGTTTCACTCATTGTGAAATTTGAGCTAAAAATATTGCCACGAGACACAAGAAGCGAAAAATGAAATTTTACCAGATCAGGGGCCGCGCCACGTTAGGGTACATCAACAGTACTTTAATCAGTGTTGGTGGCGTTTGTTACAATGTGTTTGATGTTTGGAGTAGTTTAGTAATTGTCAGTAGACCTTTTTCACCCACGTGACTGGATTGCGCTAAATGTAAACAATACCACGAGTGGACCGCCTTGGCCACGGTGATCGCATATATTCCTACGGTCAGTTTCAACCACCTGCAAGCGCACGTACGAACACATGCCAGACTACATTTGAATAGGCAGATAACCATCGCAACACTATGCACTCATTACCATCACAACGCATCAGAGGTCCAGCACGATCGTGCATTTGAAGAAAGATATGGGACGGAGAGAACCCCCCCCCCGGACAGGTAAGAGGGGGGTACCCCTCCGTCGCTTATCTTGCCTGGTATACAATCGTGACATCACAGGAGAAAGGTCTATAGCCTGTGTCATTGCGTTTGACGTAATAATTCAGTATCACAACTGCGATTTCTGTATATCTGTCAGCTGAGGCCCCTTTTTATTTGTCAAGTATTTTTAAAGAGTGTACTTTTAACTATATGCATTCTAAAGAAAAGAATGTACTGTGAACGTTACCTGTACATTCCTACAAAAGAACATCTTGATAAATTATCATAAAAGTACTGTTTTACATACATTCTTTGGGGTAATTGACAGTTTCGTGTACAGGACGACGTCACCGTCAGAGTGGTTTCCGAGTCAGTTCGACAGAGTTGCTGTACCTCCCGTTTTGCAGCTGGCTACTGAGAAATACGACAGTAAATCAACGGGGTACGATTCCTCACCTTCGAGTGAGATACATTTTGGTTTAAAGTGGTTGTTTAAAACGATGAAATAATCAGTTGATCGATAGCACAAAGAAAAATAGAGAAGCAAAGAAACGTATCTCGCATAGGCCTAGCTAGTGTATTTTTATGGCTCCATCTAGTGACACTGCTCAGTCGATTCATCGAACGACGATGACTTTATTCTATTCTGGTGACTTCGAAAGGTTCAAGATTTCCACTTTTCTGGATAGCCCACACGCAAAGCATGCAATACAAAAATGAGATCGATGAAGAAATCGATGAGAACCATTTATACTCCTCAAAAAGCTTATCCAAAACTGATTTTTGTTAACAAAACGTTATTTATCGGTAGTCTGCAACATGCACGGCCTTTGCGGCCTAAATGTCATACCTCCCGAGGGAAGCACACGGTAATCAGAAAATACGTTCCACGAAATGAAAAAGACATTGAATACAAAGACTTAATACATAAAGCAAGTTTAGCAAAAACTCCAACTTTTCGCATGACTTTTTTTTTGTCAGCTGAATGTACTCACAAGGTAATGATACTGCCTGGAAAGATTTAGCCGTAAAATCTCAGAAATGCGCTGTATTGAAACCTAGCTGAAAGGAAATTACTATTAGATGATGGGAAGCACATGCAGTCTATAAATCATCGCCATTTTCATTGTAGACTTGCATCGATGAAGAGATCGAGTTCGTCTGAGAGCATGATATAAAAATAACTTTTAAATGAAGTCACTGTCGCTTGATAATGAACAGTTGCGAGACTCAGACTGTGCACCAGCGGTCACCTATCAAATATCACCTGATCATGGCTTGACCAACTTTGAAACTTAAACGGCGGTGAAGAACACGCAGGGCATACCTCGCGTTTGCCCTCTTTATCCTAAAATCATTTTTTTTTTTGGAAATGAGGATCTTGCAAGTTTTGCAATCTTTGCAGGGCCTACTTGCTGCGTATTAATTAATGTATTCTATCTTAAAAACAAGGCTCGCGTGATCATTATTTTAATTAAAAAGTGGTTTGTTGGATTTTGATGCAGACAACAGAAAAAATAGAAGTGCTTAAATATTGTAGAAGTGGGTTACACCATTATTTTGTTTCCTTACTCTATGGTCACAGCGTCCCCTGAACATACTTCCCCTTTAGAATAGGAAGACAGCTATGAGTACTGTACCCCAAACTTATGGTCAGCGAAGAATGATAGCTGATGGAACTTCTGGTCTTACCAGAAGCGGCCGCCCATGGAATTCGTTGGACCTGGTTCACTCACGACTTCAGTAAGACATTTTGCCTTACTGTATTAGAAGTTGATGGGTGACAGAAATCAATGTTTTGCCTGCAAAACTTTCGCCCGTACATTTCACCGCCTATCATCATCCTGTTTGGACTCCAACTACGGTAGTGTTCCCGAAATGATAGTATTCGTAGCATTGTTATGCGACAACATCAGTAAGGATCTCAATACAGCATGCACTGTTCAGGTTTTGCAAAGGCCCCTCTAGCTACTTCCCATGTCTTGCAATCACGAGCTAAATCTTTCTAGTGCTTCACCTTGCCTTGCCCAAGAGCATAGCACATTATGACTGTCGCCGTGAGAGATTGTTAATTGCGCCCTCTGCTGAACATTGCACTCTCATCCTTCCGTCAAGTTTGGGCCCGATAGACGAAACATCTCACGGGACTGAAACTCTGGTGAAATTTAAAGGATGACTCAGCTTCAAACAGTATATGCCACTGAAGTGTGCCAAATGGGGACTGAAATGCTTCTCTTTCCACGAGTAAGAAACTGTGCAGGCGTGGCATACATAGTGCGGGCCTCTGTACAAAAGAAGTCCACATAATGTAGGGTGATGGCGTTGTGTGGACTTGCACACGTCCACACAATGTATTTGCCCTCTCTGAAAAACAGTTTCAGAGTCATTTTTGGGTTAGGGTTATCTGTGGCAAAATGAAGAGGAACAGTCCAGGAAATCATCATCAGAAATCCAGCTGGAAGGAGATACCCTACAGTGGGAGAAAATGGAACATTTCCCTCAAGTTTCCTTGACCACAGGAGAACAAAGGAATGCCCATGTATGTAAAACAGGTAGTATCGGCTATACAAGTGCCTGGGAAATGTTCACGGTATTCAGTCTCAGTGTTACAGTAAAGTACATTGCAATATGCACGGGTACTTCATTATGCCGAATTTCCTCGATTTCGTGATGAGAACGTATACGAATACTGAAAAAAAAATATTCGAATACCTGTACACGAATGCCCCTACACGGCATTGTTTCCTCTGCTTTCCTTGGTGCCAGTTGTAGACGCTCCATTTTGGAGAGTGGTATTACAACTGCGTGAATTGTATTTATTTTGACCCAAAAGCTGTTGTAAATGATTCAAAGTTGCTACATGGATGTCCTCCACACTCCCAAAGAAAAGAAATGGCATTGATTTTTTTCAGGTGCTGGGGTTGGAGTGGGGTGCAACCGAAGATCTGACTGGCTATGAGCGGAGTGTGTCTCTATGGTCAGCACAAGCCATAAACATCAAAGGGGCCCAACCCCATTGAAAGGGTCCTTGGAGGGCATTTCCATTGATAAGTGCATTTTAAGCGTATTTGTTTTAATCAAGTAATTAGCAAAACTGTATTGTTGTAGGCAGGGTTAAGGTTTACATAGTCTCATTCTACTGCAGTTCAACGTTTTTCCCATCACAGTTGGCATCAACAGGGAGGGACCTCACTTAGGATTTGGATCTTGTAGGACTTAGCGCTACACATTATGAGCATTACACTTTTTCCAAAACTCTAAAG
The DNA here is from genome assembly GCF_054643075.1 of Acanthaster planci. Taxonomy (NCBI): domain Eukaryota; kingdom Metazoa; phylum Echinodermata; class Asteroidea; order Valvatida; family Acanthasteridae; genus Acanthaster; species Acanthaster planci. Next base: position 18,878,871 of record NC_141777.1, read on the forward strand.
TTGCCCGGCAGGCCAATAGGAGCCTATATCCCCATTGTTATAAGAAGGTTGGGACACGACACATGACTTTCCGGACCAATTCTGGAAACTACAATGTCACAAATCGAAATAAAACGTCCATGGTACCTTTTGGAGAAAGCGGCTGCACGATGTGTCAGCAACTGCAACCACAGCTCACTGCAATGGTGGAACAGATTCCTCGTCAGTACCCTCGACAAGACTGCTGGACGCTGTTGTGTATACAAATCACTGCTTGTTCAGTTAAGGATTGAGGTGGTATAGAAGCTCCTTTCACCTACAAGAACAACCTAGCACTCAGTGGTGGTAAACCATCCTGTGCGGTTCCATCGTTTTGATGATTAGTGCTATTGTAAGCCCAGATTCTATCCCATTTTACTCCAAAGCTTGTTAGAGTTCAAGGCTTACATTCTTTCCAATTTAGACCCGGAGATTAAGGCTTCCCTGTTGACATTTTTGAGACCCATAAATTCCAGTTAGGATCCATCTTCTGCCCTCAATGTGATTGGTTCACACAAATGTGCAGAGGCCTAAACATCTCTTCCAAAGTGGGCCCCTATACTGGAGCCGTTTAATGGAAAACGATGTAAAACTGTAAATAAACAGATACAAAATATTTTGAGTAACAAGGAATAAGTCACTAAGTTCCATAACAATACACAATGAAATGTAGAAAATGCAGAAAGTCTAAGGACTGCAAAAAGTCTATTCTACCTAAAGTACATGTATACACATGTACATGTAGGTCAAAGTAAAAGGACACAAATAGATGTAAATACATGTACATGTAGAAAGAGTTCATGTACAAATTAATGGGTAAAAATGCAATGTGTGAGGAATGTAACTATGAAACCTCATAAAATGCAAACAGTCCTGTGCGTACATACAGATAAAAATGCAACATGCACAGTAGTGAAAATGAAGAACACAGGACACAATGTACCGGAAATCTTTGCTTAAACATACTGGTGAAAATGCGTGTACGTGTCAAATTACATGAACAGGGCAATACTCCATAACACGCTTCAATTTAAAAAGATCAACTTGTGAAGTCAAAGAAGGCAAGATAATTACAGACAGTTCCACAAACAGAACTTACGATAAAACATAACAGGCACTGGCAAGAATGTGTGTATTGTAATTGTATACAAAATACTACGCACGTAAGTGGAGGAGGTGAGTGTGACACTGAGAGGGCTTTGTATACCAGAAATAAACCCTAAATTGGACTTATAATAGACTACAGAGGAACTATATATTATAAAGGAAACACAGAAATGGTAAACTTACGGATCGTGCTTGAACAAGGGCTTATAAACAGGTGTAGCAAGTTGTAAAATGTACGAGTGAAGTAACGTGAATGACATGGAGCGGGAAAGTGAAAAGCGATGGTAGAGGGCGCTAGACTAGATTACTGTGGATGAGCTGCCCGAGAGCAGAACTCGAGGCAGAACAATCCACCTTGACCATTTTCTAATTACACCCCAGACACCCTGTCTACTATTTTATGATTACAACTTTCTACCCCATTTTAGCTTGTTTTCCACCCAGCTCTCACCCCTGTATATATCACCCCTTATTCAGTGTTCAGACTCACTTCACTTTTACCTCACTTTTACTTCACTTCTCTCGTTTGTTCTCCACCCCGGAGCGAACACCCAACGATTTTAGTCAATGTTTTAAATAAAACACTTGCAAACCCCATAATCGTTGTGACAGTGTGTTTGTTCTTCTAATTCTTTTTGGCCACGCACAATTCAGCAGAGAACTGCAACCACGACTCATAGGGGCCTTGCATGCACCCTATTGAAACAATCAAGCGTTACACTATCCCGGAAGGAACCGTCGCCGGCAAGAGAAATTTCTCCTGTCTGCAGCCGTTAGACGAAATAGAAGACAAACTCGCATGAAGTGTGAACAGTATCATGTATGCTATTGCATACTTTCAGAAGTTCTGCAGTCAATGAGAACCACCTCTCCTGTTGCCTGTGAATTTGGTATCTCCCAATTCAGTGTTGGTTTGATGCCCACACAAACCACCGGAAGCGAGAGCTGCATGACCCTTAGAATTGGCTTGTTACTACCTGCAAATCAGTTGACCTCCTCTAACGTGTATTACGTTGGTTTATTCATAATGTTAATCCAATTTTCAGGACACATCTATGTGACAAAATAACCGTTCACTTGAGGGAGATAAACACTCGAACTGATTATTTACTGTCGGTAAAGCAATAAGTCGTCAGTTAAAGAGTGAACAGAATAAACTCTACCGTCCTTTAATAACGATCGTGATTCGTGGTAAAAGTGAAGCCTCACGTTTGCAACTCACGACGCTACGGGGTGATGGCTCCCTTGCGTCGTGCCGTCGCGTTGTACCGTCACCTACTTGCCATTATGTTTGTAGGCCTTCTCACACGACGCGTCGTGCGAGGCGTCGTGATCGAGTCTAGTTGCATCGCTTTGGAAGACGCTATAAGTATAGAGAGGCAGAAATGTGTGTCGCAAATAGTACACCATACCCCCCCCCCCAAAAAAAAACACTCTTGTCAACAGCATCTTACTTGCAGAATAGTCCTGGAGAATTTTATGCATACAAGTTTGTTGATATTGTAGCGAACGCCGCAGATTAGCCCCGCCTTATATTACTCGCCCCGCCGGAGCCTCTATTCAACGTGGGCTCTTGGAGACTGTGGCTCCGGAAATGAGCTATTTTACGAAATTCGGCCAGCAGACTTGTATAGCAATGTGTAACAATGGATCAGGATCTGTAAGAGGATGATTGGCGGCTGGCCAGAATAGTATAACATTGTACAACATTTATGAGCGCGCGCCGGAAATATTGCGGTTGACTGGTAATCCGGTTCGTTTTGGGGGGCTGGCTGGGTAGGCAGTCAATTTGGGTCTGGAGTTGTTCTTTAGAAAGTGTAGCAAGGTGATTCCAGTGAGTGTTGTCCGAAATAAAAGAAAGATAGCAAAGTTTCACTGTACGGCAAATCCCGTTTGTCTTGCGTTTGGCGGCAAGCGGGGTAAGCGAACCCAGGAAAGACCACGCTACAATATCTTAGTATATTTAACCGCCAAGGCTATGTAGCAGTAACTAGGGTAATTATTAAGACGTTCATCCAGCACCATTAATGTAGTCAATCATCCCACGTCCTTCTTCACTTGTCACAACAATGCATATGCCTATCTGACGTGACCCTGGACAGTGGCGTGATCATTCACGTATGGTGGAAATGAGTATGGCTGTACGTATGGTGTTCAGGCAACGTTGGTCAGGGTTGGCCAGAATACTGATCTGCTAGCTGGGACTTGCCTCCCTTACGCACTGGTACTAGTGGTAGAAGTGGTAAGTGCCTATAGCTCAGGCTGTGTAGAAGACCGTAGAGACTACGGACGAGGGTGCGGAATATTCTTATATAAGAAAGTCGCCCATATCCAAGAAAGTGTATATGCCTCCATTCCCTTTTGTGTTGGTTTGGTCAGATTGCCACAACGCTAGGGTCATAACGGCACATATTGTACAGAAGGTTCTATGGATGGACCGTGTATATTAGCAATGCTTGTGTCCAACCATGGTCCACCATGTATTGACCAGTCCATCGTATCATTATGGTGGTGTATTATTTATGAAAGTGTGTTTAGGACATTGGGAGAAATAAAATAATTCGCACGTACAGATTGCTATTTCGTACATAATACGGATTACTTGTTGGTACAGACAGTTTACTATTTCGTTCGTAAAAATTACTAAACCGTACATACAGATTGACTAAGCGTGGCTATGGATTAGTTGTATGCTGCAATATATGACTTCACTTGGGCCCCGAGCGGAACTACGATTGGGCTCGATTTTCCTATGCAACGGAGACTCCTTATGTAAGGAACCCCACTTCGCTTGTTCACGAACGACTACACGAGATGCATGTGTTGCTTACAGAAGCGTTTTGCTAGAAACGCGAAAAAAAATTATCTCGTTCAAATTATGACATAGCTATCTCGTTTCACATGTGTAAACGACTACCTTGTTGAAACAACTTATTATCTCGTTCAAACGACATACATGTAGGTATCTCGTTTAAACGAGATAAGTCGTTTAGTCAATCAACGATGTGTCGGGTCTCTCTGATGTTTGTGGACATGTCTGGGCTTTTTCATCGGAGGTGGTTGGGGTGATTGTGGCTTGGCCGTTGTTGACATATGAAGCGAGATATGGGACGGAGAGCACCCCTTTGTGTTGGTCAATGTTAATTTTATCAGAATCTCAGGAATTCTTTTCACACATCTAGGGGGAATGTGTCAGGTAACAAAACTCTATAGGGTGTGTATAGGGGTTGGACATATGAGGCTGGGTACCCCTCCTCCCATATCTTGCTGGGTATAGTTGTACGTGGGACTGGGGCCTTGCCATTGTGCGGACCCCCCCCAATTCAGAAGAATTTAGAAAACTGACCTTAGCCTGACTTTTTCTGCAGTTTTTAAGAGTTGCAGGGGCTAGAAGACACCCACTAATCAATTTAAATGGCATTAGAAGAGACTGTAGGGTCAACACCACAATAATCATGACCGACGTCCAGAAGAGACGTCGGTGACGTAATTGTGTTCAGAACAACCCCCACGCGCCGCAGGGTTGTAATCCGTATGGAAGAAATAGTAATCATACAAATTATTACTTTTCCTTCCATGCATGTCCTAAGTACGCTTCCATATGTTATGGAAAATTCAGGAAAACACCATAATTCGACTGCTGTGTGATGTCGAGTCGGAAGTGCTGTGGAGAAGCATGAGCGTCTCAGTCAGTGCCTCTTGGTGCAAGCTTGCCCCGGTGGGAATAGTATAGAAGTCAATTAGGCACAAACACACGCATTCACTCTTTAATACGAATGAAATTCAGTACATCGATATGTGACCAATTGTAAAGAGAAGCTGTAAAAAAAATCTGTTTAATGTAAAGTGGAGGACATATTACGACAAAGAGGAAAGTTTAACTGTGGATATGAATATTCAGCAGGCAACTTTTGATAAAATGGCCCAGCTCACAGGTCTGAACCAAAAGCTATGCCTCCTGAGAATAAGGAATGCCCATTAGGACAACAAGGAAATTTCAAAATTAAAGATTTCGAGTTCAGTTTTGCATTTTGCATTTGCAGAATCTGAGAAGGTTTGAATCGCCCTTTCTGTTGAGTTTCTCACGATGGCTTCACCGGCAATGAAACCCATCAATTACGACAATGACAGCTGGGGCTGGATCATGGTGGGAGCGGTATTTGTGAACTGTTTTGTGATCATGGGCCAGCTCAAGGCCCTGGGTGTCCTCCTCATTCCGATGACCGACGACTTCAACAGCGACTTGTGGCTTATTGGCTTGGTTGCAGTTTTATACAACGTGATCCAGCACTGTTTCGGTAAGGACGTTCTCAAACTCGCTGTAGAAGAAAAAGTGCACTATACTGTAGTTAATATATGGTTGGCGCGGTCCTCAACTAATGTTTGACTAATGTTTAAGACAGTCTCAGGGAAACAGACAGCGATAATGCCCTCACCTGCGGCTCATACATTACTCGCATCCGTTTCTCTTGAGCTGGTCTTCAACAAACGTTTAAGTTTGACAAGTACATATACAGGGTGTCCACATAAAAAAGTTTACCGGGATAAAAATTAGTGTCATAGCAAAACTACTTTATTTACGGGAAAGAAAGAAGGGCAGAATTCCCTCTTTGCAATGGTAGACAGCTTGTGATGTTATTGACACAGATGAGTGAACAAACTAGACCGATGTTAAGGGTACTAAAATCGGCACTGTGACAAGTTTGCATATTTGATTAACAAGGCTAGACCAGGCAAGTTTGCAGAATTTACACTTTATACAACATCTGGGGATTCAAAGCTTAAAATCAAATCATAAAGCTCATTTGATTTTCAAGTACTTTGCGAGAAAAAAAAAGTTAAATAAAAGAAATCACAAAATAGTTACGCTTTTGTCTTGGGCTGTCTTATTCACTTCAATATTTTTGCCTGTTATCACTTCACAGTACCATATTCCGGTAGTTTCCAATTTCAAAGTTTTCTAAACAGTTCTTGGTCGCTCTAGGACTGTTTAAAAAAATCACTGTACATGTCACGAACTGCTTCAAATATTACTTAACAAACCGTTTCAAATACAAATACAGGATTTTATCTGCCCAGACTACACACACTCAACTAGTTGTAATTAAGACGGGTTATACGCGTTGACTGGAGACTCGGTACTGCATCACGCTGTGCGTCAGAGCTTCAGGATAGGCTGCATCTGTTCACCTGTTTCCCAATCTCACTACGCTTCATTTGCCAAAGGCACTGTTCCTAAGGCAGTAGTATCTCAATCGTCTCAGTGTAAGCTAAAACCAGTGGCCACCTAAAATTAAAACATGATCCAAACCTTCAAAGTCTTTGGCCAAATTGTTAAGTTCCACACTCAATGCTCAATGCTCCTGACTTTATACATAACTTGCGTAATATATGGCTCACCTTCATTCATGCCTTCCACATAGAAGTATGACTAAGTTTAGTTTATAAAATCACGAATTTTCCCTCTGTTTCCTACTCTACTGTCTAGTTTTGCAACCAATGTAAACATAGCAACCCAGTGACGGGACTGAATAAACTTAAAAGAACACACTTACGGGTGCACTGAGGGCTGCTGCGATCGGAACAGACAGTGACGTGTCGCCGACGAATTTGACCGTGAAATTTGGTCAAAAAGGTGGAAATTGGGACCGATCGCCAGTACCAACTAACGAAGGAGTTAAACCTTCAGAGGCTAAGCTTTCTGAAGTCATGTAGTGGTCAAGCATACCCCTTAATCAGTCATCATATTTCACGTCTCCACTCCAGGCAACCAAATTTTGTTCTACTCTCATCCTAGAACAGAGTCTCACTTTTCACTTGGTCTCTCCTGTTGACTTGAATGACCATTCCTTTTCACGGTTTGGAGGTTCTCGAACCACACCCATGGCTGATGAGTATACAGTACTCGGTGACGCAACGCTGCGAAAGTACCATAACAGAACAACGCGCGTCCGACAGCGAAGCCATGATTGGTTGTAGCCGATCTCGGAGAGAACTTCGCGCACAGATGACTTGCTGACATGGATTACCGGTATCAATTTTACCCTTTAGAGAGGGTTACAGTTTTCTTAAGAGATGTCGCACAGCTAGAGTAACCAATGCTATGTTAAAGTGTAGCTGTAATGAGTTTTTATTGTATGCAATTATTCTGCATCTTTGTACTCATCTTCGTTGTATGAAAACTCTTTTATACTCCTATTTAGATAAATGCACTGGAAAGTGCATGTTTTAAAGAATTAAAATCATCTATGGAACGAAGGGCGCTGTTGCTGTGACATCATCTAGGTTCAGGGCATAGTGTTTCTGTTAAAATTGTGAACCCAGACTTCACAGACTGAAAACATTTCTGAAGGGGAATTGATATTTTCTTGTTGCTATGCACATGACCAACAATGAATTAGCAAAGAAAAGAAAACTGAGTCCAGGAAAATCTACAAAAGTGCAGGACTTTTTGTGTACAAACCTAAGTAACATTTAGGCTTCTTCTTGAGATGACCTCACAGTTTTGCTGATGAATATGGATATACTCATCAGCATAAAAGCCAAAAAGGCGTTAAAATACCCTTTGGAATAATGAAACAGAAGTTGAAAATAAGGTTAAATGAGGCAGAAAGGTGCATTTTAGAGGTTTGTAATCACGAAACCTATTGCAGCTACCTTTAACTTATCGGGACTCTTGTAACACACAACAAGACGGTTGACACTTAATAAGCGTTCAGCTGACCTTCCAGCATGGGAGTGGCTATCGTACTACACACAGAGTCGAACTTCAATAAATGTTTGCGTGAAATAGCATTGTTCCTGATATTTGAATTCCACACGGCGGAAGCGCGACAGCATTTCTTTGACATATAGGACCAACATATAGCTATCCACATCAACATAAAGGATTTTAAGAAATGGTAAACAGTGTGTGTACGTATTCGACGCTTTTGTTTCTCTTTACGCAGCACCTGTTGTCGGCGCCCTCTCCCGTCTAGTCGGAAGCCGTCCCATGATGGTGCTGGGCGGACTCATGAACACCTTGGGCATAATTTTAGCATCGGTGTCTTCTACAGTTTCTCTGTTCACAGTTTTCGTTATTGGACTATCAGGTAAGAAACCTTTGTGGCAGTGCATAGTTCGATCATCTGCCTCCAAACGTGTTCGGTTGGACCACATGTCTTATGGTTTATGCCTTTGTGGGGAAAAAATAAGTAGGGCACAGAGCAGTAAGTCGGAGATTATACATTTTGATGTACAGTAAGAGAACATGCACGAGATGTCTACAGGTTTGATACGTTGCCCTTATGCATTACGTCGCAATTTTAATGTACAGAATACAACTGATGAGTTTTGAAACTCGTCAGGCGCTTGAGCTCGAAAGTTGTTGTGATTTTCCTTGATTTGAGACAAATTGTTCGCCCAAATAACATGTCGTTTCCCCTCAAGGCGTACGGAAAAACTACTAGAGCAGATCCATCTGCTGTTTGCTAGATGCAGTTACAGGACATTTGTTACTTGGGATTTCCATGCGGTGTCTGTATGGCTAATTAATGCCTCCTGCAAGGAGTTTTTACAGAGTGAAAATGAAGAAGAAAAAATGACGAATTTCACGAAGCAAAGTGAAATTTAGGAACTCGCTTGTATGTTCATTCGTCAACAGGGTAGTTTATCAGCCTTCAATGAAGAGTTTTACGAAACATTATCCACTGACCATGCTATTTTGCCACAGGGCGAAACTTGACACAAAACTACCCCAAGACAACATAATCCAGCCCTTACACAACTTGCTGATTAACATCGGCACTTGGGCCTCCCAGGAATATTGCCAAGCCAGTGATCCAAAATAACGCTGATGTTGAATAGTGTCAAAATGGGGCAGGGGGCTTGATACAGATTATTACGCATTTGAATTTCTTTTGGCAGGTATCGGGACTGCGTTCACTTGGTACGTCGGGTTTGCTGTCATGGCCTCTTACTTCAAAGACAAATATCCGTTGGCTATTGGAATAGCAACGATGGGTATTCCTTTGGGTGTAATGGCTTACGGGCCAATGACACAGGTTCTTCTTGACACCTACGGCTGGAGAGGAGCAATGCTGATATGGGGAGGTATATCGTTCCATGCGGTTCCGTGTAGTGTGTTGGTGCGAAGGGATCCATCGTCCATTGCTACAGACACCGATCGGTATCAAGAGGTTTCAATCGGCGATGAGGAGAGAAACGACCAGGAAGAAGGGGAAGCTCATGTCAGCGACACCTCTGACTGTGCACGTGGCTTCCCCGGTCATTGCGAAATGGCGCCATCGAAGTGTTGCCTGGACTTCATAGCTGCATTTGATTTCAAACTGTTGGCAGATGTGAGGTTTGTTTTACTTGTTATTGGACACTGCACAGCAGCATTTTCCTACAGCGCTTGGGTGGTGTATATGGTGTCGCATGGTCAATTTCAGGGCTTGAGCGAAGTTCAGGCATCGCTTCTACCTACTGCTTTCGGGGTTGGCAACGTCATTGGAAAGAGCGTGGCACCCCTATTGCAACAGATGGGTCTGAAATTATCCTTGATAGGTTTGGCGTGTGTCGGGTCAACCATTGTGTCCACATCGTTCGTGGCAGGCGCCTTCATTAGACATTTCATCGGACAGTTAGCTATTACGGGGCTAGTAGGTGTTGGTTATGCTATGCTGTACCAAGCTGTTGACGTCATGATTCGGTTCCTTTCGACGGATGACCGATTGCTAAATATTCTGGCCTGGCAAGGAATCTTTACTGGCGTAGCTGGAGCACTTGGAGGATTACTATCAGGTTAGAAGGATTTCAGTTTCCCTTAGAAAGCCCCATAAAGCTTTGATTAGGCTTGGTCTTATATAAAAACTAATGCAGTAACAACATGGTCTCGCGTCAAACAAGGTTATTCAGTGTTCAACACGAGGTATGTGAGTGCATGAATTTCATTTTTGTTTCAGACTGCATAAAGTGCGTCTATTTAACCCATTAACGTGTTACCACATTATTTCTGAAGAGAAAATATACTTTCTTGTTTTTCGTGAAAGGGTGGATTTACGAATGGACGGGGAGTTTCACCGTATCCTTCTTCGTGTATAGTGGATTGGTGTTGCTGTCGATTCCTATCTTCATCACAGAAGCCATATACGCTAAACGAAGTACTCGTTGAGAAGCAAGGTTTTACTATAAAGCTGAAGCTAATGCTCTACTTTGACGAATCGCTGTTTGCAACCCAGTTACTTTCCTATTGATAGGAGCCATGGTTGAAAGCCAGCTACGATGTTACATTTATCCTCTCGGCAGTGGAAATTTAGCCGTCACCTGCAAACTGGTATTTGGCTGGCTACAAGTAGACAGCGCCTTGATGCATATACACGCCTATGGTTGTTAAAATCATTCCCACTGAATTCCAAGTAGATTCAGTGCAGGTAGATAGCGCGCACGTCTTGAGATCAAATGGTACGTTCCCAGCTTGGTTCGATAAACAGCTGTTGCCCCTTTCTGCTCCTCTTTTGTAATATTTAAATTGACTGCAACATTTAATTACAGAGTATTACATTTTCTGATTCTTGGCTCTGGAAAAATCTTTTTAATGGAGAAAGTACGAATTGTACTGTGATACTCACCTAGTGAATACGAAGTTACAACGACTATGTTGGCGCAAAACCCGACTAGGTTTGTCAGGTAGTTTCACTACGGAAGCCCGTTAGGGCCACGGTGCGTTTCTCTTTCACGACGGTGCGTTTCTCTTTCGTTGTTGGCAGTAACTCGCGGCCGCGCCTTACTTAACTCGCGGCCGCGACTTACTTCACTCGCGACCGCCACTTACTTAACTGGCGGCCGCGACTTACTTCACTCGCGGCCGCGACTTACTTCACTCGCGGCCGCGACTTACTTAACTCGCGGCCGCGACTTACTCCACTCGCGACCGCCACTTACTTAACTGGCGGCCGCGACTTACTTAACTCGCGGCCGCCACTTATTAACTCGCGGCCGCGACTTACTTTACTCGTGGCCGCGGCCTACTTAACTCGTGGCCGCCACTTATTAACTCGCAGCCGTGACTTACTTAACTCGCGTGGTATGTTGTACTGGTTTGTACCGTGGAAAGCAAATACAGTAGCTTCCTAGATTCACTCCGAAAATGAACCGATATTTTTAAGATGTGCACAAGCTGTTGGTCCCGGCAAAGTTCTATTAGTAAATGCATAGAGTTAAATACATTAATAAATGACCAGCAAACATTATTTGACCTTTAATCTAGCGCCGTGCTCTCAGCTTGCAGACACTTGGAAAATTAATCCGATTACAACATCACGGTAACACGGCGCATAAATAAGTGGCGGCCGCGAGTTAAGTAAGTCGCGGCCGCGAGTTACTGGCAACTACGAAAGAGAAACGCACCGCGGTGAAAGAGAAAAACACGTGGCCCTAACGGGCCTCCGTATTTCAGAGGTAGTGTAAGTTGCCATATGTAATGATTGAATATTGATATGAATTTAAGCTTATAGCGTTTCAATAATGCCAGAATATAATTCACAAGAGTTCAGTGGGCATAAAGTGTGAGATCAGTACTTTTAACAGTCTTTAGGCCAGGGGGGCCAAACTGCTTCAAGATTTCAAGAATACTGTATTTGTAGTTGGCCAGGCCATACCTTTAGATGTTTCAAAGCGGATGGTCAAAGGAGAGACTAACCAAATAACGCGAGTGATCAATACCCCCGTTGCGTCTTTCTCTTTCGTTATAACATTTTTTTTTTACTTGTATGATCTCATTCATGTGAATACTATGGAGACGATTCTGTTAACGTTGGTCATTGTTCACCATGTGTGTTAGATTATACCGATCAGTTGGTGGAGTGGCTCCCTGTATTCGGTTATTATGAACAGCAAGGGCCTGAAGCATAACCGATGGCCAAACTACTTATGCGCCTCAAACGTATGTTTCGAACAAATTAAACCTGCATATATGTAAAAACCATTCTGTGCGATGAAGCTTTGTTTACTATACTAACTTTGACATCAGAGGAAGGACGTTTTCTTAAGCATAATTGCGATTGGATTAAAAGATTTCTCACGTTGTCCAGTGGCCAAATCCAGCCAATCATTGTCGGGAAGTTCATCAATAAAACATGGCTCCAGCCAGTGACACACGTTGCTCTGTATACACATCTTGGGCACAGTGTAGTGTCGTTTGCATCATCTTGAACCGTTTGCCGTGTATAGTTAACAACGTTTTCAACTGTTTTGAACAGTTAAAATGCTTGGGGGCTTAGGGGTCGATCTTAAGCAAATGAGGCTTCTTCAGCGGAAACAAGTCTCGCTTGCATGAGTATGACTTTGCATGCATAGAATACAAAGGTAAGAGCCAACACTTGCTGTACCAGCCACCACGTCCAGTGCTGCATAGATTTTACAAGCAAAATTTACCCGCACGATCTACGAATTGTACGCGGAGGGGGCAAGCATAGTACGTGGCACCGGCAAAACATCGGGTAAACCCGGACCCAGGCGAGGAGCAAAGTTGAGTCAGTCGAATCAAGTATTTGGCTCGGGACAATTTGAATCCCCAATCTTTGTACACAATACGATGAATAAATGTGATAGCACCACAGTTTACTCTTGATGATAATAACACATGACATGGACATCACGAACCTGAACTGTATGCCATTGCAAATATTTTTTTGCAAAGAAAATTTGCTTTTATTTTTGGGACTCTATTTTTTTAACTTTCACTGGAGTCAGGTCTTCTGGTGAGGGACTCGAGTCGAGTCATTTATCCGTTGGGACTCAAAACGGGTCGAGTGGCCAAAAATTGCGACTCGGGTCAGCGTCTAGTCATTACAACTCTGCTAACGGGAAGCTCATTTAGTTTGGACAAAGGTGAAATCATCTGAGGAAAAGTTGCGCAGGGTGTAGTTTTAAAACGTCGTGGTGTTACAAAACTGAAAACCGAAGTGGGTGTTTACAAAAATGGACGTCATGATAGCACGATATAAAACTCTTTTCCTAAATGACAGTTTCCTTAAGTGGGGCACATTTTTTTCTCAGACAGATTCCCAAGAGCCCGATTTGAGTGTGTATGGGGGATATAGTCTAAAATAATTTTAGTGAACACTTTGTTTTCTTTCTGTGGACACTGCAGGGCTTTGCACACTTAGGAAAGAAAGTTATAAAATGGAATAGTCTCCCGATGTGTGGTTTTAGTTTTCCTGAAAAGGTACCTCTCTGTACCCTTGAATTGCCGAATGAAATTAAATGGCCAAGACCACAGTCAGAAAAGGTTAAGGAGGAATGTGAAGATCTTACGGAAAGGAAGCCCCGTCTGGATCACGGACATAAAAATTTTAAAATGACATCCGTGGTCTCAGCTAGAGGCTGTTTCGTTCATTTTTTATTTCCTTTTTGGGACGTATACTTTACATAAAATATACAATGGCATTAAATGCAAAGAAAACACATTCACATTAGAACTGACAAAATCAACGGTAAACAATCAGTATTTAGCCAGCCCGGCAGGATTACCCCAGAGAAATATTTTTAAAGGCAGGCGTTGTCGTCATGTCAGTCACCTTGCTTTGGCAAAGTTGCGGCGTGGCATTTATCTTTGAATACAAAACGACCCAACGAGAGTCTCGATTTAGGCGTAGGCCCTAAACTCAGAAAAATGAAAAGGAAACCTTATCTCTTTGGGTATATTTTCACGTCTTTCTCATTCAATGTTGTATCTTTTAAATTTGATTTCGCCTCACACGGCTTGTTTGATAAATGGCCGTGATAGCAAATATGATGCAAGATTGCTGAATGAAAATTGGTGTTATTTTTATCCATAATTGGGATTTAATTGCATTTTTTTCAACAAAAAGTTGTACTGAATGGGAACAAAAGTGTAGTGGATTATGTAAAAGCTTGTGATTTGCAACTGGTGAGAGGCCGGGTTGCTGATGATGGCCCCTCGCCTGCGGCCTCGGTCTATTATCAGCAACTATATATGCCCCTCACCGGTCAGTGAGCACGCTCCACCACACTTCTATTTCCTCAGTAAAGCACGAACACACATACGTGTAGTCACTGACCAGTGCCTAATAGTCCTACGAAAAAATCAATTGTTATCTCATTATGCATCGAACTTTGACCAGTCTTGACAAAGCAATTACAGATAAACATCTATTTATAAAATGGATCACAAATGCCACCGGAAAGATAGTTTTCGCAGTTAGTTGAATATTCAGCCGTCGACTTTGGAAAGTTCAAAGATGACCCAGTCTCAAGAGAAATGTAGAGTTTACTCTCCTGAGGATGAAGCACGCAGAAGGACCCCAAGAAACGTAAAAAAGTTGGAAGTTTTGAGTTGAAAAATTGTGTTGAGCATTTCCAGTAACTGACAAGGTTTTAGTCCTTTCATGCCGCGATTACCCCAAAATGACCTCACCGGCAATGGCACCTATCAATTACGACCATGATAGCTGGGGCTTAATCATGGTGGCAGCAGCACTTTTCATCTCCTTTTTGACCTTTGGCCGATTCAAAGCCCTGGGTGTCCTTCTGTTGCCGATGACTGACGACTTTGTCAGTGACTTGTGGCTAATTGGCTGGATGGCAGTCTTGTACAGCACAGTTCAATGCTGTTTTGGTAAGAAAACGGTGCCATAATTGTACATTTTATATTTCCTTGTTTTATCTATCATTATTGTTACGCTCATCATACTTACTCTGTAATTTAAAAAATAATGCTTAAGCTGAGGTGGCATGCTTTCCAGGCTAGACTGCTATGCTTTGTTAATCTATTTCGAAAGTGACTTCGTCACAAAGGCAGACGCGCCACGATTTGCAGGCTCCCATTGGGCGATCGCTGAAGTTGCTCTTTAACTTCCGGTTCTATGTAAACGGTGCTAAATGCATGTAACTCTATGTGCAGTGCATATTCAGTGGGCGTGGTTTAAACTGAAGTGACGTCACACTTATGAACTGGATAATTGTAGTACAGAGAAATATGGAAAGGCTGCGCAGCACCGTGATCAGAATATTGACAAGAATATAAATAAAATCAGTGCTCTGGAATATGTGCTTGCCGAGCTTTTTCTTCAGGGTAAGCAGACTCAGTTCTGAATGAACGCAGAAAAATCCACGTTCATTTCCCCTGGATGCAGCGTTCCATGTTCGAAAATGACGCGCTGCTCCCTTCCTTACGCTGTACATCGGATGACGCTTTCCGCTGGATGCATACGCTTACGTCACCGAGAATATGTGGCGGCGCGCAAAAGTGCTGCGCAACAGTGAGATCAGGTGTTTGTCGGCGCACACGGCGCAAGTGAAGGGGCAGGTGTTACATCTGGGGCACTGACAAGGGGAATTGCTGCCTGCTTTTGACGGCGAGACAGAATCTAACCGGGAACGTACAACCACGTCCCCGACAGAACGATCGCGCCTAATAATTGTAATGACGGGTTTCCAGTCACATGGGAATTATGCCGACGCCTTGGAGAGTCTCTGGTGATACAAAGAGAGAGCTTTGATTTTATCTCTGTAGCTTTATCTCTTTCCTGTAGCCTTACAGTGACATGATGAGTACCTCAGCTGCGATGCGAAGAATGTTTATGCAGGCTCTTCTTCAAACTCATGGGCACCTTTGATTATTGCATCAACTGACGGGGAACCCTTGGTCAGCTTTTCCGTGGACTTTTCAGCTCCTGAACACTTTTCGTGGGTCTGAAAGTTCCGATATGCTTCTTCTTGAGCAATTTGCTTTGCTTGTGCTTTGGGATAGACTCGAGGTGTTCAGATGAAGGGTTATGTGATTGTGTTTCGTTGGGAGCTTTACAGTGTAAATGCAATTAGAACCATTGTCAGTTAGTATGTAGAAAATAATGAGACAAGCAAAGCCAGCCGATTTGGTACAATTTTGGTTTTCATATTCCAAAACGAATGCTAGGCCTACATGAGTACATTTATGCATGTAAATCGTGTACATGTACATTACATGCACTAAACTTACACTTAGCTACAGGTCTGGTCTTCTGTTAGGGGTGATGTTGGTTTCTGGTGAATTTGGGTTTGCCTTTTTGATGAAAAATAGCCCCCAAAGTTGTAGTAAAAACATATTGGGATAAACTGCTTGATATTTTCTGCTTAATATATGATGCCTGAGGATCAAACACAGTTCCTGAGGGTCCCCAACTTTGACGCAAACGTTAATTTTGAACCCAATCTTGGAGGCTCAATTCCCACTGCCCCACCTGGAAAATTCTAGAAGTCTGAAATAGAGCATTACAAGCAGTACATGAAACTCCCATCAGCAGTCAGTTGGTAACTTTAATGTGAGGGTCGGCAGCCTTTCACGGACACCGTAGAGTGTTCCAGAAACTTTTAGAAGGCGAATTACCGCCTGAGGCGCCGTCGCCCCTAAGAAATTTAATTTGGACTATATTATAACAAAGCATCATTTTAGTCTGTCTTTTACATACCAATATAAAGTTGACTGATCTACAAAAATTGTGAATAATTAATATTTGCACGTTTCGATGTGTTGACATTTTGAGATTATAATAGCGCATGACTTTTATAATGTAATGTGTCTTTTCCGAACGCCGGACGAACACTCGCTCCCTTTCTGGCTGACACGGAATGCCACTGGTGTGGAGCAAGGGCGCCTCGGATCGGCGCTTGGGGAATTTATTAGGCTCAAAGAATTTATTAGACTATAGTACCGATGATTTTATTATAAGGGATTTTACTTAATATAGAGGAATTTACTATTCCGTCCAGTATTTTATTATAGAGGAACTTATTACAGGGAACAGTTGGGACTTCTATCATGTTAGCGTACAACTTTTTACATATTATAGTGTGATTTGGGTGAACAAGACTTGATTATAATTTTTGTTGATATAATCAAAGTGTGGTTGACTATCATTTCTTGCGTCAGCTGTTTCCCCGGGCCTTGAGCATCAAGTACTAATAATACTGGCGGACTCGCCACAACAAGGTGAAAAACTACACCACCCTGTCCTGACCCGTGACATTGATTAGAGATTTCTATGCTTATTATATAAAAGCCTGTTCTTTTACATGTTTTCCACTTTATATACCTTCAGAGCGTTTGTGTAAATTATGAATGGAAACAGTTAATACTATCGAAGACTTTATGAAAAATTGTATTTAAAAATGAATACAATGTAGGTACATTTAACAATTGTTGACCACCCATACCTCTGTCTTGAAGAATTTATCCAAAGAAACAAGCTGAACAATATGTTAAGATGATGGCTGGCCTACTGTAAAACTGTACAGTTAACGTATGTAAACGATATCCTTTGCAAATGCACTGTCCCCCCCCCTTTCGTTGATTGCGTAAACGCTAATGTGAAACTAGTGCGGGTACCAGTGAGTACATTTATATAGTCTGATTAGTGGTCCCCATGTTACCTTATGATACACTGCGTACGAGAACGTACGGGAACGAGTCTGTTATGCGAGCGTATTCACAGATCGAATTCCCTGGTAGCCTTTGCACAAACCTATAATAGGTACCACGCAAAACTGACTGAAGAACCACAAATGTTCGTTTTCAAGTTTCCCGAAGCTCTTTTGTTTTGCACACGCGTGCGCGCACCGTCGGTATTATACAAATACAGCATGGTTTGAGGGGAGGTAGTGGGACCAGTGATTCCCACTGTTTTCCGGAAATAAACCATGCTGTATTTGTTTTACTACACTTCATAAATATTCAAACAGAAATTTCGCTTTACTTGTACATAATTTTGCATTAATTTGCATTGTTTAATGGAGCTGAATTTGCACTATTCGTAATACATGCATACTGATCGCAGACTGTTGTCAGTAATGTGTGATTTAGTTTCTGATTTTCTTTCAGTTAGTGGTATTTATTAGAATTCAAAAACGAATGAGTAGAGGGACGAAATCCCACACAAGTACATGTACATGTGCACGTATAACATGGCTGAAGGTTCCCCAAAGAACGTCAACCATCATCTAGGCCTTATATTCTTTGTATTTGCCACTCATCAGTGCTGGGCGAATCACCAGGAACCCCCTGACTCGCTGTCGCCTTCTTCAGAAATACATGTAGATGATTATTGAAGAATCAATAGAAAAGAATATCAGCAGTTGGATACCAAAACATCAGTAGAGACTGGACCTGCAGAAGGGAAGTCAAAAAGGAGGTCAATTACAATAGGCGCTTCGAGGTTTTGTGTCCGATTTAATTAGGTATTACTTTAATGAGAACTATAACTTTGTGTACATATACAATACGTTCACAATACATGTACAGTATATGGTTTTAAAAGGAGAGTTCCAGTTTTCTTATCTTTTGACTTCTGATGCGGCACTCTCTGTGTCAGATCCTCAATATTCCTCTTTGGTGACCTGCGGGAGGCGGTAACGGGTTTAGAGGTATTTGGAACATTGAAAATAGTCGATATTGCATTCCATTTTAGTCAATTTTCTAAAAATTGACTATCTTCAGCGTGCTCTGAGCACGCACGGCAGTTTGCCATACAGTACTCATACCCATACATTTGTAGAGTGGCATCTTCTTCAGATTTATCAGATGGGTGATTTTGTATCCACTGCTGACATCTGCAGAAATAAAGTATGAAAGAAGGATGGGTGGAAAATGATAAGTTTAGACAAATCTCTGTGTCCACCACAATACAAGTATATGTGAACATATTTCACTATTGGTTATTTTTGTCTTTCAAATTTGTCATTAACTTTGCTGTGATGTATTAACCCGCCAATATTCTTATTACACGTATCACAAAATGAATGCCCATTTTTAGCCTTTTCATCATGTAATGTATCATTGCCTTGTCTCATTGTTTTTCAATAAACATCTCGGGGAAGAGTATCTCGCAGGCAATGCTTAGGCTGGGTCTAGGTTGATGGAATTTGCAACAAAGGCAATAGTTTTGAGCCAAGGCAAGGTTGACTGAATTCACGCACTCATTTCTCATGTTTCTGCTTGGCGGACACCATGCACAGTAACACTTTTCTGTTAAGTGACTAGGCCTATCCCCAAGTTTCTGCTGATTCTAAATTCTAGTTAGGTCTGGACTAACCCAGAGCCTGGGCTAAGTGTGCACTTAAGAAACAATGAGCATCGGCCTATTTTGTGTTTCTAAAAGGGCATACGTAGCGTATTATTACACTTTTTCCGGTGAGTGATCCATCTAACCCCGCTGTGCGGCGCTATACAATGTTTGGTGATCGTCATGCCTCTTTTTGGCGTGTTCAAGATTTTTACCCTAATTCACGTGACTAATGGCAGCGCCCAGGAAAAATGCACATATGATACGCGTTTCCCATGTAATTTTTTATTCCTCCACGATTTGCAGGCTCCCATTGGACGACCGCTGAAGTTGAGCGTAAACTTCCGGTTTCATGGTTCAATGTAAACGGCGATCAATGCATGTGACTCTGGAGTGACGTCACAATTACGAACTGGATGGGCACGACGCAACGCACGGCACGACACGTCGTGCGTGTACAGACGTAATGGCAAGAAGGCACAGACATGAACGCATAGACCGCCAGGTCCTATTCAAAACCGCAGGTTTTTTTCGTGATCTGCGTGGCGCCCGACTAAAATCAAAACTATGGGCAAAGTCACTCCTCGGTTTAGGGAAGGTACGCACAGTTGAAGAATTCCAGCCGTAAAATTATATGAAGCCATTTTTGGATTGTAAAAAAATCCTTTATTTACTAAATCTGGCCCATAAAGATTTCAAACAATGCATTTGCAATATTTCAAAAGAAGAGATAACAGTACCGAAAAGCAAAACAGGTGGACGTATTTTGAGAGCACATGTAAACAAATACAGGCCATGTAAGTGCGTTGCACGTAATGCGCAATGAACGCGCTTCCATCCATTGCTTCGCTTATTGTTTGCCCATGCTTTTCAAAATCACGGTTAAAAGCCCAAGACTAGCGGTCTCAGAGTGTTTATATGTCTTTGTAAGGAGGCGACGGTGCGACGCGACGACACGACCGAAGGGAGCCGTCGTGCGGTCGCTTCGTATAGTTGCGTCGCTTAGAGGGAGGCAGAAATGTGTGTCATAAATAGTACACCATAGTGTATCTGACAGATTTGAATTTTCACTTTTTACGAAGCACCTGTTGCCGGCGCCCTCCCCCGTCTGTTCGGAAGCCATCCGATGATGATTTTGGGTGGACTCATGAAGACTGTGGGCATAATATTATCAACAATATCTCCTACAGTTTCTCTGCTTGCGGTGTCCACTATTGGACAGTCAGGTAAGAGACTGAAATTAATAGTGTACATTTCAAGATATTGTCATACGTTTTGCCTGACATCCAAACCCAAACGGAAAGTTATAATACAGTTAGGTAAACCAGCTTGCGGGTACAATTATTGTACTTGTGTTGAGAGGTCATGGCGTAGAGCTGCCAGTAAAGGCCTAAAGAACACAGAATGTATGTAAAGAATTAGTGAATTTTATTTATAGAAAGTTGTGTGCTGTATGTTCCAACTGTCTCTTTTGCACTGTATGTATGTCTCGCGACATGTGGACCATGCGTTATCATACTATATATTTAGTATGAGTTAATAACTTGCTAAAGACGCTGAAATTAATTCTAGGTTTGTCCAGTGGTCCTGTCTGAATTAATGTTACAAGGTCACGGTCCATAATTGTCATGAGTCTGAAAATTATGCAGACGCTTGAACATCAAAGCTATTCCCAGCATTCTGTTATTGAACAGTAGTGGCGTAATTATAAGGGGAAGGTGGCATTGTACGTATAGCTTACCATTGAACTTGGTCATAGCTTCGAGGAATACCAAGTTGTGTTCGGGTTTGTACAAGACAAAGTGCAGATTCCAAAGAGAAAGGGATCTGGTTCTCCAGATTTCCTGAGTGCAGAAAGCAGCGAATTGACTGGGTACAGTACTGGTACCGTTACATTGAACATCAGTTCGTGTTTTTGCAATTGCACAGGTTGGCTCCAAGAACACTACATATGTAATTTATACTACTTATGGTGGAAGGGGGCCATGCTAAAAAAAAATGCGATTATAAAGTCTTTTTACGGAGCACTAAAATTCCACTTATGTTAGAAACTAATAGCAAACACGATTTAAAGGGATTTTTTTAAGAAAACACTGACCAAAGCCAGAACACCTTAGAGAAAATGGTCATCAAAGTCGCATCCCTGGCATTTTCAATGGCCCGCTCACACTTCTTGCCGCCAAGGCCATTCGTCCGCATCCGTGCATAATTATGGATTTATAGTGAAACGGTCTGTTCCCTCTTTTTATGGGTTTATATACACCTGTGTACGCGATCGTGAACTTCCCTGTATAAATCTTGTGCAAACGTGTCTGTCATCGACCAGCCGGGAAGCAATTCTACAATTGAATAGTTGTTAATTCAGTGATATCAGCACCTGGATCTTCGGAGATATTGCCCATTAACAAATGAAGATTCAAAACATCCAATTCAAAGTATCCAAATAGGGTTTTACATGCAGATCTGAAGTGCGCCTTAAACGGATTTCTTTTCATTCCTATGTTTTTTGTTTTTTGTTTGTTTTTGTGTGTGTGTGGGTGTGAGTTTGTATATACATTCAAATCGTGGACCTATAACAATAGGGGACAATAGGGTCCATGGTTGCCAAAGAGTCCACGGTTGGAAAACGTGTATATGGGAGGTCTTCCGAAAAAGTTAAAATATGAACAAAAGAGGAACAATTGGGAGTCCACGTTTGAAGGCGTTTACACACTTGCGTGCACGTGGCTCCTCGGATCATTGAAGCGCATTGAAGTGTTACCCGGACTTCATAGCTGCATTTGATTTTAAACTGTTGACCGTGAGGTTTGTTTTGCTTCTTATTGGAAGATGCTGCTCAGCGTTTGCCTACAGCGCTTGGCTGGTGTATATGGTGTCGCATGGTCGATTTCAGGGCTTGAACGAACTTCAGGCATCATTTCTGTCCACTGCTTTCGGGGTTGGCAACGCCATTGGAAAGGGTGTGGTACCCCTCTTGCAACAGGGTCTAAAACTGTATTTTGGGTTTGTGCTGGTTCAACCATTGTGTCCGCATCGTTCGTGGCAGGCGCCTTCATTAGACATTTCATTGGACAGTTAGCTATTACGGGGCTAGTAGGTGTTGGTTATGCTCTGCTGTATCAAGCTGTTGACGTCATGATTCGGTTCCTTTTGACGGATGACCGATTGGTGAATATTTTGGCCTGGTAAGGAATCTTTACTGGCGTAGCTGGAGCACTTGACGGATTACTCTCAGATTAGAATGATTTAAGCTTCCCTTAGAAAGCTTAAGCTTTGATTAGGCTTCGTCCCGTTAAAAAAATTCCAAATAATTTAATGCAGTAACAACATGGTCCTACTCCCCTAGCCAAAACAGGGTTATTCTCATCATAACTTTCAGTCTTTGACAGGATGTGAGTGCATGAATGTTATTTTGTTTTGAAACTTCTCGATAAATTGCGTCTGTTTAACCCATAAACAAGTCACCGCTTCACTTCTGAAGAGTAAATATACTTTCGTGTTTTTCGTGAAAGGTTGGATTTACGAATGGACGGAGAGTTTCACCATATCCTTCTTCGTGTATAGTGGATTGGTGTTGCTGTGGATTCCTGTCTTCATCAAAGAAGCTATATACGCTAAACGAAGTACTCGTTGAGAGGCAAGATTTTACTATAAAGCTGAAGATGTTGCTTTACTTTGACGAATCGCTGTTTGCAACCCAGTTACTGTCCTATTGATAGGAGCCATGGTTGAAAGCCAGCTGCGCGCGACGTAACATTTATCCTCTCGGCAGTGGATATTTAGCCGTCGACGGCAAAAAAGTTTTTAAAATAGTTCCCACTGAATTCCAAGTAGAGTCGGTGGTCCATACTGGATAGCGCACACATCTTGAGATCAATTGATACGCTCCCAGCTAGGTTCGATCTCCAGCTGTTGTCCTTTGTTTGTCCCCAAAAATTAAGAATTTCCTCTTTTGTACTATTTAAATTTACTTCGACATTTAGGCATAATTACAAAGCATTACCTTTTCATTTTCTGATTCGTGGCTCTGGAAATCTTTTGAAAATTTATAAGGGAAAAGGCCCGAATTGTTCCCACCTAGTGAATACGAAGTTTAATACAACAGCTATGTTGGCGAAGAACCCGACTAGGTTTGTCATGTTAAGTTCAATAACAGTTTCTGCGCAATGAACCCAGCATAAGGTTAAATAAGCCATTTGCGAGTTAAATTTGAATAAAATCTGGTACACTGAGTTATCTGACTGCACATAAACATAACAATTTGAATTCCCCAGACTAAAGACACTGTTGCTTTACCTCTTCTTTTCTTCTTCTTTTCCATTGAGAACAGTGTATTGTTGCAAGACGTCTCTTATGTAACTAAGGAAAAGCTTGCCCCGAATCACGAGGCATAGCAACAGTGGCTTTAGTATGGAGAATTCCAATTGTTATGTTCACGTGAATTTAAGAACTCAGTGTACCAGATTTTATTCAAATTTAACTCGCAAAAGCTTATTGGGTGGCAACGGCTAAATATCCACTGCCTATCATTATGCAACTGGTTGCATTCATTTCCCTCAGAACAAAAATGTGTCATGTGATGTGTAAATCATGCAATCAAATGCTCTTATAAAGATTGCTTGTAAGATTTAAAGTACACGTATATCCAACTCAGAGACAAACTTGTTATCTACCACTATAGATGAACTATTATACTCTTATTTCTCTAATTTGCAAAAATGGTCTCACTTTTTTATAGTTAAAGTTTAGAAAGGCAACCTAACAGACTGCTTTCTTTTTTTGCCAGGAATACTGGAAGGAAAGCGCTTTGATCTAATTTAAAGGCGCTCTATAAAACTATTATACGCGTAATTAATCTTATATTTAGTCTATCATTCAATATTTTGAAGAATTTTATCAGGATGAACGCTACATCAAATAAGTTGTAGGCCTACGCAGTTTATATACGTATTTTAATGTAATGGCTTGCACCCCAACTGAAAATTGATTTTTCAATTGGATTTAATTGGAATGAATTGGGTCCAATTCAATTGCGTCAAATTGGTGCTCATTTGGTTTCAGTTGGTTTGTTTTCCCTCCCGTTTGTTTTCCCTCATCAATTGAATTTTTCAAATGGGACTCGATTTGTTGAATTGGTATTGAAATGGTTCTTCAGTTGGTTCTTCGGTTGGTTAAAATTGGACTTTAAATTGGCATTCGACTCTAGGCTCTGCTTGCTATTATGGCGTTCGCAGCACTCTCTTTTCTGGCTCACTACCGTAAAGTGTCATATATCAAAACAATAATCACCTAGCGACGTCACACCTCAACAGAAGTCCCAAGGACCTCCAAACCTATTCAAAATGTTTCCCGCCGCAAACGTACCTTTAACCTTCTCTTAGACTGAAACTATTCAACCTTTAACAAAACATGTGCCTATGGCCAACGACACCGTCAAACATAAACATGTACAAGTCTTCTAAGAGGTAAAATAGGCAGTTTTATAGGCTGAAAAGGTCAAAGCAGAATTTGTGGACGATGTGCCCCATGAAGCATAACGCGAGGGAGAAACATCCGCGCATTGATTCGTCTGCTTCAGTGCGTGTGCCGTCATGCTTCAACGAAAATTAGAATTTGAGTTAATTTAGGATAGTTTGATGAATAAAAATTATTAAAAGCAAATAAACTCACAGCTTATTTGATTTGGCACCAGCTATCGTTTTGTAAAACACTTGGCACACTCAGTCTACTGTAAATATACCACGAATCAGTAATACACGCAGCCTTGATGCACTGCACTCGTTGAGTCAACGCCAATTTTGACCAGAACTTGGTCGCAAAAACACTTATAAAGAGGCTTTTCAAAATAAAACGGTATGTATCAAAAATGTATGTTTAGCTCCCTACACTTGTATGAGTGGCAAGGGTTTCAAGTATACATAAATGACGGCCAAAAATTAAAGTATATGTACGCGCAATGAGCCTTAAAATTATGCTCGGTAAAAAGCTGAAACTTGCCTATACGTATTACCATTCTGTGTGGTTACACTTAATTTTCTACATTAATTTTACGACAAAACATTTTGATTTCTGAAGCGTAATTGCGTTTAAATAAATTATCTTATATGCAGTCATCCTCTCAGTGCCAACCACCAAAGAGTACTGAAGTGTGACGTTATTTTCAACCAGGAGGTGTAGTGCAAACGAGCAGAATACGCGCTGTTGGTAAGGTTCACAAGCTGGTTCTCCAGCTATTAATGCCTTAATTGCACACATAATTGTGCCACTATCGTATTCACTTCGGTACTCTTTAGCCGGCGTTCAGAAGATACGAGCGGTTGCGACAAATAGCTACCCTGCCATATACTCCAGCTTCCAGTCATACAACCATACAGCCATATTATCGGCAGCACAGGTTGCACGGGATATTACTCTGTCAGCTGCCTCAACTCGTCACACACGTACGTCAGCGCACCCAATACTTCCACATACGAAGTGTGGACATTCGATCCTTTGTTCTCCAGTGGTTATAAGGTAACTTGGGAAAAATGCTCCTTTTTCTCCCACTGTACTTAGGATAACTCCTTCGAGCTGGATTTTTGATGATGATTTCCTGGACTGCTCTTCTTCATTTTGCCACTGATAACCTTGACCCCAAAATGCCTCTGCATGAAGCTGTTTTTCAGAGGGGAAAACGAAGTGTGGTCGTGTGCGAGTCCACATAGTGCCATCGCACCCTA
The DNA here is from genome assembly GCF_054643075.1 of Acanthaster planci. Lineage (NCBI taxonomy): Eukaryota > Metazoa > Echinodermata > Asteroidea > Valvatida > Acanthasteridae > Acanthaster > Acanthaster planci. Next base: position 18,904,759 of record NC_141777.1, read on the forward strand.
CGTTATGTGGAATTTTTTATGCAAAAGTCCACACTTTGTATGCACAGTCCCTCTTCCCAGGCTGTACATTCAACAGAAGATTGAGTTCTCATAATTCTTAAATTTAAGTGAGTGAATTTTAGGTTTCACAGCTAACACCCAAAACTTTGGCCTGTAATACACAACACAATGGACCCACGGACTCCACTCAAGTTGCACGTATACACTTCATTCAGTGATGTATAGGGGTCAGTCTGGCTCCTGGCCTGAAATTTGCGGACGGCTCTTAACATTTTGCGTCAGGTGTCGTCCATGGTTAAATATAGATCGTGACGTAACATTTCAGGGGTGACCAGGAAGGCACAGGCCCAGTCTGGGTCACGGACGTCAAATAAAACAATGAGATCCGAGATCTCAGCCGGGAGCCATTTTGTTTCATTTTTATTATATTTAATTTTTATTATATTATATTTTTAGAATGTCACATGATACACAACGGCACGAAATACACAAGAAAAACAGACATTGGAACTAACAAAACCAGTTTCTTTTTCTTGCTTAAGGCATACACAGCCTCAGGCTATTGTGGTTAGCCTGGCCAAGGCAGCATCGCTCACTTTGTGAATGAATCTCATGCCGCTAAGGGAAGGCCTCAGTGGACAGTCATTCACGATGTGTTGAATAGTCTGGTGGCGTAGTCAAAGTAGGGAGACGGGATTTCTGTCATCCCCCACCTATGCAGATGGTGGGCTTTTCTTACAAAGGCTGTGCGCATTCTGTTCAGGATTAGCTGTTGCTTGCCTGGAAGGTCAAAATTGGGTAGTTTCTCGGTGGGGTCTGTTAAGACCTCTCCAGTAGACCTACTTGGTTTTGCAAAAAAATGAGTTTGCTTTCCTACGGATGACGCACTCAATAAGACCACAAAGGAACGTCAAAGTTGGAAGTCTCGTGCTGAAAATTTGTGTTGTGTATTTTCAGAATCTGACAAGGTTTTCGTCGTCCCTTCATGCTGTGATTTACCATAAATGACTTCACCGGCATGGCACACATCAATTACGACCACGACAGCTGGGGCTGGATCATGGTGGCCGCAACATTTGTCAACTGCTTTTTGATCTTTGGTCAGCTCAAAGCTCTTGGTGTCCTTCTTATTCCGATGACTGACGACTTTGTCAGTGACCTGTGGCTGATTGGCTGGGTTGTAGTCTTGTACAGCACAGGTTTTTATTGTTTTGGTAAGAGAAACTGAAGTGCTATAGACAGAACATTTTAGATTTTCTTGTTTGTGCATCTTAATATAGTAAAAAAAAATTATAAGGGATCATTGCTATGCACGTCTGTTTTCCATGAATTGTGTTGTCGATTTGATGCAGGACAATCAGTCAGTGAGCTTTCAGTTTTAGGCCAGTTACATTCGGCAGTAGGATTACATCACGCTTATGTTCTTGCATTGCAAGTATATATGATTTCATAATGTGTATCAGTTAAATACACAAAACTCTCAGCTAGTTTTGAGTGTGTCCACAAACGTATGTCAACAGCACTCTTTTTTCAGAGTGGGATTTCATACATTTTGAAGAAAAACGTGAAGATTGAAAAAAATGTCACTGATATTTATGCATTAAATGTGCCGGTTGTCGCTAAAATAGCCAGGACCTGCTGAAGAGTGCTGAAGAATTTGCCATTGCGAAATACAAACTGTTCTAATTCAATTACAGAGTATTTCTTTCTCTGGTAAATTCTCAGTCAGAACCATTCATATTAGCCACAGAAATGACATAGCTGGAAATAACACATTGAGATTTAAGCCCCCTGTGCATCCTAACATTAATAGTTATTACGTGATCCAAAGTTTGAAGGAGTATTGGTAGTTAACTTTGTGTTTCTGATAGATTTTCATTTTCTTTTTGTACGAAGGACCTGTTGCAGGTGCCTTCTCCCGTATGTTTGGAAGCCGTCCCATGATGATTTTGGGTGGGCTCATGAACACCGTTGGCATAATTTTGGCGTCCATATCTCCTACAGTTTCTCTGCTCGCGGTGTTCATTATTGGACTGTCAGGTAAGGGACTTCTATCATTGTGCACACTGTAATTCAACATGTTGCCATGCATTTTGCTTGAGAGTGGACCCCATGTAACCATTTTTCACTCATCGAGAATTAACCAGCAAGGTGTTATAACGCAGTTGGCAACTCAACGGAAACATGCTTTCTCTGATTTTATCTGTTGAAATAAATATGGAAGCATCCAAATCGAACACAGTGTCATTGATCATCAGAGCTCAACTCAAACAAGCTAAAAAGGGCTCTTTTTCTGTTCATACCATGATGCGAATTCTGAATGTAGATTGCGTCATTCTGGGAAAACAGAGTAAAAGAGGTGAACCCTCGCCATATGTTCGTAGTGGATAAACCCTTGTATATGCCAAGTGTTGCATGTAGCCATTGTTTGTATCCGTTGTTTGGCATGCGCAAGGGTTTATCCACTACGAACATATTCTGTTTTCCCAGAATGACGCAATCTACATTCAGAATTTACATCATGGTATGAAGAGAAAAAGAGCCCTTTTTAGCTTGTTTGAGTTGTGCTCTGAAGACAAATGTCACTGCGTTTGATTTGGATGCTTCCATATTTATTTGAATAGACAAAATCAGAGAAAACACGTTTTCCTATGAGTTGCTCTTTAAATAAACCACGGACCATTTGAGTAAACCACTTCGAGGGTTTAATTGTGTCTGTGTTGGGAGGACACGGCGTGGAGCACTCGATAGGCACACAGAATTAATGTACATAATTAGTGAATTCTGTTTAACAAAAAGCATGTTGAAATCGTGTGATGTTTATGGCGACTTCCAGAAACCCTGCCTCTTTTGTATTTTAACAGCAGTGGTGTAACTAAGGGGAGACACATCACCCCTTGAGGCATCATGCCTAACCTTATCGGTTGATGTCCGCCTTGGTCATTATTTTACGTTACACTCTATGAGAACAAGGTAATACAGATCCTAACCTGCCCCTCTCCAGAAGATGAGGGCCCCAAGTACCCTCCTCCAAAATGTACTTTAGTTGTGCAACTGCGACAAAGAGAAATTGTTCACAAATATGTGGGGTTTTTTGTTTTTTTGTTTGTTGGGTTGTTTGTTTGTTTGTTTTTGTGTGTTTGGTTTGGTTTGTTTTGTGAAGGGAAAAAACTAAGCCTAACAAACTGAGACAAGTCGTTCATTTGATGTGATACACCACCATAGTAGTGTACCATCCTTTCATCATATGTGAGGGTACCAGTGAGTGGTTCCTCCTATGGGTCTTATAAGTTTTTAATCTTGTGGGAGGGTTATTCGTTTGGTTGGGCGGTCAGGGGAAAAGGTGGCAGTAAATTATTTATCCTGGAAATTCCAAAGTTTTTCATTTGTGGCGATTCGAGGTAATGTAGGAGGCACAAGGAATCTTTTCAAAGGCAAAAAAGGGTGGGTCGAAAGTGAGAGCCATAGCACTGCGAATCCCAAATAAAAAAAACACAAGAAACGTTATTGTGGTGCATCTATTCAGTAACAGCACGAAGTATCCGAAAGGATTTCAAAAGTGCACTCTATCCCGTCCTTTCCTAGGTTTTGTAGACCTGTGTACACAAACGCAAACTCCCCTGTATAAATCTGGTGCAAACGTGTCCATCTTTGACCAGCTAGGGAGCAATTTGACAACAGAGCAGTTGTTAATTCTGTAATATCAGCAGCTAGATCTCTGGGGATGTAGCCGGTGCATATGATGATCCAACTTCCACTGATGTTGGAAAGTATGAAAACAGGGTTTTAAATAGGATCTTTAACTCACCTTAAAACGGATTTTTCTTCCATTTATAACGTTTTTGGCAGGTATCGGGTGTGCGTTCCCTTACTGTATCAGTTTTGCTGTCATGGCCTCTTACTTCAAAGACAAATATCCCTTGGCCCTTGGTATATCGACGATGGGTATTCCCTTGGGTGTGATGGCTTACGGGCCAATGACACAGGTTCTTCTTGACACCTACGGCTGGAGAGGAGCAATGCTCATATTGGGAGGTATCTCGTTCCATGCGGTCGCATGCGGTGTGTTGGTACGAAGGGATCCATCGTCCATTGCTGCAGACACCGATCGGTATCAAGAGGTTTCAATCGGCGATGAGGAGAGAAACAACCAGGAAGAAGGGGAAGCTCATGTCAGCGACACCTCTGACTGTGCACGTGGCTTCCCCGGTCATTGCGAAATGGCGCCATCGAACTGCTGCCTGGACTTCATAGCTGCATTTGATTTCAAACTGTTGGCAGATGTCAAGTTTGTTTTGCTTATTATTGGAAGGTGCACAGCGACGTTTGCCTACAACGCTTGGTTGGTGTATATGGTGTCGCATGGTCAATTTCAGGGCTTGAACGAACTCCAGGCATCATTTCTACCTACTGCTTTCGGGGTTGGCAACGTAATCGGAAAGTGTGTGGTACCCCTTTTTCAAAAGGTGGTACCGCCCTTGACATTTTGGGCGTGTTTTGGGGCATTCATCGTGTGTGCATCGTTCGTGGCAGACGCCCTCATAAGACATTTTATTGGGCAGCTGGTAATTACGAGCCTAATAGGCGTTGGTTACGCTGCGATGTACCAAGCTATTGACGTCAAGGTGCGGTTCCTTGCAACAGATAACCGGTTGGTGAGCATACTGGCCTGGCAGGGAGTCTTTGTAGGCGTAGCTGGAGCGCTTGGAGGATTACTCTCTGGTAAGAATGTTCTCAGATTTCCTGCAAAAAGTCGGCGTAAAGATTTGATTAAGTGGTCTCATTTGAATCTAAACACAAAAGAACTGAATGTGTTAATTGCATGGTTCCACATCGCTACACCCGTAACAAGTTCATTTCTTTAACATATACTTATAGAGGGCGTCAATTCAGCTCAATTCAAATCGTTTTATTAGTTCAGTACGTGTCCTTTTATCATTTCATGGGCCCTTCTTATCGTGCTACCTCTATTACCCACCTTCTGACTATTTCACGTACATCTGGTAATTGAGTGAATGGACTGGGCCTACAAGTATATCAAGAAGTTTCCAACGCGCGCGTAGTAGGTCTTTGGAGCTATATCAGTCTATAATGTACACTCAAATAAAGGCAAGAGTTCATGGTGGTGTACGTTTCAACTGTCCCTTCCCACAACTTTAATTCTATATAACTTCAACCATAGGCCTACTTACGGTATGATAAACACTGTGCTAACTGTTTACAAAAGGTCCTTGTACGATGGGTTACAAAGCTCTTAGTCTTGCAGAAGCTTCCAAATTCTTTCCTTCATTTCCTTTCAAGCGATTAACCTAGGAGAAAGATGCAGAGGCTGAAAAACTTTTTCCCTCCACGGTCCATTCCACTCAACTCATGAAAAAAAGAATGATGCCATGCGTTGGCATCCCGTCATTACAGCCTAAACGCCTGTTAACAACATACGGCGCTATCGTGCTTTCACGGGATTGATTTTGGCACTAACAAGTTCTGAAAATTGTCAGTGCACCAACTTCGTTGTGTTTTCAAAGGCTGCTGAACCATTGTCTGCTTGACTCATAAATGTGTCATTGATTAGCTTCTGATGAAACTATACTTACTTATGTTTGTTTAATTAAAGGTTGGATTTACGAATGGACGGGGAGTTTCATCACATCCTTCTTCGTGTATAGTGGGCTGACGTTGCTGTCGATTCCTGTGTTCATCATTGAGGCTATATACGCCAAGCAAAGTGCTCGTTGAAAAGCAAAGCTCTTCCACAAAGTTAAAGCCGTTGCTGTACATATACTATTTGTATTCTGCCATCAATTCCTATTGATAGGAAAGATGATATAGTTGCGACGTAATGTTCGTAAAATTATACTTCATATTTTACTCGTTACCCTTACAATCAGAACAAGGGTGCAGTTTCTGCTGCATTCAGAAAATTTTGCCTCAGGCAATTTATCCATTCTATTGGTCGAGATCATGATCTCTATGGTTCAGATCCATAAAGCACTGGCTGACTGTGCACCACCTGTAACATTTGAAATGAGTTGATTCGGTTTAGACTTTTGTATTCGCTGGTTCCAGCCATTTTGAAGAATCGGTACAGGATTAAGCTCTGACTAAAACCAGCGAATTCGAAGTCTAAGCTGAATCCACTCATTTCGAAAACGCTCGTAACGCGCCACACGATCAGCTCGAGAGAGAAAGCCAATGTCGAATTCAAGTTCTGTATGAATGTTAACAAAACTGAAAGTATTAGGGAGCCAGTATACATTATGTGAATATTGACATACTATCAAGAAAAATTATGTAACCCTTGACATAGAGAGAGTTATTTGAACAGAGCTAGAGAACTCGGCAATTCAAGTTCTGGCTGGTGGTTAAGAATGTCACCAAACGTCTTTATCACTGTCGTCTTGAATGAAATATTTAAACCTGTAAACCTGAAGACAAAATAAATAAAAACTAATTGTTTTTTACTGAGCTGAATAAATAGAATGATCGAGGAAGCAGTTGATCAATTTGTTCCCTGGCCCTGGGCTCCAGTTAGCACTGGAACGACGCTCACGGGCCCTTTTCAAAAATGGCCCTTTTGTGTTAACAGACGACTGCGGTTGGACCGTGAAAATAAATTTTAATAAATAATGAATGAATTTTAAAAAGAATGGGGAAATATATTTCTACGTCGGTGAAAAAGCCCTTTAATGAGTGGAACTGTACAGCGACAATTAGTAAGGTTATATCCTGCAAGATATGGGACGGAGGGGGTACCTCCCCCACATGACCAATTTCTATACGCGCTCTAGCCTATTGTTACCTAGATGTCTGTGGTTGTAAAGGTATGCAGAGTATGCAGGATGTAGTTTTGAGCTTTACATTTGAGATTTTCTTGTACTTTTATTTCATGTTGTAATAATTGTAGTGTAGCAGTACTCTTCAATGTGCAAGTACAATTTTGTTGTTACTGTTGTTTGTAAACAGTTTCTAATGGGCTCCAGGTTTCCTAGGGCCTGCATGTACTTCTTCTTGCCTAACCTTCAAGCCCTCGTTACTCTGTGGGTTTGTTCATAACCAAACAATCCTGTTTGCACCCCCCCCAAAAAAAGAGGAAGCACAAACGTTTTTTCTTCTCTTCTTCTTTTGGGTTAATTCTCCATTGTAAAGCTTTGCTGAGTGTTTGGACTATTTGCACGAGATTTATTTCTGTTGGTGTTGATAGACTGCTAGGCCTGGTATTATGCCCTTGCCCAAACACTTGCAGGTGCCCTCCAGAATTTAAGGCATTAGTGTTGCCCCATCTATAAAGTTAAAGACCTCGGATGAAAATTACTGGAAGAACGCAAAATTATATTATGGCTGACCCTGCACTACATCTGATCTTCAAAAATTCGCGATCGATGTTGATCAATACTGAGTCGATTGTCATGGGGCTAAAATCTCAACAAGGAAATCATCTTCTAATTTCCATGATTAACCCTTTATCTCCAAAAGGACTGTCTCAGATTTTCTTTCCTGCCAAGAATAGCAGCTCAGTGGAACCCATACTTCCTATATATATTTGGGAAGCCATTTCTGTGGAGTCCTTTATAGCAAAACTTCAAGGGATAAATCTCTCTTCAGTACCAATAGTACCAATGAAATCATATAAAAAGGTCCACGAGCCACCATCACGCGCCTGCAACTGTATACCACTTTGTGGAATTTGCTTGCAGTATCCGACAGATACACAAACACACAGCAGCAGGTTTGCCGTAAACGCAGATTAGAGGGAACGACAAGAGATATACAGACAATGTAATCGGTGGACACGACTGTGGGGCAAAGCATCTAGCCTTGTGCATTATTTTCAACCTTTTTGAGTCCACAGGAGTAAGGGCTGAGATCAATAGGTACAATATCTCACAACGTGAGCCTCTGGTCTAAAGCCTGCAACGACAATGTGGGAAGTTAAGACATTGGCGCTAACGTGGACGTCTATCTAAGCCATCTCTCATCACCACCTGGAGTATGCGCGGAGGAGTTCAGAGACTGGTGATAGGAGTACCAGACAAGACCCGTATCTTGATTTGTATTAAAACCGTCATTCCACCTCATCAATGCATAATATGTAGGCCATTCTGTTTCAAATGTTGCACTAAATTGCACTAAACTCAAGCAAGTTTGACAAGATTGTTTAAAAGCGTTCTCAAGATCAAAGGTCCCCATTACACACCGAAACAGTGAAAAGTGAAACAAGTGTCGTTTGTCCAGTCTAAATCATAACTTGAAAGGTGATATCCTTGGAACGAACTGTACGCCGTGGACAATCAATCGTATTTTACATTACTTCAGTGTGGACCATGGACTCTGTTTTGGATATTGTGTCTTGAATTTCTTTTCAAATTCACATGTTTTTCATTGGGACTTTTGGGTTGTCATGATGTGTAAGCGTTGATTAGGACCCATATTTCACGAAGCGTCACTACATCTTGGAGTTTTATTTGTGTAATTCTTGAATCGTAAGTTCACTTGGAAACCCTGTGGCAGATTGTAGATGAGTGTGAAATGTTGGGATTTGGGGGGGGGGGGGAATATAAAATATAAACACTGATGTTGGGTAACGAATTGATTTTAAAGAAATTGGCGATTCCTATTCCCTTTTCTTGCCCCCCCCCCATTTTTCTCGCTGTATCTTTTCTGTTTATTTTAAAAGTTTTCATTTTCTTTCCGGGGGAGGGGGACTGCCCCCTTTCCACTCCCCAAAAACGCCTATGCCGATTTGTCATTCACATGGAACCAAACGGCCAGTCCAGTGAATAGATTTCATGGGTTTATTTTAAGATTTAACTCCTCTACACTTTTGCAATGCAAGCTGAGCTTTACTGCCAGTAGAGCCTAATCTCTCTGCTCTAATTTGGACAAGAAAACAGCTTTCATTTTTTTAATCGTTATTGAAACCAACCATAGTTGCAAATCGAAACCAATTTGCTCAAGCTGTCCCTAGATTTGTTTATTTGGCTTGTCCAATTAGTGTCATTTATCTCGTTTTGAAGGAGACACTTCAGAACAAGCAATGGAGGTGAAGCCAGTCACATCTTGTTTGAGAATCTCTTTCACTTTCACTTTTGGAGGTGATATATCGCGCAAAACTCGTAGCAAACACGATAAACTCATGCTTTTTCTGATATAAAGAAAGCCATTTACCGTCTGTCGTCCCCTGGTAGATGTATATCTGTAGATAATAACCCAGATTAGACGAATATGGCAAGCGAACGTAGAAGCCCGACTAGTGTTAATGTGTTGACCTTTTTAACCTAACGAGGTTTTGTTCAGTTTTAATCACTGCGTGGGAAGTTTGTTCAGGTGCATTCCCGTGGTGAAAAAAAGTCTCGCGTGCGCCATCAGTTTGATAGCCAGCCCAGCGAGAGCTTAAAGTGGTGTGGCAACCCCCTCACGCTGCAAACCGCACTTGATGGTGATTGGTAGGTTTTCATTACAATCGTGGCCAAACTTCATTGTTACTGAAAAATATCCATTACATCATCGTGGACATTTCATGGTGACTGGTAGACACACATTACTTTGCGAAGGAGTGATTAACTTTTACATGTAGAAACACAACTGCTTTGCACATTAAGGGCAGGCTTAGGCCTTTGTATTTATAAATTGGTAGACGTTGGGGCTTCCGAGCATTTTCCGCTTGGATACTGTGAAGTCATCTTCCAACATGACATCGGTTCTTCAGTTTGCAGTCCTTGCATTGACAGTGGTCGGGGTTTTCAGCACCGCCACAGTTAGTGACGATCCTGTCCTGCAGAGGGAAGTAGAAGGCAACATCGCTCAGGCCCTCTATACCAACAGCAAGTCATCATCAACGCGCTTGACGATCCTGCGTTCTCCGAGGCCGGTTGTAACTACTCCACGATCAAAGAAATTGTTTCCTATGAACTTCAGGACGTCAAACTGCAGTTAGGTCTTGTAAAAGAATCCGTCTCAGAGCTTGCAGAGCTTTTGAAAAACAGGCCAGGTAAATTTGCGGTTCAGAAAGGAAAGTTTCAATTTGAACGATCGCGTGGAATCCTTATTTGATTATCATTTCTGTCATATAAAAAGTGAATCTTCTCTATATACAACCACCTATCGAATATTTTGCTCCGGAGTGGAGCAATAGGGTTGGAGTTATTCTTAAAGGTCCATGTTTCGCGAAGCTATAAAATTGAGCTAGTCAATAAATAAAGTTGTATACAGCAGCGTAGTCACTGTTGGTGCAAACGTGCAAATTTCAACAGGATGGACAGCAAAATCGGGAGTTTATAAAACACAATAGCGACTGTTGAAATGAGTTAAACGGAAATCACTTTGCAACGAGCAAACAAACAACCTGGCCATGTACATTCACGCATGAGGTGAGTTTGTAGGCATACAAAGTGCATTCCTTGCAGTTCCGTATATCAGATGTTAGTGTTGAATACCGATTCGATGTTAAGACTGTTCGATGTTTTTCTGGAATTGCAGTTTCCCCTCCTCCGCCCCCAGTTACTCCTCCTGTAACTCCTCCCCTAATCCCCAAGGACTGTTCTGAGGCTTTTGCACACGGTGTGAATACCAGTGGTGTGTATACAGTTCAGCCCTTGGACGATGAAGGGCCCATCGATGTGTACTGTGATATGACGACTGACGGTGGTGGGTGGACGGTAAGCATTACAAGCAATTGTTAGATGAGCTGATGGTAGGCGCACTCCTAACTGCCCCTTATGGCGCTGCTCTTTTATATGAGGTGCTTGAATCAAATATGATTTGTATCTGATCTGACATTCATTAATAATAGTACTGACTCATTACTTACAAAGTTTAGAGTAACTTTGGAATTGTGTTGTTACTTTGATGTTTTCCAATATATGTCTCCACAACTCAGACATTCTGTACAAGTTTGTTGATACAAACAAGTAGTTCGCAAGTCTTCCTCCTTCGCCCTCGTATTCACTCTAGATTGCTAGCGAATTGCTCTGTTACTGTTTTGTTAGTTTTCTTTTTTTCCGTAGGTGTTCCAGCGGCGCCAAGACGGCTCTGTTGACTTCTACCGTAACTGGGAGAGCTACCGCCAGGGCTTTGGCGATGTCGACCGTGAGTTCTGGCTCGGAAATGACAACCTGCACCGACTTACGACGCAGGCCGAGTACCGACTCCGCGTCGATCTCGAGGACTTGGACGGCAACAAAAGGTCTGCCGTCTACAGCACGTTTCGTGTGGCTAATGCAAGTGACAAATACAGGTTGACTGTGGGAGGCTATTCGGGAACGCCTGGTAAGTCATTGCTGTGATATTTTAAAAAATTAGGCGCTGAAACATTCATGTTGCAACCCATGGTAACATCGCAATTTCGAAAAAGATACACATTAATTCTCGTCATTTTCTTCTGGTTCACTTAATTCTGTGTGTCCCATGACACAGCAGGAAATGTGCTGCATGTATAAACGTGAAGTACATCGAACTGAAATACTGATTTTTTGTTAGCATTCAAGGCATTAGAGTATTCAGAAATGCTGTCTGCATGGAATTAGCTTAATCAAGCAATCGAATTTATGATTAAGACCACCAGACGGAAAACTTTCAACGAAACGCATAATCATCTTCATTTTGGAGGTGAAATTACCAAAGGTGCCTTTCCGTATGCACATTTTTGGGTGCCTTGTGAGGCGTTCATGCATTTCACTTTCACTCATACAAAATTCGACTCCATTAACATAACATACGTGTGCGTTGCGTTCGGCCGTCAAAATTGCCCCGAGAGCGATTCTGACGAATTCGCTTGGCGCAAGTGTTGACGCCCATTTAGAAAGGCACTTTAAGACGCTTTCTTTCTGCTCGTTTATTATCACAGATTGATTTTACACCCATTGATTTTGTCGCAGGGGATTCACTGAGTTACCATAACAATCAAGTCTTCACCACCAAGGACCGCGACAACGACAAGTGGAGTAGTGACAACTGTGCCGTCATGCGCAAGGGCGCCTGGTGGTACGACGGGTGCAACTATTCCAATCTGAACGGCAAGTACGGCAGCATGTCCTCAGACGGAATAGTTTGGGGGACCTGGAAAGGGTATTCTTACTCAATGAAACGCACAGAGATGAAAATGAAGGCCAAAATATAACTTACCTTACAGACGTTGGTATTTAGCCGATGCGTTCTTGTCGAAAGCCCTTAAAAAGGTCACTGGGTTTTCTGTATCCTTACTCTATGGTTCAGTTTAGCCGTTTACTTCATTGGATTTTAAAAGGATTATCGATGTCTAATCTGGGAGATGAATTTCCAATGACTCATGTGAACAAAATAAGATAATCCTTCCACTATTCTATTAAAGTTGAGCTCGTAGAACATTGTCAATTTAATACTAATTGCAAAAGGAAATATTTAAAAGATGTTAGCTTTTTTTTCAAGCGTCAGTTGCAGCATCAAATCCAGGATAAATCTTGCACTTCTCTACAACCTCTCAATTTATTTTGCGGTGCAAAATCTGCACTTTGCTGACGGACATAAAAAGACGTCTGTACATTTATGTGCATGATGGATACAATATATTTTAAAAAATTTAAAACTGCCAGTGAGGGAAAATTGTCTTCCATATTTTCTTCCTTTTAGTTTATTTAAGTTCAATTAAAGACATTAGAAGCATGCACCCTTTTGTATTCACTTTGATTCAATTTTGTCTTGTTCTTGGACTTCAAACTTTCCCACTTGTTACGAACAAGACCCTAAGAAAAATCCATATAAAGAATCGATATTTTAAAAGGTGCGCACCTCCAAGTTTGGGTACACTTGACACCATTTTACAAATCTGGGGAAAAATACTAATCCTGGTAAATCTTTGATTCAACCTTTAAAACGCTGTTTGTCTTACGAATGAGTGGCAGTTATGTGATGAAAATCTCACTGAGACAAGAGAGATAAGACGTTTGCATATTGTTCATCGTGTTCGCTACCTTGAGAACGACAGAGAAATGTTAATCTTTCAAGATTGCAATCTTCAATTTCCCCTACTTGTCAAACATTTCTCACTAAATCCAAGCATCGGTGATTATATGGATGTACTAAATACAGGCCCTATTAATGAAAATGAAAAGAAACACATTTTTTTTCTCTAGCGGACTCTTTGTAACAGAATTACACCACGATGAGCAATACCAAAATCCCAACGCAATAGATTCACTTGTGTAAATACTACCTTGAAGGAGCAAGCTTGTTCCCTTGATATGAGCAAAGAGAAAAATCATAGAATGAGCAGCAGCAGGTTTAAAGAGTCTTCATTACTACAAGACACTATAGAGGTTGATTATGTTTCTCCTGAAAATGTTCTGACAACTTAAATTAGTAACTTAAGTTAGCATTTACAGTCGCCAGCGTCTTCACAAAGCATTGTAACGTTCCTTTATGAGTTCAGACTTTTTCTGGAGATTAAGAATTGAAGCTGACACATACAGCCTCGTTTTCAAACGCGGATTTGCGCAGATCGACGCTAAAAGCGTCGTATTGGGATTCATCTATTCTTAATACGATCAGACGACTGAAAGTAAGGAGGCAAGACACAAAATACATAAAGGTATGTTAAATTCAGACTTTTCAGGCTGCACATTTTTGTTGAAGAGTCTTCCAGAATGACTTGACACGTAAAATTAAAAGCCAAAATCACGACAATTGACCACGAACTAACGTACCTGCGATTGTCGTGTATCTTGTGCAGTGGGCGTGGTTTAAACTGAAGTGGCGTCACACTTGCGAACCGGATACTCCATGTACTGTGTGGACTCCGCGGGCGCGCGCGAGGAAGTTCAACACAGAGAGCCTCGATTTCGATGCAGATATGCGTAGACGGCTCTAATGTGAAATCCCTCTATAATATATACCACCCATCTAGAGATTGAAAGAGGGCCTCTAACCCTGCCCTTCCTTGGACCAGTAGACTCATCATCTGACGATTAAGCAGGGAATGAATATGTTGGAAAATGAATCCGAGATGGCGCAGACAACAAGATGTTAAGTTCTTACATAAAGAAACGCTACTCGATGATCATTTGTCGCCTGTGCTGACCCAAGTCTCCCCCCCCAAAAAAAAAATTGACTGAATGTTGCCCAATTTTACGTAACTGTGAACTTCACGATCACCAAAGCACACAACCTAGCTGAGTTCAACGATCTACGCAGAGGGCTACTGAGGTCAGACGAGTAACTACAGGGGACACAGGGAGAGAGTGTCCCCAGCCCCCCCCCTTGAAATCCGTGAATAATCTCCGTAGAGTTTATACGTGTATAAAGCTATCCATCTGCAGCTTATTTTCTTGTGGTGTCCCCGTGAAAAAAAAATGTGTGCTCTCCCGGGTGCCCCCCGGACAATTAGCCCTAATTACGGCAATTCACTGCCCAACCACTAATTTCCCACTTCAAGTTCTGTTTGCCATCCTGTAAGCACCACGGCATACATATGAAGCAAACTATGGGACAGAGAGAACCCCGCTCCCGCGTTTGTGTTGGTCAGTGTCATACTGGTATCTCAGGAATTATTTTCAGACATCTAGGGGGATGTCTTAAGTGACAATAGGCTGGAGTGTGTATAGGGACTGGACTTGGGGGGGTTCCCCTCTGTCCCATTTTGTGCGTGGTATAACCGTCTACTCCTTAAAAAAGAAAAGAAAATTCCATCTGGCATCTTTCTTTTTGTTGCAGTTTAATTCGAATCAATTCAACTCAACAACAACATTTATTACCATAATGCCATGTATGGAATATGTAAAAAAAAATACATGTAGAAAATTACGACAACAAAATAAATCCAAGGAGTAAAGATGCGAAGAAAATAAAGCAAACAAAAAGAAGACGCTGCATGGTAATAACGGAGGCATTATCAGGAAGACTCGGTCTGGTACAGGCATGCCTTGAACAAAACAGGACAAAACGAGACAATAGGACCGGACAAAGCAACGGACAATACAGTTAAGAGACAGTGACTTAAATCTTAACTGGGATGAGAAAAATTACATTAAGTGAGGCAACATAGATGGCTCATGAAAAAAAATGGTATGATTGAATATAGAAGAAGCTATTCTAGATAACTGGTGAGTTGTTTAGACATTCGCGTTTTGTAGGCTTCCAAAGACAAATGAGGGCGTTGTTGCTTGTACATTACAGGAAGATAATATTCATTCAGGAAATGCACATTTCTGTTGAAATTGTGAAGACAACCAGGCTCATCGACAAACATTTTCTAATAGCGCATCTACAGGAGGTACTTGTTAACTAACAGGCGTGTCCATCACAGGCAATTACCAAGCCACGCGTAGCGATACGGCAGTCTTTCATGCAGTGCAAAACAGTGGACTCTTGCTCTGATGTGTGACCGTGTCTGCGCTGCCTTAAGGCTCTTTGAAGTACTCCTGTGCATTAAATCAAACCCAAGCTACAAAGTTGTGTATAAAATATAGTTCTCATGTCGACGTAAAGAGACGCAGACAGTGATACACACGATTGCGGTTACTCTTTACCTAGACACGGAGGCAGACAGTTGGTAAAGTTGGATCGTGTTGAAATTATTTGCTGACTTTCTACGTCGAGTCTTAACTGAAGAGCAAACCCACACGAGCCGCACACTGGAATGACGGGTGTACTGCGGTGATGCCCCTCTTGATTATCAGTATCATTCTGCCCATTTTCCTTGTGACTAAGAAATCCGAATTGATTTTGTTCTAATTTATAAGTTTAAATGCACTAATCAAGCAGAATCTGTGGAAGAAGTAATAATTAAAAAATCAAGTAGGGCCTATACTGCTTTTATCTCGCAGTATATGGAAATATTATAGCCTCCCCAGTTGATCTTGAAAACATTTCATTAATTTTCCCGCCTCGAAGTTTAACTTCACCACTCAAAATAGTCATCATTATATCACAATGCGTCCATGTGCATAACTGTTGCCATCAATAAACAATATTCTTGTAGATATGGAACTCAAGATTTTTTCAGTCACGAAACAGTCCGCAGAGTACCTCTTTGTCCCCACACAGCCTTTAAAATTCCAAGTGACATACATGTACATATAGGACTCTTGGTAAATTTACAGAATGACGATTCACAATAGTGCGCCTCCAAGAGTTTGCAATGTTAGCCAATCAGAACGCGCAAAATCTGTCGACCCTTTCCAAACGCGCATTGGGTCGACAAATTTCGCACATTGTGATTGGCCAACGTGATACAAACTCTTGGAAGTGCACTATTGTGAAACGCCCTATTGTTAACATTAACGTTTTGTCTTGGTTTAAATGGGATGTGCTTACCAAAGACTGTACAGCGTCGTGCGCCGTTTTGTTGCGCTGTAGTGTCTTTGGTGCTTACCAAAATATTAGTAATACGCCTGCGATCGCGTGTATCTGGTTCGTAAGTGACTTCGTCATAGGCGCAGACGCACAGCTGATATCAGTCTCCCATTTGACGAACGCAAAAGTTGCGCGTTATCTTCCGGTTCCATAGTTCCATGTAACTTAACTCGGTGTGCAGTGGGCGCGGCGTGGTTTAAACTAGAGTGACGTCACACTTAAGAATCAGATTGTCCAGTCATGTTCGCGCTCATTGTGACGTTAACAACTGTTGCTAACGCTTTTCTTTTGTTTGCGTATATTTTTTTCGCCAACATACTGCAGCCATCCCAACGTCAGATGGTTAATTTGTGTTCTCGCATGAGAGTTGTATTTTCTAGCGATTTTTCGAAGCACTATTTAAGTGTATTCATCAAGGCGAGTCTTGAATATTTTCTACGAATTCGTCGCCTGTTCCGGAAGCAATGTATTCCGTAAAGTTCAAGATATTGAACTTGTTCGTGGTCATCATGGTAGGCTACATTGGCCTTTACCTGTTGAGCTGGGTATTCGTGGAATCATTCCCCGGCCCTTCCAAATACCTACCAGCATTCTTACCATTGAGGCTACCAGATAGTGTCTCCATGGATGGCTGCTGCATCATTACAAATGAGGAGTTCCTAATCCAGCCAGAGCCCTCTTCGGTTTTGGCGGATATCCTTCGTCCACTCAACTCAGTGTCTGCAGGTATACCAAGTCTGGACCAAGTCATCACCAACCTGGACTTTATGTTCGACGCCATCATTCATGGGTTCTACCACATGCCGGCATCTGTCGCTTTTGTGTCCTGGTACATTGTACCGGCCACAATCTTTGGGTTCACCAACTGGATGGTATCGTTGAGACGTCATCGCCTCACAAAACACCAGTTCAGTTACGTGCGGGCCCGTAGTTCGGTTCGCTACCATCCGCGATATCGTCCGGTTCCTGCACGTCAGAAGCCACTCACCTTTCGACGCTGGGTGGTCTACCTGGGTATTTATCTTATATCTGGTGTACCCCTAGGGGTCTGGTGGACCTACGGCAGCTCCCTCCAGTTACAAACCCTCATGTCTCAGTCTGGTGCCTGGACTATGCCATGGCTAGCTTGTCATCTCTCGGCTCTACCCCAGCGTATCATCTCAACAGCTGGCATGCACCGACTGAGTCTCCAAAGTCTACCTATCTGGCAAAGTTTAGCCTGCCTTGCCGCTACAACGTCGTTCTTCTGTGGCATTATAATGTCGCGATCGCGTCGTAAAAAGAGGAAGATTCACCGGTTCCCCGTGAGCTACTGGAGGTACCGTATGTGTCAGTAGTGATGTTTGTGATTTCCAAGCAGCACTTAAAACACAAATAAGAATGATTAAACTGGTGTGCAAGCTAACAAGAATGTTACTATTTCGTTACTGTGACCGTGCCATGCATCTTTTTTCAACTCATATTTTTACATTCGATAATATCCAGAGGTATTTATTATTGATTACAAAATACTTTAACGCGCACTTTCCCATCTGAAATCATCAAGGCACACGAGATTAACCCAGCCTTCCCTGATCATTAGTCATAAAAAAATCTTGATTATTTTTGCATAACATCTCACATCAACTGTTCAACTCAACAGGAGGAATCAAGTGCGCGTACCCATCAACCCAACGAGATGCTACGCCAGTGTGTTCGTACACCGAATTCTAATGTATTGCAGCGTCTTGCTTCGGCTCTGCTCGGCTAGCGTGTCTACAAGCTGGTCTCAACTCCTTGGTACTCTGAGGACATCACTCGATATGACCAAGGATGGTCTCACCTATGGTCTCCAATACAAGTCCAAAATTCTTCCATTCCAAAGACCTATGAGGTGGATCCCCCTTACATTTTCAGGACTCGGGCGCAAGCTTGTTTATTGGAGATCATGTGAAGAAATCAAGAAAGGTGAAAGTTTGTTCTTGCCTTGATTTCCAGTCTTTTTATTGGTAAATCCAACTAACCTGCTGGTTAGACGAAATATTTGGTTAATAAAACACATTAAAATTGACCATTTCCTGAAAAAACACTAAAAAATCTAAATTTCACAAAGTGAAACATGGCATTTTTCCAACTCACAAAAAATTACAAACATGATAAAAACTAAAAAAAAATCACATTACTGATTCGCTGGACCCCGAACCCTTCGTACATCGTACCCTTTCTATTTGAAGATTAAGCGCTGATAATTTTACGGTTTCCACAGATGGGATACAAACACCGACTTGGATGATGACCGCAAAGAACTGGCCTGCCATACTATTGTCGCTGCTCCGTCGACAGATCGGAGTATCGCCGATCTCCCTGTGGAGATCCTGCTGGGTCATTCTTGGGTCTAGGATTGTCCGGATGGGTCTACCTGTTTTAATCACTAGTTACGTGCTACCCGGCATAAGTTATGTGCTCCTCTCATTTGCAGCAATCCTATTGACGTTGAGGGGCATACGGAGCATCTCTACACTGAGATACAGATACAAATTTGGTACGAGCGATGTTCCCGGTTCACACTCACTCTAAACACAAGAATCTTTGAGATTGTGCTTTTTCCTTCGGTAAAATTTAATTTAGCGTCTTTTTGTAAATGTTTACCAATGTCATATTCTATCGTCTTCAAATACTAGAAAATACCTCAGTGCAACAGTGTTGAATAACTTGTACTTGACTGTGTTTCTCTTAAGCTCACCTGAGAAAAACTGAAACAAAGCCTCGTCTACTGGAATACTCCGATGAGGAATTGGAAGATGGTGACATAGTGAATGAAATGACGCTGCGGACAAGAACCCAAAAGAAAGCAAAGGCGGACGTTTCCTCTGCGAAATGCCTAATAATCGAAACAGGTAAGACTGATTATTAAAATGTGAAAGCAAAATCCCATATTCCTTATCAGGGCAATACGACCAGTCAACATTACAAAACTCTTTCATTTAGACAGATGTGCCAAACTAAATCTGTGCTTCTCTCTCGGATTTCACACAGCGGTGGATATTCGAGACATGTTGGTGTCGATTTTGGCGGCGGTTCATTGGGTCATTAGTCAATATTGGCATGGCAAGAAGCTAAACGTGGACTTTCATTCAGATCAACCCTGTTCTTCCGTACATTACAGCACAGGTAACGTTTGAAATTGGGATATCGGAGTTTCCTTTTGGAATTTGGATGCCAAACTACTATTTATATTTGAAACTGTCTGGATACAAAATGCGGACTTGACGACAAAATTGCTCTTCGTCTCTGCCACATCCAAAGCAAACTAACAAAATGAAAAAAAGAGCACAATTTAAAAATAAGTGGCCTATAAGACAATTAATCTTCATTCATATTTTCATATTTGCCCTTTGCTTCTCTGATTTCTTTTGTGATTTCTGCGGGCTTGCTTCTTTGTTGCACTTTTGCTTTTTTTATTTTGCCCCCCATAGACCTATTGACTGTGTAACGGAAGAATTCGATTTATTTCATTCAACAGATTTGAGAAAATTTCCTCCAGGACTTACCAAACATGTTTTTCTGCCAGCTGCCGTAAGCCATGGTGACGGGCATCGGTGCACTTGGCAAATTGGAACAATGCTGACTACGGGCTGGCCTGGTCAGTCTCGACTAAGCAGCAGGTTTGTCGTCAACGCTCGTCAGAGGGAACGACAACAGAGACGGTCAAATCAGCGGGCCCGACCATGGGGCATGACATCCAGCCCTATACACCATGCTCAACCTCCGTGGGCACACGGGGAAAATCTACGGGAGAAGGGGCACAGATCAGAAGGTACAACGACTCACAACGCGGGTCTGCTGTTTAAGGCCCACATCGACAATGTAGGAAGTCATCAAAACATCCCTCCTGCGTTAACACGGACGTCCCTCCCAATTCCCCATCACCGCTATGAGTCTAAGCTGAAGAGCTTACCGACTGGTAATAGGAACCTCAAAGAGGGTAAACAAACAAATGCACCAAGTCTACCATTAAGAATAGGCCTGCCTGTACTTAAAGGCCCCTTACTACACTTTTAGTCGCTCATTTAATGTCAGAATTTAACGCATAGGCCTAAGTCTGATTAATCCAAAATGTTAATGAGACAGCAAGAACCACAATTACCAATTTCTCATCACTTAATGCAGACTTCAACAGAAAACCCACCGGCTCACAGCAACGACGATCCGTTGTATTTGCTGACGAAGGAACGTTGTGTCAAACAGCTCACATTGTCAACCATCATACTGAGACCACTATCCAACACTCGCTGGTTATCGATTCATCACTGGCAAGTCCGGCAAGGCGCAAGCCTAGAATACCAATCAAAGGAGTTCTCAGTAAGTTTATTTTAAGGCTGAGGCTCAAACCACTGAGAACAATGGAACTTGGTAAAGCAGTTATGCAGCGAGCCGATCTATATTAATTTTTTTAATCCACCGAGCGAACATTCCGCAATCAGAAAATGCACAGCAAAGCAGAATGACTCTCAATATTCTTTTGAAACAACAAATCAAAGAGCAACTCTGCAAGTGTTTGAAAAGAAGAAAATGAAAAAAGACAAAAATGCCGTGTTCTATTTCAGCAGCTAAGCCTCATCCTCGTCTGTGTGATGCCGCTGCCTTGCCCGATGGTGATAAACAATATGGCAGTTCTTCAGAAGCCAACAGGGATGCCCAACTATGTCGGCAGAAGGCCCTCGACCTGGAAAGAGAAATACAGGTAGAGTGGCAGAATGAGCACTTAAATATCAAGGGGTTGGTTGACACAGAGAAGCGGTTGTTGGACTATAGGCAAGCAGAGAAACAGCAAGATCACATGCAGGCTGAATTGCTTCAAGGACAGATGGAAATGCTACGGCAGCAGGCTGAGCAGGAACACGGAGTTAGTGCTGCCGAATTGCAACACCGCGCTCATCTTCGACAAGAAGCTCAGCTGCAACTGCTCGCTAACCAGCAAAGATTAGCTGAACTTGAACGCCAAGCAGAACTAAACCTACAAGCAGAACGGCAGCGCCAACGACTTCAATGCCAAGCTGAACTTCATCGCCAAGTTGCACTGCAGCAACAGGCACACATTCAGCGGCAGACCGAACCTCAGCAGCAGGCATACATCCAGTGGCATGCTCAAGTTCATCGGGCTGAGGTTGAACGACAGCAGCTTCTCTGGCAGGCCCAACTCAGGTGGCAAGCTGAGCAGGCCGAACTTGAGCGGCAGGCCTTAATGCAGCAGCAGGCACGACTTCAGTGGCAGGCTGTCAACGAAAGCCAAGCCTGGGAGGCACAAAGACAGGAAGATGCAAGCAAACAGTTGGCTGAAGCACATAGAAAAGCAGAGGAAGAAGCCAAATTTCAGGCCTGGGTCGTAGAGGCTCAAACTCGTGCCTTAGAGATCGCTGAAGAGGAATGCAGAAGAAACGAGCGCCTCTATAAGCTGAACCGGGAACGCGAGGAACAGGCAATTTGTGAAGGGTACCCAGCACGTCCCCCGGTTGTCAAGCCACCCAAGACAAGAAATAAGAACAATAATGGCAAAGTGTGCAAGAAAGCACAATCTGGATTGAGACAGACTCATTCCAACGATCAGGCCGAGCCACGTGCTGTTCAACCCTACGATCACGACCAGCTGGAAACTTTCAATCATGGGCCATCCACTCCTTCAAAAAAATGTAGGCCGCGAAAGAAAAATCCAGGCCTTCCGTCTCTGTCGAAGGTTATGCTCTCTGGTAAACCCAGAAGGAGATAACTACCTACGGAGTTTTCTCGACATCTATTAGAGGGTATAGGACGACAGACTTCAGCTATGAACAAATTACAGTGGCGAGAGGAGAGTTACTTTGAATAGGTCATCTTCTCGAAAAGGCGGCCAAATCTTTGACCAAAATATCCTGGCATTTTCGTGAAGAGACAAACTGGAACCCGATACTAAACAAGGTTCCATGGAGAGGAGCAAAAAATCAATAAAACTTGAAATATTTTTTCATCTTGTGGGAGACGTCATTTTATGGCGCACAGGAAATGGGCTATTGCTGTGCATGCTGGGCATTAAAAGGTTGTGTCTGTAGCGTTTTTTTTTTCAGTAGATGATCCTCCGTTTTAACCAGACAATCATGTTATAACAAATTACCAAAGGACAGAATTCCTCCGGTAGCATGGACCATGTCATATGTGCTAGGCGTGTCATATGTGAATGGCAACGAAGTTTGCCAATGTTTTATCCCTTTATTTGCAACTTAGCCAAGGAAAAAGAGGCTAAACTCTTTTCAATCTGACTTCAATATTTTACGAGGTATGCATTACCTATTTGGACAAGGAAAATAAAAACATATTATGTAGTTGAAGAACAAAATGCTATTTTTCAAAGAAAGGATTTCCTCACAGTTTTCAATTACCTTTCCATCTGAATCTACACAATGGAATGAATTCCCTTATATTTGGACAGACGAGAAAATTGTAGAAAATATGAAATCTGTTTCACCGCTGTGAGTTGCCTTTTTGTCAGTGGCCCTATCCAAGGGCACACACATACTCCAAGCCATAAACTCCAGTTCCTTGCCGATAAAACACCCATATGTAAATCAGGGGAGTCAGGTTGGCAAGGTAGTTCTTTCCTCACCTTCCACCTCTATGGTCCCAGGTTCGATTCCTGGCCCGGTCCACATGTAGATTGGGTTTTCAGTCCCTACCTGACTCCGTGGGTTTTACCCAGAATATTCCTCTGGGGTTTCCTCCCACCTCTAAAACTGTTACTGCTTCTTACTGTCTCCCCTTTACTGATGTTGGTGAATGTAGGTCGTTTGGCGGCTACCCGAGGCGCCCTTGTATGCCATGGGCTCAACCATGTTTAAATGTATTCATTGTTCCACGCTTAATGTCTTCATTGTACAGCGCATTTGAAATGAAATTTCCGCTTTATAAATAAACAAATTATTATTATCTCCATTTTCCCTTTTCAACATGGCCTCTCAACAACCACGCACTGACTAAAACAGAATATCTGATACAAAAGATGATCAAAATATGCACATTTAAACTCTTTATTCCATGAGTTATTCACCTAAAAGTAGAATCGGTAGACATTTCAAAATCTTGTTTGAAAAAGTTGAATATTAACTGACGTAATACCATTTCTTCCACAGATTTTTTACATGTATGGGCGTAATACAATATATGTTGTTTTTTTTCATTCCATTCATAAAATAAACCAATAGCTGTGTTTTATTTCCACAGGCTGTTCAAGGCTTTACTTTCAAATAAATATTTGATTCGCTTACAAATCACACGTGCTTTTTGCATTCCTTCAGCGTGTAATTTTCCGTGATGACAGGAGGGCAACATGCTCCCGATTTGAAGCTGCAGGAACTGGTTTTCAACTTCTAATATCAACTGGAGCAAAAAAATGACTGTCAACTTCAAATAAACTGCTACACACGCGTTTGGTTTTTACAATACCTAATCTTCATTCAGTTGTGTTACCTTGTATTAGGCAAGAACTGCAACATATCCATGGTACCCTGCTACCTCTTGTGACAGTTTCACCACTGTCCAGTAAAACACATGCATTAACAGCATCCCTTTGTGCATGCTGGTACTCAACAAGGAATATCGGCTAGCACTTGATGACAGATCTGCCAGTCAGAAGTTTACTCTTTCAGAGGCACGTACGTGGGGTACAGCAAAGTGAAGAACTCCCCTTAATAACCCTTAAAGGGACAGGGTTTTCCCCTACAGCTAGGGTTGATCTCAGCTGTCCCATCCTTGATCTTTTTAAAAATTGACATGCATGTTAAACAAAACCCTCATTATGAGTTTCAATTCAATTCAATGTTGGGTTTTGGTACTATTGTCATTTATGTCATTCACACCCTCATGCATATCGGCACACATGCCGGCCTGCATGTTTGAGGCTCATATCAATGGAAAAGTGAACTCAAACAGTCTACAAGAACAGGCATTTTGTAAGAACGGTATATCTGATTTTAATAAAGCTAATGTAAGAATGATCGTAAGACATTACTTAAAACCTCCAGTTGCCTCGGCACTAACGAATACTTTGCAATGACAATGGAAAAACTGTTGAGGAGAAACACCTGTCCAACTCTTTTGCGATAAATCTTGCGAGCCTCCACTGTTGAATAGGATTTTTTCCTCTTCAATAATATATAATGAACTTCCTCTATACAATGATCACTTTCTCTTCAAAGGCCTCTGCTGTTTTGCCTTTCTGCCTGATGACGGCCCTCCCTTTTGGAGCTCTCGTCCCTGTCCCTTCTTGAAGGGTTTGCCCTTGGTGAACCGGCCCTTTTTCTTGGCCAGCATCATGCTCTTTGGGTCCCTGCCTTGGATCCATTTGTCCCTCCGCATCTCCCAGTTCAGCTGTTTGGCATCTGTCCATACATGAGACAATCCAGCTCATTAGTTCTTATCTCAGCAATGCAACAGACAAAAAGGACATAAAACCACTTCCTTAAAACTGCTTAAAAACATATCTACTGCTATTTGTAAATACTTTTAACACCGGCACGGCTTCATACCCCGAAAGGGTGTACTGTTTCCACTAAGAAAGGAGGGGAGCCTCAAGAAATGAGAATATCTCAGGCCTAAAAATGATTGAACGGCTGTCAGAAAGTAATTCAACACCAGGGATGAGATTGGAAGAAAATGTGGTATCCACAAAATAATCACCGGAGGTTTAGAAGGCCTTACAGCAGCATAGGGTCTACGGTGGGTTTGTGTCCATGTCTCAGCACCTCTTAAAATACCGCTTTCTTTTTGTCAATATCAACTTTTATACACAAAAACACCTTATTGGTAAACTCCAGATATAATAAAAGATTGCATGAAAAATCCTGAAATCAGTAAAATCCTAAGAAAGAAAAATCCTGAAATCAGGTATGAATAAAATCTGACAAATCTCGCCCCTGAATACACAAAAATAAGAAGGAACCCTGTGCATTTTATTGAAAAAAAACCTCGAGGTTACACACCTTTGATCTAAATTTCCCCTGGCAGATATTTGGAATTTTTGGTTTGTCGTGAAAGTAAAGTCCAAATTTGTGCCAGAAGAAATTTGCAACTTTTGGTTTAGCGTGAAAGTAAAACCTGAATTTCTGCTAACAAAAATATGTAATTATGGTTGTCTGCTTTTGGTCCACCAGCGTTAGGGAGTAGAAGTAAAATCCAAATTTCTTCTCGAAGGAAATTGGTAAGGGTTTTACTTGTAGTAAATTCTAATTTTCTGCAATCAAGAAATAGGAAAATCGGGATGTCTACTGTTTGGTCCCCCATATCCAATACCCTCTATTTTGTATAATAAAAAGAGTCAAAATCCAAAAGTAATTAAAACCAGTTGGTAGTTTGATCATCGACTCCACACTAGTCATGTGACAGGATCTTGACCAATAGGAATGGGTGAACTACTTATGAATGAAAATTGAATGTACACAGCTTCATTAAAAAATGCAGTAGAAACACAAGAGCCAATTTGTGCATGTGGTAATGGGATATGCATTGAGATAAGACAGTACAGGTTGTTACTTGAAACAGGTGTATGCGTTAGACCATTACAGCTAACATTTACAATCCCCAAAACAGGCTACATTGACCAATAATAATACCAGTGCTTTAACAGTCATGTTTCTGGAAGTATAAGTGCTACAAGTAACTGCAAAATTTAAAGCCTCCAATTCAACAGACACGTACCTGCATTATCCTTGTTAGCCATGGCATTTAGGCTGATGCTGTCAAACTTGGCCCCAACATGCTCGTCCATTAAGGACGAAAACTGGAGGATGAAACAAAAGGGGACACTGAGTTTATAATACGTGTACCTTGAAACCAAATTGGTTTCAGACAATTTGTGACTTCTTGCATGAACAAGTCCAAGGAGATGGCATACATTTACATGTACAGTGTTTGACAGAATCACATGCAATTTATTACAAGCACTGATAGAAAAGTCCTCACTAACACCACGAAGTAACACAAATCTATAGATATGTGTGCTTTAAAGCGTATTTTATAGAAATGTGATATTTTTGTTTTCACAAAGAGACACAAATGTCTTGCATCAAGTGCTCCAACATAACATGTACGCAATGTGTACCAATTAGGACTATTAATGATCAGGATAAACAGCATTTATTTGAAAATGCTCTTTTTTGTCTAATTTAATCTCATTTCCATACAGAGAGACCTGCCAGTAAGACATAATCATGAGAAACAGGAAACTAAAATTACTACATCTAGGAAAATGTGAGTTCTAAAGAATTCCTTGAAATGTTCTAAATAGTTTTTGAATATCCAACTGAAGACAGAAAAATGTTCAACTCATTCAACCAGCAACTGAGACATTTATGCCACTAGCTTTATAGTGATTTGCAAAACAAATTGAGAGCTCATTGACTTTTTTATCAATTTTGTGAGTGCACAAAATATACTCTTTACCACTGAAACTGTTCCCTCCCAATCAAATGAAAGCCAGTTGACAGGATATTAAGAAATCATCATCTTTTTAAAACACAGTATGGGCACAGATTTTTCAACCCTCCCCTATTGTATATTTTGAGCAACTGTGAAAAGATAAAACAGAAAGTGGATGACCCCCGAAAGGGTAAGGAATGAACAGAGGTTGGATCTTGATGTACAGTACATATGTAATGTATCTGGCTCAGTTAGTCTGTCAAAGCAAAAACCTTCATCTCAGAGGTTGGATGACCTATAGAAGCAAGGGTGCCGCAATGTGCAAAGGAGAGGAAATAATGAAAAGCAGTTTCATTTTTAGAGGTGAGAGGAAAACCCCAGAGGAATATTCTGGGTAAAATCCACGGAATTATGTACGGACTGAGACCCGATCCACATATGGACCGACCTGGGAATCAAACCTAGGCTGCAAAGGTGAAAGGAAAAAGAAAGACCCGTTTCCCCTGAAATGACACAACATGCAAAGTCTGCTTATCATCCTGGCAATTGATTTATAAAATGAGATGCCAGACTTTAACAGTTCCTACCTCTTCCGCTGTTGCCTGCAAACTGCCTGCACTCTGCATGGCCCCATCTCCTTTCCTCCTCTTCTTGCCGCCTCTTTTAGGAGGCTTCCCGCCTTTCCTCTTCGCCCCGCCCACAGCTCCCAGGAAGTCCATCTCCCGTTCAGAGTCGGAGTCGTCACCAGCTTCAACTTGCCTGGCTGGTTTCTTAGTCTTTCGCTTGGCTGCCTTAGCTGAAGGAAGCTCCTCTGAAATACGTCAAAGCATTCTGAATTCAAGTCCAATTCTAACAATTGTGACCAGATAGGAAGAAATTACGGTTAGGTCTTGAATATGTTCCAGTAACTTACTTGTATCCGTCCAAGCATAAAAAAATGTGCGTGATCAAACTTTGAGCTAGTAATGTCAGGGAATGTTATGACAACCAGTCCTATATTCTAATAGTAATGCCAACACTGGGTTCAAGGTTTTGCGTGACAATCTGTCTTTGCAAAAGATCTTCGCCAGCACAAATCTGCAATGTTGCACTGTGTCTTCAATGTGAAATAAATCCTTGGATGATTGGATATCTAGTATAACTGCTAATTACTCTAAAAAATTTTGACTAATCTGGGAAACAGAACTCTGATGCAATTTTTATAAAGAATGTTTAACATGTACATGTACAGAATTCAATTGTATCATAAAAGGTGATATAAAATGGACATTACTGCATACAAGTATACGGAAGTAAATTGCTTTTTCTTGAACATTGCGAGCAGTATTGGGTGCACAAATGATAGAAAATTAGTCCTCTTGCATGTGTCTCCCATATCTCATTATTTTTGTATGTACTATTGACAAAACCACGTCATCTCTCTTCTTCCATATGTTACGCCATTTGCTTCTTTACTTAACCACAGGGAGAATGTAGCAAACAAACATTTTCTGACCTCATCCAATACATGACAAGAAAATAAATAAAAAATGTCACAACTGACCTGAGGTGTCTGATTCCCCAAACCCCTCCTCATCAAATTCGTCGTTCTCAATTGTGAATCCATCCTCACCATCGTCATCATCATCCCCTCCAAAGTCGCTGTCATCACTGGCATCAGGGCCGTCAAAGTCCTCCTCACTCTCACTAGAATCCTCCTTGGATGCTCTCCCCTTCTTCTTTGTCTTAGTTTCCTTCTTCCGGCTCACATCACTGAAAGGCAAAATCGCATGCGCATGCACAAATCAAAACGTCCATTGTGAACACCATAAAATGCGATTTGTCCAAGACAAGTACACCAAAAAACGAGTTGTGAACTACAAAACGACCACGGCAACAAAACCGTATACTGAACTGAAATGAACCTTTAAGGTTTGAAGGTTCATCAGTTTCCTCAGTATCAAAATCAATTAACAGAAGAAAAACAGTTCCAAGCTTAAAAATAATGCAACAATCTAGCGATAGTAAAGAGAGTGATAAAGATACTTCACAGGAGCCCTGTAGAAGGCAAGGCTTTTAAGCATAATGAACCCAAGAAGCTCAGTGAGCCTAAACCAGGCAAAAGGATGTAACATATAAGATTGAATATGTGTTGAATGGTCAGTCACAAATTACACAAGATAGGGCTCAGTGAGTGTGCTGTATTTTATGTACATGTGATTAACAAATTACCTGAACACATTCAGGTACAAACTGACAAACGCTACAGATCAATTGAACTGATCACAGGTGTACTCATAATGAGCCTTTTTACATGTACATGTATATGCCAAGTTTTAAAAGAGCGGGCATGGGGCAGCCAACATCTTTAGCGGCAAATTCTGATCCCCCCCCCCGTTGCAAGATGGTCTGACAAAAAGCTCTTTTAAAGCTAAATGGGTTCTGATTGCTTTCAAGTGAACTTCACCTCTTAAATGTGGTTACTGCTCCCAAACTATGTAGTCCTCTGACACATGGCCAAAATTGTGCAGCCAAAAACAGAACAAAGTTTTGGTTGGGCTTGGGCCGTCTTTACCAAAAATTAATTTTTCCAAGTTCTATCTTTTGCAGAGAAAACTCACCCTGCAAAGTCCACGACATCATCATCGCCTTCTACTTCTTCATCTTCCAAGTCCATTGTTTCTGTAACAAGCCCAAATTGAAAAACAACCTTGACCTCAGCCATGCCAAACTGTGGAAATGTTCTGCTTAAAGTTCAAATAATTAAATAACCACTTACCCGTTTGTTGTGCTTTTCATTTATAAAAATGTCAGCAGTTGTGCATTTCTAATTGATCTTCAGAAAAAGTAGGCTCAGAATGATCACTTTCTCAAAGTTCTGTTTCTTTTCAACTCTGTTGAGAGCACGGTGACTTTCTCAAATGAACCACTGCATACTTCACTTGAAATTAGCCTACAGATGTGTGGATGAACTACAGACAATATGAATAGGGAAACCAAATTGCCCTAGAAAAAAATATCAGCATAGAATATTTGAGGAATTTTTTTTTATAAACTTCATCAAGTCCAGAAACCAACCAAGAATCCTGTCAAATTCATCATCGTCAACGCTAGATGCATCACTGTCAAACTCAAAGTCATTATCGCCACCGTCCTTGTTGTCAATTCTGTCTTTTCTTTCATCTGTGACAAGCTGGGCTTTCTTCCCCTTTGAGGTGAAATACCTGCAAACACAATGAGACGGATTCAGCTGCAAACAAAAGCAGACTCTTGAAGAATGCACACAACGTGCAGTGCAGACATCTTTGTCGATACGAAGCTTAGAAATTGCATTGAGGCTCTGTGGACAATTAAGCACGGATAGGTAAGAGAATCATGACGAGTTCTGTGGTTTCGTGAACCCGACCATCAAACTCAAGATATGCATGTTGCTGGAAAGGTCCAGCCCATGGTGTTCTGGTGTATGTGTCCCTCAGCAAGACACACTGTCAAACATGCCTCTCTCCATGCAGACGTAAAATGGTTACCTGTGACAGCATAGATAATTACCGGGTACCATGTTTAAATTAAGCATTGGCACCTGAGATTGCAGCATTGTGTTCACGCTGGAGTTGACAGGCTTTGACAAACATTTTAAGGACCTAAGGTGGGTTACTAAATAGTATCAAGCATTCTCCACTTTTCAAGTGGACTTAACATGCGTTTTCATGCAAGATACAATCAAACCCATGTCAAACCACATATGCTCATTTCACATGTACACAATTTGGACTTGTGGCAGTTACCAACACTCAAGCTATTATGCTCCTTTTTCTACGTGTAGGCCAACTCCTTTAAGCTGGAAAATTTCCTGGTCTATTCCTCTTCATTTTTCCATAGGTAAGCTTGACCCCAAAATGCTCCCGAAGCTGCTTTTCAAAGGGAAAACGCTCTGTGGACGTGTCCAAGTCCACACAACATCTTCTTTAAAACTCTACATTACGTGGACTTCTTTTGTGTGGAGGTCCACACTGTGTATGCCACGCTTGCACACAAGAACCTCTGTTTGGTTCCAGTGGATAGCTCAGTCATGTTTTTTAAGATTCAATGACCTGTAAAGCCTTGACTTTGAAGACGAGCTTCCTTGTTAAATCATTACTTCCAAACATACTTGTTTTCAGCTTTTGCTTTTTTGCATCTTTTCTGCAGTGTGGCATGACATTTATACACACTGGAATGCAGCATCCAAGGCCTAACAAAAAGATCCAAGGAGCATTCTCTGAAAAATAACTACCCTGAAAGAGTGCTATAGATAAGGGAGTTAGTACTTGTGGAAGAAGAGTTCATCGATGGGGATCTTTTCTGCAGCGGTCTTGAGGTAATCCTTGGTGTTGACAGCCAACAGTCTGATAGCAGATGGCTTGTAGGCTTTGTCTTTAGGTTCCATGATAGACTTCTTGACTGCAATGAAGAGAAAACACAGGAAACCACAAAAAGATAGGTGGTATTTCAATATAATGCTTCGCACACCTTAAGGGATTTAATGCATTAAAGGCACATCTCATTGATATTTTAAGTGTTAGTGCACCATCTCCATGTACACTTGGGTGTCCTCTGTTGAGCGTATTCATAGCAATTCATGGCATCCACCATGTATAAGGTTAGGTTACTGCATATATGCAAGAAACAATTCATCTTGTACTGCACACTGCATGCCTCGATTGTGGGATATGACTTTGTCATTAACAAAATGGTTCACTGGTGCTCCATACTGGTCTTGAAAAGACCTCCTTTTTCACCAATGCTGGTAAAATCAAATTTACAATATAACATGAATCCCCTCTATGTTTGGACTTGGGAATAAGCCTTGGGTGTTAAACAGCTCAAAGCATATTTGTAATATCATTTTAAAGCCTGGTGGTCTACCTGCAGAAAGTAGACATCAAAATTGGCCAGTTATGATTTATTAAAAACACAAGTTAATGGGAGCAGAGTGAACCAAACCTGCAATACTTGATTTTTCCCGCAGTTGGAAAAGATGAAGCATAAAAACCACTTTAAAATATGCTGCAGTTTAAAGTTCATGAATCTTTGCATTAACTTCAAGAGCAAAGCGTTGTCCTCAATTCAACTGTTAACCTCCGAGATTTTACATTGCGCACTAGCAAGTAGAATATCAAATTGGCTGAAGATGGAATGAAGGTAGGATATCGAATAAGCACTTGACGGAATAGACTAAGGAGTAATGTTTAAATCTCAAGAGCATCTACCCCTTTCTGTTTGCTTCTTTGGGTTTCTGTAGACAAACCGATCCAGGAAACGCATCTGGGTGAAGTCCTGCAAGGGGTTGCCCGTGTAGTGCACCTTCAGACCCTCGCGTATCGTCTGGGCAAAGAGCGCCACCGTGGGATGGTAGTGATTTGCCAGCTGAAATTGTCACGAGAGAGATTTTTATTCAATACTCTGCAATACAGTGGCTATGTGTATCTTTACCTTTGTGGGGGCATTTACATAACACACAATATGATGCACGTAAAGCACGCAGCAATCATCAATGTCAAAGGGTCCAGCAAAAAACTACAATAGAAAAACTGTTTGGCAATCCGAAAGGAACCGGTGATTTTAGCTTGATGCTTCAGGATATGCTTGAACAGCATCTTTCTTCTGCAGTGCTTATTCACACTTAACATGGTCACCTGCAAAAGTTTGATCAAATGTGCTGCAAAGGTGTGTTTAAAGAGATATGAAACCATTGAAAATCCAGGTAACCTGAACAAAGTGGATTGAAAAACGTGCAACATGTACCTGACCACTTGTTGATGGTGCAAAGATATGGCTCAATAGCTCATTGGCACAGAACCAGCAAGGTAAAAGTGGAGGTTGGGCACTTAAAACCTCATTCCCAATGATTTGTTTACATGTAATCCAAACCCTGTTACCATGGTTACTACTGACCAAGTGCCAAGTGTTTATTGAATCGCAATTGGTCACGGGGCACCAACTTCCAAAGTGCTAAAGATCGCCAACTGCACTTTTGTAATGCAATATTATGAAATAAACTGATAATATTCAGAGCAGTGTTATGTTCACATAGAGACAGAGACAAGGTAGTTTGTTTCTACCTAAAGGGCAAATCCTCACAGGGCACACTGCCTATACAAATTCATGCTGCTTAGGATAAAATCATTCTGGAGAATGTTTTCACAGCCCCGGACCAGAAACTTCAAAGTCACAACCTGAAACAAGTTTAAGGTGGCCTCCAGAAATGGTTATGTCATCAAAGAGAGAGATAAAGTACCAGTTAGCAGAAGGTGTTGTGGACAAATGTCATTTTCACTAAATAGTTAGCAAGGTTCTTACAGCTTCTGCTCTTAAGCATTCTGGAAGACACGCATTTTGTTTCCCTGCATGAATAACATATAATATTCACTTCATGTTGGAGATGCAACGCATGTGTGTATACTTTCTGCTGTTTGGAAACAGCAATGAACAAACTCCAAACTCTTGGTTCCTGTTTGGCTGGAACAACAATGTCACAAAGACAGCAGAATTCACAATTCGCAACCAATAACTGAAGCAGAAACATATTTTTGGTCAGGGTTGAAAAAAACAGCTCGTGACAAAAACCAAGAAGCTCAATCACCTTTGAACATAAAGCAAGCTGTTGTGCACAGTGCTGCTCTAAGCTGGGTTTTTTCCAAGTCTGACAATAACCATGCCGAATTGAAAACACTAGAATGAACTCACTTTGGTTAGTTCCCAGAAGACACTCCCTTCAGCTCCGCAGAACTGTGGATTTCTGTTGATTGGGTCATACTTTGTCTTCTTGTCTGAATTTTTACATGAATGTAATAAACAAAATTGGAGGAAAAAATCATGAAAACAGGAATCTGAGTACTTTCATTACGAGGCTAAAAATACAGGTGTATAGGAAATAGAATGTTTTGATTGTGTATCTTCATGTCAACCATGATTTGTAAGTGGTTACATTAAGCGGTTTCTAATTATGGCATTTCAGACAGGCTGACAGAAGTGTAAAATATACCATCAAACTATGAAGTTATTTTAAAAAATGGCTAAAAAAATGTGAAATAACTACTAATAGTTTCAATACTGATAATGCAAAAATTACAGCATACACTTATCCTATTAGAGCATGTGTATGGAAAGTAAAAATGCTTGTATCACTGAAAACATGGAAATTGGGGTCAAAGGTTGCTCTAGCTTGGCATACTGTAACAAACAGTTGATGTAAAAGTGTGTGTAGAATGCCACAGCAAGGTATTACGACAGGAACATCTGAACAGCAAACTTTGGCTAGATGAATAAACATGAGAGATTACTTCAGGCACAAGAAGTTACACCTTTCAAATACACCTCAGAGGTCAAAGTTGAGAACAAAATAAGCAACTCTTCAAGAATGAGACAATTGTTTCAATAATACCAGGATTTTTAATCTTGTGATGCACCCAAGACGACGCCGGCTCCAAAGTGTCTTTTTCAACATCCCTCTTTGCCTTATTGTCTCTTGCCATGTCTTCTTCATCGTCAATGTCCACAAAGTGTTCCTCGTCGTCAGAATCCTGCTCAAGAATATTCAGAGTCAGGGATCTCAACAAAACAGTCTTTAAAATGAAATCCCTAAGGGGAGCTGTGATTCACTATGCAAATGAACAAACTGTACACAAGTAGTGTCTTGTCAAGTTGGACTTAATCAGCAGTTATCAATTCAAACATATGTAATCAACATGAGCTTTCAGAAATGACCATCTGATAAAACACATTTTTTCAGTCCACTTTGTTAATGTCACAAATTTTATTCCACTTTTTCACATCTGATGAACCCAACTAGCCTTCAATACATGCAATGTGTAGTCAGTGGAGAGTTTATTTTCTTCTTCAATTGCTAGATACTCTTCCAAGTTTTCTAAGACAGCTCAGTACACATCTGCAGCGTATTTTATATCGATTGTTTTTTGCTATAAACATTTGACCCAGTACACTGCGAAAAATGGTTCGGCCACTGAAAAGACAGAGACTGACTTACCACGGCATCCATGGCTGCGACACGAAGCGCTGGTTTGGAGTCCATGATCTCAGACACTAGGAACAGGGCCCCGCAGACAAATGGTGGCTGCTGGGTGGAGCATATCTGCAGAAGCCTCTTCACAAATGCCTGCGGGGAAACCCCAGAACTGCAGTTACAAGTTCAGAAAGGTGTTTTGACCTGTGGCAAAACTTTGACAGGAAGTAATTCTATCTTTGATCATAATAAACACCAACAGCTTGGATGGTGCACCTGCTAAATATTAGGAAGGATTTTAGCCAGGAAGGGGGTTTAGTACGTAGAACAGGTTTTAAAAAGAAGAGTAAACTTGGCAGTGTTTATGACACTTGAAATCTGTGATGGTCCAATATGGAATGCCATATACTACTTTAATGCCGGCACAAGCAAGCAGGTTGAACGGAACGTGCTGAACTCCTATAAAGGATTGACGGACAAATGCCTTACTTTGATTCTGCCAATGATGGCATCTGCTCGGAGCGACTGGTAGAGAAGATTCAGAAACATAGCTTGCCTGGGTGAGCTCTCAACGCTCCGATCTAGCAGCTTACTGTACAGAGCCGAGTAGAAGCGGTCAGAAATGGTTTGCCTGAAAAGCAGAAAAGGCCGGTAAATAAAAACTGTAAGGAAGGGCAACAGACAGCAGCAGCTAGTAGGACACCTTGTTGTAACTGCTTCCAAAAGTGAAAACTGTACGTCGTGAGATTTAAAGATGCTAATCAAATACAAACTCAGAGGCTGTAGGGTGTGCGTGTTCATGTCCGAAAACCTTTTACTTCATTCTTTGCTCTTTAAAAGATTTCATCTGAAGTTACTGACATACATGTAACAGAAATAGTGAGACATGATGGTCACAACTGTTATGCTTAGGATCTATTCTCTTATTTTGGAAACAGCAATGAATTAAGAAATCCAAGGAAATTCCAAACTGTACAAGATTTGTACACAGTTTTTTAAAATGTCATACATGAGAAGTAAAAAATGAAATTGCGAGAATAAGTGATCTCAGGAAAAGTTGCATGCCTGTAACTTGAAGATAAAACATGGGTATCATATTTCAACATCAACAGAAATTTTAGCTGAACACTGACAGAATCTTCTTAAGTGACACGGTCCTTTCATTGCTCATGGACACGTCTATTTCAGGTGAATTTGCAAGAAGTTATACTAACTTGGAATCCAGAACCTGCTTCAGCAGCAGCAATGCCTGGATGCCAGTGTTGAAGGGTGCAATGTGGACCACTTTAAACAGGGAATCCGTCTGTTCACCTACTCTCTCATCTCCAACTATTAAGAAAAACAAAATTCCGACGTCATTATTCAACAGTTAATGAAACACAATCAAAGACCTGAAGCCCAACATGACAAGGTTGAAACTGACCCGGTAACTTATTGTACGTTGCCTTTTTAATAGAAAGACAAAAAGAAACATATTATCCTAATAAAACACAAATGATGGTCTCTTCAAATGCTGGCATTTGTCACACAGTAAACTTAACCTCACCTCTAGATTTGGCAATTTTTACTTGGCTACAAACAATCCACTCTACTGCATGAAAGCCAACAACTGCACAAAGCAAACTTAAAGAAAGGTCTTCTTTTGAAAAAAAAGTCAGGAAAACTTTAGACTGCACTCTCAACATCTGGCATTGTGTTGTAATGCTTAAAGCATTCTATAACTATAGTCCATCATGGATTTGGCTCATCGTGGATTTTTGATGCATAGCTGAGGTAGCGCCCGGAGACATGTTTACATATCTCCTATGATTATTTTTTTAATCACCTAATCATACACTTACATGTAGAAGAAAGGATTCCCCTAACCATGTTGTACTTTTTGGAATGGTGGCTACCTGACGTTCACACACTGTATGATTCAGTGAGAGATGTGCATGAATGTACATCATCCGATTAAGAAACCAGACTAAAGCCTTTGAAACTATTTGTGCGATTTTCCTTCAAATACTAACCATTTGAGAACGGATATGCCCTGTTTACTCCCGTCAGCACAGCTCCCAGCATCTTCTGCTCTGCATCCTGTTTCCTCATGCAAGCCTGAAAGAAAATATACAAACATGCTGGCAAAAGCATGGACCTATGCATAAACATACAATAGGATAAGACTTCCTAAGTGAACTTGATATACTGTGATGGCAGTTTTTATGAACACTTTCTTTTTCAAAGAAATTTTAAAAATCTGTAAAAATTATTCCTGGGAAAAGAAGTTGTCAATCACGTTATTTTATCTGTGCTGTTTCGCTGACAACAGAAAAGAGCAGCAACTGTACGTACTCACCAAATTTACATTGCATGTGTGCACACTTGGATAATCAACCTGCCTCCACCGAAACCCTGCTTAGTAGTTTCGGTGGAAAGAATCTGCCAATGTCTACAAACCTTGAAAAATGAGAAGTAAACTACAATCAGTTTAGTAGCAAGGTCTGGCTCATCGTGGCTCAAGATCAGCTGGTTCAGGAAACAGATGGCGTAGTATCTGGGAAGAACAAAGGGTACAAGTACGGCATAACAAGCATGAGGAGTCATAATTACAGTTTTGCTTGAAATATCATTTATTTAACCACGTAAACCTATAACTATGGGTAAATCCACAAATACATCTCCTTTTAGATCCATAAATAACTCCATGTTTTAATAACAGAATCCTCACAGAGACTAATACGGAAAAATTCTGGTGAATGTTCTCCATCCAGACGAAACAAGAGAGAAGTGAAAACATTGAAATCTGCAGAAGTCTTCAGAGAACATAGATTGCGGCAAGACAATTTAAAGCAGCAAAAACATTGTACTACATTTATCATAGGTGATTATGAGCATGGTAAAATTAGAACGGGGGAGCGTTGAGGTGAACCAAGGTGACATTGCATATTTGCACCTACGCTGAGAAGAGATGTAATTCAAGTGTCTCGCTTACTGTGCTTTGGAGCTGACATTGGCTCTGTAAAGCAGTGACTCTACTTCACTGACTACAACACCTTTCATGTTGATGTGCACCTCAACTGTCGTCCAAAAAAAAAGGAAAACAGTATTTCATTTTCATAAATTCATTAACTTTGGTGGCTGCGAGGATAGGAGTGG
This sequence comes from Acanthaster planci, assembly GCF_054643075.1. Lineage (NCBI taxonomy): Eukaryota > Metazoa > Echinodermata > Asteroidea > Valvatida > Acanthasteridae > Acanthaster > Acanthaster planci. The sequence continues at coordinate 18,942,623 of NC_141777.1, forward strand.
CCCTTTTGTCAAAGCGAAATTGATACTGTGGGTTCCAACTGCGAAAATTTGAATTTAAGACTCCTAGATGCAATCAGAGGGGGGCTGTCACAAAGTTTGGGGTTGAGCCTGCAAAGAAGAGGCAGGCCGTAGGATATTTTTCAACTGGGCTCGGGCTCGTGCAAACAGAAATTATTTTAACAGCGAAAATTAATGTTTCAGCTTGAAATCTGTAGGAGTTCTCTTGCCGTCATCAGGATCAATCAGTGGCCTGAAAGGGGGGTGAGGTCGGTGAATTTGGTCTTGGTGCTATGTTCAGCTCCAACATGTCTCCATTGATGGTTGATCATCATGTAAATAGTTTGATGCATAGGCCTTAGAAATCCGTCTCAGTCACAGGTGCCAAAATGAAGGTTCTCAAAATTTGAAAAAGCCAATTGACAGGCATTTAAAAGCAAGATTTCAGAGTCCATAATTTCCGGATTTAACGAGGTAATCAGTTGTTATCTTGCTGTCTCAAATCATGGGCAATAATCTGCCTCTACACCAATTTTCAGAATTCCAGCTGTATTGGAAAAGAGTATTTAGGCCTTCAATGATACTACAGATGAGCAATTCATGGGATTGCCAAAATGTGGCACTGCACCCAGACTTTCAAAGGCGATAACAAGAAAACTGTTACAAATACCACACTGAAACTTCATTTTGCTCCATTGGGTATGTGAAGGTATTTTTAGAATTTTTCAGGCTAAGTTAAGTCACATGGGAGGGTGTTCGGATTGGCAAGGAATGATCCCATGCAAAAGCACACCATTTCTTGTTCCTACAAAGAGTGAATAATCTATCAACACTCTAAGTGATATAGTTTCCATCCATAAGGCCTGTGTTCATGGTGTCCGTGCACGCTAACAAGCCGCTTTCAGTGAGTTCATGTAGAGTGCCGTATCCTGTCACTGCTACTGTCCAAATAAACAGCAGCACGCAAGGCTAACCTGTCACTCACCTAGCTTTTGCAAGAGGTGAACAGCTCGGGCAGCAATCTTGTAGTCTGGATCTCCAATCTTGTTGACCAGCAACGTCAACAGCGCCTTGACAAGTGAGAAAGACAAGCACAGTCTACATTGTTGCCAGAACACGGCAGAATTTTACACTTCTGTTTAAAGTTAAGTTATGGTGTAATCTGCACGGTATCCGTGTGAACTTCCAGCAACGGTAACCTTTTGCAATTTCAAAGTGTATTGTACATTCTAGTAATTTTCTGCATATACACAATGAACATACGTGTAAATTTTATCAGTGAAAATAAAAACAACACAATGATATTCAACGGGTAATGGGTACAAATGCCTGTACAGTCTACAAGTGTAAAGAAAAATGGATTTGGGAATTTTTTCAACGTGTATGTTCAAGATAAGCCCATTTGGTAGCTGTTGTTGTGCAGAGTTAAAAATCTCCACCGGTAAGAAAGATTCGTTCAAGTCATTCGATATTTGTGTTGAGACTAGGTAAGGTCTTTTGTCAGAAAAGATAGTAAAGCTTCTAGGAACTTCATGGGTTTGTAAACTCAATCTCAATTCACAGGAGACTCTTCACCTTCTCTTGCTCTGGTTTGTGACTCAGTAACTCATGGCTTGTACTCATAGCTTTCTGCTTCACGGCCGGTATGGTGTCATGCGAGAGTTTCTGAAAACGGTAATGGAAACACAAACATTAAACAAAATTGCAAACATTAAACAAAACCCTTGCATTTCTGAATTGAGTTAACAAAAAGCTTTCTTGCCACTGTGGATTTTTGAAATTAATGAGCAATAACCTCAAATGTGAAACATAATTTTGAGAACTATACCGTGAATACGTTTTTCAGATTGCAGATTCTGTGACATATTAGGGAATGCTGTGTATCTTCCAAGAATCATTAGTCAACTAGCAGTCAGATGAAAAACTGTAAATCACTGCACTTAAATGACAATAACACAAAAACAACAGGCATAATCACCTGAAGTGTTGTGACAAACTCCAGGTACTTCTGCTTAAGTTGATCTTCATAATACCATAAAAGCAGTCTTTTATTTCGCTCTTCACGCTTTCCTTTGCTTAAGTCATTCAGTAGTGTAAATGGATGCTGAAACAAAAACATTCGCAAAGGTTCAGTCAGTGGGTTTATACACGTATTTAAAAATGTACTTGACTGGAGAAGTGTGCGAATTGGATAATCTGGAATTTGTCTTAAGCATAATGGAACACTTTGAACACATGATTCACCATCAGGTTTTGTTGCATATAATAGTTAATAGTAATTGTGAACTGAAAAAGGGATGAACAAACTTTTTGGCAAGCATTTTGCTTAAAGAGTCTGTAAATGCAAACCCATTTCAAGATATTGGTAACATAAGTTTAAAAAATGCCAACCTTTGTAGGAAATTCACTTTATTTCTACAGACTTTTCAATATTTCAGCTGTGGGCAAACTCTGTTTTTCCACATCTTATCCACCACAGCAGAAATTAATTTCCAAACATGCCAAAATAAACATTCCAAAATTTTCTGCATGGGCAAAGCAACCAAATGACAATTCTGTATACTCCTATGTACAAGTAACAAATTTGTTTGAAAGCTATGCTCTGTCTTGAAGGAAAATGTTACTATGAAACTTTTGAAATATCAAAGTGAGATTTTATTTGATTTCTCCTGTTAATGTGTAGCACCTATCTAAGACAAGTTGAAAGACAAGTGTTTCCTCCCAAGCCTTGAGTAATGCCTGAGTCAAATGTTCACTCTACCTGGGAGAAGAGTCGGAGTTTCCGTCTCTCCGGCAACAGCTCTTGGAGGAAGAGCTGCTTGAGGGCGTCCATGGCAACCAGCGCCTCCCGCCTGCCTTTCTTCTTCACCATAGTCAGGAGGCTATCCAGGGCCACCGGGGTGTGAACAGGGGCCGTCTGCACCTGGAGGGTCAAGGCCGCAACTTTGTCAGTCAGCACGCCAGAGGAGACGACGGTCTGCATCCACTGTGCCTTGGTACTGGCATCGCTTTTCTTCCCTTACGGGTTGAAAAATGAAAGCAAACAGCAGCAAAATAATGTCAAAATTAGAGTCATTAGGCCACAAAAAAAGATGTCTCTAGACAGCACAAGTGTTACTGTAGACCTGCGCATCGGCACAGTTTCTGTTTTTCTTTCTTAATACCTTTTTGTTCAATTAGGACTAAACATCAGTTGGACTCCCAGCCTCCACTGTAAACTAGGGGGCAGACCCCTCTCCTGAATCTCAACCATTGATCAGTAGACCACCATACATTGTAGAATCATGCATATTTCGTTTCTCCTCTTGGTATAACAAAATACTTGAATATATTCAATCGAATGGATGGTCGAATATTAGTCAAACTGAATCAATTGTTGAAAACAACCTACATGTACTCACTTGATATATAAAGCTGGATTTCATTGGCATACAATCTGCCAGCGAGCCCCTTAAATGCAGCAACAGTGCCACCATCAGACATTTCAAACTTCTTAGGATCTGACTGGAACTGAATCAAAAATAAACACCCAAAGGATAAATGCAAACTGCCAAAGTTACATGTGTGTCAATGTCAATTCAGGTATACTCTTGGAGGCAAAAAGTAAAGTTGCCAAATGATTTCCCCAAGATATGTAAACCTATTCTAAAAACATCCTGCATACTCAGATATTGACATACATCAATACAAAACGAGCAAGTCAGAATCAGTATGTTCATCGCTGCTCTCTCTGTGAAGTTTTCACTCCATGCACAGTAAATGTATGCTGTTGAGCTTGATCATAAGATGCCACAGTATATGTACCAAATGACTACACGGTTCCCCCACCATTACTGTAGGCAAGTGTATGGTATAAATCATATGATGTACGTGTGCATCATACAAGTACATGTGTACGTTGTAAATGACAGTGGGGCAGGGACTGGTTTTACCATAAATTACCCTCAGGTCTTAATCAAATGGCGTACTAGCGACTACAAGTGCCATATACAGTTGCCCTTATTGTGTCGATCCAGCAATGGATGCTGGCTCTGTATTTTTCCATACTTTTCATAGGTGTAAAACTTCATACTACATGTCAAAACTATGTGTGGTGCCACAGTCTTTGCCTACACCAATGGTAGATATACAATGTATGTACATGTACATGTACGTCAGGGTACGTGGGTCAGTGACAGCACTCCAAGTTTGCCCTAAGAAGGACCAACAGAAGGCACAATTTTCATTGCAAAAGTGGCTCCTTTGGTGCAAACTACACTTCACTGGTTCACAAACGTACAAGTACTATATGCTCGTTATACCAGCTGGAGAATGCACTAGACTGGTCCTGATTCCATTCATGTGCCTCTGTTTATGGGCAATCATGCAGCAGAAAGCAGCCTTCAAGAAAGGATATTTCATAGGCGATGACTGGAACAGGCTTCCAGAGCTACGGCTATGTATGTCTACCATCAGCGTGTCTCCAAATATTTCCAATGGAGCAAAGACCTAGGTCTACAGCAGCTCTAGACAACACATTGGGGTACAGCTGTTGAACACTTCCTACCAACGCTGCTCTTTTCATTGAATGAGGGGGTGCTTCTGCTCAAGCCAACAATATAAAAATCTGGCTGTATCCACATTACGTGGCTGCAGCTGCAAGTAACACACTCTCATGCAAACTGCTAACTGGCAGCCTCCAGTATTTTCCATAGACCTGTATTTTTTCCGGTCATACCACAGCAGTTGGGTTGCAGCCTTCTTTAAAGGTAGTCCATCATTTGTCACTTATGCATTTTTAAGGGTGAAGAACAAACCTGATGAAGTTTCAGCCCAGTGAATACGGCATATTCTCAGAAAAACTTTATTTTAGGATTTTGATTTCAGATAAAAAGTTGCTGAGTCATGTCTTGCATTGTGCCTGAATTTAGCTCCTGGGACACGTTCCCATGTTCAGTGGAATGCAGCTACGCAATGTCACAAACTGAACCAATGAATTATAATATAACCGCATGCAAGTATGTTGGGCCAACCCTTGCGTGCACATGAATTTTCAAAAACTGCATGGTTCAGACGCATCACTGGAAATGGCCTTCTATCATTGTTTTCTTCTAAATGACAGCTTGCCAGAAAGAATCATTTCAAAGGGTTTTTAGTCCCATAATCATTTTAAAACCAAGTATTCTTTTCAACAAAAATTCTGTCACGTGGTGCCACTCCGTGCCACTCCGTGGAACTTGTATGTATTTGGTTTTTGTTAAAGCCTTGAATAGACTGATCTGCCTTAACTGCAGTGGCACCACACTCAAGTACACATACATTTGGCAAGTCACAGCAACAGCATCTTATTGTCCAGAAGCGTTGTGCCATCCAATGATGGCTTCTAATTCTGGTCGTCGAATTACACTAAGGAACAAAGTTGTCCTATTAAAAGGCAACTGCTGTTTCTGTTGAGGCGAGCAGACAACATCCCCTTGAGACATAAAGTTCATGCCCTGTACATGTATCATACCTCTCGATAATAACACAGCCCTTCCGCCTCAAACAGCAGTTGCTTCCGGGGTGTGTAATCCTCTAGGAGCTTCTGTGCGGAGACCTCCTTCTTGGGACCCAGATGGATGTGGCTCCCTGACGACGTGCTCGATGAGACTTCTGCATGCTGCACTGCTGTCACATCTTGCAGTTTCTTCCCCGGAGCTTTGCCGTCGGGCGAACCGCTCGCTCCTTTCCTAGCTTTCTTGCTGCCTTGAGCTTTTGCTGGTTTCGTCTCGTCCTGGGAAGCATCTTTGACGGGCACGTCGGGATCCAATTTTAATCTCTGCTTCTTCTGTGCCTTGTTCTGCATCTTGGCTGGCTTCTCTTTACCGTCAACATCTTCCACGGCAAATGATTTGCTGCTTTGACGAAAACAGAAGCCCACAGCTGAATAACTGTGGCAATACAACGTAATGACTAGTACAAGTAGTTTCTTACCTGGAATGTGCTCTTCCAAGGTTCAATGTACATAGACTCCTTGTAGGGGGGGTTAAGTAAGTTTGAAGTGCTTGTTTGTTAAGATACTATGTCAAATTGTAGCAGCACATGACAGTTGTGCAAATGACAAGCAATTTAACTGCACAATCACATGGACTACCCCTCGTGTAGAATCAAAAGCAAGGCGATTCCTGTGAAATTGTTCAACAAACTCCTCTTGTGTGGGAAGGAAGATGAACATGGGACAAATGGACAGATTACCCTTCTTGCGCTCTGATGGTTAGCTCTAAAACTATGGATCTCTCCTCTATTGTCCAAATGAAAACTTTTCAAAACAGTCAGGCTCTGTCCACTTCTGAGCATTCGATATGGCCCAAATTGGCAATGCATCATGTGAATAAAGCCTATGTTTCAGTCTACCAGCCACTACAAGATCCAACAGTGACACTGTTCAAACGGGACTACGTGTACATGTACAAAATAGCTCCCACTGACTCAGACTTGGCACTTGCGTGTACATGGGTGTACGTATGTGTGGGTAAATGTGCATGCTGGCTGCCTATACCGACCTTCCAACTTGCCCAGTACAAGATCCCACAGATCTGTTCAACTGTTATACCTTGCTGCTATCAGAATCAACTTACTCTGCTGACACATTTTTGAAGCCCAGATTTTGGATATAGTCCCTCAGCTCTTGGGGATCGACGTCAGCTTCTTTCTCCTCCCCTTGATGAGCAACTTCCTCCTCGCCAGAGTCTGAAATGTCTCCAATCAACCTTAAGTCTTCCTGCAACAGTTTTGGAGGGATAAAATGGGGGCTGTCATACGCCATGAGTAGGAGAAATAGCACACGCACACCTACAAGTTCCATTCGATGACAAGAAAGTGAAAGGCACAATGTAATACCGTTTTTCAGTCATGGAGGATAATTTCCCAGAAGATTCAAAACACAGTCAATGGTTACACAAACCAACTGCCAAAGTTCAGTAAGAATTCCATACACTGTACATGCCGCTTGACACTCCATGCACGTGGGACTCATCTGAAAACGTGTAGGCCTTGGCCAACCTCAATATTTATACTGCTAAATTTGACTTTGGGGGATATTTTACAGCAGTTGTACATGTATTATGAACCTGACAACCCTGACATGTCCAAATAATGTTATTTCAGAGAGGGGGGAGAGAATGTGAAGAATAAAATGATATTGACACTACTGTACCCCGGACAGTGTCTTTTTTAACGTTAAAAAAAATTGACTTCTGTCAACGTGAAGCTCACCGAATTTCCTGTGCAAGGAAAACAACGTCATGTGCAGCACTGTTGTAAGGATGGAAAATGAACCCCAAGTATTTGCAATACCTTGAATTCGATCCAATATCCGAATATTCAGTTCTCCCGACTGGCACATTGTTGAGGAACAAACCATGTACAAAATCAGTTGCAATAATGCACACAGTTGTACATTATAATTACTATAATAGCTTTTCACGTCTGGAAGAATCTCCAGGCACGATTTGGCAAGATTTAAGAGAAAAATAATACTTCTTTTCCTGTTGAAAGTATATTCCTTTTAAGTTTTTTAAGGAATAATGTAGGGCCTACCTTTTGAATCATTATAAGGTTTCTGTCGCTTTTCATTTGAATACATGTATGCTTAGAACACGCCTCCAATTTTTCTCATTTAAAACAAAAGAAACCTCTTCCTCCTTTTCATTCAAATATTTCAATTCAAAAAATAATATTCGAATATTCGATAATCAATCGAATATTCAATAATCGATCAAATATTTGGTTATTCAGATATTCGGCACAGCCTTAATGTTTTTGTGTCACTTTTACACTCCATCTCTTTTAGCGATGTGCATCTTGAATGTCAAATGGCTACTTAATCAACCTTACTTGTTCCACATTGAATATCGAATGTCAAACGAGGAATAAGAAGGCCTAATTTTCACACCAGTCATGCCGGTGTCAATGTTGCAGCAAATGAGCAATTTCAAAAGAAAAGTGATCAGGTTGTTACATCCCAACTATAACGTCTGTCCCAACTATAGTTGGAACAATCCCAACTGTAGTGCTGCAGTTGGGCTGGCCCAACTATTGCTGACCAATTTCTATGGAAATTTTCTCAACCTTATCCAAGTTTATGCATCTTATACTTGACACAATTTATCTAAAATATGGCATTTCATCTATCATGTCAATGATATGACACTGTAACAAACAATAAATATGACTTTGGCACATGTTGGACACATGTACGTTGAACTGGACCTCTGTGCTGCAGATGGGCCGGCCGGAATAATTGCAGAATACCTGCCACTTTAAAAAAACGACCCCTGGAATGACTGGTTACGTGGGTACAAGGTGAAAATCCCTCGAGAAGAGTGTGGCACTTTGACCTGTACCTGGCTATGAGGTTGATCGTGTGGGATGGGTATTCTGTAATTGAGCTGGCCGGCCCAACTATAGTTTGGACGGTCCAAACTATAGTTGGGACTGATGATATGGCAACTGGTCACTTCGGCACCCACCAACTCGGCACCTTGCCAGCTCGGCACCCACCAACTTGGCACCTGTACAAAAACCAACTCGGTACATGTACCTTGCCAACACGACACCTCTCAAACTTGGCACCTACATGTTCACGGACGGAATGTACGCGATACGAGATAGAGTAAGACTAAGAGAAAGAGGTACAGGAACATCGTACTAACCAACCAACCAACCCACTGTTTGGAGATTTTATTTTTATATTAATGGGATCTACACCTCCCAGTCTTTTGACAAGAAAAGTTCAAGAAAAGTTTCTAAAATAGCTGTTTTCTCAAATAAGTCTCTTTTTTTTTTTCGAGTGGGTGCCTAGTCCACCATTGTCTTAGCTCTCCCGGTTAATATAACTGGCAGAGCCCAGCCGGCATGGATCACCCTGCCTGCCCATAAGCTGTGGCCAGTCGCTGGCGTTGTATGCACAGTGGGCTGGGCTGTGTAGTCACAGACTAATAGGAGTACATGTATTTTAGTCGGGCCTATGCTAGTACTAGTAGCCGCTCGGCTTGTGGGTTAGGTCAGGTCTGCCAGGACCGGGGACACAGGGGCAACTTCGATAACGAGCTTTCACAGAATTGCCAAGATAAAGCAAGGATTATTTTTCTCTTTTTAAAATTAAAATCGGACTTTAATTTAAAAAATGGGTTTCCTTCAATCTTCCCTTTTACAAAAGAAACTTGTTTCTTTATGAATTTCTCTGTTGAATTGGGTTACCATAATCCATGCGGATTACCCAATCTCCAAATCAAGCAAAATTAACTAAGCACATGTACGGAATTAGAACCAATTGGTTCGATTCGAGTGTCGAGTCGGTCAGGTGCCGAGTTGGACAACGCAGACTGGAGGCAAAATTTGAGGTGCTGAGTTGGCTAGGTGCTGACTGGGTGTCGAGTTGACGAGGTGCCAAGATGACGAGGTGCCAAGTTGACGAGGTGCCAAGTTGGTAGGTGCGGAAGTGACCGACATTCGCTGATATCACTGACACTGGTTGTGTAACGTGTCGTTAGTCATGTTTGTTATGTTAGTAAGGGCGTTGCAAGGTGATGACCAAACTGGAGCATGTTAAGATGAACTGATCTTAGGCCTACCTCAGTTCCACCAATGGGTTCGATGTCGTGCAAGGTAAGTTTACTCAACTGCTTTGGTGTCTTTTTAATATTAAATTTGACTGATTTCTTCTTCGTTTTAAGAAGAGCACGTTTTTCGTGCATGGTGGGTTCCATGTTGATAGCGCCCCCAACGTTCAACGAGATCACTTGCGAATAAAGTTTAAACCCAGACGTCTCACGCTATGAACACGCTGAATATCACAATGTACTGTATGTACTGTACATCATAATTACAATTTACATATCATACATGTACATGTAGGCCCAACCAGCTGCAGTTGCACGATGTTACACTCGCTGTGTTTCTGTTTTTCCTTGCTCTATGAATGATATTAGCTTGATAAGTTATAGTGCCTTTGCATGTTGGTTAACTGAGTTTTTTATGCACTAGTGTTTACCACGTTTTCAAAGTAGGGCCTGCAATGCCAAGAAAGAAGAAAAAGTACAATGCTCGATTTCCGCCAGTAAGTTTGCCAATGTTTGTCATGACCGTGATCTGATGATTACGCCTGTCACTGGTTACTTCCAGAACTGCATACTTAAGTAAGGTTTAAAGGATCTGACACCTTAAGTTTCAGATAGCAATGTACAAACTCACATAAACACAGTCTTGGCTGTTTTGATTGTCAGATTGTGCCAACATTTAAGTTACTCTGCCATCACAGATATTTGTGCAACAAACTTCCAAGTTTAGTGAGGTTAGACATGTTAGGTGTCTGCTTGGGAGGCTTATTCCATGTTCACGGTTTATACCTCATTAAAATGGTAACATTCATGAGTATTTTGCCCATCCATGCCACAAAAACTCAACAGCTAGATCGTTGTGGGCAGCATGACTCCTTGACCAATTGAAACACAGCTCCTTTCTTTGCCAAATTTTCCTGTCACTAATTTGTTTCAATGACCAATCGTAGCTCATGCAAGTTTGTTCATTGTTATCTCTAAGGTTAAGGTTTGTATAACCTTAGAGTTCTGGAAGTAGCCGTGGCAGCTCTTGGTATAGGTATTTATACCCCAGTCATCGTCAGTCGTCCGCCATGCGGCCAGGGAGTCCACCTGGGCTACATGGACCCTGTACCCATCACGTCATATCCTTGGCATTGCCTGGGCATGCTAGGCCTACTCCAAGTACTGTAACTATATGTTGGCCTTAGGATTCTACGAATAGCCTCTATTATTGTTTGAATTGATGGTCAGTTAGGCCTACATGTACTATTCAAATGTTGAAAGAGGTGATTCTTAGAGTCCTACATGTAGTTAGAGTAGCCCATGTCATAAGCATAACACCGATATTAGTTGATGGAAGTACATGTACATGTACTATAACAAAATCTGCAATAACATGGTGCCAGAAATGCTCTTTTATGAGCGTTGGTCTTTTCAGACACACACTCGGAAAAAAAAATTGGGTAAGAGTTCCATATACGGATATCCCTTGCGGCAGTGCTAGTTTACTATGCATTAGCCATCAGAAAGTGATAACCTGTCCTAAAAAGTCATGTTTACATGTAGCAGTGAAAATATTGAAGCATTTCAGTGTTTTTCCTCTGCCTTGTTTATTTGCAGGCCCGAATCAAGAAGATTATGCAGCTCGATGAAGATGTCGGCAAAGTGGCTGCAGCAGTACCTGTTCTGATATGTATCCTTGAATACCTCTATCTTGACAATAGCTTATTGTTAATCATTTACACAACCCATGTACAGTGAAGCTGTACATTTCTTCATGCACATGGACAAATTGTATACCGTACCTGTTAGCATTAAAATGGACAGTTTGTGTACTTTCAGAAATTTAAATAAAGAAGACCTGCTTCAAACTGCTGGCTGCAGTGACTTAAAAACCCCAAACTGACAAAGTTAGGGGGCCAATGTTCCCATCCTAACAGTACACGTACATGTACATGTTCATCGGTAGGCCTTCCCTGTGTCAAGGGGCAATTTTTTTTTCCAGGAAATTTGGAACCCTGTTGTTGGGATTGAAAAATCTTTCCTCATAATATTTTTGGTCTCCCATAACATCTATATTTCAACCCTTGTGTAAAAATAATAATCCCTATAACCTAGTACCAGTGTGAGTCGCCCTTCCCAAGGACCAAGTTGTGGGAAACAAAAAATTGTCCCCATATTTTTGGTCCCCATAACATTTATGTTTCAACAAGTGTGTGGGCGTGGCATACATAATGTGGACCTCTGTACAAATGAAGTCCACAAAATGTAGGGTGTGATCGTGTTGTGTGGACTTGCACACCTCCACACAATGTTTTCCCCTCTCTGAAAAACAGTTTCAGTGGCATTTGGGGGCCAGGGTTATCCGTGGCAAAATGAAGAGGAACAGGAAATCATCGTCAAAAATCTAGCTTGAAGGAGTTATTCTAGGAGGAGAAAAAAGAGTATTTTTCCCAAGTTACCTTAACCACAGGAGAACAAAGGAATGTCCACACTTCTTACGCGAAACAAGTATGGGTGTGTGTACATGTACACTGTATGTGCAGTTTTTGTCAGTGGTATGCATGTATGTTCATTCCCATGCCCTTGTGCACCACTTTGTTGAGAGTTAGCGCATGGGCACTCGATACTGTGGATTTCGAGGAAGGAGACGCCGGACGTCATTCCAACACTTCTTTCTGCGGATGGAGATCATTATTTGTTTTTAAGAAAATATGAACAAATGAAGTTCACAGAGATAACCAGAGAACTAAAAATTTATCAGATAACATTAGACCACAGTATTATAATGAACCCAGTTGCATAAAATTTAAAACAAGTTCTGGAAAAGTGATTTTTAAAAAATAAACACAATCAGATTTGAAAGAAAATACATCCATGGTCTTTCCCATTTTAAAACAACTTCTTCCGTTTATCCAAACAAACGAAAATAAAGTGGCATGTGCATTAAGACCCAATAAAAATATCAGTTGTATTTTCAAGTTATTACGAATTGAATATTTTGCACGAGAATCATTTGTCCTTAGTAGCACTTATGTACATCTACGTGCGTTGATGAAGTAAATGTACATGGATGTGGACATGTGCACACATAAATCATGGCCGACCGGTCGACTGAGAGTCAAAATTGAAATTGATCAAACTAACAAGGGACAATTCACATGACCTTAAACATAACACGGTAACCTTTTTCAAAAACACTTTCAATTATTAAGTTATGCAGCATGTGTGGAAAAGCTGGAGAATAATTCAAATTTTCGAGTTTAAAATACACTTTATTACATTCGGAAATGTAACACACACAGACATTTTTCACCTCATTTCCTCCCAAATGTCACTTATGATTAACAAGAAACACGTCACAAAATGAAATCCGAAGCCTGATTATATTTCTCTGGTACAAATTCAGCAACCGTTTACACAATGCGGAAGATCTCCGCAGATGGATTTTGGTATAGTCGTTTGCTGGCAGGTGTCACCATTTTAGCAAGCAACAGAAAGTGACCACGACTTTGCCGCATTTTAACACATGTACACAACTAAGTGGAAGGGTTGAACATACATGTATGATACGTGCACAGGGCACATGGCACATGTACATCTTCATATAGTCTTCATATAGACTTCATTGTTAGAAACATCCTGTCCAAGGTTTGTTCCTTTGCTTTCTGTATTGTTTCATATTTTTTTCACCCATTTCTTTATCGTTCTTCGTCACTTTTATTTCTCTCTGCCTGTTATTTCCTGTCATTTTTGTTCTGTTTCATATTGGCAAAGTTGATATTGTTCTGTGCCCATCGTTGTCAAAACATGGAGTTTATTATTCCGTGCAGGCTCGGCTTTTGTTTTTGTTTTTTTCATTTCTCACTCTCGGTAAATCACAGTTACATTTTGCAATGGTTTTTCCATATTTGACTTGAATCCTTAGCTAACTGCTTTACACAGCGAAAGCATTGGAGATTTTTGTGGAATCCCTGCTCACCAAATCACTGCAACAAACTCAAGCAAGGAGTGCAAAGACTATGTCAACTTCTCACATGTAAGATTGTGCATTTCTTCTTTCCACTTACCTGTTCCCCGCTAGCGCTGGGATCTCTTCACATATTTCCGCGTCTGCGATTTCAGAATATCAAAACAAGTTTATGAAGTTGATGGTAAAACCTTTGCTCAAATGAGACAGCAAAGATTTATTTGCTCAACTCTGACCACTGTTTCGGTGCCATTCTTACCAATAAATTTGCTTTGGGTTTGGATAAAGTGTACTCTAGCCGTTAGGCAGGTGAGACATCATTAAAACCCTTTCAAATGCCTTTTCTTTCATATCACACTTCAACAGTATACATGTTGCATCTTACCCAATTGATTCTCACTTTGTCTTGTGGCTTGACGTGTGTCCATGAGAGCCTGCTGTTTAACTTCTTTCCAATGCAGTATCTAGTCGGGTTTTTTACACTGTCTCTGTTAATTATCACGGTTCAGTGTTTCGATTGAGTTTGAAGAATGATAAAAGATAAATTTTTTGTTTCTACCCTAATTTCTACAGAAGGCAGTGCATACTGAGTGAGAGTACGTTTGATTTTCTCAAGGATCTGGTGGAGAATGTACCAGACATGCCCTGTGAGGAGGACGAAGGGAGCCAGCCACCAGTGATTCACCGGACAGAGCGTAAACACAGGCAGCATAGGTAGGGCAGTGGTCAAGGTAGACTCATGTTTGAGTCTCAAAATCTCCCAGTCTGAGTCTGAGGTTCCTCTCCAAGTTGAAGTCTGTGTCCTGGGCCATGCATTTCTGTCTGTTATTAAAAACTGTGCGTCCATTTTTAAATGTAATGCTAACCCTGCCACATTAAGCAATATACAGTAGGTGTACATTGGAAAAGTCTGATACCTAATAGATCAGTTTGTTGCACTGGACAACCAACAGCAGCCTCCAAACTACCTATGTTGAGACAGTGGGAGCTGGTCCCATTGAACAGTGACACTGTTGGATCTTGTGGTGGCTGGCAACCACAGACTCCCAGGCCGTTTGAGCTTTGGGATAGACAACCTGTTGGATCTTGTTGCACTGGGTATGCCAGCCTGGTTGGAAAATGCTGCAAACTGGTCTGGCAGGGTCTTTAGCCAGAATACAAACCCTGGAGTGTCGTGTGCTTACCAGTAATTTTTTCATTAACCCTAACCTTCCTCAATCCTCCAAAATCCTTGGGGCAGTTTTGGAGGATTTTGAAGGATTGAGGCAGTAGCCACACCTCCAAGTAACATTTTCAAGAAATTTTGGAGAATTTTAGAGGATTGAGGGAGAATCCAATTTGTTCACCCCCCAAATTGGAGAATTCTGGAGGATTGAGGAGGGTCCCTAGCAAAAAGGGCCCAGAGAGTTAGGTTTATAATGAGAAACATGCCTGCTTCCTGGCCATAGGCATAATGGCAGTCATAATGACAAATGACAGTCAATGGTCCTTTTATAGCATTCAATAGTGCCTTGCATTCATATGCCACAAATTGGTGCTCATTCCGTTGAAAAATGGCAGTTGGAGCTCACACCCATGTATATTCTGGCACAGTTCCGAATTTTCCAGATGCTGGATGTACATGTTTTTCGTAACCTAACAGTGAGACTGAGCACTGTTGTAATGCCATTGAACCTTAGTCACGAGAGGGGCTTGATGTGAACAAAATTACATTTGCTTTCAATTTCCATACACTTTGTGGTTAATATGTAATCAGCGGGGTGTTTGTTCACTTACAGGCCACGACGGAAACGTGTGAAAGACGGGGAAGCCGGGCCTAGCAACAGCCAACTTGTTAAGCAGTCTTCCGAAGAGCCGTCATCCTCTGAGGTATCATCCTCAATTCTAATTTGACAAAAAATCTTTGGCTTGTAAATTATGCTTCTAAGCTTCTTTAATGGGCTTTTTTGCTAAGGTTTTTTTGCGGCAATGAAACCTACACGTAAATCTGAAATTACCACAGTTTACTCCTGGGCAAAGACATGGCTCTTGAAGCGTTCTGTTTTGTTTTTGTTTTTTGGAGACAAATCAACTTTTCTTTTCCTCAGAAACTTTAGGCCAAGATCATGAGTTTTGTGCTGATATTTATTGATGTATCCATAATTTTCAGAGACAGCAGTTGCAAATTGTAACTTGTTGAAAAATTGCCCATGTTATTTCGTTGACGATAGAGAATGAGATATGTGGGTTCTTACAGCATGCCTTAGACTGGCTGCAAGAGCAGTAAATGGTTTTATGCAACTTCTGACAAAAACTCCAGCGAGTGGGACGCTACAAAGGTGCATTGCTTTGTGTTTATTTGCCCTTGAGTACACATCATTAATTTTCATCAGAATGTGCACAAATCCATACCATCTTGGTACGGCCACAGGCTGTGCATGAGCTATGGCATTGTGACTGATGTGGGATTTTATCACCTGCATACCGAGCTCAAACAGCGACATAGCCAAGTTGGGTTATTTGGTCATGCAAGGCCTTGTTCCCTTAGTTGTATTTGTGGCATACAGACCCCATTGGGAAAACTGTATTCCTAAATTAACAATGCAGGATGACACTGAGAGTGATGAGGAGGAGGGAATGAGTAACAGCGACAGCAACAACATCTCCCAAGACCCACCCCGCCTACCGGCAGCTGCAGGCCAAATACCCAGCACTGCTTGGTGAGTTTGTGTCCCCTTGTGTGATGTGAAAGATTCTGGTCTAGGGAGTTGAGGCAGGCTTGACTGTTATAACCAGTCAGCCGTTCCAGTGTGCACACACAGCCTGATCATGTTGACACATCCTCTTGACCTAAGTGGTTACTGTAGTGTTACCACAGCATTTCCCTCTGGTGAAATTCTCCCGTTCATTCCTGAGAAACAAAACGTTTCTTAAGCCCAAATCTCCGGTTTCTCCCAAATCTCCCCCTAATCTCCGGTTTCTGGTCAGCGTGCGCGTCGCTGTAGACCTTCACATTGACAAAATAAAAATGTTTCTTATTTGGTATGAAACGATGTCCAACAGCTGCCAAACTTGCTTAATCGACTGGAATTCTGCTACTGTGCTTTTGATGGTATATGGTTGAGTAATACGTACAGTAAAGGAGTACCTGTAGTTCCCCATACATTTAGTCGGGCACTCTTTTTCAGATGACATCATTTCTGTGTTATACATTTACATCTGGGAACCAGACAAACGAGGTGGTCTTATGTCCTGTGTACATATACAAGCTGAAAATGCTTTTAAACAGTAAAAGTGCAGGGGCCGGTCTATTTTAGTGTTGGTAGCGGCTTGCGTTACATGTGCAAGCCGTCGCGATGGACATCGTGCATTATCGTACATCTTTTCTAGAAAAGAAAGTGGGAGTAAAAAAAAGCTGCATCGCTGCACCACTTTTGGAGCCAGCTCCTGTCCAGAAACTGGAGACTTTTTTATGGCCTTGGTGTTCTCAACTTACATTTTGGCAACTGCATTTTTTTTTATTAGTGACCTCCTAATGTTCTTAAAACTTTGCTGAGTGAGGCCCAGTTGATTGCAAATGATCCTAGGTATCCAGGCAACAGATATCAATTACAAGGTGAATGAAAGCAGTTACTGGACTCTGTTATTTTGTTATTCTGCGGCATTTCTCATTACAGTATCCCCGGCCAGCCCTCCCCAGCAATGTACCCTGTCCCTCAATTGCCCTTGCCAACCATGGGAGTCTTTCAGGCACCAGCCTCTGCCTCGGGCACCGTGCAAACAGGAATGGGCGCCTACCAGCCGCCCAAGAACAACAACACTGACGATGATGAGAACTACGACACATAGCACAGAGTTTTGCTGGCCCGATCCAGGGGATGGGGAGGGGATTGTGGAGAAGCTCAAGGGGCAGTGTGCCAACAAGAGTTTAGCCCACAGAGGCCATTTCGTGAATTTTGGGGGAAGTCAACATCTGCATGCCAAGCGACATTTCTTTTATATAAGGACTCAAAAGCCGGCAGGTTTTGTTTGTTCATTTTGTTTTAGGCTTTTTTTGTGTAGTTTTTATGTTTGAATCAGGATAAGTTTATTTGCAAGGTTTCAAAGTGCTTCCTGTGTGGAACTGCTTGTAAACAGTGAAGAACACAGTCGACTATAGTTGGTTGTTGGTTCCCTGTGTGAAGTTTGCTCCAGTATGTGAGTCATACATCACCACAGATTGAAGCTCCGCAGTCGAAGTAACTCTGGGAATGATTAGGTTCTTTTTTTTTCTGCCATTCACAGTTGGAATGTATTTAGTACGCACTTTGCAAGGAAGCTGGATTGGGAGTATGGGAAACACTTTTTGTGGCCCAGTGGTAAAAAAAACACCTGTGCATGACTGGATCTAAGTCCATTCTTGAGGGCAGTGTTGTCTACTGTATATAAATGGACAACACAGTTGTGGCTTTCTGCACAATACAAGCAAATGTCAGATTATTATTTGACATTCCATTTGGTTATTAAGATCAAATGCACGTGCCTGTGAATTGATTTCTTTATTGCAGTGTTTTTCAACGAACCATTGTAAATATATGTAAAAGCACAAGGGTGCTCTTGTACATTAATTCAGCTTTTCCAATTAATCAGCCTTAAAATTCAAATAAAATCAAATAATTTGTGTTTTTGTTTCATTTGCCACCGATCTAGCAACAAAAACTTTGACTTGAATTGTTTTGAGCAACCATCCCTGAAATGTGATCTGAAATCTGAGGCCAGGTTTTTTATTAGGCAAGATCAGTTGATCAATACCTGTCCGTCTACAACCTTCATTGAAGGCTTGAAACACCCACAGGATTGGTCAAAAGAATTTGCAGTATGTAAGAACGTGGAGCCACCAACAGTACTCTGTTACTTTATGTAGAACGTAGTTACCTAGGTTGTCCAGAGACCAAGAGTGTGTCATTGCATCAATGCAAACTCCGGTTTTATTTGGGGGGGCAAAGCACTCATCAACAGTAAAATGGCAAACTATTAACGATGGATCGGATGATCTCTGAAGTATTTTCAAGCAGAGGCTACTTTTCATCCCCTTCCTTTTCCACTTCTCTCACTTTTTCTTTTTCCCCTTTAAATTTTAATTTTTTTCCAGTGGGGGTAGTGCCCCCAATGCCCCCCCCCACACCTATTTGAAGGGTGTTTGGTGATGTCGAGATGTTCCTGGCAAAAATGTCAGGCTAGAGGCAGAGTGCCCAAATCTGTTGATAACATTCCCACAAGTCCGAAAAGTGGCACAGCCCAACTCGAAAGTGTTTCAACTGTTGCAAAGTTTTACAAATGTACACAAAGGTTCGGTGCCATCAATCATGATGTTGCACCGCAAGGGAAATTTTTACCATGATTTTGGATTAGGTGTATATTGTGGTTTTTACTTGTAGGGGTAATTCTGAAGGCTGACAACAGGATTTAAACTGGGCCGTGCACAGGTATTTTTAAGGGTGGCTGGGATTTTTTTTGTTACCGTGAGCTGAGCTGAGAGACACATATACATTAGCACCTGTTCAAGTGAAGGCAAACAAAGTCAAGTATTTGAAATGAAATACACAGTGTGGTTTTTGCTCAAGATTAAAGACTCTTGATAAAAAAGTTATCAGTGCCAGATTGTAAATGGACTGTGTTAGTCATTTTTTGCACTTGCTCCGATAATCCTGCATTACTCATGATGAGTATTGTTTCTGCCTCTTGACTTTGTGCATCAATCGCATTCATTTGCATCAGAGCATCAGTTACATGCTTCTGCTTTCATCTTTAGCCCATTTAAATCAACTCACCACACATTTACAACCAAATGTTAGGAATCACTTGTAATGAACAGGTTTAATTTGGGTATGAACATTTTAAGGTAATTTCTTACATTTAAGACAGAGTTAGCAACTACTTGGACTTCACTGAATATGTGAATCCTTTTTAATCCCAGTCTTACACTTTGCCTCCAAACCTGTGACAATATTCAGTAGCACTATACAACCTAAGAATGCTAGATATGTACATGTTTACAGCGTTCCATGAATCTCTGATTTGCTGAAATGTCACTCAAATCAAATTTCTGCTTGCTCATATTCAGGGCCGTCGGGAAACTGTCATTTTAGTTTTATTATGTTGACAAACTTGACTAATAACATGCATAAACACACTTTCATAAGGAGATATGTGCATAGATAGAGTGAAACGGTGCTCACCCATTCCAGACTTGAAAAAAGTCTTAGGTTTATAAATTTAGAGCATGATTTCATCTAATGAAAATAAAGGCAAAACTCTTCCGTGTTTGGCTTTATCCAGTTCTGTACTGTACTTGTTAATAAACCCAAAAGCTTTCAGTTGTCTTAACATGAGGTTTGCGGCTGTGATTATTAGACAATCCCATGAACGATTGGTTGGTTAAATGAAAACTGCATGGTTGACTGATCGACCAAAACTTGCCTACATGGCTGGCTTTATGTTCCATTGGCTGCTTGGTTGAATCAAGTAGGTTGGACATCTGAGCTTGTTTGTTGGTCTGTTCATCTTATTTAGAGGAGGGCAAAACGACATCCATCTATCCCTTGCCCGAAAGATGCTACCCCCCCCCCATTTTTCTTCCAAAATGTGAAAAAGTCCGAAAAATTTAGCCCCACCTAAAAAATCCCATAAACACCACAATGTCAAATCTTTGTGTTCCTTTCACCACCTGCCCCCCTTATATTTGATCCTGGGCCCACCCTTGACTAGAAAAAATATTTGTCTAGTGCTTTTTCTAGTCACGGGCAGGCCCAGGATCAAATATAAGGGGACAGAGGGGTACAAATTATTAAAGTTTCCTGTCTCTAATAATTTTTATGCTAAAAAGAAAAGAATACTTTGGGAATGCCTCAAGTGAAAAAAGGCCTTCCTGCTTGGATTGTATATCCCAACGGTACCTTTGTGGATGGGGGAGGTCAAACACGGGCCTCCCTCGGCACAATTTTTATCCAAATACGAAAGGCAATTTTGTTTTTAGCTGTTTCATTTCTGTTCCCACCGAAAGCGCGTGAAAAAGTCCCAAAATTTAACCTCGCCATTCAGAAAGCCATAGACAGTTACACAAAGAAATTTCCAAAGGTTTGTCCCCCTCCATTTGGCTCTTGATCCTCCCATGCACAGCGGGGAGGGGGGGGCTGGCCGGGGTGGGGAACTGCAGGAATTTATTGAGGGCGCTGTTCCGAAGAGCCAGTGGCCGTGTCATGAGAAATGGGTGAAGAAAACATCTCGGTGACGAACATCGGAACTGTTATTATCCCGAAGTTGAGAAGAGAAAATGACCACTTGTTTGAAGAATTGAAGGAGGTAGGCCCTAGTGTTTCAGTTTCTAAGCGTAACACTAACATGCCCTTGAGGTCTTGTATTTGGCTGAACTTTGATAGTAGGTGGCCTACACGTACGTACAGTTCAGGACTCCATGTACCATTTTACTATACTGTTTTGTTTGGGTTGCTTCAGATTATTTTTAACTCTTTTAACTGTATACTATTACTAGCGAAGAAACCAACCACGGATAAACTGTAAGTACACCCACTAGATTTTCATCATTCCAGTGGACCTCCATTCCAGCAACCATGGCAATCATTCATTTGGGCCTACCACTCACTGCCAGAGCAGTACCACTATCAGTACCGGTACTTTACATGGTGATGCTTTCATTAAATGTACTGTATGATCCCAGCTGGGAACTCATCGCAAGGACATACATGTAAGCCATGGATATTCATCAGGATCATTAATTTCAAAATTATTCAGACACATTCTGTGCTTTGTTTGAGCCTTGTTTTATCTGGAGATGTGGAAATGAACCCAGGACCTTCATGTAAGAATGTGACAAAACCCAGTATAAATTGTGGAGAATGTTTCAAATGGACTAAAAACTTCCACCTGTATGTGAGGAATGCAACTCATTCATACACATCAAGTGTGCAGGAATGTCATATGCAGAGTACTTAAGAAACAACACCAACCCCTTTTCACCACACTTACGGCTTTGCCCCAAATGCTGTGGGCCTTGTGGAATCTGCCATGGAAATGTTTTGAAGGACCATAAAGCTGTGCAGTGTGATCGCTGTGAGTTGTGGATACATACCAACTCTGGGACACTCATGATCTGAGTTATGAATCATTGATGAATTTGTCATGCTTGTGGGCTTGTCCTGCGTGTGATATCTCAACTTCTTTGACTCATTTTTTCAACAACTCAGCCATTCCCAGTTCCCAGTTTCCCACATCAAATTTATTTCGTCTGTGTGATGCACGCTGAAATGGAATTTTTCCAATGATACTGAAACTCGCCAGAAAAAAGAAAAAACCTGTGTCAACTTCACCAGCAAAGAAAAAAGACAATTTCAAATGCAGCCTCATCAATAACCAAAGCAAAAGGAAAGGCAGCAGATGTCCTCTAGAAGATCTACATGTAGATGAAATTCACAAGCCAGAAGTAATCTGCAGCACTGAGTCTTGGCTTGATCCTTTCATCAGTAGCAACGAGATCTTCCCTCCACGTTTTAGTGTCTTCCAAAAAGATCATGTGACACTCACTCCTGGCATGTCTGGGATAGGGGTCTTTCCAAGCTACCAAGGGTGATCTTATAACAACACAAATGACAAATCTTGAAGCCGACTGCAAATGTACCTGGACTGAAACTGAGATCAAAGGGAGAAAACGTATAATTATAGGAAGTTACATGTACAGGTAGGAACATTTTCCCGAACTTCTGATGATCAGCAGGGAGAAAAGATTGATGAACTAAACCGTAACGTGGCATTATCAAAGCTTGGCGACTAAATCAACACGCAATAATTAATAATTATTTGCAATAAGGCCAACAAGACGGGGATTCAACAATCGCTTCAGGATTTCAGAGAGGAATATATGAATGCAACCAACGGTCAGTCAGTCAATACCAACTGGAATATGATCAGTACCAAGATTACTGACATTATGAACAAATGGTCATACTAATAACCGTCAACGCAGCGTCAGCACCTCTAAAAAACAGTTAAAAAAAAAGCAGTACTCAACCTTAAACTGTTTGCCAAAAGGTTATTTTGCTAAACCTCAAAAGGTTAGACATGTTAGACTCTAGGAAAATTGCCATTTTAATTTTGCCAAAATCGCCTCCTTTTAACCAGATCAGAAATCAGCTGCCATGTTGCCTCTCTGGGGCAGCTGGGACTATACTATTACGTCATAGGGGTGGGCAGCAGAAGGCAGTCATTACACAGACACAGATCATGTCTTCGGATGGCGAATCCCCTCCCACACCCTTTCCCCAAACCGACATAGTTTTATTTCTTTAAAATTACTGTAATGCCTAAAACAAAAAAATCAGTTCTTCTTGCAGCCTCTAACAATGCTTTTACCTTTAAAGTTACTATATTTTAATTTTCTTAAGACTGAATAAGCCCCAATTGTCCCTTTTCATATATTAATGTTCATTAACTGTGAAAACCAATGATGTTGTTTCTGCTATTCATTTTTACTCTTTTGTATGGACAAGGCAACTATCAGCTTGCCCCATGGGTACCAGGAAGATTCAAAACACACCCTCAAGTATGGGCAACAAAACCCGATCTGGAAAAAAGCAACTTCACAAATTTCTTTCTTGGCTCAGAAAAACATGCAGTTTGTAACCTCACCTGATGGGAAATTAAATGCACTGAAACCCCCTTCACTGCCAAGAAACCAGGTCATCGTAAACGAATTCAAACAGCAAAGACTGTAACATTCAATTCCTAGGATACAGGTTCTGTGTGTTCAGAAGATTTAATCAATTTTGGACGAAATCACAAGAACTCGCAGTGGGCAGAATATTTCTCATTTATTTGTAACTGCTTTTAACAACTTTGAATCGCATATTTTCCCAGGTGATAACCTGTATGCCATCAGAGAGAAATGCAGTGTCGTAAAAAGTGCAGTTCAACAGAAAAAATGTGATTGAAAATAAAAGAATTATTTGCACTGGTCTGGACCCCGCCAGTATAAAACTGTGGGTTCCAATTTACCAACAATCAACAAAGGGAAAACCACTCAAAATGAACCATTAAAGCATAGACGGGTAACTTGCCTCACCGCAGAAGACTGCTTAACTTATTTATTTCAATTTCAATGGTCAATTCCAAATGTATAGATCAATGCAAGTGGGTTTTAGTTCAAACCCCAGCCCTAATGTTGGCGATGCCCTCCCCACGAAACAGTTCTGTGAAAGAGCAGAAATACATGTACATGTACCCTGGCCACATGCACAAGAACATACAAACCTAGAGCAAAAAGGAATGGCTGGAACGGGTTGACCCAAGTCTTCGATAAACAAATCCAAAACTTACATACAGAACGAAAAGTTAAACGAGAATATTCCATGCCTCTAGAGGTTCCCGTCTCTGTCCCGGTCAGAAAGGTCCCTACGGAAATTTCCCACACCCTTGGTCACCATGTTCACTATATACATAAAAAACCTTGCGTGGGGAGGGAAGTGCATCAAGCCGTATAATCCCTGCTTCAGTTTTAAAATTACTTACTGAAGGTTCAACCTTTTAAAATAAAAGAACATGATTGAAATCTACAAATTACTACTCACGATACAATCCAAACCAACCATCTACAGCTACCGGTGCCAGGCCCTCTTGTCATGTTCATGGCATTACTTGCATACCCACACCTTAATGGTACAGTCCAAGCTCCATGAGAAGGCAAGGTGGTGGTGATGAACAGCTGCACTGCCAGATATCACTTTTTTCATGTGAAAAAACTCCATTTTGTAAATTGATTTGTGACCATCAACTACTAGAAAGTCTCTTTCAGCTTGAGTGTTTTATTTCCATGCTTCTTTTGTTGATTGAACTTGTATTTCTGAGGAATTGACACTGTGTTAATATTGCTGTCAGCAACAGGAATTTCATCTGTGATTACATGCAAAAAGCTGAAATTCTGAATGGTCAATTCAAAAGTGTGTTTACTCAGGAAAATCCCACTAATTCGCTACCAGATCTGGGTACGAGCCCGTATGATTCTATTGGTTATCTTGTCAGTTCAACAAAGGGAGTCACGGACCAACTTCTGAAAATCAACCCATCAAAGTCTCAAGGCCCAGATGGGATACCCCCTGGTTTTTGAAGACTTCCGCTGATCGGCTGGCACCAATCCGAAAGACCTGTTCCAACTTTCTGTCAACTTGGGTCAAGTGCCAAAGGCTTGGAAGGAGGCTAACATCTCTGCTCTCTTTTAAATGGGCAACAGACTCGAAGCAGCCAACTACCGACCAGTTTCTTTGACCCCAGTCATCTCAAAGCTTCTTGAGCACATAATACACAGTCATATTATGAAGCACTGCATTTTGATAAACTTCATATTCTGACTGATTGTTAACATGGCTTTCAAGCTAAAAGGTCAACAGAAACTCAGCTTATTCTCACAATCCATGACATCACTAAAGCTTTAGATGAGAACAAACAGTCGATGTTGCTACATGTACATGTATATGAGATTTCACAAAAGCATTCAACAAAGTCCCTCATTGTAGATTAATCCACAGACTCAAGTATTATGGAATTAGAGGGTCGCTTGCTACATGTATGGATCGAGAGCTTTCTGATGGGTAGAACTCAACAGGTAGTGGTAAACGGCACAACTTCATCATCAGTCAGGGGCACTTCAGGGGCGTGACAGGGGGAGTCCTTGGTCTATTACCATTTCTATTAACCATTTCATAAACGACTTACCAGGAAAAATCACATCGAACGTTAGACTAATTGCAGACAATTGCTTTCTGTATACACCCATCAAATCAGCTGAAGACACAACCATACTTCAAGATGATGTTAAAGAGCTTGGCAACTGGCAAGACACATGGCTTATGCACTTGAATGTCCATCTCGTCCAGAACCTCAAAACTTAACATCTACACCTTTTGTGGATAAGAATTGGCATCTGTTGATTCACATCCTGACTTGGGAGTCTTGATATTTGACACACTCAATTGGGATGCTCAGACTTCAGCAGCCCCTAAGAAGGCTCAACAATACAGAGAGTAATCAGACGCGATCTAAGCAACTGTTCCTTGGAGGTGAAATCAGCAGCCTATACAAGCTGTCCTAGAGTATGGGACTGCGGCTTGGGACCCACATAAAAAGAAAAACATCAAGACACTAGAAAGAATACAGAGACAAGCAGCTCCTTGGATACACCGGGAAGAGCCACTAAAATGGGAGTCCTTGGAAACGAGGAGGAAAATAAGAAAACTCAGCATAATTTACAAGATGGAAAATAATATGGCAGAAATACCACTCAACAACTACTTCCACAAAACTGGGAGGCAGTCAAGGCAACACCACAAACAGTTTCGTCAAATGCAATCCTCTAATCAAGCCATTGGAACAAGTAGTTTTTTTCCCACCGACTGTTAAGGGTTGGAATACGTTGCCTGCAGATATCATTTCTTGTACATGTACTTCACTGGAGACATTCAAAAATGGGTTAGCTAGGTTTTATCAAGAAGGATCCACGCAATGCACCGGCTGATGTGATGTGTTCTTACAGACATTTATTTACCGGTGGCCTTCATCATGTTAACATGGTTAATGATTTAATATGCGGCTGCTCTCTGAGCTCCGTAAACGTGTTCTAACAAGAGGAATATGGTGGAAAATGGGTTCTTGAAAATGCCAATGAAATTCATGATGTAATAAAAGATTGATGGCCTGGTTTTGAAAAATATTTTAACAGAAAAAATTCCATAGGCCCTATCATACTTTTTGGGACTTTTTTGAACCCAATGATTTAAAGGGGTCACAGTATTTCCAAATTTTGGTGGGCTAAAGATGTAAAGGGGGTTTAAGTAACTTAGGGGGACAGATTTAAAAGAAAGCAGTGGCTATACACATATATCATTTTGGAAGTTAAGACAGGTTTCTGTTTAATTTCATGCACCAGTTGGGTGCACAGGGACCAAACAGTTTACAATGAATGGATCTCACTTTATTTCCCTCTAAAAAGAAATCCTCCAGTGATATGAATCTACCAAAAGTGAAAAGAAAAACATGTATAAAAGTAAACATGCAATCTGATTGAAAAAATTAAGGAGGAAAAAAGAATAGACTCAATCTTAGCGCATCACGTTTGCCGACCAGCGTGCGTACCAATTTGGCTACCGCAGTGCCATGACGGTATTGGGAAATTAAAACCTTACATACATGTACATGTAGATTGACAGTGATAATTGTGCAATGCCATAACAATAGAATTTGAAAGTCGCCTTATAGTTGCCATAACAATAGCCTCTTTGTTAAAAGAAGGGGACCCCTCCAATTTCATGTGAAAAAAAAAGGAATTTTTCACATGTAAATACATGTACATGTACGTTTTGGTGGTCATGGCAGCTTCTAACCTGTAGTTTATCATGTAGAATGGTGCTCAAAATTATCCAAAATTTCTCTCCAAAGAAAGTGTGTTTAACAAAGATTCACCTCCCTTTCAATATCAAATGATTTGCAGGTCAGCATTTATACATTAGTCTGTAAACAAACACGGAACAATATACATACATGTACATACTACTCCTAGAAAAGTGGCCAGTGAGTGTGGACTTTTCTCTGCAATGCATGATGTACGTAAGCCTACAACATGCAAAAGGAAATTCCTAAATATTCTGAATTTAAATCTTCAGGCCAAACAAACGGAGCTGTCATGGCAGAGATACAAGGGACATCTGTTGAAGACAAAAGAACTCAAGGCAGCATCTGCGCAGACAAGATCAGTTGGAGTTAGTGATGTCGTGACAACTTTGCCAACCTCCTCACGGAAATTGTAACTATCTTGGATTTAGTTTAGTTAAGTTTATTTTCATGCAAATTTTTAACTCTTCTAAAATCTAAAATTGGGTGTCCCTTTTTAATTCCATGGTTCTCATAATTTTTTACCTTGAGGGAGGGTCAGGAAAATTGGGGCTAAAAAAATTGCTATTTCCCCAGAAATTCTTGATAGTAATTTTTTTCAATTTTTGTCCCTGGGAAGTAAATTCCATATAGGTCAGTGGCATAACAAGTTTTTTTTTTCCCTCAGTTGAAGCCAAAAATAAGGTTCAGTTGGAAATGAGAAGCAGTGTTAGAATTAACTTTGGATGCCCTGATCTGTTATTTATTACCTTCTTCAGCAAGGCACACCAGACCATAACATCTAGTGCGCTAGGGTTGAATAAACTACCATAATGGACCCTAGCCCCAGTGGCTATGCTAAATAAAAATCAGGGCATCTGTGCCAGGTGGTTGTATGTGGAGACATACATGTACATGTACATGTTTTTCCCAAAGGGTATAGAGGTTTTTCAAGTGATGTAACATGAAGGGCAAAGGCATTTCAAGAAGCGTATCATGTCCTTGGAGGCTCATGCATTTTTTAATCTTGGTATTTCTATTGGTGATGTCATCTACAAAAGAATGTTGAGAGACTTCAAAGGCACACATGTTTCCGCACACATCTGCGTAGATTAAAGGCTGACCATCTAAAATCATGTGACTGAAAAGCCTCTATTCCAGTGACTTTTGAGAGATGTTTCCCATGAGCATCCCTGTAATGGTGTAGTCCTGAAGCGCATCGCCATTGTGAAGTAATGATGCCTGCCATTCCATTGCAAATTTCAGGGACAAGTTTCATCCACTTTTCACTGATATACAAGCTTGCAGTTCAGCCTTCCACCCTTCCTTTTTTTTTTGACAAATCTGCAAGATTATGTACATTGTGACCCCACACTTCTCAAGGCCCTACAACACTCCAGTGGCAGAGAGTCTGAAGAAATATTGTACTTGATAAAGTGTAGACATGCAGCTTTCTCTAAATGTACCAGTTTGCATTTAGTACATGTAGTCCATGCCAGTTGCTGGCAATTGCTATAGTTTTCAACCAAAAAAAAGAAAATCGTTGTTGGAAATCTCACACCAACTGACAGGCATCAGATCACGAGAACGATTAAGCAAGTTACTAATCGTCATATCATTGCAGGTTCAACCAGTTATATCCCCAAGTTGATGAAATCTACCACTTGGAGTTGTTACTGCTTGAGCTGAATCAACAACTGATGGTTGCCGAGGCGACCAGAGAAAAAGGAAAGATTTTAAATGCTCTCGAAAAAGGTAAATCAACTCAAACAGGCTGCTAGCTGACTTGTACATTTATACTTCCCAACCGAAGAAGCTTATGTAGCATGTGAATGGAGAACCAATCAGGGCTATCTGATGTTGCCATTAGCGTCAAATAAAACTGTTATAAATTTGCATGAAGTAATACCAGTTTTAATTCTAAGCTGTAGTTCTAATATGTGTGAGATGGACACATTCAAGGAAACCTCGCAGCAAAGTGATTATTGCATCTAACTCTTACTTCCCGAATAGCTGTATATGAGAAGAACAGGGCAGGGCCAGATGACACGGCCGACCATGCTTGTCTGCTGGGTGAGTGGTTTCAGCAGATGTCATGTGTGAAAAGTGTTAGTGATTCAGAGTTGCATCCAACAATGGCATCAAAGAGTGGTACGTAGACGTATATATCAGGGATGTGATTGGTCCAGATTTTTCTGGATTTCTGGAATTTCTGTGAGACTTTCCGCATTTCCGTATTGTCAATGCTTTCAATATGTAACACAAGGACTACAATATTTGGTGCGAAACTAAGCAAAAGACTTGCACAAGTTTAGGTGTATAGCATGCACTTTTGCGTTGTTACTCCCCTGGAAATGCGCCAGATACATAGGTAATAGTACACTGAACGGAGGGGGTATCATTGTTAAAACATATGGACCCAGGCCAGCAGTATGATCGTTGTGTGTATGTACATGTACTGTACGTACTGTACGTTCGCTGTGTGGATTTTGTGGATCACTGATAACTTTGTGTGTGTGTATTACACTTCTAGGTCTTTGATTGTCACCAATTATAGCTTACACGTATAATTGCAATTGAAGTGAATGAGGACAAGGGTTGTGTTGCAGTAAATGCTAAATTGTATCTCTCAAAGTGAGAACAGCTCTTGTGGTGGCT
Organism: Acanthaster planci; assembly: GCF_054643075.1. Lineage (NCBI taxonomy): Eukaryota > Metazoa > Echinodermata > Asteroidea > Valvatida > Acanthasteridae > Acanthaster > Acanthaster planci. Next base: position 18,972,197 of record NC_141777.1, read on the forward strand.
TACATGAATCTCCTCATGTAATCTAGATATGCCACGAATTGTAGGGAAGCTGCGGCCGACCCGACTTGCAAAACCCTCCGACGAATGTTTGATGGAGTTTTCATTTCCCCAACTCACACCCCTGATATATGGCATGGATATATGTGACCCACTCTGTGAAAATGAGTCTTAAGTCACTAGAGCCACTTAGGAGAACGAAGTCCTTTAGAATAATTTTGCACAGTGTAAGTCAATAGGACCCCACAGCATTTTTCACCATGGAGGATCCACTTTCATCAGGATGCCAAACTGATTGATACATCAAAACAAAAAAGCTCAAGTTGCTCTTTCCAATACAAACGAAAACTCAAAAAGTGGCTCTGGCAACTTAAGACACATTTTCACAGAGTGGGTCACATATGTTGGGCACGATCACCCGGTCGCTCTGCAAGACCGGTCGATCCTGTATGAAATTACCAACTCTACTTCCCTTTTTTGAAACGTCTTCCACATTCTTGAATTAGAAAGAAAATGCACTTGGCTGATGGTAGAATTATTAATAAATTGTGCAACTGATCATGCAAAGATTAGGCACTCGTGCTGGTCACCTTCTCCTGTTCTACATTTATATTATATATATACATGTACATGCTGTAGATATAAAACGGAAACCTTTCCAAAAAAACTGAATTGGAATACGATGAGTTACTTTTGCAATGAGCCAGTTTGGTACTTCAAAAAGCCAAGGTCTTTTGGGAACAAAGCGTGTGCGTGAGTCTGCATGTGGCTAGGCAGCATTGATAGGACAGACTGTCGTGTGCACGTGTAGCTATGCCTGAATGGCCTGGTACTGGGCATGCACTGTTGGAATACCAAATTGGCTCATTAAGAAGGCTGGAAGTAGGAACAATGTGTATTTAGGAACCAGTTAAACAGAAATCCCATGGTCAATGGTCATGTCATGAATTGTGGATGTCAGAACTTCAGTAGACCTTGCCATTGACATGTCGCTTATTAATCCTTACAGTAAGAGAAATACTTTTTTTTTCATGTACCAAGTTCATTTAATTATATGTCAAGTTTGCCAAATCACATCCAAGCCAGGAGGATTTACTTGTATGTTGTGAAGCTGCTGCCACTGCAGTTCAAACAATTCTGAACTCTCTCACGTCCACCACTGTGCTGGAACTCAGAAGTACATTCAGAAGTTTTGTTCTGTGAATTTGAATGGCGTCATGTTCAAGTACCTAACAAAGTAATGGTGGCTAGCTTTTACTTTTGTCAATCTTGCAAAATCTCCCCAAGCTTTATGGTGGATTTTGGAGGATATGGCTTAGCATTCCACTTATAACAGTTGTGCTTTGTTGCAACAGTCCAAAACTTCCAAGTGGCTCTGTCAAATGTACACAACATCACCAATTATCTCTGTGTGATTGGATTATAGAAAGCTCTATCCAGAAAGACAGAGTGTTCTACTGGGCCAAGTATGAGACACCTTCAAGCCATATTGATGGTAATCAGACTTTGAGCTTTTCCACAAGACACTGTGGAATATGCATTCGCCTGTGTATAACAGCACCAAAGTAAGTGCCATATAAGGTATCTCTTCATTATTACATCATGTAGCATATGTGCTTGCCAGTTTCAACTTGAGTTCTCTGTGTCATGTATTTTTGGTCAGATTGTTAAACTAAGTGTCACAGACACTAAAACACAAAAATGTTAGAACTTGCCGAGATTTGGATGTTTTGGGGGTTTTTTGTTTTTGTTTCTCTGTGAGGAGACTGACCGTAGCTTTTGACCTTTTAAAATAAAAACTCTTCCCTTTCCTACCAGCAGCATTTAACTCAAGCGTCTGACACCACGATTTGTGCATCCAATGAAAAGAGAAATATTGAAAGAATTTTCCTATTTCTCACTGCAGCGTACTTTATATTGTGTTGACCTTTCCTTGTAGGTTGTACCTTAAAATATGCCTCACCTGTTTCAGGGAGATATTTTTCACATAAGAAATTTATTTGTCAGTGACATTTGATTTTTTTTGTTTGCCCCCAAATGTTTCAATGATGGGTCTCCACAATGCAGCCCAGGGACTATGTCTGTGACCTCGGACATACCTCTGGAAGGCCTTCAGCTTGGATTCCAACGTTGCATCAGGGACGGCCAACTGGCTCACGACTTTGTCATCAGTACAGTATGGAGGCTCATAGAGGACCAGATTCTTCCTTTTGTATCAACGTAGTTAAGAGGGTGGTTTCAATTTGGCTTATCACAATGGCAGTGCTGGTGTAGTCATGGACATTAGTTTTTAAGAATTGGCTCAAACCACAAAAAGGTTGACAGACTTGTTCTTGTATGTGGATGAGCAAAACTGCAACACGTTTCTGCTATTACCCTAGGCCCATACTCACAATGGGTTTGTGCACATTGAAATGAAAACTGGTCACATGCTTCGCACACAGTGTGCAAGTGGAACCAGTGTGTGGAACCTTACATGTATATACGCCACAGTTGAAACATTTTTCCAAATGAGGCAATTCTCAGTTGATCATTATTTAACAAATTTATGAGTTAAATTGAATATTCTGGAAGTTGCAGAATGGATGCATTGAAATTTGTGGTGTGCAAAATCTTTCCCCATTTGAGAAAACTTCCAAAAAATTTCAGACAAGTGAGACTGAGATGGAATTTTTTGCTTTTGAAGTTTTTAAAGCATTTTGAGGGAACAAAAAACTACATAGTGAATAAAATTTGCATTTCATATTTGAAACATTTCAGAGCTTGATTGGTATTTTTCTTTACGTTTGTTCTTCAAATTGTACCCAAATTCCTTGTTTTTTTTGGCAATGGCAGAATTAAAGAAGTACAAAAATTTGTCCAATGTGATTCATTTGACAAATTCCAAAATGTGTTTATTAAGTTTTTTTATATCCACCGATGTCACACATTCACAGAATAAATATATATAAAACTGGAAGCTTAATTACATTCTAAGCAAGGGCTGGCTTTTTCAACATAAGCAGCTCAGAGATGAACGAAAAGGGCGTGCCCCACACCTCGTTTTGTAAGAAGATAAAACTGTGTCCAAATCTATTACTGGAATGTAATTTTGTGGAGACTATCCATGGGCGGAGCCAAGGGACCCATCCATTGGGGCCATGCCCCCACCCACCCCTTTCCAAAAGGAGCAAATGCTCTAATGCAAAGTGCTAACAAGTTTAAACCCATTTCAATTTCTGACAAGTTGCATTATGACGACAAAGCACTTTCGTACAAAGTTTTAAAAAATTGCACTAAATGAGCTTTTGATGAAAATAAAAATGCCTAAATATTTACACAGCATAATGCTCTTTCTTCAAATATGTTTAAAAATCTATGCAACTTTGTTCGTACATTTTGCATACTGGCATCTTGAATACATAAGTGCATTAATTTAACACGGTATTATTTCAATCACACTAGACTATATTCACAAAAAACATGATTCCTTAAAGACCAGAAAATGGTATGTCTCTTTCTGTTCTCCGTTTCAATGCTCAAAATGCATCTATGACATTTACTCCCTCCAATTTGACTTGATAATTTTCAAGAATCAATTACTTTTTGTGAACCTCTACTTAGACAGACATTTAACGTTTTTCAATGTAAAAGATTTGTGAAATGCAACAAATAACTTAATCAATACAATTTACTGATTTCAAAAACTTTGATCATACAGCAGTTGGGCACATGTCAACGTGATCAGCACACACGATTCATGTTAAACTTGTACTAGTCTTCAATGGGACAAGGCATAGAAGTTTTATGACCTCTGACCCTCCGGGGTCATTCAGGCAGTGACCCCGACCCTGGACGTCGTGCTGCGAGAGGCTTTGGTGCTTGTGGAATCCTGGGAGGCCAGCCCACTGCGGTTGGTCCCCACCCTCAGCCTGTGGAACTGCGGGGCCACGCTGGAATCGATGGAACTCGCTCGACGACTCTGGGTTGGGGAGACTGTGCCATCGCTCACGTCAGAGTACTCAAAGTTCTGTTTTTTCCAAAAAACCAAAATAATTACATCAGCAGTTTTTACAGCGTATTGTGTTTCCTAAGCAGTGTCTCGAAACTTGGAAGTTCACCACAGACAAAATTGAAGTTTCTAAAGCACATCTGCATGGTAAATCCTCTTAAGAAAATGAAACAGGTTCCACTGAAGTTTCACTGGACACTCCCGATGGCCCCGTTGAATAGCGGTATTCAAGCTGCCACAATGCTTACCGACATTAAAAGGGGCCACCGCAAATAACCAGTGATGGCATTATACATGTAGTTGTCACCAGAATTGTCTAAATTGTGTGCACAAAAATAAATATTCAAGAGGTTAGCCATTTCCAAGACTATTCCAAGAAAGCGCAGCCTACATTCCCCTGTAAGATCATGCATATTGTAAGAATCTGTAACCCTACTTTATGGTTTTGCAATGGAATTTGACTTGTGTGTATGCATATTCCTATGTATCTGGTGTGTTTTGTGTGCAATTTCACTGACAGTGCAGTAAGCACAGAATTCTACAAGAAACCATAACAAAATAGCTATAGCTTCCTTTTCTGAGCTGTCTCCCATTTGGAAATTAATCGCAAAGGTTTACAGTGCCAAAAGAACAGACAACTGGGAAGCTTATAAAAGCTGACCTCACAAACTTCAGAACCATTTGCAAAAAAGGAATTTAACTCCAATTCGAGTGTGAAGCAAATGACAATTAAGTGCCACAAATAATGAGGCAAATGTCCCAACTCCTACTTGTCAGCTACAAATCATTCCCAGCAGTGCAATAATGCGACATCTGACACCAACAATAAAATGTGCAAGACAGTAAGTGACCATTATTTCGAGGAGGGAGGGTTGATGGAATTAGGGGGTGCGGTCTGCCGGGGAATACCAACACAATTGTATTTTAATACAAAAAAATTCTGTGAGATGACTTGCATCACTAAAGGATGATTCACACTTCCGGCAGACACAAAAGCAAAGCAAGTTTGATGTTACACAACATTTGCAACAATATTTGCCCGAGTTGAAATGTGTTCAACTTTTGCAAATTTGCAGCACAAGTATTTTATCTGACGCCATAAAATTGTGATTGTATTCCTTTCACTCCAAGTATGAACCGACCTTAAAGTGAACATGCACTGGACCATCGACAGGCAGTTTCAGTCATATTCAACAATGGATGGAACTGTTCAGCAGTGATGATGGAAAAGCAGTGTTAGTGTAAAAATGGGATATTAGACTCTAAGGTGGCCTAAAAAATGGAAGTGAATATGAGGAGGGGCAGTTTGGGGATGGAAGGGGCAAGGGTGCATGGGAGAAGTTTTGAGACTTTTTGGCAATTAGAGGACTCATCAGGGCTCTAGATCTGTTATCATCAGCAGTTGATTACAGATGTCAATTGGAGAATGACCCAAAAGCATATTAAATTGCTTGAGTGAGGCATACTGGCACATTGCCATGACGGATCTAACCATAATACTAGCTGCAACTTTTGGGGGTAGCATGATTCTCATATTTAACATCAGAATTTACTGAACCCGATTCAAGGGTGTGTGTGGTTTGCCCTGTTTCAAAGATATGATGAACGAATTGATGAAATCGTGGAAGTTTGATGGGAAAGTGGAGAAAAGTTTGCCAGTAGAAATTTAACTCAGTGATTGTGGATAGACACGCAGGATTGACAACAGGAGGGTGAAATTTCAGTGGGGCAACTTCTTGGATTCTCTTTGATAGACCTGTTACATAGAGTGGGTTTAATTTGTCCCAACACATTGGGTTGTAACACTCTATACATTTTAGGAAAGCAATACGACATCTTTCAAGATACACCTTTGTTGTTTCAACTAACTGTTGTGAGTATTAGAACTCTGTGTGAAAGACTAAATGTAAAAACATCCTGCGTATGTGCCATAAATACTGGTCTTTTTTGCACCTTAACTTCATATCTCTGATTGATTTTGTGTGTCGCTGGCTCTTATGACCCATCTACAAGAGTTTAGTACAATACATGTAATCAAATAAGGCTTACTTTAACCACATGCTGCCGGGTGCTTTTAAAAATGCAGGGCACACATACGGGCAATTTTCTAGATTTTCAGTTTTAAAAATTCTTCAAAAATTCATCATTTTATTTAATGGACATTTACACCCACGCGAATGACTGTTTGGTGGCTACTCTAAGCTGACAGGTGACCTTCGTTGACTCCTGAATATTTCAGCCTAGGCCTGCCACCCTGTAAAGAGAGCCCAGAATTGTGAGGTGTTGCGTAATTTCCTTTGTCCCCAGGGAATGCAAGCAGCTAATCAATGGGGCCCTGGAGCACATTTGTCTGCATGCTATGCCCAAAACAGTAGTTTACTGTTTAAAAGCAGTGACGGATTACCTTCAAAAATGCAAGCTGAAAAATGATGGCAATTCCCAGCAGCAGGTCTTTTGTTCCGAGTACGGTCTTTTGTAACACGGACCAGCTCTTTTGTCCCATTTCAGGCACCCAGGCTCTGCATATAAGCCAATGGTGCTTGAAATGGGGTTCCCCAGCAGCAAGTGGTTAAATACAGGATTTGATCTTTCTACAGTTAGGATGGAGACAGATTGAGTCAAAGTTGCTAAGGCAGAGACCTCAAAAGTAAGAAAGTCACAGCCCGAATCAAAACAAAGGTTTGAGAAATGGCCCAGGTGAGGTTTCATAGTTGTTCCTACTGCCCTACTTTACAGATAAACTTGTCACTGTGTGCACACCAAACAGTTAACAGAAGAGAAGAACAGGTGAAATTAGAGCAAGAGATTTCAGGCAAACTGACTTTATGGGGACTTCCAACCATCGGCAGGTATGTCAAGCCTCCATTCCTAAGATTGACAGCATGCGAGGGGGTTCAGGCAGGGAAACAAGGGCAAAGACAGAGGGGTAAGCGAGGCCAGTGGAAGTACCAAACAGCTAGGCAAAAAAATGAGCATCTAGTAAAGTCATACAGGAAACATTCTGTGGGATTCGCATTTTGAAGATGCTACTGTTTGGTCTCAAAAAATATCTATAACCAAGTAGTGCTTCCATTTTATAATCATTCCCTTAAAAACTGCTTCAACTTTTTGAAAAAGTGATCATTATTTTGAAACGTTTTCAAGTTTAAGTGATTGATCTATTAGGATCGAGCTAAAAAAAACACAGCACAGAAAGCCCCGACCAACCTTCCACTGAAGTCCCTCACTGATGGAGAAGGTGATTCCCGTTCCACCAGTCCTGCTCTGGGGAGCTGTGGCGACAGACGGAAGCTTAAAGTCTCTCCGCGGCTCCTTCATCTCCAGAAATTTCTTAAGCCGCTGCTTTGTCAACTTCTGTATCTTGGTGGCTGTTGGAAGAAATGGACGATTGCACCAAACATGACAAGAAGACGTCTCCACCATAAAATGGAACTATGACAAAATCACACATTACAACTGCACACAATATACTGCTGGACAAATAAGTCCATTTTCCATAAAGTTCTGATCTACACTCGTCAACTTTTGATGCATCCCATTCATGCACAAGAAACACATTTGTACACATTCAGTTGAAAATTTCAATCGAATCCTTTCCGTCATTCCCACTTGCATACTTGAATGTGATGCGTCTTTCGGTAACCTTCAGGAAGCCACAAAGTGATACCCACAGTTTGCATAATCCACACCTGTTGGTGTACATTCTACTATTTGTTACAGTAGTTGCTTGTTTATCAAGGTGATAGTGTTGTATTTTTGTCTTATTCAAGAAACCAAGATTTCTGATGACAGTTCACTGGGAATTAATGCCGTCCCAGTGAATTTCATATACCTGTGATATGCTTATGCAAGCTTATACATTACGGTAAAAGGATCCTAAATTACGACTATATCTTAGCATGTGATCACTGCACACCTTGGAATCCTCCAACCCAAAATGGTGGAAGCCATGAGTCAGCTTTTGTTTAGAGGAACCTGAAAGAGCCAATAGCTGTGTGAAATAACAAACACCATTGTTTGGCCACTACTGGAAGGTCTCCTGAAGGTGCAGTGAACATGCGAGGATTATTTAACTCACAGGGAAGTCTTGGATTCTTGTCATGGTATTCCTTGAAGCGTCTGGTGAAGGAAGACCAGTAGGGAAGCATCTCTTTGAAGACGGTGTACTGGGCGTCATCAAACAGTGTTGGGTTATGGGGGTCCTTGCCTTTGTCTTTTAGATAGTTGTCAGTCTGTTTCAGCAGCTTGCTGGCAACCTCGGGCGGTACGTCAATCTGTCAAGGCAACAGATATTTAAGCTGAAACAAAGCTAATTCTGAGTGCCTCATCAACAGACGGAAAAATTTGAAACAAATGGGGTTAAGGAAGAGAGTTGATGAGTTAATACCTCCGTGAGATTTTTTGGACAGCGAGTGAATTATTCTGTTTGTTTTTGTTCTGGTGGCTGGCCATAGTTTTACTAGCCTCTCATTGGCCAAAATACGGTGGTTACATGGAGGGGGCAGACCCCATACTTGCCTGCAGTCCAGGGTTGGTGACTGGAGAGTCAATGAAGCAATCTACAATCACTTCAACCTTCCGCTTCAGCATGAACATATCAGAGTATGCATGGTGGGACTCCTGTGGGAAGAATGCATGGACACTTATAGTTATAGGCCTAGAAAGATAGATATGGATAAACTTTAATTATTTGTGGGGAACGTTTTTTTATCAAACCAAAAGTAATGGTTAACACACCAAAGTTAAGGCTGATCCTACATATCTTGACAAGCAGAGCAACCGGTCAAAATATTAACTGTCACTTCACAGGTAAAGTTACAATAACTGTCAATATACATGTCGATAAATGTTCCAAGCAAAAGTCAGCGAAGCATTGGTCAGATGAAGTATCCATCAAATTTGAACACTTTGGCTTGCAACGTAGTGTCTTCTACTTGGTAATTGTTTCCCTGAAAGAGCAAATTGATGTTTTGCAGCTCTGGCCTCTCATTAGTCGCACGATGGGCAAATCAATTTGCAAAATAAAGTGCTTCAAACTGCAAATTGAAGTGCCATGGGAATGTCGAAGGAAATATTGCCAGATTTGTCTCAAGTGCTGGTTACTGCTGCCTAGCATTTCATGTTGGTGCAAGCTGGATTAAACCACAAAAAGCTAGTTTGAAGCTTCCCAAAATATAAAAGGTACAAAGAGACCCTAAAACTTATCGTGTGTGACCATGAGGGTTAGCAATTGTTTTTAATGCACACCTATGATAATTTCATACTTTTCAGTTTCGTAAAGTACCTACAGTGTGCTTACTAGATAATCCCAGCCCCATTTTTAGGTACCTTAAACCTCTGCACTTCCAAATAGAAGACCAGGTCTTTCTCTAACAGCGGCATGGCGTCTTTCTCCCCGTACTCCATCAGGTATCTGTGGAAGTAGATCATCTTCTCGGGAGGCACTCCTCGGGCTGCCTTCAGCAGGAAGGACTGAAACTCGTTCTTGTCCTGGGATGTCGGCATCTGCTGACCAGAGTGCTGGGGATATTTGGGATTAGGTCAAAGGTCACCCAGTAAATCCAGAAGTAAAGGCATGAAAATGCACTTTCAATACTCGTATTTAACTTGAATTAAAAAGATGTATTTGCAGGATCAATCATTAGTTAGCACACTCCAATCAAAACATAATCAAAGAAGTCTGTTCATTGATGTACTCCTTTTCTTCAAAACTAAAAAAATCAATATAGCAAACGTACGCACATTCACGCAAGAAAACACTTTTTCCATTGTGTGTGCATTAGAAACCAGTGTTGTCCATCACAACTCCCTCCGAATCCATGTAAGTCCATCACAAGTCATTCAGTCTTAAGAAAATTCCCAAGTTATTCAAATGAACTGTGACAAAAGCATTTTTTGTCATTGTTCACCCTATTGTGAACTAGACTTGTGACTGGACTTGTGATGAATAGACTTGTGATGGACTCGAACACAGCACTGTCAGGAGCTTCTGTTTTATGGAGCAACAAACAGACCTCCATGTTCTATTCCAGAAAGGAGTTCAAAACTTCAAAGTGTAGAAAAACACTTTCCATAAACTCTATGACATCTGGTGAATGGAATGTTGATTTTTAATTGCACAGCAAACATTAGCAGCAGATATGTTTTGCAAGACATGCCAAATGTCACTTGCGCTAACTATGTAACATGATACATGAAATCTACGGAATAATGGAATGTGAATAAATGCTATTGCCACTTTGGGGACACTGAACAACTAACAGTGCACGATGTGTTGGAAATAAATGGGCTGCCAATGGGTGACATTTTAAAATTTGAAATATGGGCAGGACAATGAGTGATGCACAGCCATGGACACATGTATATAATCAACATGCCACAGTCAGCTACAGATTTTTGCCAACCTTTGCAATGAGAAAACAAGCGACCCTCTTCCAAGTCCTTTTTGCTCCCCATGCCACTTGCCCCACATTCTGCTTTTGTCTGTGTCTAAGCTTTGCATGCATGTTATTTGAGAGGTGAGGCTACACCATTATCACAGCAATCTGATGAGGTCAACACATTCCACCAAAGTAAACAGGTAAATGATCTCTGCATTTGAAATGAAAAGTGAGATCAAGGGGAGGCAATCAGTTGGCCAGTTTGTGGTGCTCCAAATATGAACGAGAATGTAAAACATTGAGTTGTTTATTCAGGATAATCACAGTTTGGTGTAAGCTTATACAGTGTACGTGGCAATGCAAGATAAGGGGAGAATGCAAAACTCTGGGCGATAATCCAAGGTTTCACAGGTACCCCACAAAACCCTACAAAACCCTGCAAACCTTGCAATTTGAGGAAAAGCTTGGGTTACTGCATGTTTGATTTCACATTCTCTCCTCCTTGTGCCTTTAATCTGAAGCTTTTCACACAATCAAATGAAAAAATTATAATTAGTGCAGGAGTTACATGTGCACGTACATTTGATCTTTCAACTGAAGTTGCAAGTCCAAAGCTGGTAACACGCTCTATCATTATGCACCCTTCCCATTTTGAAAGCAATGCAACCCCATGGATGAATGGTGGAGTCACAAAGGATTTTTTTTACAGTGCACCAACTTCTGTGCACCAACTTCACACCGAAATTCTTTAAAAACTTCACACCGGAATCAGAAAGCACTCGACCGCCTGCTTACCGGACCCTTGCCACGTCTCCGTCGTTTCCAGGCAAGCACCAAGCTTTGCGTGCTACCTGATCTCAGGGCCATGTCAAATTTGGAGTCTCCGCCCCCTCCACCTTGGTCATCCATTGACTCTGTGTGGGCCTGGGCACAAGGGATAAAGTGTTCATGGAGGGGAAAGGGGGGGCAAATGATATGATTGTGAGGATGAAGTGGAACCAGTGATATCCTGTGGAGTATGTGGCATACACGCAGTTGACATCAACCAATGAACATCTAACTTAAGAATTGCCTTGAAAGTATCAAAAAATGTACAGCGATAAATCTGGGGCAAGTTCAAGAGACATGTGTATTTACCACAGTTGAACCAACACTGCCCAAAGGATGGATGGTTTGAGCCATTCCCTGGGGCACGGTTGTGGCAATGGTTATCAATAGAATACTGTATATCAAATTATTGGTACAGAGGCCACCACTCACATAAAAATAGCGTAATTGTACAAGATATCACTGACCATGCACACTGCAGGATTTACGCCAAAATGCGGCGACATGATTTAACAAAACAGTTTCACTTGGATCATTCAAGTGTGACTCTTCTTTACGTGCCCACTGCCGACAAGCAACTGGCACGTGGTCAACCTATAGCTCGGCCTGAACTTGCCCCTGGTTTTACTCTAAGTTCAGAATAAAAATTATCATTCAAAATTGTTCTACAGCTTGCACTACATCAAAATTCTCACAATCACAATTGGTGATAAATGCAACAAAGCTACAGTATGCAAGCACTAACTAGCAGCTGCTGCTGTCTAAACTCTATTTAGTGACAACACTTTGAATGCAAACAACATTTGACAAACATACATGTTTGGAGCATCGGGCCACATGTACATGTAAATGGTGTCAAAATTCTCTAATTCACCTTTAAAAGATGGAACATAACATGGAAGGGAGGCACTCTCTTATTCACTGATTACAAGCCAAATTTTTCAACCAGTCTCACTTATTATTGTTCCCCTTCAATTCAATTTTGGCTAGATATAATTGTTCTTTTTCCAATGAACTTGTGATTACTGCTCGGGAATAGAAATTATGAAATTTACCATTGACACTAGTCACCACACAACAAAAAAAATTCAGATTCCTCCAAGTTTCTGTGACCTATGGCCAGTTTCCTTGTTACTTATTCCATTAGGACAGAAATATGGCTGACCCTGATTAGAAAGTATACTGCTCATTTTGTTTTTATTAAATCCTATGATATTGCCCCTTATGAAAAAAAATTAAAAACTACAGTTTAAATGAAACGGAATCTACAAGAAACTTGACAGTATAGATGGAGAGTTTAACAACTTCAGTCTTTGACGATAGCTATGTCACTATGTCACGATTCAGATGACTTTTCAATGGACCACCATTATGAATAGTAATATAAATATATACAACATTTTATAAATTACAACTAAAAAAAAGTAAAACAAGAAAAGTTTCAGGGATTATTAGTCAGTTTTATAGGAGGAAAACCCTAGATAATTGTTCCACTGAAAACCAACACGTCAGGTGGGGACTTAATTACCCAATCCACATGTCAACCTGGGCAGGATTTAAACCCAGGTTACTGAAGTGGAAGGTGAGGAAAGTACCGGATTCCGTGGCATGATATGATTGGACTTTCAGAACAGACAGGACCAGCAGAAGGATGTATAACTAAGACATCTAAAAAGAACACTAAATTAAACATCATACACTTAAACAAAAACTGTGCAATTTCACCTGGTTTAAATTGAAATGTTCTCTCCTTTGATTTCTGCCTTGAGAGTTCTGCCTGTTGTGGATTCCCATCAAACCTCACACAACAGGGAATGTTTACACCAAATGTTGTGGAGCTGATATTCACTCCAGTTTGGGGAAGAAACTGGGTAAAAGATGTTCCAACCTTTTCTTAGAATCTAGGAACTTTCGTGCCAATTCTTAAAGATTAAAATCACATTCTGTATATTCTTTGTTATGATGTAGACCAAGAGAAGTCAACTTAAATGTAGTTATGGATTTGGAAAATGACTTTTGAATGCCTATTGCTGAAATTCACATCTTGCTGACAGCCCTGTCCATTGTGAACGTAAGATCGCACATGCCAATTTAAAGTCCAAATCTCCACTGACATATTCATTTTGAATGCTGTTTGGACTTCCTGGGAAAAACCCTAAAAAAGCATTCTCCTTTCAAAATTCAGTTCAACTGGCCTGTTTGATGCCTTTCCATGGAAACTACCTGATAATCACTAGGTCTGTAAAGTTCATATCTATGAAAAAATTAATTCTGTTTGTAATGAAGTTGATACTAAACCCACATGCTGGAAAGTGCACAATGAAGATGGTATGACCGTGCTAACAACGTAAAGCAGACAAAACAGTTTTCAACAAAATTGTTTGATGACTGTGTTTCTTCACACAAGAGTCCATTTCTTGCCATTTTGTTACCTCAAAGACATGTTGGAAAGAGTATCTTGGAAAGAGTATGTGTGCAGCTTCACAAATTTACTGCCAAATTCCTAGGAGAAAATGTAATAACTTTATCGAAATCTCTCTGGGTAGGGTGGAATGGGCAAATGTTCTTGAAATGTCAGAAGTGACCGGTTGACACGCTGGACACGTGGGAGAAAAACACTAACAGGTTTTTTTTTTATTTCAACGGTGCAGAATTTGTTTGAGGGTCTGAAATGAAAACATACACACATACATGAAGCTTTGGCAATTTACGTTTGCTACAGTTGGGTCAAAACTGATGCCGATTGATGGCAGGGTTCAAAGTCAGCATAATGTTCATAATCCTTCCTGCTTTACGGGCAAAATATGGATCTTGTGTCCTTCACACTCTATGCACGTATATGCTGTATGTCATTCTGCTATGAGATCAATGGATGGCACTGACTAGTGAGTTGTTTCGGAGGGTGAATACCTTCGACGTTAACACCATCAGCATCTGCACCTCATCGGTGCTGAGGTAGATCTTATCGACACTGTCTGCCTCGGTCTGATAGACCGTGGAATCATAGATCTGTCACATGGGGATTCAACTGCTCATTAAAGTGCTATCGAAACTGGATTTTGGATCTTAAAAATAAGGTACATATCAGACAAATACATTTGAAAGTGCAGTGCATGCTGCCTTACCTGAATCTGCAGCATACTGAATTTGTTAAAACATGCATGCAGTCATGTCTTTCACGTACCTATGTTCTGAGTTTTGACAAATCCAACAGGTTCTTCCTTCATTAGAGATCTGTTCAAAATAATCCTACCAATTTTTTGAGCTTGTTCATTCAACCCCAGAATCAGTTGCACTCACTGCTGCAAAGTGAAATTCGATAGAATCCGAGTCTGAGAGTACCTTGAATGATTGAGAATTTCAGTTTTGGATGCAGCTATGCAAGAAATGGTCCAAGACACTATAACTGCACAAGCATTGGCAATGCAGTCTAAGTCATTTTGTCCATTTCTGGAGCTTCTCACCAAACTTTTTATCCACATAATCAGGTTTTAGCTCAAAATGAAAAGCCATTTGTACATGTACTTACAGACAACTGTGTCTGATTTCTTGGGCTTAATTTCAAATGTAGAATAGGCCTACATGTACATGTGTATTAGACAGTATTCGGTACGTAGTATTTTAGACCCACATGTACCTATATTCAGTAATTCATTAAAGAGCAAAACTGCAACACTTGTACAGTGAGCAACCTCATTAACTAATAATAATAATAACAATGGTTTCTTATATAGCACTTGTAATTTAATATCAAAGCACTTTTCCATTATTCCAAATGTGATTTTCTTTCTGATATTAAAAGAAGTGAACTTACAATCCAGAAGTTACTGAAGACCTGTTCCAGTTTGGGGATGACGTGCTTCTGGGCTGCCTCCAGGGTCTTGACGGTGGGCCGGTCCCCCTCATTGCTCAGACGAGTCAAGATGTCGTGGGATAAATCAATGGCCCTGAAGACAGCCGAGAGTGAGGAACAGTATGGGCTTGTATATCCTGTATTACTGTGCTCAGGTTGGATTCAGCTACAAACACTTGATGGTAACAGCCAACTTGAAGGTACAGTCCGTTATTTGTCATTCGTGAATCATGTTTGTGCAACAAAGCAGACAGCTGCAGATGTGGGACTGTACCTTTAAACATTCTCAGAAAAAAACCTAGAAATGAAATGCCACTAACACTTGATTGTGTAGATTCAAGCGCACATGAAAATTTGTTAACTTGTGAAAATGGGATGTATTCCTATGATCAAATTTATTCCCAACTGAGGAGCAGTATGATTTAAAAAGATAGTCTCACACTTATTAAATTCCAGAAGCAATGATGGTGCTTAAGAATGCCCATGAACTTGTTTACATGACAATTTACATGTATATCACTGTAATTGACCTGTACATGTACATATGGACTGCACTAATGCTCTCCTCTGTTTGGAAATGGGCAGGGGTCCAAATATAGACTTTATTCAAGCCATGACCGCGCTTTACAACTAGAAAGGTTGCAGGAACTTGCTTACTTTTTTGAAGAGGGATCAAAGTAAGTGCTGCTGATCTGTTTGGCCAGGTTGTATCGCTTCTCAGCATGGGCGTCTGGAAGACGCAGGGCAGCCTCGATATCAAAGTACATGTTGAAAGCACTCAGGTTCTCCTTGCCCTCAATCTCTTGCATGTAATTCTTGAACAGAGTCATCAGCCTATGCACAATGGGTACAGAAATTTCAATCACTCAATTTCAATTTTGAAAGATTTCCCACAATGAGGACGAGTGAGATAATTCTTTGTTTCATAAAAAAATGAACAAAAACAGAGGTAGCTCGGTTATCACTGCTACTCACTTTAAATTGTTTGAAATTATTTTCCCAGCAAAATCTCTGACATAGGCACAGAACAGCACTGTATAAAAAGCCAAATCTAAGAAGGTTCCATGTGATTCACACTATAAAATGTCGCAGTAGGGCTACATGCACATAGGAGTAAAAGTAAAATCTCGACAGCCCTCTCATCCTGAGATAATAATCATCACATCAAAACATGGGTGTGGTTGTATTCTGAGAAGATGCCACTGCTACAGTGGCATCATACTAATGTGCATGTTTTTCAACTTTGAGGTGCACTTGACTTTGGCAAGTCAGACAACCCTATTGGTTATTGCCAAGGAGAAGCAATCACTGTTAAATGCTTTCTTTTTCTGGTCACCAGATACAGTTGTGAAGTGGTCTAGACTGTTTTGCTCACAAATGGGACCAAATATGTACAGCAAAAGTAAAGCTGAGCATAGTTTTTACTCTGAATTCAGTATAATATGCTGTTGTAATACACAATTTTGGAGAAAATGACTTCACATGAGCAGGATTGTTTGCCACTTCCTTCCCCCCCAATTTCCTGTCCCACTCATCCTTCAAATGTCTCGTACAAACATAAAAACCAAAATGAGACGGACAAGTTTCCCTAGCTTCTTGCAAGATGTCTAAACTTGGAGCACAGTGTGGAGAAATCTTTGACTGGATGCAACATTCTCTTATGCACTAAGCATGGATGTCTTAATATGCACATTTAGCAGGCATCTCGCCTTCCCTGGCTGTGAGAAGAAAA
This sequence comes from Acanthaster planci, assembly GCF_054643075.1. Lineage (NCBI taxonomy): Eukaryota > Metazoa > Echinodermata > Asteroidea > Valvatida > Acanthasteridae > Acanthaster > Acanthaster planci. Next base: position 18,988,978 of record NC_141777.1, read on the forward strand.
ACCTCTTCCAGGGTTCAGATTAATGCTCTAAGTTTCGGATGAATATCGTCAGTGCCATTATTACTGTTTGTTCTTGGCCATCTTCTTGAATGTGGCATCCTCCCTGCTCTCCTCTGGCACTTTGGCGTCGGGCGGCTGGTATGTTTGGATCTGCGGCACCATCACTCCCGCCTCCTCCTTCCCTTTAACCCCACCCTTGTTTCCACCGGCCTTGGCCCCGTCCCCCTTCCCCATCGGTTCCTGGTCCGTCTGGAACTTCACCCCAGGCTTCTTTTTGGCCTCAGCCCGGGCCTTCTTGACCTGCCGTAGAAGCTTGCGCTGCATGGCCAGCTGCTCCTTGCGCTTCTTCTGCTGTGCTTTCTTCTTGGACTCGGGGCTGAGCTCCCGACCCTTCCGGCGGGCCCGGCCAGCCTTGGACGGGATGCGCTGACTACGCGACTGACGTTTGGGTGTTTTGGATGCTGTGCTGTTGACCAAAAAGTGAAATACATTTGATTGTGGTCTCACCAAATCCAGCTACCTTTGCCCATTAAAACCCAATGCTTTCTGAGGATGAAATCAATACACACAAGAATGAGAAAAGGACAACTGAACTCATGCAAACAGGGTACAGCACACAGTCCACAGCAAACCACATGCAGCCATTTCAGTTTCCACGATGCAATCACTTCAAATCAAAACAATACAATAAACTGCCTCGCTAAATTCCGTAGAAACAACTTCCAGTCCACATTAAGAGTTTGGGGGGAAGCAACATGGGGAATTCCAAAGGAACACATCTCCAACTGAATTCAAGCATGAACACTTGCTGATTCACTGGGCTTTGAACAAGAAAACTTGATGAATATTTTGAATGATTTCAGGATAAATACAGCATGCACATGCAAAATGCTACACAGACACCACTGCAAACAAACTAAGGCTGCATCCGAATCTGTTGTCTAGAGCTAGGACTAGGTCTTCGTTCCATTGGAAATGCATGGAGATGCATACACAATAGACCTAGCCGTAGCTCTGGAAGCCCGTTTCGGACCTAACTCAAGAAAGAGGCATGCTCCTCTCATTTCTAACATGCTAAATTGTGAAGGGAAGAATCAATTATATTCACATGCACTGGATTTACAAATCATGACCATCTAATATATTCAAGCAATAATCCTGTTAATAGCGGAACTTGTAGTGAATGATGATCACATACATTTTACTATTACCTGTACTGTGAAAAGTACATTTAGAAATTAACAGGCATCATGCTGAAGCTTTTAAAAATACAAGAAGTTGTATCATTAACCTTATTAATGCTTATGGGAATAGCACGTGTATATTAAACTGATCTGATCCAGGCTATCAAATACAAGGTCTGCACATGTGCTCAGAACTCTTTGATAGCTCGAGTATAAAAAATTCTTTGGGGTAAATTTTCTTCTGTATATGCAAAGCTTGAATATAATCCTCTGATTCTCAGTTCTGGAATCCTGACTTCACTGGAGCACAACGAATGAGTATCCTTGCTCATCCAAAGACAAAAGTGCATGGGTACTATTCTAGAATACAATTAAACACCCAAACTGGGCTCTGACCTTTGAGCAAGTTAATGGTCTAAAAGACAGCAAAGGGATTAGTTTGAAGTCTTCTTCACACACAAAAATCAGGACCCAATTTCATGGCACTGCTTCACCCCTTCTCGATGGGAATTTCTTTCCGAAAGCCAAGAATTCCAGCCTCGCTTGGCCAGGAAGGCCACCTGCCAAACTGCAAATTCTCGGTTTGTGGCCCAGCATGCTCTGCACGCTTTAAAATTACACAGTGAAAAGGCTGATTGTTCGGTTTCAAAGTGGGGACTATTGTGAAGCTGGTGATTATGATGCAAATTCGGTCTTTTCATTTCTGGGCTACACACAAAGACCAATTACCATGTACACAAGAGCCAGGGTCTGCCTTCTTTCACTGTGTTCGCTGGAGCGTGGGCCAAGAATATTTGCTGAAAAGCGGGCCGAGGATCTCAATTTTTACGGCGTGTCTTAACGCGTCCCGGCGCGAAGGGGTTAACAGTTAGCAAATCAATCATGCTGACTATAAACAGTAAGCCCCATTTTCATGGAGTACTTGGCGTGGCATAAAGCAAATTTTTCCCTAAGGTATGTGAGCCTTTTGCTCTGCTTACTGACTACGGTCTTCGTGAAATGCATGGGGCCTCTGTTAACATAAAATTGTGTGCTTAGTAGCACTGTGAAATTGGGCCCTGGTTGTCTCACACCGATGTACCGTACATGTATATGCTATATCAATTAATGTATCAAGGCTTGCTACTGAGTGTCTCATAAAAAAGATTTCAGAAAACTCAATCCACCATTTCTGGAGATCTCAATGCTTAAAAATTCAGTACTTCAAGAATCAAGTCCACAAGGTAGCAACCAACTTTAAAGTACGGCTGCAAAGTTTAACATTTTGGGTGTCACACCTGCATTCTAGAATACAGCATAATCTTAATGAGGAAAGCTGCCCATGAATGTTGATAATTGATTCCAATTGCAAAGATGGCATGAACTAACTGAGGTTTTTGACAAGGTCCGCAAAGTGAGTCATGATCCCCTCCTGGCTCACTTCAAATTTCAATATTTTTGTCAGTCCTCACCAAGTTTAAACTGCACAACTTGGAGAACACTGAAAGTATTTATGCTTTGGACCTGACTTCCACAGTATGAGATAACAGCACAGCATTCAGACTACAGAAAAATTGAATCGCTGTGATGACTTGCTGCTATGCAGTACACGTAGCTGAATGTGTACGAGTAATGATCTGCTGTGAATATTCCAGGAAAAATGATTCAGACTGTGATATCAACAAACAAGCTTTATCAGTGAGTACCTCATGCTGAACTACAAGGCTAGCAATTGGCAAAAATAAGGCCTAGTGTCTATACTTGATTTGCAGAAGTCACTCAAATATATTAATATATGCTGCATCATTCTTAAACAGACAGCCTTTGCATATTGTATATTCCACTACATTTGTTATTTTGTTGCAAAAAAATTTCTTTTTAAAATAAAGGCCAAATGACTTCACGCTTTGATACTCTAGATCTAGCACCATAATCATTCACCCTGCAACTCTGATGATCGGGGCAATAAATTTGTTGCTGAGCAACTGGGGGGGTGTGTTACTTAGAAACACATTAATACGGGAGTGCATGGTGAGTATTGTGAACGCTGTAAAATCCGTGCAGTTTGAGGGAGATGCAAAAGAGGGGACCAGGGAACAAACGTCAGCAATCATATCACCTGCTGTCATCATGATCACTGGATTCTGTTTCCTCACTGTAACTGTCCTCATCACTACAAGACACACATGGCCAGAGAAGAGGAGAGAAAACACCAAGAGTGAAGCAAGCAAGCAAGCGAGCAAGCAGTGGTGGCGGAGCACCACGCAGCACTTACTCCAAATGATGAGCTAGCCCACCTGACTGTGTCCGCAACCGCACGCTTGTTGCATGGGCGAAAAATCCCTGGGGGACTGGGGGACACGGAACCCCCGTGAACTTGGTAGGGGGGGACACAATGTCGAATGTCCCTCCACATTTTAAGCAAAACAAAATACTAAAGGAAGTGATGGATGGAGGATTTTCCCTTTTGAGTTTTTGTAAATGGAATAAGATAATAAATGCGGTGTGCACAAAAAAAGTGTAAATGGATGTCCCTTCCCCCCCATGATCGAGGAGAGATTTCCACCCATGGCCTGTTGCATACAGGGCTATATGGTAGTTTATAATGGCGAGCAAATTCTGCAGTACATTTACAGTACACGCATTTGTGCTAAAAAAGAGGGAGAGTATTTTCTTGCTAGAGTCCTAAAACTGTGCTTTGTGGAAGTACACGATTATCACATTGCGCATTATACTTGAGTCTCTCACAAGTCCTTTCACGCGCACACTCACAAGTCCTTCCGTATCAACGGTCGCAAGCTACAGGATGCATAACAATTACAAAGGAATGCTTTTTTCACAGTTCTCTGAATGGCTTGTCACTTTGACTGGTATGACTGGATGACTTGTAGAGGGCTTGTGATGGGTCTGATGGACCCTCCAAGAACCTGGGATGAATTTGACTAAAACAAGAATCAAACTTGCAAAGATCCTTAAAAGAAGCATGCACACAGACGCTTGTAAGCTCTATCAAGTAAACATTAAATTCACAAGTGCACACGACCCCTCCATGCTCACTGCATGCTAAAATAAAATTGATGCAACACAATAATACATGAACACAATACATGTACATGTATATTCCCAACAAATTCCAATATCTAGGTGGACACCGTTTTGGACAAATGCAGACAGCTATCAGTTGGAATAAGTGCTCAATTCATACCCACATACAAAAGAGACAAAATACTGTAATATAAATGTAGCGGAGCATCAGAAACAAAGTATACAAATATCCACTAGGACGTCAGTAGAAAATCAGCAGAGTGAGACATAAATTTCAGAGGATGTCATTCCACTCTCGATAACTCTAATGCGGGTGTAGCTGTACAGGTTATTTCTGATGCAAAGCTGTGCAAAGCCTGCTGGGCACCATGCTATGAACATACACGTAAAAGCAGAAATGGTCCAATAGTTATCATGCGGTGAGTTTACACAGCTCAAACATGAGGCAGATTAAACGATGGGATGAATTAATCATGCAAACAAATGGTCCTAGGCCAGGGAACAAATAGGCCAAGTTGCAAAAATATTGAAAATAATCTGAATTGGCTACAGGTGACTGTGTGTGTTCAAACTTTTGATTGGAAACAGTACACTGTAATTATAGCTTCTTATCATTAAATCATACTGTGAGTAACAAGGTCGGTTCAAGTGTTTTGTGTCTAGAATTAAAATTCCTTTATTGCTACAAATACATAACCCAGCAGATCCGCTGTGAAGGGTGATGAGGGGTAATGCCTTTCTTTCAGCCTGCCAAAAATGGGGGTATAAAACATGGGTCTGAATATTCCTCATTTGTTTGATAGCTAACACTCACTCCCTCAAGTCAAACATGGATTCACCTGTGCGGCACATCTGACACTTTCAAGATGATGTTCTAATAATGAGGCAAAGCACCGGTACATGTACAGGTCATACCCACATACAAAAATAACAATCACACTATGTCTAACATGAGGGTATTTGATCTCTGAGCAAAGCTTGCTAGGATCATCATCAAAAATTGTCTGCTTATAAATATATGTCGGTTGATAATATATTAGCAACTTGGACCTGATCATTTTCTATGGCCTAGGAATGCAAATGAACAATAATGGCAAAAAAACAACAAAAACAAAACTCTAAGTATCCACTTTGCACTCTGTCACATCTTCCACAGTTCTTTGCAGTCTGCGACCCTCAAACATGTCAAAGTTCAGCTGTGTTCTACAATGTGTGTACTGAATATGACATTGTACGGCTTTAGAGTAAAGCCATTCAAAAGCCATTCATAAGGCATACCATGTAGCTGGATTCACACCAAAACATGTCCATTTCAGACAGGGCATGACAGATCACAGAGCTTTCAAGATGTGAGAATGAATGCATAACAGCACTGAAGGATCCGGGCCTTGTCTGAATTGACAATTCCAGCTACAACTGTGGCTTGCAGTTTCATCATTTCACCACTGCTGAGGCTAGCCACAACCACCACCAAAATGCCAGATTCAGTCACTACCTGTCTTTTCACATGACAACTCTAAGATATCTGAACCCTATTAAAGACACCTTCTTCCAACTTGTATGGACAATGTAGCAGCATACATGAACGTAAGCATGTACATGCATTGATATATTATTTTTTTTACAATTATTCCCAAAAGGTCAAGTTCCATTGACACATGCAGTGAGAACAGCATGCACAAAGGTTCACCACATTGAAATGTTCGTATGTACCTTGATCTATGAGTTACCATGGAGACAGTGTGAGAGAATCATGTACAACATCACACAGGGAGGGAGCTGACGAATGAATCATCATGAAGGGTGAGCAAAAATATGAAATATGGAGATGAAGTCCACCTTAGCGATCACAAATTTAATTAACCCTGAAACAGCCCTTTCAGATCAGTTGTTCAGCAGTAATGTGCAATTTTGGGGGAATGTGGTATGCCTGCACATTCATGCTTGATCAATCAACCAATAAGAGTTGGTATCAACACTGCCATTTGACACCATGGATCCTACATCATTTTTCACCAGTGGCATAACTAAAGCAAAAACATGTCTCCCTTTCCCCAACAGATGTCTGCGCCCCCTCCCACTGAAGACAAGTACACACCCCCAGATGCCCCTCTCAAAGTTCCACAACACTAACGTCATTGCTTTTCACATGACAGAACGAAGAGTGAAGATTTTGACTATCTGCCTTGTTTGGCATTGAGTTATAATGAGCGCTACACAGAAGTGGAAAAACCTCATGCCTCACTAATACCTCAGTGCAACCAAAAATTAAATCTTACAAAAACTGTAAACGTGTAAGAAAGAGGATTTCTCTCCCCCTATTTCTATCCTCCCCCCTCCACTGCCACTCCCCTCCACTGCCACTCCCCTCCACTGCCACTCCCCTCCACTGCCACTCCCCTCCACTGCCACTCCCCTCCACTGCCACTCCCCTCCACTGCCACTCCCCTCCACTGCCACTCCCCTCCACTTCCACTCCCCTCCACTTCCTCCCCCCTCCACTGCCACTCCCCTCCACTGCCACTCCCCTCCACTGCCACTCCCCTCCACTGCCACTCCCCTCCACTGCCACTCCCCTCCACTGCCACTCCCCTCCACTGCCACTCCCCTCCACTGCCACTCCCCTCCACTGCCACTCCCCTCCACTGCCACTCCCCTCCACTGCCACTCCCCTCCACTGCCACTCCCCTCCACTGCCACTCCCCTCCACTTCCACTCCCCTCCACTGCCACTCCCCTCCACTTCCACTCCCCTCCACTTCCTCCCCCCTCCACTGCCACTCCCCTCCACTGCCACTCCCCTCCACTGCCACTCCCCTCCACTGCCACTCCCCTCCACTGCCAATCTGTCGTGCTCTTTCAGGGTTAAAGTATGTGATCCTAGGGCTAAATTGTAAAAATGACTCAGATTTTTCATAAAAACAGACTTTCAGACTGACACACATTTAAATTGAATAACAAACCCATGGAAAACATGTTCGGCACTTCTTTGTTAAACTCAATAACAAACATGACAAACTGATTAAAATCAGAGAGTTTAACCATAATTGTTGTAAAAGCCAGAATATATATGCAATGTCTACACTGGCAACTTCTCTGAAATGTATCTCGTTAGTGTGAGGTGTCGATTTATTTTTTGTTAGCTCGAATGCAGGCTGTATGCATAAATGTGCAGATTTGCCTAATAGCATTTCACCACATTATTATGCAGCAGCATTAGCAACTTCCATTGCTAGACCTCGGACACCAGCTTCCTGCAAATGAAGTTGGCAACCTGCTTGTTAGTTGTCCATAACTGAACAAATAAATGAAACTACTCTACACGGCACCATTACAACTGTACACCGTGAAAGACGAGTGAGTTACCTGGCTTTAGTTAAAGCAAAATGGACTTGGCTAAAATATCCGGGGAAGACATGGAAAGAGAACATGGCTGAGTGAACAATTTCAAATAAATAATCATTTTTGATAACCTACAAACTGAGAGAGAAAAACAAAATCATTAAAGAGTACAGTTCAAAGCAGCTATGTTTTTATGACAGAAACTATGCTTGGTGCACACACTACAGCAAAGGGAATGTACAAAAGTCTAGTTTCTGCTGGCCATAGTGAAGTGGAAATTAATTTCTCATGGATTCTAATGGTAGTACATAGCCTCTACGATCTTCTCATCTATTTTGCATAGCATGTGGAAAATAACAATGTTCCTTGCCAACTGAAGCAAATATGAACCACGTACATGTACATCCGAAATTATTAAGTGGGTCGACATTGGAGCCTTATTTCTTTATACTTTAAATTTGGGGTTCAAGGGTGGGGTCAAAGTTCAACGTCTACATAACAGCTCAACTCACCGGCTGGACTGTGCCTTCTCGTTGACGGCCGATTTGGCAGATGAACGGTGGGAGCTTCTGGAGGGGAACCTGTCCTCGGGTCTGGACCTACATCTGTACAGCATGAAAGCAAGCACACGAGGAGCAATTAGAACAATAAGGATCCATGTGGATGTGGGGAGTTGTTTGGTTTGACTTGGCCAGTGACAAACACTGTCTTCTGTGTGTCTGTTGAGGGGAGGGGTGTGGGTACGCCTCCACCATATTGAAGAGCTAATGTCTCCATTGGAAATTTAGTGGCACTGTTCATTTTAGAAAACTACACATACGTGTACACACGGCTATATACAACACAAACATTAAGTCCTCCATTAAAACTATTGCTAAATTGGCACATCTTGTGGTTTGAAAAACAAAGCTTTGACATGAAGCAGCTAGTTTCTGGAAAAGTTGCAGTGTAGCAACATTAATTACTTTCAAAGAGTGACTCAAAAAAAACAATATTTTTGTACAAGGGCCACGGGAATCAAGACTTTCCTGAGAAAACTTGTGAATTTTGTCTCAAGAGCTCTTGGAAAACACTGAACACATACAGTGTACGGGTCAATAACCATTACTTCATGAAAGCCAAACCTTGATTTACAGTAGAAATGTTAGCCATTTTCTATATTTCCCATGGACGAAGGTCAGCATGGTCAGGGACAGTATTCGTGGACAGCATTACAAAACCGAAAGGCATGAAAAGTTAGAGTATTAGCAAATGAGCATGTATTATCAGTACAACATGTGCATGAGTGATATAAGTCAGTAAGGCACAACCTAGGACAAACATGGTGCACTACAAGATAGCACAGATGTTGACTTTAGACAGACAGGCAGATTAAGAAAGAGAGTGCAGACATACGACACTCCCTGTCCAAAATAGATGCCACTGTGGTTGGCGCCACTGAGACTCACTGTAAGAACTCCTTGAGGTCCTCCTTCAAGTACATCAGCCACTCCCTCTGCAGCATCAGCACAGCGTGCTCCTTGGCACGGTTAAAGGTGGATGCCTCCACGAAATCACTGGTGGTCAGGAGACGCCGGTGGATGTTGTCCCTCTCGTAGGGATCTATTCCTGTGGGCAGAATCCAAGCCATCGAGAGCAGCACATTAAATACATGTAGGTTTCAGGTGAAACAAAAGCTTCAGGTGAGTTCTATTGGTAACTATCTCTATACTGACTGGATAGCAAGTCTGAACTGATGGGTGGACATCACCGGGCACCATCTTTGGAGGCCCAAATTCTACGCATGCGAGTGTTGGAGACTGACCCAGAGACAAGATCTTAGTCACAGAGGATTATCCTACTTTTACAAGCCATTTCATCGAGTGGACCTAGTTTTTATATTTATGCCAAATGCATTTTATCATTTCCCAATAGTATTATTCCACAATGAACTTATCCCTGAAGCAGAATGTTTCTGCCAAATATACTGATTTTTCTAAATGGCGAGATACACTACCACAAGCACAGTTTTTTACAAACATGGACTAAACAAATGCTGACCAAAGGTGATAATTTGTTCAAACTTTGTGCAACATTACAGCTGAGACAATATCTTGAAGTGTTATTTGCTATAACACCTGTCTTTGGCCAGTAGGACCCCATATACACCGTATGCTCAACCTAAATGACAAGTCTAAGGCTCCATCCAAATTTGTTGTCTGGAGCTAGGTCAAGGTCTTCACTCCATTAGAAATGCACAAAGATGTGCAGACAATAGACCTAACCATAGCACTGGAAGCCGTTTCAGACACAACCTGAAGCTATGTGTGTACTAACTCAACGGGAATCACTCAGGCACGGGGATGTGAATTTACTAGAACATACATGTACTTCAACGTCCTCCATGTTATCACACAGAAAATCCCTATGTATCACCAGCTGTGGAGTATTTAAACAAAAATCTCATTTTTAATGCATGAATCATTGAGTATCATCCGATGCTACTCAAAATTACGAACAAGCATAACACGCTATGCTGCACCAAGCCAGATGGAGGCCTAATTTGTTATCGGTCATACCAGTTTATAGCTACATGTGTGTATCACACACACTTCCTCTTTGGTGAAGGCCTAACACTTTGGAAGAAAGTTTCCGCCTGAAGACAAGAGGCCTGCACAGATCCGGATCCCGATCAGTGGTTTGATGTTGGTTCACTGACACCAGAACCTGCCTAATGGGATACAGTGAACCGGCCTTGGGACCACTGATGAAAACTCAGATCCGTGTGGAACAAAAAGGCCCAAAGATAGCAATGGCTTACAAGAAATGCAGGGATATGCATGTAAATGTTAAACAAGGATGTTATTCTTTGGGAAAACACTCAAAGTTAAATCACAATACATGTAAGAAGAATATGGCGTTGCATCATGCAAAGCCATTGGAGAAATGCGACTTAAATAGTCCAATTTTTTAAAAAGATAACTAACTGAAGGTGGAATTTAATTAATGATGAAACCAACTATGTATGCTTACACGTACCAATATTCCACATGCCTCCATCCATGATGAATTTGTTGAATATGGACCAGGCATGCCCCATACGCAGCAGCCTGTCTGCTGCACGGTCCTCGGCAACTCCGTAATCAGTCACGTCTTGCCAGAAGAGAAGATTGGCCAGCAGCCTCCGATCAACTTGTCTTGAAATGAAATCAAACAAAGACGACAGTCCCGTCAAAGATTTTGATTAAGGAAACTCAAATGCACGAGAATTTAGTGTGAAATAAACTGAACTAAAAATGCCACACTTTCACAGACACTCCTCGAGAACCCTTTCTTGGCTTCTTATCTGGCCCTGAAAATTTCTGTAGGCTTATAATGTTTGGAACATGTGAAAAGACTCTTCTGGCTTCATATCTTCTTAGCAAAGCATACAGGACATATTGTCCTGGCATCTCCAATGTTGGTGGCTGTAACATCAGACAAGTCAAAGGCAGGGACAGATTAGGTATGAGAAATGGCCACAATGGACTAAACTGCCAGTATGCAATACAGCCTCTTTCCAACTGACATTGCTCATTGCTAAATGTTAAAGATTTGTACATTTGAAAATTTGATAATAAACTTGTCGGAAAGCTTACTTTTCCAGGTGGCGTTGAAAGGGCCTACCAGCCTCTCTGTCACAGGCCAGGCCAATGTGGAATCGAGCTGACAGCGGCCGCGGCACATAGGGTACCGCATCCAGGTCCACCAGCCGGCCCGGCCGCACCACGTCCTCCATGCGGCGGCCAGCCGTGGCCACCCGGCTCCAGTCGCGGGCGGTGGAGGCCAGCCGGAAGCAGGAAGAGGGCCGAACCGGCAGGCTGTTGACCAGGGAGATGGAGGGCAGGAAGGAGAGCTGGGGAGTCTTGGGGTCTCTGTCCATGTCGGAGACCAGCGAACGGTGCTTCTCGGGGCTAAAAATATAGTAAACAGACAACTTTGTCACTGACATACGGCACAAAAAACACTGTGAGGGGGGCTGATAATCTACAATATTCAAGAAAACGGTGGCAATACCTTAAGTCGCCCATTCTCTCCTTGTGCAAGACAAATCTGGCCACCCAGTAGGAGCGCAATCTCCTGAGGACGTCATACTGGGTCCGTGTGAAGACTGATTCACTCAGCCCAGTGTTACCCTGTGCTCGCTTGATTTGTTCTTTGGCGTCTGATGTGAGATTGAACTTGTATTTATCCTGTATGTCTCTGTAAATTGCCAACAAATCGTCAAGTTCATTAGCATCACGTTACAGTCATCTAATACAACAACTGGTTTTGAACTAAATTCAAACATTTGCTTAAACCGTGAGTTTTGGACAATCCAAAAGATCCATGGCTGTCAAATGAGAGAACGTTTTACATTTGGCACATACAGAAAAATATCTACACCAAGTACACACATGGTACATCTGAAGTTCATACATGAACACTTCTAATTGCGCACTTGCAGTGAGTTGAAAGAGTTCAACATCCTCTGTTACCCTGCCTTTGAAATTTGAAATATTCTGGTAGCTCTGGAATATTTTAAACTGTATGTTCAAAAGAACTGTAAAAGCCCAGAACCGAACATCAAACACTGCATTTCTTCTTTTGTTGAATGTGATGGCACATTATCTTCCTGGTACATTATTGTTTAGTGACATACTCTCCTTCCTAAAATCTATTTATTAGATTTTTTTTTCTGTTTTGAGCTTGCTAAATCTGTTTACTTACTACATGTTGTTACTTTAATAGATGCAAATAATGAAGCTTATCAAATACTTTCAAGAAAATATTGAGAAACTAAGTTTGAACAGTTAAAAAGTTTCTACTAAATAAACAGTAAACAACAAAAGTAAACATGTATGCGGCTACCAATAAAACAGTTATCTCAAACATAATTACAATGTGCTTTCACAATAAACAAAACTTAAATGGAGGATATGTTCAGCGAGAGATATTTAATTCAATGCCCTTGATACCTGGGTTGGCCTTTGATTATTTGGTGTGGAACTGTGTAAGTTTGTTCCAACAGCTGTGATTGTACACATATTCTTACCTAAATAGTCTGGTCATGGTTGGATTGGTTGCAGACTCCCCCATGTGTATTGCTTGCACATTGTCACTGTACAGCTCACAGTCCAACCAAAAGTTCATCATGTCTTCCCCAGCTGTGTCACTAAGAAAGGACTTGAAGGCCGTCATACCTTCAAACTTGGTATTTGAAAAGGACCGGAAAATAACAAAAGTTATGGTTGGGCATTGCGAAGTTATTTCAGCGTGAATAAAACACAGACAAATATACCATAAAGATGCACTTTATTATTCTTGATGACTTGTTGCTGTATGTATTCCAATAAAATTTTTCTTCTTGATCCAACAAATTTACTGGGATTGGCTGACTGCACATTTAAGGTAGAGATTTATTCAGACTCCAATGTTGGTTTTCAAATATCCAAAAGCTTTTGGGCCAGTTTGTTTCACATGCATCTGGATCTCGATCAATGATCCCATCACTACTTCATTCCATCCATTAGGCGAGTTTTGGTGTCAGTGAGCCAATGACAGATCATGGATTGCAATCTGGATCCGCGTGAAACAAACATGCCCTTTGCGTACTCGAGTAACCATGTTTTTAACCAAATGAAAGCGTCAACACTCACACTGCCAATGATGTGCTCCTTGAGTTGCTGGAAGGTGACGCGATGCCGTCCTTCCATCTCTCTCAGCTCCGACTCAGTCCGCTCATCCTCCTCATCATCGTACTCAATGACGCTGGCCGTTGCCGTGGCCGCATCCTCTTCGTCTTCGGCATCTCCAGCCAGCAGACTCTGCTCCAAGGGGGTCTGGTAAATGGAGCTTCCAGCCGGAGGGTGGACAGCATAATCGTCGGAGGGAGACGGAACCCTGGCAGTGAACAAGATATCAAAGTCACTCCTTTGTGCCAAACGAGGCAGGAATAACTTCAGACAGCCAAGCCAGGATTTCTCAACACAAATCTATGGCTGATGAGGAGAGAGAAATTTCTACCATCATTAAGCAAGGTAAACACTGCAGGCTTCAATGTTAACTGGAACCAAGACTCCCTCCATACAGTTGACACTTGATCAGGTTGTTGATGTTAATAGCACTCTTATGACAACTACGGTTAAAAAGAACAAAATCTGAAGTGCCAAGTCTCTTCAATTCTTTTTCTGTGCTTTTCTGACAAGGTTCCTGTTGAAATTATGTACATGTGATTTGGCTGTTCCTTGCAACCTTGTTACAACAAAAGTTGACTGTATTTCTGAGATTGGCAAAACATACATACTTTACCACAGGATTCTGACATTTGGAGCCCACTACTCAAGACACATCTACCAGTGATCATTAACACATCCACAGAGCTAAATTATTAAGCTCTACACCTCAGCTGGTCAGGTACACCCAAGATAACAATCAGGACCAACTAATTTTCCTTTATTTGTGCCAAATATTTACAAGTTTATCCAATACGATCATTCTGACATCAAATTTTTTAAAAAATGGGCATACCGCTCTCTCAAAACGCTCATATTTCTAAGACAGATCAGCCAAAACTGTCACATGACACTTTTTTAACTGATATGCTAAATACACACAGGCTGACACAAGTGAGGCCCTGAACTATAAATGACCGTAACAACAAAAGCCTGCATCAGACTAAATTGAAGCTTCAGAAATGTACTCATGATGAATAATTCCATCAAGCTGTGAGATGGACCCATGAAAAGGTTTTCAGGTTAAATCCATCTGGCATCTGATCATGTGTTTTACCTGTCTAAAAACTGGAACGTGCTGCTTGATTCCTCCAATGTATTGCTGAGAGTATCATCAGTGTTGGGGATCAGGATGGTGGTTTTCTTCTTCGGTGAGATACCCTTAATCCCTGGACTTCGAAGGGCACTCTTTCTGCTGGCTAAGAAGGTGAATTATAAAAACCAGAACAAGACAAGCATTATAACCTTCATCTGCACATTCAGCACTGTTGATGAAGCTATAGCCTAAACACAGTCTTCTTTCTGGACCACGAAATGAAATCCTAAATTAATGGCATATTAACATGTTAATAGGGAGGAGAAGATTTAATTTTGAAATGTGGCAAAATTACTGGCAAATGCAATTGTATGCATTTCCAAGTGTGCCATCAGATGCCCTGGCTGTTGCACCAAGGATTTGCTATCTTTTTCTCCTTGCACTTTTCTGTTGCACCTGACCTGTGTAATTTGACATGAAAATATCACTGAAATTGACTTCAAGCTGAATTTGTTTGTTTGGCAGGAAATCTGCATTACATAAAGAATGTGTTCTAAACTTTCTGCATCATACAGTATGTCAGATGTGACTAGGGACTCAAAATAAATTTGGACTCTAAATTTGCAGAATGACTCAACAGTCTTATGGATTCTGAAATCAAAGAGTACTGTGGTTGGTAAGTGGATGCTGATACTAGGGTGGTTTTCATTCCGGAATATGTACAGATAGAAGGTAAAGATTTCAGAGTTTTTTAAGCTTGCAATTTTGAATAAAAATGTCTATCTTCCCCTCCTATTCAGTACATAAGTATTTGAAAAGGACAGCAGGGGTGGATCCAGCTTTCTAGAATTCACTCTTATGAGAGGTTCTACGAGTAAATGTCCCTGACATTGGAGAGTCCAAGGTATAGCTTTCCCTCCACCCCCAAGAAAAGAAAAAACTTAAAACCATGATACTCTCTCCTACATTCTCAGAAATGTTGAGAATAACTAAAGAGCCCTTAGTCAAGTTCAGCTGCATGTTATGAGGTTACGAGTATCCCAAACATTGTCAGTAGCTACACTGGGAGGATGCAACCTCCCTAGTCCGCTACTGAAGTATGTGATCACCAAGTATTTTCAAACTTTTTCCAGCACATTTATGATAATTGCCGGTAGAGTTCCACGCTGTCACATGGCACAACTTGCCTGCCCCTCCGTCCTGCTTGCAGCTGCTCTCAGCATCCCCATTCAGGCTCAGCCTCTGCTGGACGTCCTCCGTGAACTCCGCCATGTCCCCCACCCACCCATTCTCCGTTGGCTCTGCCTGCGGGTGGGGTGGCAGAGGGTTGACTTTGCCAGCTGACCGCCGGCCTGACGCTGACTTACTGGAGGGCTTGGCCATGGCAGCATCACGGTGGCTGTCATTGGTGACAGCAGCAGGTACTTCAGAGTGGACTTCATTATTCCACATGGGACTACTTGGGCCTGTTGCAAAGACCATTCCCAACAATCACTTAACCATGTGAGTAAATCTCACTAATCTGGCCATTTTGATGGATTCATTCACTAAATGTACACACAGAAATATTCTCCCATCCAGCATCCCCTCAGGGTCCAATTTGTTCTCGTTATGATTTTCCTGAAGGCAGACTCACACTTGAGGCGAATGCACCAGTGAAGTAAATTTAGTGTCTAGAAACATTTACAGCAAGCAAGATTCTGTTGAGCTGAAATGTGTTCAAACTTTTGTGAATTTATAGCAAAACTGTTTGATCTGACATCACAATTCCATACTCACGTTCATGTTTGCACAAAGTATGTATAAATCCTGTATGTATTAATCCTGCAAATTTGGACAGCTGATACATGTATCTGTACACAAAATCTGGTACTAATTGAGAGCAACTGCAGTTCAAGTAACTACATGTAGTTCATTCTGACTGGAGTGATCTATTCAACTATTCTGTGCTTGTCTACCCAGTGTTAAATGTACTGGTTTAAAACCACTTCATGGCAATTCTCTTCCCTTAACATTAGAAGTAAATACTTTTCACAGTCACCGTTACACATTTAATTTACTTTTAATATGAAAAAATAAAGACCAAACGAAGAAAGAAATCCTCACCTATGTCTAACATGGGAGGCAGACTGATGCACCGGCTGCCAGGCCGCAGATATCTGAACATGGCCATGCGTTCATTTTCATCCAGCCAGTAGGCATAGTCGCTGCCCTCATTGTCGTACATGGACGGCTCTCGGCTCTGGGCCAGGCTGGCCGAGGTGGAGGTGAAGCTGGTGGTCTGGCGGCTGTAACCTCGCAGGCCGCGGGAGGAGTTCTGCCGGCTGGTCGGCCGGCGCTCGTCCAGCGGCCGCAGCAGCAGCTTGCATAGTTTGTACTCCAGGAAGAGCTTTGTTCTGTTGGAGATCAACCAGAGACACTGAAGACAAAGCAACAAGCATGATCACGACCCCTCTGTTCTTATACATTCCTGTATTTTAATGAGCCTTGATCTATCTCTAGAATAACCATGGCAAAGAGCACGCCCATTTTTTTAATGTAACAATCGAATGTTCCAACAAAAAGGAAGTTGCTGTGGTAAACTTACTCCAGCCTTTGGGTTCTTTTCTTTTTCAGTTTTTCAAGCACTCCAGCATACACAGCCAATATTCAATCACTGTGACAAATTTCAATTACAACATGTGCATGTACAATGCATGCACATACATGTCTTACCTACATGTATTTGAATGCCGTTATCGAAACTCAGACATCAAAATTCTAAATTTAAAAGAAAAAATCTTACCTCCAAATGTTCAAACCATTGCAAAAAGACAGATAATGAAATTTCTTTTAACGAAATATCACAAGTGCCATACTGGAAGAAGATTATTGATGTTTCCTCAGCAAAACCTTGCAATAATACATTATTCACAAGGCTTTACATTAACCATAGAGATACTTGGAAACTTCAGTCCAGCCAGCTTTATTAGATTATATTAAAGCGACATAACTACACTGCTCAAAATGTTACAAAGATTATCTAGCTGGAGACTATTAAGCAAGGATAGGCATTTATGTCAGTTTCACACAAATTTTTATCTTTCTGTTCAAAGAAATCACATTAACATGTACTAATTATCTACAGAACTTCAGAACATGACGAAAACCAAATATTCTCTAAAAAAACAGCTGAGAGCAGATTAAATTTTGGAACCATGTTTTCGCAATGGAAATAGCTGAGCAAATGCAGGTCTCAAAAAACCACAACAATACCTCAAAAATAGCGGTAGCCTCTCTTTCTTTGCCCAGTCTAGGATTCGCTCTCGTTCTTCGTCCCCTGGTGCGTATGCAGCAACATGGCGCAACTGCAGACGCGATCCAGGGATCCCCTCCTCCAGTGATGCCAGAGCAGAATTTGTCTTCTGCCCGTCATCGTCCACTTCTTGGAATGTCCCCGTCAGACGATTGTAGTAAAGGGGTTGAGGGAATGCCTAAATATTCAAAATATTTGCATAAAAATTCCCTGTTTTGAAATTTCTGCATAATTCCACATAAAACATAAACAAAAAGTCACCAAAACATCTTGAGAATGTTTGGATCAAAACAAGCATAAAAAAGTAGAGTGAACAAAGAAGGGACAAAACAAGGGGAAAAAAGGCTGTATAATTAAGATCTCTTACAATCCCACAGTAGTTTTAAAATACACCAATATTGACTGCCTCGAGTGATACAACAAAACAGGCCACTTTTACGTAACACATCACCAGACAAAGCAGTTAACTATTTTAGTGATATCATATTAATTGAACTAAAAGCTTACAAAAATAAGCCTCTACTTTAATTTGTAATGAACTCATAAGGCGCTTGTACATCCAAGCTTCCTCTTGATGAAAATATTTCCACCTACATGTATTATTGAAACTCTTGAATCGCACAATGTATGTGCACATGCACACAGACACCAAACTTCAGTGGCTAATCTGATAGCATTCCTCAGAATCAGTCAACATACAACACAATATTGACCAACTGACAGACAGAATCTGCGGGTGCGATGTTACATGTACCACGCCTCAATTTTTATTTCATATTGTTTCATTAAACCAGCGAGTCACATCAACCAGTCTTTAATATCCAACAAAACCTTCAAAC
This sequence comes from Acanthaster planci, assembly GCF_054643075.1. Classification (NCBI taxonomy): domain Eukaryota; kingdom Metazoa; phylum Echinodermata; class Asteroidea; order Valvatida; family Acanthasteridae; genus Acanthaster; species Acanthaster planci. The sequence goes on from NC_141777.1 coordinate 19,007,429, forward strand.
TTCTAATTGAAACTTACCGGTAGCTGTAGGAATGCATTAAAGTAGTCCAGAAACAAATCGTCATAGACGAGAAGAGCCTCAAAGTTCTCCTCACTCACTTCAATGGCTGTCAATCAAGGTAAAAATAATAGATTTGAAGACTGAATTGAAAGCCTCCTTCATGGATATGTATATTAAAAAACAACATCAAACTGATAAGAGCTAATTTTCAACCACTGCTGCTGTATCAGTAATTTGTAAGACAATTACATGTACATAGTCGGATAGAATACATTTTGTTGGAAACACAGACGCCATAAAGAAACCTGGAATCATAGATATATACAGGTACCAGAAGTTGCTGAGCTGTCAGTGGCTGGTGTTGTCCTCTTTACATGTACATGGACATCCAACTCCATTTTTCCAGATAAACTACACCCATGCAGTACATACATGTACATGTATCTGTCACAGTAGGTCAGAGTTTTGTAGTGTGCTGGTCTCTTATCTCGTGATAAAGAAAAACCAATACCTTATGCAAACTATGCAAAAAAAAGTTGTGTTGCTACTATAAATGAGGCCAGCTCAAGTGGCACTTCGTGCATTAATGTGTTACTTCGGCTAATGCATTGCCGCTTGATGGCTTGGCCGATCACTTGGTACCGAGGTATGCGTTTCTGCACTTCAAAGTACAAAGTTAAAAACGTGCGCATCGTCCATACAACCTGTGAACTTTTATATCAGTGAACACAGACATCAATGACAGTTGCTGGGAAATGTACAACTGTATGCCGGCACTTGAGGGCTCCAAAGTTCTGAGCTTGAGACATACTGTATTTTACTCTCAGAGACCTCTAAAAACTTGGACAATGTTGTTGTTTGTGGGACAGATTGACAACTGCATTTATTCAACCACAGTCAACTAACCATTGGACCAAACATGCCAAAGGCCCATAAAACCTAGTAGTTTGTCTGGTCAGCACTGTATGAACATTTTACATTCGCTGACCACACAATGACCATAATTTCCCCCACGTTTTAGCCAGCTTGCACGGACAGCCACATCAATCCTAAAAAGCTATAACCCAACCTGGTGCAATTGCCAAACAACTTTGGGCATGCCTACCCCCAACTACTTGGCGTGCTTGCCACACCTCAACTTGGGTACACTAGCCTGCAACACGTACATGTACATGTACCACCATTTTGGGCATACATGTACATGTAGCTTGCCCCGTAACAACTTGGTATGCACACAATCATTTTGGGCACATTTGGCTGAACCAATATGGTGAGAACAAGAATCAAACTGTATTCAGGGTTTAGTGATTCAAATGTACAATGTATATTAACTCTTCCGTCAATGTTTCCACCGTTTGGACAAACTGTTGGACAAAACGCCTCTATGCATGACAAAAAAAGTCCACTTCTGGTAAGTATACATGTAATTTATGTAGAATGTAGGCCTACACGTACATGTACTTGAAATTATTTGGAGTGCCCGCCCCCCTGGGAAATGGAAGTGCTAGGACAGTATTTATACAACTGAAATAATAAGATATAATAACTTGTAATAAATGTATTAATTAATAACCTATTTTCAACAAGTACTACTTTGACATTAATTGAGAGTGAGGTCTACAGGCAGCCCCCTTTCCAAGCAAATTGTGTACGCCCCTTTTTATCTTCATTCAACTTACGGTCACCGGTAGTTGGTGGGTTATAAAGACAACATTGACTGGTTTTTAAGCTGATACGAACCAAAGAGCACATTTGTGCACCATCCTACAGTATTTAGGATTTGAGCCACGCCAGCAATGCTCCCTTTGGTCAACAAATGAGGAACACCCCCTTTACAAGTACCCGATCACTGAAGAAAATTAGTACACAGGCAAGTTTATTACAATGACTGATTTACACCATGTTTACACTAAGTTCCGCAAGTTAAAGTGTAGCCACAAAGAAATTTTCTTTGACACGATTTTTCGGCAACTTTGCACTCTTCCTCAATGTGTGAAAACTCTGTTACATTCCTATTTGGTTAAAGGCATTGGAAAGTGCACTTATTAAAACTGTTAAAATTCTCCATGCTTTCCTGGACAACTGGGAGCGCTGTTGCTGTGACATCATCCAGGAAAGATATACATGTACATGTACAGAAGTTCAGTGCATAGGTTTTTCTGTTTTAATGGTGAATTTGAACTTACTAGCTTGCTTTTCGCTATGCACATGAACAACGTCAATCAGCATAAGAGAAAGGATTGAGTCAAGTAAAACCTACAAAAAAGAAAGATTTTTATGTGTGCAAACCAATGTAACTTTGAGGCTTCACCCTGAGATGGCATCACAGTTTTGCTCATGAGTATGGAAATACTCATCAGCATAAAAAACGAAAAAGGCAGTAAAATACCCTCTAAAAAAGTGAAACAAAAGTTGAAAATAAGGTAAACTTAAACTAAAATGTTTATATTAAAACAAATGGATTGCAGCTACCGTTTAAAGAGTGCATCCACACAGTGCGGTTTACACAGAAAATAATGTTATTTGTTGTGTACATAAACAATTTTTTAAAAGTTGGAATGGGAATTGTTATAGCTTTATAGCCACTATGCATACATGTATGTACATGTACCCAAGCAACTTAAAGTACAATTTTTGCCAAATATGTAGCTGTTTTCAGCATGTTTTTGTTGCTGTAGTAGTTGTTGTTTTGAAAGGTTTTTTGATCATGAAAATTCTCCATCAAAATTTTAATTTGAGCAAGAGGTTGAATAGGCCTACTCAAAAATATTACATGGGCAGCTCAAACTGAAAAATGGACCCGGCTAAGAAAAAAAAGACTGTTACAAAATCTTCAGATCTACAAGCATTGAAAGCAAAATATTTGAGTACTATGCAGGTAAGATTGGGTGTACATGTACATGTAAAATATTACGTGTATGTGTGTTTGGTTGAAAATCTTTTGGGGGCTAAAACTGCGGATTTGGGGAAGTCATTTCGGCATCTTGTCCGAACATGAAAAACATGAGTGTTAAATTGCAAGTTTCTAGTATGCCTGTAAGTCAGAGAAAAGGCTTCATATTCAAAAGGGCTCTTTTGTTTATTAGTTTATGTTTTCATTTGCACCAACGGTGGGCAGACAAGCTAACCAATCATATTCATTACTAGTCAAGATCTGTTGAGAACTTGAGAAATATGTCAAAACATTTGCAAATAAGGAATTACAGTAACAGTAGTAGCATGCAATGTGAGTAAATGTTTTGTATTCTTCATTATAAAGCTCTTTTGCAATGCGCCTACATACATCACTTGTCCAATTGTAACTCACAAATAATCTAACTAAGCCTTTATGATTTTAAACATGTTACAGGCATTACTGAATGCAAAATGGCCAGCTTCTATACACGTACAGAATGCACTCTGATACAGTCTTTGTCCACCCTGGCAAATTTATTTTCTTTCAAAAGAACACAACGTCAACCTCATTCTGGAAAAACCTGTATTCACAGGACATTTGGTCCAACCAACACAGAACTTGACACACCGAAAGTCTGATTTCCAGTATCTTCATGGACAATCTGACTAAATGTACATGTACAAGGACTTGTATATTTATTCAGAAGCAAGCGATCTAACTTGAAGTGAACACCATTGACACCAATAAAATTGTAACAACTGCTGTTTCGTTTTTAATATTGTCTTACACCACAATGTTCCACTCTGTTTAATTCATTTAAATCTGCTATTAACATTCCCTTTTCTTACGGATATGATACAATAGGAGATATACGGGCTGAAAAGGCTTGCTTGGAAATCAACACCGGGGGGTCTAAGCCTTCTGTAAATTCATGCTTAAGGGGGGATCTGGGAAGGGGAGGGAGGAATATGGGATAATCCCCCCAAAAATGGATGAGTCTTTTTTACTTTTTTAAAATCAAAGTGAAGATATTAAGTGTCTTAAAAAAGCCCCAAAAGTTTTCCTTTGGCATTTAAGATGGCCAGTAGGTGGTGAAAAAGGTATTTTTGGTGAGTCTTTGGAATTTTTGAGAACCGTTTTCACCTTACTAAGAATGTAATATCGCGGAGTGTTAGTATGATGATCCCGTTCAAAATTGAAAACGAGGAATACTTATGCTCCAATCAGTAGAGCTCGTAGGTGATTATGAGATCATGTTCAATAACTCTAGGGTTGATGCAGTGAAAAGAGGGCAGGGTTTTGAGTTTTGAGGGAAATTATGAGGGGAAACTGTGACTGTCTTAACACCATGCACATGGTGGATTCCCATTTGAATGGCTGGTTTATCAGTAAGAAAATCATATTTTTTCTCCATTTACAATTCGAAATTTCAAAAATATGGTCAGCACAATAAAGAGAGCGTTGCCTTTGGTGGGGGGGGGGGGCTGCCCAGTTAAAACAGGATTAAAACGACAAAAAACTGGCACGTCCCTAAATACACAATCCCTAGTCTCGCTTCCTGAAGTGAAAGCCACAACACACGGAGTTGTTAGCATAGCTACATGTACATGTAGCTGACTAGCCTAAACGTTGAGCTAAACTACACCGTAAATTAATTTTAGTGTAAAGCCATATTCATGCATGGTAAATCGAAATGATGACAAAAAGATGTTCGTCTTACGTTTCATGTCTGTGATTTACAATTTATCCAGAGAGGGCGGTGATGACGATTTGTTTCTGTAAATCCAACTCATTTGTCTTGTCTACAGAAATCAGCTCACAGGGCAGAAAATGGCCCTGCCATCAATAATCAATTTCAGTATGCGGCCAGCAAATCGTTTCGACACTGTCCAGCGCCATATTCAATCAGCGTACTTACGTTTCCAGGGAGCGAGGCTGTTACATCAATCACACTTACCTTATTTCTCTCCTCTAATCAGCAGTGAAATAAATGTCCTCAGTTTCAAATTAAAAACCCAAAATCCTAATTTACGACATAAAATGTAGTTTGTGTAGTAATATTACAAATTTTAGCATAATATCGCAAATACTGACGGATTAGTACAAGTTTAATAGTTGTTTAGCGCAAGGAGTGAGCGTAAATCATGCAATAGTAAATATAACGAGGCAACCTGTCATTACAGTCCCGGTCTGGGCCTTTCACCTCTTGTTCGCTTGTTTGCACTCCGGTTTGTCTTCTCCACATAACAAGTCCGCTGGTGACTGATCCCTGAACATGATGGCTTTTACCTGTCATAGTATCATTTGAATGAGATTACTATGATTTAATTCCGGGGCTTTTGGATAAATAACATCTGAAAACATCAATACTACGGTCGCCTAGCAAATTGTCTTCAAATGACATAATAAAGAGAGCTGTTCACAGTGAGAAAAACCAAAAACAACACGAAACTCAAATACTACTAGCAAAATAAAAGTGCGAGGCCTTCACAACATAAAAAAGGTTCATTAATCTAAAATCTTGAGGTTTTGTTTACTCATATGTCTCAAATTTAAGAATTAGTGATTTAACTCGGCTGCATCTTGTCTGCATGTTTTTGGATATTGCTATATATCGCAGCATATTAATGTTCACCAGATGCCCCACATTCCGATTTTCCAAAGTGATGAGATCGAACCCCAAGTTTTCTACAACGCCCTGGACAAGTTCACCATGGCGGCCCCCGGCCAGTTGTCGGCTAAGGCAGTCTACTAATTCAAGTGAGAACTTCTGACCAGCCACTAGCATTAAAACTAAAAGTGCCCCCACGGTATCTTTTGGAAAAGAAGAGTGTTTGGCCACTAAAATGGTGAGACTGTGTAAATCTTTGCCAAGATCAACTCCCTCGGTCTTTGAGCTTTCACATGACAGCAAAAATGGCAAAAAAATACGGTTGAAAAATGGACATGTGCGAACGAATGGCACATAGCGCCCTCATCAGTTCTCCACGTAATTCTGACAAATGAGTTTGTGACGCAGAACCTAGGCGGGAATCAAGATGTGGACCTCGGCGGAATACGCAAGAGTTTTTGGTATTCCTTTCTCATACTACTCTGTGGAATGTGTTTTATATTCGTCAGACCAAATGGGAATCAACTTTGTATTTACTGTCAAGAATCTCACTAAGCATACACGTGCGTAAATCTAATTCAGTGTGATTAACAGAACGAGACACTGAGCCACCACCGTGATCGCGTTGACAGGTCCAGCCTGTCATGAAACATTTAATGCCACAAATATTATTTAACAGCTTCTCATTACGCATATCTTAAACTATTCATAAATAACATAAGCTCTTTAACTGGAAGTGAATTTTCTTTCTGCTTGTCCTATTTTGAGGGACGTTAATTGCATAGTAATATGCCCGTTTTCCCCAAAAATAACTTCCTTCTTCCAAGTAACTAAGAACTAATCTTCCATTTCGATGATGGTCAGAGTAAGGAAAGTTTTTTCTCAGATTCAACAAAGAAGGAAACTTATTGTCGCATTATTTGGTTGAGTATAGTCTTGAATAATGTCCCCACTTTAGGGAAAACGACGCAATGCCACAACGCCCTTCCCCAAACATTTCCCGTCCAGTTGTGTAGTCCATGACTTGTGCATAGGCTAACAGACAAAAGTTTTACGACAGCCTACTGCACTCTGCCTTCGAATTAGATCCCGATTCTAAATTAGAGTACATCAGAACAATTACACCAGGTCATTTTATTTCGTCTGTGTAGGCTGTTATAAGCTATTGTGCCGTAAACTAGTGTCTTCTTGCAAGTGTGACTGAAAGTATCTCCCATCGCCACACAAATTGGAGACACTGACACACTGACACAGCAGGACTGGTTTATAAGTCAGAGAGGAATTCAGCCTTGGCCAAGCACGGTCCTTGAATGTTGCTCACACAGCCGTAGGTTGGACTGGAAAACTTCTCCATTACAGCCTGAATAAGACAAAAAAATGCAATACACTGAACAATGTATCGAACATCAACTGAACTGATTGATTACAAGGTTTCTTTTGAACTTCTGCCGCGATTTGGCCCTCGGGCAAGATGTGCAATTTTCGCATCAGAGTATCGCGAATGCTTTTGCGGTATCCGCGCTTTCTTTACAAAAGTAGCAAAAGAGATTGAGACTGACATATGCAATGCGGTGCCGAGTGTAACTTACAGCAAGCCAAATGGGGAGGGGGTAAGCGATTAAAATGACACCTGGCGACTGAAACGACTAGCCTACAGATAGTTATTTAAAAACTGATGTTCGATTGGGGAAAAACACATTATTTGCCTGAAACAAATATTTTTTGGTGTATGAATCATCTAGTTATAAGTCACGTGCAGTCACCTTGTACGGGCTTCTGTTGGCTTCTGTAACAAGCCTAGCCATTCTCGCCATGCACGCCGAGAGCTGCTGCTCTGTGTACCCCGTCTTCTGGACCATATCAGCGGTCCAGCAGTCCTCGTCGACCCCCGATCCGGCGAGATAGCGGGCGAGGCAAGCAGCCGCCGCTGCTCGCTCGGACGGGTAGAACTTGAGAACCGAAGCATCGACCAGAGCCAAGTCAAGAAGGTAGTTGGCAAGGTGAAAGTCAACCTACATTTGAGAACATGAAAAGAGACATGTACCGTCAATCAAAATGTCATTTTCATCATTGGGATCCTCCAGAGACCCACTTGTGAGCAATTATTGAATGTTAGAATAACAAACTATTACAAATTCGTACGTAAAACCTTGGACAATAATGGACAGTTTCGGCAAACAGAAAATCCGCTCGCGTATCACGTATCTGTATCTTTTTTTCGGCGATGACGTCACACTTTAAGCTGCCTTGTCAAACGTAATGTGGAGAAGTTTCACGGACGGCGACGTATGGAATCAACTTGGTACGGAATCGGTACGTATGAAGTTTCGGTTTTGCACACCACATTAATAACTAGTAGGCCTACCAAATAAGTTCCTAAAAACAAAAATTCTTACTTTCGTGATACTTGATGTGTCGCGTTTTTTGTTTGTTTGTTTGTTGGGGTGTTGGGGTTGTTTGTTTGTTTGTTTGTTTGTTTGGTTGGTTTTTTTTGTTTTTTTTTTGCTTTGTTTTGTTTTTGTTTTGTTTTTGTTTTTTTTTATAATAATGTCTTGGAGTTAAATTTGGGTTAATAAATTTAGTTTTTAAAGAAATCAGCGCCACCGATGTTGCTACGTTGCTGGGTGCATCATCACGTACGGACGTGCGAGTCATGCCGAAACTAAATTTGAAACCTTACAGGCCTTACGGACACGAACAAATTAACTTGGATGCCAAAACTGTCTAAAAAGGAAAATGTTTACGCACTAGCTACTTCTTAAGAGCACTTACAACATTATTTCAATATAGTAAGAACGGACACTATTTTGCTTTACCTGTTGGTCATCCGTATCCACCCTCAGGAACGTCTCCAAAAATGCCATTGGCGTGGGGCTGAAGAGGTCAAACTGCAAGGCATGAAGGATTTGTCTCTCCATCAGCAACACGTCTTTGTGGGCGTAGGTGTAGTCCGTCAGCATGCAAAGTACCTCCACCTGAGCACATAGGAAAGTCAAGAGGTAGTATCATGTGGTAACTTGTAGGTGGGGAGGGGACATGTATGGGAGGGGGTTGTGGTTTGTCATTTTTAAAAAACATGAATCCCGTTATACCATTTTTAATAGTTAGGACAAAATATGGGCAGTAAACTGGGCTGACTATATATTCAGAATGAAAAACATCTGAAGGTACCATACGAATACATAATTCTACCATGATTATCACAAAATAAGGAGTCGCACGTCAGTTCTTGTATGCACTCTTTAAAGAAGAGACATATCGTTTGAAAAAGGCTTCAGAAAACGTTTCAATGTATATAGCGAATGAAACGAGACCACATTTCTCTGGCCGAATACAGCAAACCTAATGGTCATCAAAAAAGAGAAGTAAAAGGAAAAAGGGAAGTAAAAGATGACTTTCAATTTCTGACAATGCATATATTCCTCCCCCCCCCCAATGTGCCTCTAGTAATGAGATTTACGAGTCGTCCAGCTACAAATTTTAAATAGTTTGGTACATATGAAGCGAGATATGAGAGGCAGAGAAATTCCCCCACACTTTGTGTTGGTCATTGTTTCACTGGAATCTGAGACGTCTAGGGGGGATGTGTTAGGTAACAATAGTCTCGAGTCTGAATAGCGATTGGACTTGTTGCAGGGTACCCCTCTGTCTCATTTCTTGCTGGATATAGTTTGGTGTTTTGGCGCTCGACCCTTAGCCTGAACCTTATAAGATTGAACAAATAAGTGCACTGAGAACTGAAGGTTCACAAGTATAGGCCTATTTGGCCTCACTCTTTGTCTAATTACCCCCAAAAGATTCGGGGACTGGTATAGAAGACAAAACCATATCTTTCGGTCAGAAATGCGTGGGCTTAGAATGGAGAGGCGAGAAAGGGCACTACTTTATCGACAGCCGGTATTAACTGGTGTACCTCGGGTGCGAATCGTTCCTCGTATTTGCTCGCCACAAACAGGCACGTCACGCCAAGTAGCTGGAGAAGGTTCAGACCGATGGGCTGCTGAGACAGGAAGCGGTCCATCAGCATCACGGTCAGGTGGAGGGTCTCTGCAGAGAGCTCGAGGTGAACCTGAGTGCGAGGTGCATAAACAGGTGGGGCTTAAATTTAGTGTTTTTGTTCCCTGGCTTCAAATTGGCAGGGCTGGCCTCCACCTAGGCATTCTCAATAGAGGCTTTTGCGATTTTTTTGTTTTTACACAAGCGTAGCAGTTTCCACCACCGAAATGTAAACGGTACACTATAAACTTCTTCGGGTCATGATACTTGGAATCACCACCTCCTTTTTATGTTTTTAGTATGATATTTTAAATGGCAGGATCGGGGCGGTGTCTTAAAAGACAAGTGAAACAGGCAAAATACCTGAACCTGGACCAGCCAGTTGACGAGGACTGCTCTGGTATTAGGGGTCACAGCGGGCCCCGTCAAGTAGCCGTTTGGTATCACGCACTTGTACTCTCTGCTCTGTGAAATATAAACCAGCAAGAGACTCTCCAAAATAAGACCAGACCTCATTCGTGGAAATGTAAGTGTTCCATCTTTCTCTCTTATCTTGCAATGGCGTGTTCTTCAAGTGGCCCATGCAGCACAGTACGACAATTTGGGAAAGATGAGGTATCTCAAAAGTCGAATGCTGTTAAACTCGGTCATGACTTCGCTTTCGGTACGAGACCGTCATCAGATTTATTAATTCTTGAGTCAGCAGACTGTAAGATTTTGAAGGGAATTGTTTTCCCTTGTCCATTTTTTTCTAAGAATAGATGGAAAAAGACGTGACCTGCTGTGCGCCCTCCACATTTTTTATTCGTTTGTACGTTCTTGATATACATGTACATGTACTTGTATGTAATGTACATGTATATTATAATGCAACTGCATGGAGGGGCGTCACTGTTTAATGGGCTTTGAGCATAGCACTGGTCCATATAAAGTTCCAAGAAGTGAATTATATATTTATAAGTTCGTTGACAAAGGATGGCACTACAGGGCTTACTATAGGTTGCCGGTTTCGTCTATACAGATTTTATTTACCCGCAGGTATCTGTAGATTTCTTCGGAGTACTCAGACGTAATTCGGGGATCATTCTTTTGCTCCACCTCAGGGTTTGAGAGTTCCTTCGGGGGCGAGGTGTCCTCCATGGAGGCCAATTCTTCCTTGAGTGCGCTGAATTCCATCGGTTCCACTGAAACATATGGAACAACAGACATTTTTGGGTGGAGTGTCGTGAAACTGATGTAATAATGATGTAGAGAATATAAAACTGATGTAATTTGAGGCCAAGCTTAATCAATATATTGGTGCCTCGTTTTTCCGTCTTGTTTTCCCGTCTCCTTTTCCCGGTTTTGCGTCAGAAGTGGTCCAAAACTTTTTTCTCCAGGGAAAAGATAAAAGCAAAAGCTCTTGATGGGCGCGTAAACTCACCAAGGTTTCGTCTTCCCGATGGAAAAAAGTATAATTTTTTTCTCGTTATGGGTCAAGTTACGGGTAAGCTATATACAGACACTGTATCCTTCATTTGATTTTGCAATTCTAATGTATTTTAACATTGTCAAAACTGCACAATCAGATGAACCCCGTTTCCTTCTGAACTTCCCATTTATATTTGCTGTTTTTGATGACTGTCCAATACGGAATTAAAACAAAAACACTGATTGACATAAATAGGTTATAGATTGTAAATATTTTGCATTTACAACCCATAACCTATTTTGTGTCTGTAAGTGTTTTTGTTTAGGGCCTAATTATGTATTGGACCGTCATCAAAATGAGCCGGTATAAGCGGGAATTTGGATGGAAACGGGGTTCATAGGTTCAAAGATTATAGAGTAAAATATTTGTGCTCATGACAAATTGTGATGGTCCGATGTTGCTTTTTCCCCTTATTTGGCTTAAAAAATGATCATCTCGTTGCATTCTGACACTATGCACCCCCCTTGCTGAGGTAGTGCATTGACCCGGTAATATAAGGATGTTAGGGTATCGTTTTGATCAGACACACACAAAAATAAAGACGGAGGAAGGCCTATATGATGACCTCCTTATGCTCAAAATAGCCCTTACCATCTTCCGCAATATGGAGTCCGAATGGAGGCATACTACACTCTTGCCCCGCTGGTTCATAGCAATCTTGGAGCACGTCTTGGATGCTGCCTCTCTCCCCTTGTCGTACGTATGGTTCCGCTCCTCTGGGGTCGTTTTTCAGCTTTCGTAAGTTGCTGGTACCTTCCTGTCTTTGGTTAATCTCGCCGGCACACGGAGCAGCGTTTTCTGACCACGGTTTGATGCCCAAGGCTTTGGTGCCTCCAAAGGAGGACTGCCCGGTCTTCCGTAGCTTTGCATAGCCAGCTGGGAGATTGCTTATGTCTCGGAACACACGATGCTTATAAGATCAACAAATTACAGGTTTGTACATACCTTAACTGAAATTAATTTGACACTGAAACAGCAACAGGAATATTCGATGGCCTTTTATACCGTATAGCTTCCCAAGCATGTTTGAATGTTTTACTGTATTTTTGTTTTCCTATTCGATTGGCCGTTTGGCATAAATTTTGTCTTCATTGAAGAGAATTACTCACCATTCCCCAATCCATTTTATTTCTATTCCGTGTATAAAGCAAATGACTTGAGCTCAACATTTTCAATACAACCATACTGAAACCTGCACTCTCAGTGATACCATTCACATGTCTGTGCCTCTGATATTAGTTTTAGAGTAGACCTATATGTCACCTGCACAGCTTACTTTTAAGGGATTTTACATAGGGTTTACCTCTGATTCATAATGAATTTGTCCGCAAGTCTTAACCGGCGATGCTGCAGCACCTCTGATCGCAGCTGCAGTACCTGCCGGTCTCCAAGCCGCCAGAATACGCGACATGATGCCGGTAGCCAAGTTAACAAGATTGTCTACCAAAGTTGAATTGCAAGACTGCGAATGTGTTGTGAGGTGACCTTTCGTATTTATACCTGCGCTATGTCATTCAAATCAGTGGCCGAAAAAAAACGAAGGGCTTACACTCAGGGACATTTGATTCGCATGCAGTCCATGATCACAACACCTGGAGAAATTCCTGCAAAACAATGGGACGTTACAGAAGATAACAAAACGCACTCTTTAATAAGTCATTACCTGTATACCGTTTGGACAGGACGCACTGCCTTTTTGCCAACATTGTATGGTTTCTAGCAATATTGATGCATTTTTATCGAGAATATTAATTAAAATTGATTAAAGTTCTAACCTTTTCTCAGTGTCAAGCTTTAAAACAACTAAATCACATAAACAAAATTAATAACCCTGCTAATAATTTAGTACTAGTTTCAATTTACAGTCTTTTATTAGTAATATACAAGGAATGGAATGGATACATGTAGGGGTCATAGTTTGGAGGACTTCACTGCAGGGGAGTTTTTTCGGAAATCAAAAACACAGGGAATGGAAAAATTCTGTGATGCCTTCAAAATATAAGAATAATATCTATCCGCACCTATACATGCATGCAATTGTCGAATGGAAAGACTAGCGCTGCTGGGAACAGAACGAACAGTGCAGCCGGCGTGCTGGTCGAGTTGCCCGAATCCCCCTCTCCCGCCAAAACAAGACAGGCCTATACCTATGTCAACATTCATGTCGATGAAAGATCAGCACCGTATCACACCCCATTGTCGACGGTGTACCAGTTCCCCGCTTAATCGTCTGCAGCTTTGCTTCCGATTCAAGAGAATAGTCCTCTTTTGATGTAAAGCTTGTGTGAAATGTGGCTTTTGTTGATGACTTAATGTCTCTTAAAATGCAAACTGTTTCTAAAAATATTAAGGTCCCTATCATTATTATATAAAAGAAACTAGCACTTTTTACAGGGCTCTTTTTTTTTCGGACTTTTTCTCTGACGTCTTGTCCAGCATCAAAACCATGTTTTTTCTATTTCAAACGTAGCAAATGGCTGTCACAGAAGGGTCTATATTATTGATTTCAGTGCACAAAAAAGCGTGCATCCTTTGCGGATACTGCAAATAATCGCACACATCTCCTTAACTATATTACGTATGATCTTTGCATTGAAGCGTTCACAGCAACACCCACTCTTACATTTGTATCCTTGTGGGGAATTAAGTTTTTTCTCGTATTGTAAAAAATTACTGAGCGGAGCACAAATTTCTCAATTGCTTGCATGTGGCCCTGAATCATTTTCCTTGACTGAAATTTGTGTCCCTTAGATAAAACACATCATGTTTGACAAGTAAGTACACTTTAAAAATTCCTTACTTTTGAGTCAATTCCAAATATCAGTTTCGTGAAATGAAGCACAACCAATGTTCCTTATGGTGTACTTCCTATCGGCGGTAGGCAAGGCACATCTCATAACGACTTATAAATATGAGTGGACAAAATCCGCCCTAATTATTATGAGAACCAGGTTTCTCAGGATTATTGTGGAGAACAGAATACGGCAATAAAGTTATAAGCAATGGCTGATCCATATAAACCAAATTGGGGGAAATCATTCATTGGGAGGCCAAAATATTGAGTGTAACATCAAACAACCCCATAGAAAATATACAATGGGGGAACTGGAGAACCGTAAGCGATCCTGGGACTGTTTTAAGAATCGAGAAGGTTTATAATAATTTATTGACAAACATGGAACACAATCGTGCAGACCTTTGATCTTTGAGCGGAAAATTATTCTAACCATCAGTGAGGTAGGACAAACTTCGCCTGCCGCATACGCAGTGCGCGAACACCATCTGTAGTCTTTATGTACGACGTTACTAGTATAATCCTCATTTATGTGTTTACTGACAACGTTAAAAAGTGCGCGATTTGTTGCCGTGAAGCATCTTGTAATACGACCACTCATCTCCACCGTCCTTTGGCTGTATTAGTGGAACCAGACTACATATTTCTGGACAAGTCGTGCATTTTGTGTTTACGTTCAGACAGGTCCCAAGCCAGTTTGTTTAGGAAGGGGTCAGAACGGTGAAGGGGCTCGTCAAATTTTGCTCTTTTCATTGGTTGATTTGTGATGGTGTGTGGCCGCAAATCGTATGATCGCACAGGAAATTTTTAACTACGTAAACGGTAAAGTCATCCATTTTGAATGAAAAATGTTAGTGTTAATGCCCCTGGTATGGAGAATGTGTTCTTATTCCTCCATGATATACCGTATAAATTAAACTTACAACTTGCAGGCTTTGTACGGGCATGATCGGAATTGCAATGAGTATGACGCAAACATTTACTAAGCCTACATCATTTGTACATGACTTGTCAGCATGATCAGCCCGTATATAGTGACGAGTGCAGACGGCCAACGTGACCAACGATCACGTTACTGAGATAAAGATCTAGGCCTAAATTCAAGTTATTGTCAGGATTGTGTCATCAGGCATATGTCAGGTCATGTGAGAAAATGCACAAGAATGTACGGATATCCGTGGACTGACACGAAGCCCACAACTAAATACTGTACGTGACTACTGTTTGGAGAAGGTTCAGTATTTTCCACCATTGTCACTATGGTTGTAGTTGTACATTCTCTTGGTGTCAGTGTTCTGTACTTAGGTATGTGGTAGTGTTAGCGTGATAAACATCTGCATACAATGTATTTGTAGGCAGATGTTGTGGTGGTCCATATGCGTACATGTAGCTTGGTAGGAAACCCAGCACGTAGCACAGGATGAATCTCTCCAAGCTATGAGTGCCTTGTTAGAGCCTGCTGTCCAAGCTAGTCATGCTTGTTGCTAATATTATTGGACATGATCTGTCAATCTGCACAATCTTTGGTTGATCTGCACTGACAGCATTGGGATGGATGATCCTGTTGTCTGTGGGAAATCTTGAAATTTAATTTGCCATTTCAAAAAATCTTCCATGACCCGGGATGGCTAACCAGAAGGATCAACAGATGAGGCTACAAGATGATCAACGGCACAGTGCAGTGATCAGCCATTCATGCAGACATGGCAGATTTAGCACTCCTTCCCATCAAGCAATTAAATGATTTCTTTTATAAAATATAGGTTGAAAACCAGTATACCACCACCATGTCCATGCCTGCCTTTTAAATCAAAAATGAGAATCTGAAAGAAACTATTTTAATGATAAAAGTTCAATTTTTATAACTTACAGCAAAATCGTGTGTAATAGAGACAGTTATCTTGTCAACTTAAATAGGTAGCCAGGAAGCTGTAAATTTATTGGGCATTGATGATTTTTTCCAGTGAATTTCGGTGCTGTTTAGACGGACACAGTTGAAGGTGAGTTTACTGCTACCATGGCCAATATTGCTACCGTGCTCAATCGTGTCGTACACGCCACCACTTGCATTACAACGGTGGCCAGCAGAACTGCTTTGACTGGTACTTCTGGACTCATCAGCGGTTTGAAGCGGCAATGTCTCAGGTTACAGTCTGATGTCTCCAAGTTGTCAAAGCGGCACGGCTCAAGCTATGTGACCAGACAAAATATCGGTGTGGTCGGTGTGCCTATCCATGAAGGGCAGGTGGGTGGTATTTGAATTTTAGTCGAGGTGAAGGGGAGTAATGTCTGTGACTGTATAGTCATCAGATCCCCAATTTTGCCACCCATTATCAAGTCTCACAGGTTATCCAGTAAGTGGCGGAATAAGGGACCTGGTGACTATATGGTCATGGAAGTTATACTGATGAATGGCTGCTGTCTGAAAATGTTAGACTTGGCATAGCCTTTGATCAAGGCGCCTGTGGCAAAATGAGAAGTCACTCACTCAGCTGCAGGAGACCAGTATAAGCACCAAATCAACGCACGAAGAAAAACTACAAACCACAAGCATGCCCGAAATTAACCATGCATGCGCGCATGCAGTAGCCGAACTGTATGTGTCATGGACTGTGCAAGCCTTCGCAAGCGGGGCGTGCATGCACTTCATCGTGTAGTCTTTCTTGGTGCGTTGTATTGATTTGATGCTTAATCTAGTCTCCGCCAGCTCCTCGCTCTTGAGCGACTATCCATTTCACCGCGGCTGCCTTGATCAAAGGCTAGACTTGGTACAGGGGATCGCCAGCTACATTGTATAATGAACACTGTTTGCTTTACTTGTATACAAATGATGAATGTTTAAAAGTGCAGTGGTAAAAAAAATTTCATGAAGTGACAGATGAAATGTTCCATACCATGAGGCGAAGCCAAGTGGACCGAAACATTTCATCTGTCACCGTATGGAATGCTCCTGATCATTGCTTGAATGTGAAACATTCATTGTTTGTTGAATACAATACCTGCATAAATCCTTAAATTCTGTTTGAAGAATAAATAGGTCCCGCTCACGTATTCAGATTCATAAAACAAATTGATGTCCGAAGCGCAAGCCACTGTACCTTGCAATGTTAGACTGGTTTCCGTCCCTACATTATTTTCCCCTTTCTAACTGGTAATGAGATTAATGAAAAAAGGGCGGGAACAAGTCAAGTGAATAAAGTTCTATTCAACAGGTACTATTGAATGGAACAAATAATTCAATGACATGTGATCAACTCTCCACCAATCAGATGACGAGATTTATGCAAGTATTATACAACAGTGGATATTTCAGGCCTTACTCAAGCTTCATTTATACTGAACCAAAAGAACCACATCAGCCTCCTGCAATTAAATATTAAAGTTTCCTTTGTTTCCAACAATGTGTTTTGTTTGAAGTGGACTTTTTTCTTGCTTAACGTTGCACTGGCCATTTTCAAATTGTAACGTGCTTAGCATTACATGCTTAAAACAAAGCTAACTACATTTATTTACCATGTACTGGGTGAGTTAGTCATGAGCTTTTCCATTGGATTTGAAATTTAAACAACACTAGTTTGCCATGTCCATTATGGCACTGTGATGCATTTTTTTGTCATTTTTTGGGTGCCAAATAGCGTGAAAAGTCTTGCAGACAAGTTAAACTTACAAGGAGACAAGAAAAATCCAATCTTTTTTGTGTCATCAATTTATTATGTAATGAAGCAATCCAGTAAATGGACTTTTTCAGTAAAGGGACTTTTTCAGGTCTGCACGTAGTTATTCCCTTTGTCCTTGCAGAAGAACATGGGTGTAATGTATGGACCATCAGTTATCAGGGAAGCTGGTCTGATGGCACGATTTAAACAGATGGGTGAGTTCCTTGTCGAAAAGTAGGTAGCACAGGTGGCCAGTCTGTAAAATCTTCGACTCACCACAATGTTCCCAGTTTCAATTCCTGGCCTGAGCCATAAGTTCGTTGTCTCCTGTGCCACGAGGGTTTTTCACTAGGTTCCTTAATTTTCCTCCCGCCACTTAAAAATCTACACTCATGATCTCTGGCTGTGCTCTGTGGGTAGATTTGGGTCATTGGCCGCTGCCTGAGGCACCCTTGTATGCCTTCAGCCGGACCACGTTGTAGTTTAATGTCTTTTTGTATAGCTCATTTGAACATAATTTGTATGAAATTTTTGCTTTATAAATGAATAAATGATAATCATTATCATACTAGTTTGGTGAAATGACACTGCCATTTCCTGTTTCAAATTTCAGTGTGAACTGTCACAGCACAGAGGCATAATCTGTGACCTCAAGAGATCTTGGCTTTCCAGTCACAATTTTACAAAATTCCAGTCACAAAATTGAAATGACGTTTACCATGTTTACAGATAAACAATTCTGTGTTTGATATATCAGCAAAGGTTTATTTGAAGGTCAGCCTTGCATAGGGTTTGTCATCTGTGAGTTATGCTGTGGTTTGTGAACTAACACAGTTCCAGTGGAATTTTAGGAGAGGGGAAATCATGTTGTACCCTTGCGTTCGGGAATGCCCAGAAAAACACACAAGACATCAACTAACTTTGGTGAAGGCTCTGCTTAAGTCGTGAATGCTGACAATATTGGGGGTGTGTGGCAAATCAAAGGAAGTGCACAGCAATATCCCTCCTACATTTCAAGGTCCAATAAACAGCATTTCCCTGTCTTATGTACATTGACATGGAAAGTGGTTATTCATTGTTTTGTCCCATAATTCATCAGTTTTTCTCCCCCTGTCTGTGTGTGCACCAGGTTTAGAAGTAGTAGACCATGGTGATCTGAAATATGAGTCTGTCCAAGAAGACAAGGTACAGACAGGTGTATTGAAGAGTTGCAGGACGCTTGGCAGAGCATTACACAAGGTACATGTATGCCTTATCCAGGGTGTATATACAATCCAACTATAGTGGATTGGTTTGTTAAAGTTCTGGGGCCAATTTCATAGAGCTGCTTAAGCACAAAATATCCTCCCTGTGATGTACATTGTTTTGGGATTGTATTTCGCTGTTATTTTGGTTAGCATGACTATCAGATAGAGTTTGAGCTGGTAACCTTTGTTTATTAAGCAATGTTTTTTTCCTGCTTAAGCAAATTTTGTGCTTAAGCAGTTCTATGAAATTGGCCCCAGAAGCTAAAATGCTCTATTATGGGCGCATCTGCAAAGTTAGTTTATAAGTGTTCCATTGATGGCCTACTTGGATCTCTGAGTTTCACAGATGGGTGAGCAGCATTGTTTTCCCCAATGCAATCTGGGAGTTGCTTTAAATTTTCCACAATTACACCCAGTTACCAACTCAGATGTGATATATGAAGATATGAATAATTTGGAAGTAGAGGTCATGCCTTTTCACTGCCAACAGGCCAAATTGTTAGTCCTAATGTAAACAAATACATTTACATTTACATGTAATTTAAAGTGATTGCCACCTGTACAGACTTCTTGGACTTTGTGTATGTGTCCAAAACACATGGGGGATTAGCATGTTGAAATGTCAGCTGCAGTTGATATGAGGTACTCTTTTAACCTGTCAGACATCCGGTTTTAAGTGGAATGCATGTAGTGAATACGTGTATTTTTACAGCATTCCCATGGCCAACCTCTTAGCCCCCAAGTTTCTCAACATGACTTTGTTTTTCCAGCTTTCGGACACTGTCTGCAGCATCATGCTGAAGCATGATCAAGCTTGCGTGGCGTTGGGCGGGGATCACAGTCTCACGATAGGCTCGCTGCACGGGCATGCCCAGGCAGAGCCCGACATGTGCGTGGTGTGGGTCGACGCCCATGCTGACATCAACCTGCCGCAGTGCTCCCCCTCGGGCAATCTCCACGGAATGGTGCTGTCATTTCTAGTACATGAGTTGAGGGACTATATGCCGACCTTAGCAGGTTTTGAGTGGGTCAAGCCATGTATGTCAGTTAAGGATATCGCTTATATTGGGATTCGAGACTTGGATGAGTGTGAAAGGTGAGATAAACATGTAATAGGAAAGTAGCCACATTTAACCTATTAGGGTAGAATCGTATCAGTGTAGTTTGTAAAATAATGACCAATTGCATGTACATGATATACAAAATAGATGCGGGAAGTACAAAATCTCAGACCAAACTCAATTTATGATATTTTATAGGTTTGTCTAAGGGGCCAAGGCTAACTTGCAAAACAGCAATAGGTCAATACATATCAGCCTTCCCCTAGCGCTCTTTTGGACCAAACCTAATAAGAATTGCTGTTGTATGCACGGTACGCCACATATAAAGGGTCTAAAAAAGATGTGAAAACAGAAAAAAAGTACATGTAGCTTTTCAGATGTCGGTTTGAACCACAGGTTTTGCCCTTCCCCAGTTTTGATGCGTCATACTTAGAGCTCTTGTCTGAAACCTTGGGAGGGAAATGTGCCACTCTCACATTCAGTGAGATTCAGGCTTCGTGTTTTATTTTGTCACATTCCACATAAATGACCAAGTTTTAAATAGATGTGCTGGTTTATATATGGAAGTAAAGTAGTTTCAACCCATAGGCAGAAATCGTCTGTTATATCTTCCATTGCCTAACATAGAATTGCATTAAGTACAAAATATGGAAAGTTATCAAAGTGGTCTGTATTACAGTGGTTTCCTTTCTTTGTTAAAAAAAAACCCACAAACAAAAAAACAATTCTGTCCCAAGCCACTGCAAATCAGTGGGCCATTGTTATCTCCTATTTCTTTGGTATGAAATGACTTTGAATATTTGTATTCCCTCCTGGATGGGGTGCCACTCCATAGCAGGTTGCTCTCAAGCTAATAATGCCAGTAACCATGTATACCTCTGGGTGGAGAGAGGCAGTAGGGTGCCGGTACTCGACTTAGCTATAGCCAAAGCTTATGGCCAGCAACTGGATATGAACCTTCCTATCCTCTGGTCTTGAGCAACAAACCCCAATCACCAGGCCATAGTCTCCCACCAGTCACCAAATGAAGGAACTTAGCTTCTGCGAAGTACATGTAATGATGAAGCTTATTTTTCCATTTGAAACACTTATACATGTACATGAATCTCTTCCTCCAGTCTTAGAACCGTCATGTTCCTTTTCATTGACAGTTACATTATGACGCAAAAGGGAATCACATGCTTCACCATGCATGACGTGGAGAAGATAGGTGTGGCAGAGACGCTAAGTCGCTCCTTAGACAAAATCAACCCAAAGTGAGCACACACTGCATATACTTCAGCCTTCATTAAGATGCTGGTGTATTGGAAATGCACCAAGAAAGTGTGCCAACTTGGCCGTCTGTGTGTGGACCTAAGAACGAAACATGTCCACGTACGTACCTGTACAGTGTAGCAGGGTGTGCGAACCTTGTGCGGACTAAGCCAGATCCAGGCAAGGTTTTCCCCTCTCCAAAATACAGGCTTAGAGACATTTTAGAGTCAGGGTTATTCACAGCAAAAAGAAGGGGAAACATCAACAAAAATCCAGCCCAAGACAGAGCTCTCGGTTCGCGCAGAATGAGTAGTCACCAAGTTTTCTTAACTGTACTAGAAGAAATGAATTTCCACATTAAGTGTGCAATGTAAACATTGATGCTTTGATAGTACAATGTTGTCATGCACTTTATCAATGGAACATAAATTCCAAGAAATATCTAATATGTTTTTGTTTTTTTCAAAAGAAAAGTCTTTTGCATGTCCGGTAGTTGTCACATTTTCTAGATAAACTGTTCTTGAATATTTAACAATTTGGATGTTTCTCTCTGTCCAAAGGGGGGATCGACCAGTCCATTTAAGCTTTGATATTGACTCATTTGACCCCTATGTCGCTCCGAGTACAGGAACGCCATGTGAGTACACATAAGTACTTCTCTTGTACATAAATGACTTTGAGGATTGTTTTTGTGTGCTGAGCAGCCTGATGCCATGTGCACGCATCCTGCCTGTAACTAAAGGACAAGTTGACTCTATAGTCAACTATGCTTGTTGCTCTAATTTGCCCCTAGTAGAGTGTAAATAACTGGCCCTATAACATTTTGTCTGCCTAGAAAAACAGCTAGCTTGAAGCTTCTGTTACACTATGAGTCTATGACCATTACGCTACACTGAAAGCTTAGGATTTTTTATGACATTGTCCGCAGTGGTATTACCTTTGCTTTTAGGACTTTGATGCTGCATGACCAAATCACACGATTTTGTAAACATTTCAAAAATGGCCCATATATGTCACAAATGAGCCACCAGATAGGGTTTTCTAAAGTCTCTTCTTCACCTCTGACATGGATATCTTTGGAAGGTCTTTGATGTTTGGCCACAGTGGAAATTTATATACGGGTATTTCCAGAAATTAGGGGTCCATTTTTTTCTTTTTGTGTCCCTATCACGTCTGACATATGTGATTTTGTACGTTCAGAACACATTTTCTAATTTCCAAGAGTGATGAATTAATCAAAAATTACCTGCCGAACAAATAGTAATAGTTTGAAATCAATTCTGGTGATATTTCCATGTCAAATAACAAAGGTCAGATGTAACAGGGACACAAAAAAGTCACCCTATTGGACCCCTACTTTCTGGAATTACCCGTACAGTAAATCCTTGGGCTGATAGCAGGGCAGTTCAGTGCTTGCCCAGTAAAATATTATTTCTTGTAGAGCAAGAATTCCAGTGAAGTTTGGGGAGATCAGATGAAGTTATATTCGGAGACAAAGCTGAGATATGGAAAAATCACTGACAGCATGAACAATAACTCCTGGTTTTTCTTACATGACCCACCATTTCAAACCAGGCTGAAGGCTTAAAGTGTAGCTGCAAGGACTTTTGTTAAAAACAATTTTTCTGTAACTCTTTATTCTTCTTTAATGTGTGAAAACTCGTTGTACTTGCCTTTTTGCTAAATGCATTGAAAAGTGCACTTATTAAACGCTTAAAATTATCCATGCTTTCCTGATAAGAGAGGGCGCTGTTGCTGTGATGTCATCCAGGGAAGACACAGTTCAGTGCACAGGCTTTTCTATTGGAAGTTTTCAATTCAGAATTTACTTATTGAAAACATTTCTGAGAAAGGTATTGACGTTTGGTAATTGCTGTGCCCATGAACAGCAATGAATAAGCAAAAAAGTCCAGCAAAATCTACAAAAATGCAGGATTTTTTGTGCACAAACCAATGTAACATTTAGTCAGTCTTCTTGGGATGACATCACAGTTTTGCCATGAGTATGGAAATACTCCTCAGCATAAAACCAAAAAGGCAGTAAAATACCCATTGAAATAGTGAAACAAAAGTTGCAAATTAGGTTAACTGAGACACAAAGAGGGTTTGTATTGAGACAAATCGATTGCAGCCACAAAAAATAGCTATTATCTGGAAAATGATACATGTATGATACACACACAAAACAGTGCGAATTTCACAACTTTTTCATTACATGTAACTACCAAAAGTTAGTTGCCCATAACTGCCAAACTATACATCAAATTAAAATTAACTCTAGGGGAGAGGCATTTTCACACATTCAAATTACCTGCATCAGTCAGACTTTTAGAATGGTGGGTGTGATTTGATTGAAGTTGTTTTCCAATAGTTCACTTTCCTATCTGTTTCTAAAAGTAACCCAGAATGCTAAAATGCAATGTATTCAACATTGTCTTCACTTAATCCATTGTCAAATATTTCAACAGGTTCCGGTGGTCTAACATACAGGGAAGGACTGTACATTGCTGAAGAGTTGGGAAAAACAGGTAGGCCTATGTGATAAATATTTCTCGAACATGTAAAATAATTGTATAAGTGCAGTTTGTGGAACCACAACTTCTTGCTTTTTAAATGGTTGTGCAAGCTTGTCAGGTTTGACTATGCAAGCGCTAGAAATCAATGACCTTATGTGCAACGTTCCATCTTCAAAAATCGTCCACAAGAGCATCTACTGTCGTAGACTAGCCCAAGTGGCACTGTGACCACCCCTGTAAGTGCCATGCGGACGCCCATGCCGACCACCCTTCTGCCAACTTTTCAACAGAGCATTGTGATGCCAACTGCTGTCACTGAGCCTTGGAGAGCTCAGTGGCTGAATGCTAAGATATCAACACTAACTAGAGGTCATGGCTTAATAAATCAAGTCCTATCCAAAAAAGGCAGCTGTTGTAATTTGTAAAGGTCTCTCAGTCTTACATGAGGGCTTAGTACTCCCAGACTGATAAGGGGGACTTTGCTGAGGTCGGGAACATGTTGAAACCTTCACTTGAGGGTAAGCTTAACTTTATGGTACTAATATAGATGCACATACTGTACTTTGTGGTTCCCATGGCATGCATTGCGATTAATCTTGAGACCCATACGAAGTTTTCCAACCAGGTTCTTGCATGCGTTTGGCGTACACGCAAAGACCATATATTCCAGATTAAATTCATTGTATGCACTCAAAGTGCCTCGCGTCAAATGCGCATTAGTTCGTGCTTCTATGCCGTGAGTTTGTACCAATGGACTTTCAGTTTCATTTAGAAACACGCCCTCTTTTGTTCCCGCTCAGAGCGGGTACCTCCTCATACCATTTGTGTTCTTGTTTTCTCCTTCCTACTTGTACACAATAAGCCTTTTGTGATTTAAATTTGAATAAAATCTGGTACACTGAGCTATCTGATTGCACTTAAACATAACAATTTGAATTCCCGAGACTAAAGACACTGTTGCAGTACCATGTGATTTTGGGGTAAGGTTTTGCATACCGACTGCCATCTCTGGAGTGGACCAGTTCCTTTGTACCCTTCTTATCCATTGAAAACAGTGTATTGGTGCAAAGCGTCTCTTTTAAATAAGCAAAATTTTGCCCCGAATCACAGGTTATAGCAACAATGTCTTAAGTATAGAGAATTCAAATTGTTATGTTCATGTGAATCTAAAGAACTCAGTGTACCAAATTTTATTCAAATGTAACTTGCAAAAGGCTTATTGAAATGCCCCCCCCCCGCATCCTTAAATAACACCTCACCCCTTCTGCAACAAAGCTAAGCACAGTGCCAGCAATTCTGCCCATTTACCCTCATCTTTCTGTGTGGCACCAATGCCCTCCCCTCAAGGTCTGGTGAACATGATTGACATGGTGGAAGTCAACCCGGAGCTGGGCTCCCACATTGAAGAGGAGAAGACGTCCAAAGCAGCTGTCAACATCATCTGCGCTGCGCTGGGAGAGACTCGAATGGGCTACGTGCCTCCTGACTACCAGCTCCCGAAGCCTTGATGATGGGATGGGTGGCCATCACAGCCAGCACAAGCAAGCATGCCTGGGACTGATCTTGGGTGAGAGGTAATAATGCCAATAATGTTCAAATCCAGAAACCTTCCATAGCACCTATACACGCTGCCATGTGAAATCTGAAATCCATTTACTTATTCTTCTTATAAACCACCAGCTTCATGCTGGTGCTGATCGTCACTAGTCTGTGCCCTATTAAAGCAATGTGCATTACAGTCCAGGAATCCACATGAATGTTTTTTTACAGAGTCCAAATTTCACACTCCTGTAGTTAATCAATGGAATTTTCATGGTGCTGTATCTGTTGTTACTTCACAATGTGAGTTGCAGCAAAAGGGTATTATACTATTTTTGATCTATAGCTGTACATATGCACGGGCACGTGTCTTACATTAGGTCTGTAGGTTTGGAATTTGACACCAGCTATTCAGTTCCTCCCAAGCCGATTATTGGTCGTGTGAAAGGTAATTGGCAAGAATCACGGTGGTGGAGTACATTCTGTGAAACATACCAAACTGAGTATTATAATTTTTAAATTTTTAAATGAGATAATACAATTTTTTCTGTGAAAATTGTGGATATTGCAATGTTGCTGTCTTGTATTTATAAGATTTACTCAATTACTCAAGGAGTTGTCATGTTGCAAACCCACCTCTGGGATATTTTTGCTCCTTTATTGTGTGCTCTCTTACTGAATAAACAGGAATAGATGATCAACAGAGTGAATCAATCAAATTTCAATGAAAAAGTTAAACCTTTACTTGAGAAATTACGTTCATTGAAAGTTGAAGGTCGGTGAGTTCATTCAGCCAGTGGAAGGAGTTTGAAGTGTACATTTTTCATCATTTGGTAATGTTCAGATGTTTCTGTTCAAATTTGTCTTTACAACACCTGGCTCACAGATTGGCAAAGAGCATGTAAGTTGGTAGTCACTTTTTTCCCCCTACTTTTTTCTCTTTTTTTGCATTGCACTCCCCCAAAAGACTAGCATCACATCTATTTCCTAAAATATTTTACATGTATACCGAAGCGTACGCGTATGACTTCTAGATTTTCCAATCAAAGCAGTCAGTTCGGCATGGAAAAGAAAACTGGATGAAGAGAAACAGGGAAGAAACTATGCTATTGTCATGCCTTTTTTGTTTTAAATTTCACTGATCCAGCCCCTCGGTGGTGCTAATTTTTGGAGTATTTAGATATTCAGTCGATAACCAAATATTTCAATTTACTTCCCAAATCGAATATTAGAAGATGATAATCATGTTACAAAATATTCTAAAAGCATATTTCACTTTTTCATGCGTTAACTTAAAGTTGGCTGAATGCATATTTTCCATAGTTCTGCTTTGTGTTAATTAGGCACTAGTGAATATTCATCTGAAGGGAATTTTGAATATTTGAATATTCAATCATTTAAGTGCACTCAGCTCTACCTTACACTGACTATTTGTTAAGAGTATAAAAATTGAGGGACTGCTGAAAACATTCACAAGACAATTTTTTTTAATGAATATTTTGATATTCATGCGCAGTAAATATTTATGAATTTGTTTTCACACTGTAATTGGTTGCAGTTCCAATTTGAGAAATAAGCTTAAACATTGATAATATAATAACAGTTTAAACACAAGCAAGGTAAAACCCAGAAAATACATTACTTGGTATTGGTAAATGAATAAAACATTTAATAACCTATGATAAGAGATAAGATCCAAACTGACTCAGCCAAAACTGCCAGATTACTCGAACAAAATTATGTAAGTGGAAAGATCTGATGTGTTGAAGGCACAAAATTGGATGGCAACAATTGAAGTTGATGTCAAAACTTCAACCTAAAAAGTAGTTTTGGAATGCCGATAGAATGATACAGAAAATATTTTTTTCCAATTTAGGTGAAAATTTACACCCTACAGCTGTAACTAAGGGCAAAACGAATCCGAGTAGTATTCACACACCTGAATAATATCAAGTTTTGATCTGGATTTCCTGTATTTAAGTATACAAAGCTAATATTTTTTTTATGTAGCTTAACTCTTTCACCACCCCCCATCAAAATAGTTGGCCTCTGGTGGTGTGTGAAGTCAAGCAGAAGTGCATGTATCTGTAGTGTTTCTGTTTGTAGCCATTGCCTTCCAGTTAGTATATTTGGCATTGGCCACTATGGACAGGTACTTGGCGTTAAGAGGAACGAAAAGGTCCCTGTGTAAAATCCCGTCTGACTTCTCTGAACCTTATGCGTGCATGTGGGCCTACATGTGGGTGAACCCGTAAACGGGTATTGGATTGCATTTGCCGGAAGCCGCTTCACCATCCGTTGCCACGTTGGTATTGTGTTCATTCTGAAATTGGCTCGTCGCCCAGCGCCCGAACAGGGCGTTAGGAAGGGCTGATGGCCGCCTTGCACAGATTTTAGTGAAGGAAGTACGTCACACGCGGTCACGGCTAATGACGCGCAGAGCATTGTGGGTAAATTCTGCCAGGTGCGCCTTCCTCTCTGCTGAAAATATTCTCACTACACTTGATTAGTTCATTCAAAATTGATCAAAAGAACCTAATATTTGAAATATATTGCCAAAAGACACGTGATCAGTGATACTTAGAAGATAAATTACCACAATGTGATTGTACCAAAGCCATGTTTTCATAATATAAGCCGACATTTTGGCATGTGCCAAAGCATTACCATTGGCGAACCAACAATTTCAAATAACCTTCTCTAACAGAAAGTGATAACCTTGCCGTCGGAGGTCGTGCTTATAGTAGCCAATCACAGTGCAAAGCCATCAGCCCTTCCCAGCGACGAGTGAAATTCTGAAACAGAAATAATTGAATCGAAAGTGCAAGGTGTTTGCAAGCGATGTTTGCATCTGTCAGCTTCCCGTAATGTGAAAGGAAAATCAGCTAAACTTTCCCGGAAGTGTTTGATATAACTTTAAATGCGTCGTGCATTAGCTGTTGTCTTAATCGGCGTTTTACTGCATTTAATTAAATGTATGCCTTTTTGTCTCGACAGCCCGTTTGTTATGTGGAGAAATGCTGATGGATGATGAAAATGTGATGTTTAGTTAAACGCAGTTGTCAACCAAAAAGAATTTATTTCTATGAAATGTTAGTTTTATAATTTTCCTGAAATATGTCTCATAACATATATAAACTTATGGTGTGGGTCATAATCGTGACGCACACAGTCTTCTCACACAAAGGCTTACGTGCATGAACGCGTATTCCCCAAAACAGTAGGTATAGAATTTCAAAAATTCTGAACATTTATCATAACTTTAGAGGGGGACATTATCCCATTACAAACTAGTGTGTTAAAAGGGAATTAAATGTCACATGATTGTAGAAATAGACTATTATTTTGCAACTAACACACTTGCGTTTTGCAAATGAAATGTTTGTTATATAATAGACTATTAGAAGTAGTAGAAATAGACTATTATTTTGCAACTAACACACTTGCGTTTTGCTAATGAAATGTTTGTTATATACAGTTAAAACCTGGGAAGTTATATAACATTGTCTTTAGCCTTACGGAAATAGGAACTGTGTTTCCGTATATCAATCTATATACATGTAACTATCCCCACTGCAATACACTTTCCGTTTATTTTCTTGAAGTACATATATATTGTGTTTATTCAACCCTGTACTTCTTACCCATGTGTGATCAATCGAGCTGAAAAGCTGAATCATATTTTGACATTTCATATCCAATCGTTCCGTTGGCTCATGTTGGGGGTTTTAACTTACACAACAAGTTTTTAAGCAAATTAGATCAAGTGGCAGTTAAAATGGCAAGTCATGCTTTTGTTAGCATTTGACACGAACGTTGCACTTTTGGATGTAGTATGCGGCTGTATGCAAACTCATGCAATGAGAGATGGATTGAGCTTAGTATCCATACATCTACTGTATTTGGATTTGAAATCCTTTATCGTAAAAGTTACATGGATTAAACTGGGTTGTGTCATTTGAAATATTATCCAGTGGGGTGTCAGGCTTTCAATGTGTTGATTTCTTGTACGGTCCTAAAATGCTCGTTTGTAGTTCTTCCAGTTGTAAATATTTACCGTTTTTCTTTATTTCTGTGCTTATTTTTAAACGTTGATTTGGAACTTTTACTGTGATGGAGCCAAAAGCTATTTGCAGACGAATAATGGCACGAGATTATCTCACACTCAAGAAGACAGTAATGACGAAAGCTAGGGCTAGTTTTGTCCCGTTCGGACTACGGTTGAGAGTAACGCATGCATACACGTACGCATGAACAGTGGTTTCCTTCATAGAGGAAGGACACAGAAGGAGTTTGAACTGCCCGGGCAGTAACATCCGGCCAATTACCGCTTTCTGGCGTGTCTGGTATGTCCATAGCCAGAGCGCAGCGAATGCTTGCTACGCACCATCTGTTTCACAACCACGAAACCCCTTTGTACCCTATGATCGTCGCTGCAATTTGTCGATGGTAATTTGCATCCTTAAAACTTTATGTACTGAGGTATAGGAAATTGAATATTCATACCAAGTTGGTACTTGGTATGATCTCATGACAACATCAAATTTAATGCTTGCGCAGTTGCTTACATTATGCTATGTGCCCTAAATCTATACGTGCAGTTATTGCCCTTATTGAGCTCTTTCTTCTGGAGTTATTTTGGGAATATATAGCCCTGTTGTTTACAAGATTTTGTGTTTTGTTTGAATCATTTTTATTATGGCATTTGTACAAAAGCGTGTTTTTTGAGATGTCACGATCACTCCCTGTGATGAAATAGCGCATTTTGTCCCTAGTAAAGAACTAAGCTTTCGAGTAGTAGTGAACATTTTGTTGACCAGTCTTAGCCAAATTCGTACCAAGTCTTTGAACACTGATGCATTAGACGGAGGAGAATAAAAATTGCAAACTTTGCATGGATAATGGAACAGCGTATCAAACTTTTAAAAGTTTATTTACGGTGGCAACAGTAGGTCTAATATCAGGGATTTCTCTCTCTCTATTTCCTGGTTAAAGCAATAATTTGTATTTAATTTCAAGCAAAAAACTACAAGTATTGCTTGGACTGCCCGCTTGTCAGGCTAAGATGCAGACTGTAATCAGGCATTTTTGTAATGTTTTCTATTATTGGTCTGACTTGGCGGTGGCCATCATTGAACACTTTGAAGTGCCTGAGTTGCAACTCCTGTGTCCTTCGTCTATGTTTCCATGTAGATGTACAGTACATGCATGGACCTATATGCATATATTATTTCCTAGCGTATAGCCATCTACATTCACTTCGGCCACGGGCCTTATTTGCAATAGAGTCCGCCCTTACCGGAGACTTCCTAGATGCGCAGTGATTGCGTGTTGAGATTCGTCTGCAGAACTGATAAAAGTTTAGGTTTGTCAAAAGCTTGTTCATCGCACAAAAGCAAGCACAGTAGAGATTCTATCTCTTGCTGGAGAACATATCATTTTATTGGTATTACGTGATCTAAAAATCGTACGCTATATGACTTTTATGTGCTTTTTAGCCGTGGTAATGTTCATGGGAAATCATTCATCATAGGCTCGTTTTATTGTAATTTTTAAAGTATTCTTTACGAGATTCCCTTGCCTGTCGTTTCGTAGTTAATTTGCTGAATCTTTGTACACGGTATCCTAAGCCAGACGGTGCCGGTAATGTAGTTTGAGCCCATAATAAAACACTAATTATCAGGCTTTAATCTTTCGTTATGTCTACTTAATTTGTCTCTTGATCATGCTACATATACATGTACTTACTAAACATTGAAGTCATGCGTATTTGTAGGCCTGTGTTTTATTTGAAAATTTGCATTTGCAGTCCATTAAATGCCCAATTAATGTTCCCATTGTTCCTTGCATAATTATCATAGTATATTTTGCATGTTGCCACCTTGACCTATGTCCTGTAAAAATGCGAACGTATAGAACTGATAAGGGGGCCTATATCTGCCTTCAGCAGAAGCACCCCCTCATCGGTTGAAAAGAGCCATGTTGGTTGGGAGTGTTCAGTTTGCTGGTATCGACGCGCCCGGAACGCGTGCATTTCAGTGCAGTTCCGACCAAAGGAGCTGCCGTTGCTAGGAAAATGGAGAACGACAGCTGATAATGCCCTGATAATGCGGCTCACGGGCTTTAGTCGCGACCATTCCCCTGAGCCGGTCTTAAACGCACATTTAAGACTGGCCAAGCACATATTTATTCCCTTCTTTGTCCATTCACCAGAATGGCCTAGAAATAGTGTTGGCGGGTGAAGAGAAAACGAAAACCTCTTTTGCAGCGGCCAGCTTTCTTGGTTGATAGTCTCAACGCACCGCTAGTGCCATACCTCAGGCTTTCACATAGGCTTTCGTGTACAGGCAAACAGTCTCAGTTCAAGAAATACTCAAGTGGGGCCGTGTCTTTTGATTTTTACCTGGAACCATGGAGGAATATAATTGCCTGTGCGCCAAGCTATATCAAACACAACGAGGTCTATTGAAGCGTGCGATACAGCATGTACCGTGCGCAGTGTACATGTACACTGTACATGCATCGTTCTGGCGATGACGTCATCCAATCAGCCTGGGAGCGCGAACGGCCCAAAGGGTTTTTTTTGTGGGCGGGGAAACGCAGGATCTTTTTTATGTAAACATTCAATTCACGATTTTTGAAACGGTTACGTATTTATTGTTATTTTAAAATTCTTCACGTGAACTAAATGATTTCTATTTTTGTTACCCTTTAAAAAGCAGTGGACCGTAAGCCCCATTCGCTTATTAATGTTGAGCAAAGCCGTTTCGTAATCTTCAACAGGTGCATGCTGAATGCAGAGAATGAACGTGTCTGCCTTCTCTGATAATGACGACTCACGTCCCATAAATTCGATTAATGCTGTTTTGCGATTACATGTAATCTTTCTTTTATTTTCGTTTTTTGTATTGGGCCTATGTTTGAAAGTCTTATTGGCTCATATCATATAGGTATAGCATATTAACCGAGAATGCCCGTACGTATTTATTTTCAAAGCTATTGCCAACAGACGTATTTATTTTCAAAACTATTGCCAACGGACGTGTTTTATTTTCGTTGTTTACTTTTGTTTGAAAGCGATCTTTGCTTATGGCGGTAGCATGTAACTGCATTAGTCTGAACATCCCGTGACTCGTGTGCTCAAGCATTCTTTACAACTACACGCTAATGGGTTCATTCATAAGAGTCACGTTGTACTTTGAACAGGCCCCGAACCGGATGAAACAGATATGCATTGAGTCCCGAGTACGGTGCATTTTGACCTTTTCCGGACGTTTCTCCGGAAGTGTTGAGAAACGTTTATGTTGATGAAAACTCTTAAAATTCTTTTAGATGTTTATTCCATAGTCTGAAAACTAAAAGAAAAGTGCAAATAAAACGTGTCTTCATCATCAGTTCGAAGTAAAAAGAAGATGACTGGAAAGTGTATGGGCGAAATCGGACGCTAGGATTGCCTAACCTGACGCACTTCTATTAAATGTCAAAAAAAGTCCTGCATTAATTTGTTTTTCGTTTTGAAATGGAAAGGAGATTATCTTTGTTATACGGCAAACTCTGTTGCTTGTCAGAGACTGCATACTCCAAAAAAGGGGGGCGCTAGAGTTTAAACATATTTCTGAACAAGTTTGTACCCACTTCTTTACACGTTTAACCCTCGACATGCGCCAAACATGTACAATGGAGAAGCGTTTAGCATTTAAACACGTTCCTAAACACATTTGAATAAACATTTCGTGGGTCAAATGTGTTTTAAAAAGTGGTTACAAAAAACTGTTTAATTTGAACTTAAGAGGTTGCTTTCTGGGGCAAATCATTCCAGCATATGTCACTTTTAATTTTGCATTTAACCTGAGATTAAATCAAGGGGTTATGCGTATTTCATAATTTGGCCTTAGGCTTATACTACATTACACAGTTAATGTACTGAGTTAAAACAGATGAAAGTGCCGGGAGTGGGTGATGCAGCAGTGAACTATCGGTGGACAATTTCAGATTAGAAGATGAGATTATCGGAATAAAAGATAGGAGAGCAAATCTTGTAGCTTCAAGCTTACGCCACGTAGAACATTTGGACGACTCTTGCTAGTCCAAAGTTTATGGGCAGTGTGTTCATCATTACAAACCACGGCCCCTGCTCGGGAGAACTAGCATCGGAACAAACTACTTTACAGAAAACTTGATAAGCAAACACATAACGAATATTCAACTGGCTGATGTTGACCTTCCAAAATCGGATCTCAAAAAAACCAGGGCATGTAAGAGTCAAGTTATCAGACTCACCATCCGCCTATGCTATTACCACGTGGCAAGGGCCGCGGCAAGTCATCAGTCTAGTAATACTACCCAGCACTGGCGACTAGGATATTCAGATTGTATTCTCTACCTCAGTGACCCTCAGTAATGTCCGATAAATGCCACATCATGTTTATGAGATATTTAAAAGTTACTGCACATCAACAGGTTAAGTCTAAAATTCTACCGCCGGCCTACCGGCCCGTGGCGGTTTAAGGCTTAATGGATTGAATTTACGAGAGCCAACCCCGAACTGGCTTGTCCAAGGTCGTCACGTTTTGGTAGATCAGAGAGTCCTCCCCCCCCCATCAATCTGTGACCACAAAATCTAAAAGTTCATTTCAATGCAATTCTATCCAATATACTATCGTCACTGAAATATTTACAGGTGAAAAGCTGAGGAGTATCCTTTAGTAACAAAATAGGGGTGGGTTTGTTGACTTTTGCATTGGCCCGTTCGGGCTCAACAAAACGAGTGTGAAGCACAATTGTTTGCTTACAGTCTCATGGCATGCAGGTCAACAGTATTAATTTACATTGTTCGGCGTGCATTGGAAAGCGTCACTACCCTCTGATTCTTATCAGAGTATTATTCTCTTCGTTCGATTCAAACAGCTTTTTTGAAGTTAGGCCAGGTGGCCCTAATTTGTCTAAAGGGGAAAAATTTAAGTTAACGACAACTATTATGGAAAGGTTTGTCACATGGGCAGGAGGTTTGAGAGAGAATACACGTTACGGAATGTGACATTGTATGAATTCAAAAACTTCCTCACCGCTTTTAGAAAGTTAATGAACAGAAACACTGTTATAACAAGGTCCCTGGAACTTTATAACAGCTCCCTTGTATTATCAGTAATTGAAAACAAAGGAGAATAACTCGGACTTGGGACGTAAAATTGTCCATGTTATAAACATGACTTTGTGTACATGTACAGTACTTTTGAAATGATGTCTTCTTCAGGCTCAGGTCGTGCACTTTCCCAAGTGTTCAGCACAACAAGTGAAAATTTCCCGATCACTTTGTGTGCAGTCTGTCTTTCAAATATATCATCTTTAGGAAAATGTGGAAAGGTCTAGATACATAATAAGAAAATTTTTATGTTTTGTCTGAGAAAAGGACGCTTAAGACTGGAATAATGCGTTGCCGGTTTGAACTTAGTGTTTGCAACAAACCTGGGTCGTCATATACACCATCAAACTAATTTATACATCCAGACGATGATTGACGTTGGGGGATATCTTCAGTTCCTCTCTGAGCCGCTCCCAGAACAGATGCTGGCCGAGCCCGTCCTTCGGCCACTTGAGGTAGCTCTTTCGGCACAGTGTCTGGCGCAGAAGAATCGTCATCTTATGGTCAGATATCTCCTCCAGTAGGACCAAAACCAGCACATCCCGGCCCTCATTAACGAGCCGCAGGTTGGCCATCTGCATCTCGTAGTAGCACCACTCACTCTCCATAAAGTGGTCGGTCAGTACCAGGATGGTCCGTCCGCTGTTCTGGATGGCCTCCACGGTGACATCCATCTTGGAGTCTCCCGCCGGGAGGTCGCGGTCGCTCAGGCACAGCCGGAACCGCTTGTCGTCCTCCTGGTGATCTTCCAGCTGGGGAATCAGCTGCTGCATTACCCACTCCCGGTCGTGGTCGTTGTAGGACACGAAGGCGTCGAATCTGGGCATGTTGTTGTTATCCTCCTCTGCTGCTGCGTCTCGGGTGTCCCGTTGTATCAAGCCACGCCGAAACACCATGAAGAACTTGTAGCGCAGGTGCCAGTGGTAACGGACGCAGAGGAAGATAACCGCCAAGATCAATATCGACCCTGACGCCAGTCCAACTCCCAGGTATACAGCGAGGTATGATACACAGTAGTCTAATTGAAGTCGTGCTACCAAATCCCCTTGGTGGTCTTCTGGGGAACTACATCTGTACTTTAACGGAGAGAGTAAAAAGATTCTCGTGTCTTCAAGAAGCCAATCTCGGAAATCCTGTATATCGCATGTGCATGAATATGCATTTTCGCTCAGGTCCAGCACGCGCAGAGCCGGCTGCTGGCTAGACGACAAGAGTTCAATATCAACGAACGTGATTTTGTTTCCGGAGAAAGTCACCGATTTCAAACTCGGGAGCTGGGGAGTAAGAGCTGAGATGTTTGTGAGCATGTTGTGGCTGAGGTCAAGCACCTCGAGCAGGGCCAGATTCGCGAAGGTACTGGCACTCACAGCAACCAATGCGTTCTGGCTGATATTCACACGGCGAAGGCGTCGGTTATTATCGAAGACACTCGTTGAAAGGTATGTAAGTGAGTTCCCTCCGAGGTTAACCGTCTCCAAAAGCGGCAAACCCAAGGTTGCCCACCCGTACCCACCCGATTCGTAAAAAGAGTCATCGCTGATACCGTTGTAGGACACATCCAGCGTACCAAGGGAAGAGCAGTTGCGTACAACTGCGAGCAAGAAATCTTTTTCTATGTTGTTGACATATAACTCCTTGAGGTTTGGTGACAAATAACTGAGGGTGTTTGTAAGATATTCTCCGCCCTCGTTCCGGGAAATGTCTAAAACACTCAGAGCTGGGAGAATAGTGCTCCAGCCGGTAGGTGGAATCTGATGAAATTTATTGTCAGCTAGGTACAGGTACTCCAGGTGCTGAAGTACCCCCAGACTACCTGCTAAATTATGCAGTTGATTCCCCTTGAGGTTCAAACTTGTCAAGAAGGGCACGGATATGAAGTCATTACGTTCCAGCCGGCTTAGCTTGTTCCTTGCCAAGTTTAGAACCCTGAGTGACTTTGTACGGTTGAATGCAAGCAGTGATTTAGCAGGCACTTGTTCCAAGAAATTATCAGAGAGATCTAGCTCTTGCAGATTGTTCAGGTTTGCAAAGGCATGCTTGGTCAGAGAACCAAGAAAGTTTAGACTTACATCGAGCTTTTGGAGAGTCGACATGAAACCTAGCGCCCCTTCCTCAATTTCCCATATCCTGAGGTCTGCGAATGAGACAGACGTAATATTTGGCAGGTACTGTGATAAACGGCGCACAACTTGTACAGAAAGGGTGTAGCTTGTAAGAACGTCTGGCAACGCGCCGCTTAGATCCAACTGAACAATTCCAGACGGTAACTTGTCAAGTGCGTTGTAATATGTATTACTTAAGCTCAGCTGCCTGAGATTTTGGAGCGGAGAAAAAGTACCGTTGCCTATCAGGTAGAGACTGTTCCAGGAGAGGTCAAGGTGTGTTATCGGCAGAGAGCGGAGAGCTGAGAGAGAATGATTACGGAGATACCCTATATTCATTCCCGACAGTAGCAGCCGTTGCAAGCTTCTCATTGATTGGAAACCGTCTCCAAGTTGGAACTCGTCTCTCGGGTCAAGCAAGTTTTGTGACAGGTCCAGCGTATGTACCCTGCGTAAATTTCTCATAGCGTCAGACGGCAACACGCTTATGTCATTGTAGTAAAGTGAGAGTTGACGGAGGTTTTGGAGATCTCGAAATGCTCCTGCTGACACTGAGATGATGTAATTTGACGACAGATCAAGATCCTCTAGTTCCAGGAGCCCCGTGAAAGCACTGTATTCCAAAGACTCGATGTTGTTTTGGGATAGATCCAGACTCTGCAGCGACACAAGGCTGCGGAAGGTGTTGTTACCAATACGGTATAGGACATTAAGGGAGAGATTCAGAACCTTCAGACTTGCCAGGGCGGAAAAATCGCGCGTAGTCAACTCCAAGATCTCATTCGAAGACAGATCGACAGCGGTTACCATTGGCGGGAGGTTGGCTGGTACCAAAGACAGATTTCGCGCGCTGCAGTCTAACTTGGTGCTATTCCACAGCTTGCAGGGTGCCGACTTACTGGGAAGACCAGATGGACTTGGGTCGGCATTAATCCTGTTTGACGAAAGCGTCAGAACAAATACAGCCACCAACAAATGGAGCACTGGCATCAGTGCGATATTCAAACGAGGGACAGCCATTCTGCAAATTGTAATTCTGCGTTCGAAATTCTTCGTCAGGCGGTTCTCTGTGTGAAACAAATAAGTTCGGATTGTCCCCCAATTGGAAACTGTAGTAGTGAGTTTATGGAATCAATGTGCCGGAGCTGCGTTTGACTAAATAGCTTAAAAGATCAGAACACGGTCACTATTGGCAAGGTCTTGCACCGGTGTGGGAATGACTATTGTGTAGTCGACCTTTTATGAACTTGCATGCCAGGTTTCGTCCCACTTCCGCTTTGCGTGTCGTGACTGAAAAGCAAACGAGGAAGTAACTCCTGAAAATTCCACGATGTTGCTGCTGACTTGAGTGTTTGTGCACTACAGAGGGAATCGTTCGTCATTAATGGGCCCTTATACAAACGAACCATTTTGGCGCTACCTTAGATAAACGCACCGCGGCTAAGCGTGTTTTGATTTGATGTAGGCCTACGTTGCGCAAGCCTAAACAACCAGACGGAAATTGTGATTTCTCGAGATGTTTGCGTGACTGGGTTAGTCACGCAATTTATTGACCATAGTTTTGCCAATATGTGCCTTCACCGCGACGCTTTGATTTTTACTAAACAAGGGTGCACGGCAAGTGAACTCCATCAATCGAATGTGCGGACATCAATTGCCTGACTGTTAAGTTAGTCACGATGTGTAGATTTTCTATCGTTCAGTGGGAAGTTTCGTGCCTCGCATTGTGTTCAAAAGTGAAATTTGGAACACTTCCGTCAGTGTTCCGAAACCAAAATGCCCAGAGTGTTGCTGAGAACTGCGGAAGAGGAGTGGTAGGCTGTTACGTCTTTAGCCTGTGTGATATATATTGCATACATCTGCCATAACGTGTTGCATTTACCTGAGCATTCGAGTATCAGTCTTTTTATGAGCTTTAATGGGGAGAGATACTTTGTAAAATTTACTTAAAATTTTTTCCAGGTTTTACGGTCAACAGTTTTTATACATCATATGGATGTATTAGACACATAATCCAGTATTGAGGTCAGTAAAGAACGGTTACCGGTATTCACAGTATAAAAAAGCAAGTTTGGCCCGAGCCAATTGGGCTCATCAGGCCGATGTTTATCTCCGGTTTCCTTGGCATGAACGACTGAGAATATTTCTATTCCCCCTGGGTGGGATGCCAGTCCATCGCAGGTTGTTTCCCCAGCTAATGCTGGTATCCATTTATATACTTTTGGGCAGAGAGGGGCAAGCAGGGGGTGAAATGGCTTGCCAAGGGCCACAACATACTACCAGCAACTGGATCCGAACCTCCAACCCTATGAATAGGAGCCACAGACCCTAACCACTTGGCCACATGCCCCCCGCTCTACAAAAAGCCTCTTTTTTGCTGGTTCTTTATCATCTGATTGGCTGAAACAAGATCTCGTGGGATTCACTAACATAGGTTAGTGCACGAAATGTGCGTCAGCGTGACCTGGGCGTGTGGCCAGTAGTGTTTTGATTTTTATTTATTTATTTATTTAGTTTTAAAGCAACCCACTAGGGAAACACAAAATGAAGACTACGATCGGGGCTCTGGGGGATGTTTTTTTCAAAGAGAACTTATATTAAGTCCGACATTTCACCCTGGGAAGCTTCCACGAGGCGTGAAGATTAGTCTCCCTCAAGACTGGCAATGCAACCATTTTTATCACAGGAAAAAACATTTTACGTGGTCTTTGTCCATAAAGTTGTTTAATAAAAATGACGCTGCCCAATGGGGAACTATACCCAAAATGTTTGACTGGTCATAGCGCCCTCACATGGTGAGAACAGTGAACAGCAAGTAAACACTGAATCTATTCTGGTTCCCTGATAAAAATGTTAGGTCAGGCATCACCCACGGATATAAATAGATATGACGCAAGGGTCAGGGGTCACAAGGTGAGAGCCCGGGTGTTTCCGACTTCATTACAGTGGTTCACCGTGTTTGTGTGGGCACATGCCAGTCGTCAGGTCCTGATTCTTCCTGAATTTTCCTTTGCGGAGGTTACCGAGGAGACCTTCAGTTATATTCTGCATTTCGCCTGGCATTGATTTCGGCCAAGGCAACCTTCGATTTCAGTGTAAAGTCAACTACTGTAGGATCAACAGCTGTCATTAGGACACAGGAGTTTACGTTCAACAACTAGCCAAACATCTGAACATGCCGAATATAGACGAGACGACTGCGGAATATTTTGGCCATTTCTGGGAAACTGGAGGAATTCCTCCAGTTTTAGTCACGTGGACACTGCGTGATACCGGACCCTTGATTCGTAGAGTAGTCAAAATCGTCGGGTCTGGTATCCAGACTAACCTGAATCTATCCGCTCTGAGCGGAACGGAAGAGGGCGTGTTTTGAAATGGACAGTCCCACAGACATAGCACCCTCGGGGGGAGCGGGTTAGCGTTCTTTCCGCGCTTTGCATCAATAAGGCCCGGGTTCGAGTCCCGGCTTTGCCCAGGCTTTAAGTGCATTTGGTTTCCAGTCCATACCCGCTCTCGCAGGTTTTCTCCGGGTACTCTGGTTTCCTCCTGCCTCTAAAACTGGACCTTCTTCTCAACTCCGTAATGTGATTGTGATTAATGAAGTGTATGAATAAACGTACAGTTATTGGCGCTAATAGCCTGAGATGTTGAAAGCGCCATTAAAACAAAACAAAACAAAACAACTACAACAACAACAACATAGCGCCCTCTACTGGTCGTGCTATTTGGCTGTGCTCGCTGGTGCATGTCGCCTGCACGGCCGGCGCTCCGGCCAAAACAGTAAAACCGGTCATTGGGCTAGACTATGCACACACAGGCGACAGGCTTGAGTTCAGTTCAGCAATATACCTCATGAATAATTCATGTTTTGGGACTCACCCACCTATGAAAAAAATTGCCTGCGGCTCAGGGAATGTAAGAAAACAGTAAAGACGCCTTCTATAAACGCCATGAAGCAAAGGGCGACAGCACACGTTGCGTCGTGCTTCGGGCGACGTAATACGCGACGCAACGCACATCACAACAATTGACGCGTCATACCGTCGGTCGACAGAACGAGCGAGGTGTAGGCAGGAAAAAATGCAAGGAAAGGACGTAAGGCAGCACGCGACGAGCGACGGCACAACGCGACACACGACGAGACGCGTGTGTACAAACGTAATGGCTGGAAGGCGACGGCGCGACGCGACGGCACGACACAAGGGAGCCGTCGTGCCGTCGTGTCGTGTAGTTGCGTCACCTTGGAAGAGGCTAAATAGAAGCAGAAATGTGTGTCGTAAATAGTGCACCGTAGCTTTTGTCGTTCCATTTTTATCGACGACGAAACGCGTCGTCTGAGAGTGCATAAAACGCTGCTGTCTGCAGCAGTTAAATACTGAGCAGGCTCAGCTCTAAATCAACTAAATTTCCGTGGGGGCAATGGACCACGAACATACGCGTTAATAATTAAAACGGGATGCGTGTAATGGAAGAGGCTGCTGTCAAGGACAGCTTGTTCAGGTATATATACGAGCTCACATGCACGAAGGCTACGGTATTGTTGGGACAGCCTGTAGGCTTACCTATTTGGGTGCCCGGTCGTCAGTCAGCAAATTCATTTATGCACTCTGGGTCTACTCGCAGAATCATCTCAGACTTTTCGGGACTTTCAAGTTCAAACAGGTGGGTGTTGTGATATGTCGTGTGCCTGTAATTGGTTAGTAATGATCAATCTCATTTAATGGCTTACTTTTATTCAGGGGGCTTTAATGTACAACATGGTTTTCAACCTGTGAATATTGTTAATTCTGCTGAATTCATGGGCCCAAACCTTACAGTTCATCGTTAATTGACGGGGCTTCCTTATCTAAAACGAAATGAATTGATTAAAAAAAACCGAGGTTTTAGTTTCACGGGGAACGTGATTAAACCATTGTGGTCATCTTATCAAACTTAAACGCATTTTTGTCAAAAATTTGACAGCGTATACATTAAATATCTTGCCTTTGATGTGTTATCAGAGCAAGCCAGATAAAAGCTCATAATCAGGATTAACATTCTACACACACAAAACAGGAAGGGTAGCGAATACTTGTGACTTCGTCTGGGGACGAATCAAATTTTACACTTGAGCATTATGCTTATCTGAAGTGTCCGTCGAAGATCCGACTTAAAGTGAGACCTAAACGTTTAACTTAAACGTGTAACCTAACCTAAGCCCCCAATCCAGGAGAGAAATTGGTATTATGTAACAATTCGAAGCCTTTTAATGATTTCAAAATCAACATGATCTGGTGCCGTTTGGAGAAATAAAAATGATTCACTAGTCAGGATAAGCTTTAAGTTTCTGTTTCTATTATTGCACAGTTCAATTAACTAGTTCCCTGTACGGAAACAACGTTGATGGCGGAGTTGACACAGTAAAAGCACCGAGTAGGAAAGATGATTTTTGAGTTGTCATATACCACCACAGGTAGCCAAGTGCAGCAGGTCGATACAATGTAATTGAGTTTATGTATTTGTAGTCCATATATGGTAGGTCGTCATCATGAAAAGAAATAGGATCGTAATTTCATGAATGCTCTGCTGTCTGGCAGCGTCCATATAACGTCCGGATGTGGGCCAGTAGGCATGAAAAATCAACACATCGTGTACACAGGTCATTGTCGGTTCACGAACGTACTGGCTGTGTTCAGAATACACCCACGCAGGCTGATTGGCGGCATGTTTGCGGCATTTTTTGTGGACTTCAAGTGTAGGCATAGCGATCGCCGAATAGAACCTTTCACTCCAAATGCAGTCAGAAGGGGTACAAGTCCGACCAAAAACTGTTGAAATACAACAGTCAAGACAACATTTTGCCGCCCATACGATCAGTTGAGAATGCGAGAGAGGTCAGAACTCTCTGAAAAATGGTACATAAACAGTGTTGGCATTCTGCTGGAGAGTGCAAACAGTGTTCATGTTGGCCGACCTATGTCCACGCTCATATATTCACACAGACGATCACTTAAAGAGAGACAGAATTCCAAAGGAATTGGCTTATTTTCATGTAGCCTTAATTGTGGTGTTTGCTGCGAACGAGTTCTTCAGTTGGTGTTCCACGTAGCATTTCTGGGATGCGTGGCTCAGTCGCTGAACGCAAGTCCGCGCATTCTCCTCCGCGCATTCTCCGGAACAGTACTATACTGTGTTCAATATTCAGAAGCACTGCGCAACAGACTGATACTTCATAAGGAATAATCCTCGTGTAGTTTTCTGCCTATGTTCACACCATCTTTGCATAGATATTTGTACTCCCTTGTGGCTTGTATGAGGCCCTACCTTTTCTATTTTCTTTATACCCCTTGGGCCTTTTTATCAAAAGCTACATTTGCTATTATGAGCTAATCCAACGGCGGAGCTTTCCAAACACGCACCCATTTTCCCCCGCTCTTGGGCATACTAAATGAAGTGTGGAAGGCCAAATAGGCGGCAGTACTGCTTGGTGCAGATTCATTTCTATGGGGAAATGATTTTGGAACCTACTGGCCTATGTCAAAATCTTAGAAATACTCTCTAATGAGAACCAGCGTCCACTCCTACACTCACAACACTACATGCCAGGAAAAAAACAAAGTTCGGCCAAAACGTTTTATTCTGCACTAGCAAATTGGTCAGTACCATTTTTGTTATGAATAAAAAGTTATTCATGCACTTTAAAGTTCGTTCGTTTCGGATCGCAGGGCCGGATTATCCAAGAGACACACTCCAGGTCTACAAATATCTGGCAGCGTAAGAAACTTTGACTTCGTTTTTTTCACTTCGACAGAGGTTCGCATAATGGTCGACTCAACAAACAGGCAAACACTCAGACTTCTTGACAAGTCGCAAAACGTAAGCGAAAGGAGTCTGTCGGGAGCAGATACCAAGGAATTCGAGGATGAACTGGACACGGTATGTTGACGCTTTCCTCTCACTTAGAGGCAGAGAGTGCTCGATTGCTGGAGTCGTCGGGTATATTTTTATGAAACAGTCCAATATGCAGTTAACAGACTGTACACGAAGTTAAAGCACTCAGACTCACAGACCACTAATCGCCTCTGCGGTAGAGATATTGCATTCAACGTGTTCGTGTTAAACTCATCTAACCGATTCTAAATCAAGCTTATTTTATTGTCGTAGTACTTGGTGTGAAAAGTCGTCATCCTGACTTAACATTTGATGGTGTTTTTATCAAACAAACCAGAATTGAATTGAACTGAATAGACCTTATTCACGGGGAAACCATTTTTGATCTTGTTATCTTAATCTATTGTATTCAATGTAATCTGTGGACGGTGGTGGCAGACTGTGTTGGGTTCAAAGTCTCACTTTCCATTATTTTTTAAATGTGTCTTTAAAAATTTAGCTATAACTTATCAAAAATTCCAAATTATTATAAACTTTAATTGGCATTAATTTGTATTTAACTTTTTATTTAGTTGTTGTTATTTTTCTCTCCGGTTCCCAAAATGGAAAATTAACCTCAATTCAATTCAGGATGGCCGACAAATAAATACAGTATATTGAAATTAGCCTTTGTTTTCTGTCTTGATGAGGGTGCTTTGTGCCGTACGGTCGATTCAGTTGAGACTGTCCCTGACCAAAATGTGTATTAGGAGAAAAATCGGAAATGATGTTAGGAGCCCGTATAACGGCTTCTGAACAGTAAGCAGAAAAGCCCTTAAATCTGTGCTTTGGTTAAGAGACGTCAGTTGACTGCACCATATCAACTGACCCTGTGTTTTTCTTACTGTCGAGTCTCCTGACGAAGGCCCAGAATACAGGGTTGGTGAAAAGTGAAAATCTTGAGGACGTTACATCAGTGATTGCCGGATGTGCTCAAGCATCACAGATGCTTGTAGGAAATTGAAATGGCTATTCCATAGGCTAGGGACAGAAATAAATTCGAGGTAGATTTTTTCAACCTCGGTTTCAGAGTTGTCCTTATTATGTTATATATTGTGTAGGGAGAGAAGTGACCAAAAAAAAAACACCGTATTGTACTGTCATTCAGACGGCCAATCGATTTCCCTCCACACCTCAGACCGACTTTAACAAATTTGAGTTTCTACACGTTCACAGGCAAATGGCATCAACATTTGGCAGACGGCCATTTCCCTGTCGGGTGTTTGTGCTGGCTTGGGTTTCTTAGCCGTTGACGTTCTGGTCGTAAGCACAGGTAAGTGACGTCGGGGTTTTCCCTATATAGCACTGCCAATTTCGTAACAATCCACCACGAGAAGCGTGCATGTTAGACATGCCAATGTCCAAATCAAACATTATCTTTTGAGTAAATTTGTGCCGGTGTGGCGGTCTCAGCTGTCACCCGGTCTCAGCGGTTCCCCCTGAATAGCCAGACATTAAACGGAAGACTTTCCCGTTGTTGTGCGCAGAGATTGCATGACGTATTTTACCATGTTTGGTAAGGGGGACTGCTGAGACCGGGAGACAGCTCAGACCGC
The DNA here is from genome assembly GCF_054643075.1 of Acanthaster planci. Taxonomy (NCBI): domain Eukaryota; kingdom Metazoa; phylum Echinodermata; class Asteroidea; order Valvatida; family Acanthasteridae; genus Acanthaster; species Acanthaster planci. The sequence continues at coordinate 19,052,179 of NC_141777.1, forward strand.
CACACCAGAAATGGGGGGGGGGGGGTGACTTGCCCAGCCATTGAAATTTGAAAAGTGGGAGGGGATGGCGCTGACACCATTATGACACAATAGAGTGAGTGATGTTTGTGATACCGGTGTACATCTGTGATATGCATTGCATGTACATGTACATTCCTACAGAATTTTACATAAAAACGGCATATTTATAGCTTAAAAAACTGTTGTCCCTTTTTGAGCGCTGTTTAATGCATTTTGGTTTTGGGAAGTCTGGAAATTTCTTCACGATTTGCCTTATATTTTTCTCATCACGAAAAGTGTGGACATTCAGTCTAGACAACCCAGTACGTTTTGGGAGGATTGGCAGTCAATAAGCCACCCACCCATCTTTCGCCATGCATGCAGCTTGCTGACCCTATCACACATCTGTATTACCTTGCTGTTGAATTTGTGTGATTAAAAGTTTGTCTGCGTTAGGCTGACTTCAACAAAGTGGTCTGTGATCGATTAAGGTGACTACTGATTATGTTTTCATGTTAATTTCACCAACAAATTGACTAATTACTGTTGGTTAATGGAACTCATTAAGAAACTCTATTTGAAAACCCATGACTTCCTCGCAATAGCATTTTTGTCAAAGGTGTGGAAGAAATCTCCATGGATCAGAGAATCAATTTGACTGCTGATCTTCTCTTCAGGTTGGATTGGCTTCTTTCTCTTCATCCTCCTGTATGCTGCCTTGCTATACACATCTATAATACTGGGCCGCTGCTGGAATATGGTGCGGGATAAATGGGGCCATGAGCGCCATCCTTACGGCGCGATCGGCTACGAGGCGTTCGGTGGCTTGGCACGGTAGGATTTCTTTAGGAATTTAACCAGTAAAACATGATTTGCACTGTCATTACTCAGGATAAGAGTTTAGCCTTTGGTCGTGTGATCTTTATGGGATTAAACTTTTATACCTGTTCCAAATCTTACCTTCAAATGAGCATATTATCTTGTTTCAAAAATTAAATTATATCAGATTTAAATTAACGGAGCAAGGTTTAATCGTACACATTGAGTTTCAACTTGAGTCATTTTGTTTTCATCTCCTCTTTAAGTGATGAATTGCTTGGTTCCAGCTTGTTCCAAGGTCCAGTAGGCCATATTAATAGTACTCTTTGAATATGGAAGCAGACAGTAACAATGTGTTATCTTTTCGGTATATCAAAACACAAAATACCAAAGTGAAGTTCCAAACGAGGGTGGATCGGGGGCGGGTATGAGGCCAACGGAGGCAATCCTCTGGAAGTTATTCTATAACAATAGAAAGAAGTACTTGCACTGAAAATATTAGCAGGTCATCTTGCACCGAGAATTCGTCAGTTTGAGAACTAAAATTAGACTCTTTAAGAACTGAGTTCTACATTTAAAAGACTGATCGGATGTCTTTTGACCAATCGATGTTTTTGAAGTACTGATCTATTTTTGTAAAAACCAATTCAGATTTTGTTTAGACAAATGCTGCAGTGAGATTAATTATATAATGGGTTTTTTGCCCTTACCCAACTCCCCAACGCAAAAATACATCTTGAAAATGAGATTAATTAATTTTGATCAGATTTACTAATCAGGTGCTTCACTAAATGTTCGACAGACGAATTGAAATGTGAGTGACAAATTGGATGACTAATTAAATGCTAAAATACTAATTCCATGTGATTAGTCGAAAGCTGTTTGAAGCCGAACGAGTCGTTGTCCCTCCCTCTGACCTCTGAAATTAATGTCTGATCGAGGTAGGTCTACAAATACAATTTAACTGTTTAATTTTTTAAACAAAAAGTTTTGGAGCGATTTTTGAAGGTTCGGAATAGAGAATTCGAGGTTTTCCTGAGGTTTTCAAAAGTGAGCTGTGGTTGAGACAGGTGTGAAGGTTTTAGATTAGCTGACGGTTTTCCGCTAGATTTTTTCTCTTCCCGACCGGACGCGTTTGCACGTAAACCTAACTCAGCGCCGATTCCGTTTATCCCGCATAATCTTACGACCTGCTAACGTAAGAATCATCGGGAACGAAAGACGAGCACAAAAGTACAGTAAGTTAACATGAAGTTTCTTTTTGAAACCAAGGTCTATCTGTCATAGTAACGTTGTCAGCAAATATTGAAATTCACGGGATACAGTTTTACATGTATAGGCCTAATATACATGTATGAACCACATGAACATGTACACCGGCTCCGACGAGAATTTCCATGCACATGCGCAATAATATTATTATGTCCGCCGTGGTACGCGTGGAACAGGCCGCAGTGTACCGTGCAGAATACGCGGCTGGATCGGTTTTGTGCATGTAAAAACACATAGGGGTCCCGTCCACTAATTCAAGCCCCATTGAAAACAGTGTAAAATCAGCACCGTTCAGGGCCCAATAGCATGCACGCCAACATCCCTGAGATTTCTGAAACACAAATGAAATTCTTGTCTGGTCACTTATCTTTCAATTTCTTTTCAATTTTTTGTGGGTTAACCAATTACATTTTTAATAATTCCCACAAAACAAAATCACCCCCCAAAAAGTGATTTTTCCCAAGTCTGATTGCAGCCATTTTTCAAGTGGCAACCCTCAACTTTCTCGGGCAGTTAGGACCATTTTTCAACCGTAGTTTTCAGCCCTTCTGCCCTCATATGAAAGCTCTAAGACCCAGGGAGTTGATTCTGGCTTGACCCCGCTGTTTTTGCAGAAGCCAGTTGGCCTACGCCGGGTGGTCTGCCCCGAATTTGCCGGTCGTACTCTCGACTACATTGTTGCAGTCGTAAACATTCATTATATGTATTTGGACGAAAATTGGACGCTTCAACGAATGTATATACATGTACCACCATTTTATATAGAGTGTATAATTATGGACTTTTCTCAAAACTTAGAACTTGTGAAATTGAAACACGTTGACGTATTTGTGACAACTTATGCAGTGTTTCATTACAATTACAACCCCTTTGTTGGCCAGTATATGCTGACTATGCAGATATTAATCACGTGTAATTGTTCACTGATGAAGTTGGGAATTATTGGCAAATAATGAAACTAAATTATTGAGAATGTATAGTGGAGTAATTATAGGTGGCGCAGACTAATTACTAGTGTTGCAATACTAATGTAAAGACCAGCGTAATGGCTAATGTTCCAACTTTGTGACTAATTAAATATTGGTCAAATTATTTTTTCGTCAAGTGACTACTGTTTACCATGTGGTCTATTTCCAATCCTTTCCTTCCAAATCGTGTACAATATCCTCAGCCTAAGGCAAGCCATAAAACGTTACATAAAAAGTTGCCTCCCCCCAAAAAACGATTGCCTGCCCGCCCCAAAAAAACTTGGTTCTGGATCCGCCCTTGATTGGATGTATATTAACAAACTGAGAAACAAATATAAACAAAAGCTAGGTTGTTGCAATCTCATTTGCATGCTTGATCAGAATATGGGACACTGATTTTTCTACTAATTGTACTGAATATAGGCCGATTAAAATCGTACTCTGCCAATGTGACATCTTTTTTAGAAGTCTCATCAACATACTAGTTGCTGCCGTCTGCTTCAGCAACGCCATTGTTCTGCTGATGGGTTTCTCGGAAATGACTCTTACGATTGGTGGGGCTGCGCTGGAGGGCACGCTGTGCTACTGGCCGCTGGCCTACGGTCTGGTCATCTGTCCCTTTTTCTGGCTAGCTACTCCTAAGAGTTTCTGGTAAGCGGTCCCTTATGCACGGTGTTGGGTAGTACATAGCCGAAAGCAATGTCAGTTCTGCATTAATATAATAGCAAATGAGTGAAAAACCCACTCTCCAAAAAAGTGAGCCTCTCATCAATCCACTCGAAAAGAGTGAAAAAACGACCCCAAAGGAACAAAATCACTTCAAAGTGGGCTTATCTTTGGGGACAACACGTTTTGTTTAGTTGTCCTTCATATTACTCTGACAGAGTAGAAATTGCACTCTTTTGGAGAAGTCTTCACTCTTTTGTAGAGAGGCTTTTACTCTTTTAGAGTGACTTTTGCTCCTTTGGAATGGTTTTATAAGGAACTCACTCTTTTTGAGAGCGAGTTTTTTACTCTGACTTATGCCTTTAGAAGTTCTTGGGTCGGGTCTATGTTTAGGTCCGGGCTACGTTAAGTCTTGGGCTGTAGTAAGTTGCAGTGACATTGTACACTTTCCCTTTGAACGTTTGCCCGGAAACCTTCAAAAATTCTATTAGACCTACACGGTAACATTCTAAAACCTTAATCTCAACATGATACCTACCCTGGATTCTTTCTTATAAAAGCCCATGTACCATGCATGAAATGGCATGAGGACAACTCTTTTTTTCTGTCCTGATCAACAGGTGGATAATGGCATCCAGCTTTTTCACCGTCGTCATGTCGGTGATCCTCGTTATCACTTCTGTATTTGTAGCCGGCAGTCCCACCTCCAGCGGGATAAATGCCACCGAGGAGGTGCCCCGAGAGAGTGCGTTTTTTCACCTTACCGAAATAGCTGGGACGGTCTTCTGGCTCATGGCCCAGCATGGCTGTATCCCGACTCTGCAACAAGACATGCAACAGCCGCAGGGCTTCAGTAAAGCCATCATCCTTGCTGACCTAAGTGAGTACTGATTGGCCAGTCTAGAATTCCTTTCTGTGTGTCCTTACCAAAGCTGTTGTCTAGTCGACTTTCCGAGTCTGCTATATACACTGAAGGTAGCTTTAAAATGATCTGGTGTACCCTATTATATTCAAGTACAGGGTAGGTTACATGCCTACAGACACATCATGCTATGCGTCAAAGTACTTTATTTTCTGAACTCTTCATGAATCTGCAGTCAACAGAGCCTTGGTAAATAGCTTCCCTTTGGCCTACTGTGCACAACTTAGTTTGCTTTTGGGACTTGGAACAGATTTGACAGCGACCCTTTTCCGAACACTGTAAACCTATCTGTACAGCATTGGCTGATTTCAAGAACTCCTCAACAGGAAATACTCTATCGTAGGTTTACGTGCTAAGTTGAAGTCGGCAGTGAACCACTCGTAAGCAATAGACATCATGCCTGAGCTTGGCTAATAACGTACTTATATTATACATGTATAATAAATAATACTTTTCTGCGCTTAACATAATTCTGCAATCTGCAGTGGGGCTGTGTTTTCTGTAAGGCCGAGTTTGGGCGGCTTGTTGTCGTGTGTTCACAAACGGCTTGATTTGTCGTTCTTGGGTCGGCCGCTCGAACGCCGGGAACATACAATTGGTCATCGCTGTAAGTTAGTAGTGACAAGCAACATGGCGGCGTCCATTTCGTAGTAAACTATTCGAGAGTTAATGCTTGGACAACTGGGCTGAATTCTTTTCTATTTAAACAGGAACATTCACTTCTGTGTTGTGAAAAATAAGTAATGTTAATTTTGCAAAACTTCCTATTGTCTCCAACTTTGTAAACCATTTCTTTATTTTTTGCAGCTGTTCAAAAATCAAAATCTCACGAGTTTTTCCGTGTGTTCCTGTAAAACCCTGACGAGGAGGTGGTGTGTGATCCTGTTCCGAGAACAGTGTTCTTGAGTCGTGTTCTCGCCGTTCGAGCGCGAGAACAAGAAACCCGTGTCAAGAACACGGCGCCCAAACTCGACCTAATTGTCTGTAATTTGTCTGTTTCAGAATAATGCTGGTGGCTTTAAAAGATATTTCCAACGAACGATAGAACTGCATGCACCAAGAATAGCTCTGTTTATTCACGTTCAATATGTTGGGCTAAAGACCCATCTGCTTGAAACGAATGAACCCGCATAATTAGGTCCGCATAATCCCTTAAACTGGAAAAGAAATTAATTTCACAAGCGTTGGCATTGCTGCGTAAAGTGAAACCCTTCCGTGGCATCGCCACCTGTTCATCGGTTAATTAAGCATGACGAATCCACGCATTCGAAAGTAACGCTTAAGCCAGTTTGAAAACTTCAAAATGTCAATTTAATTGCTCACCTTAAATACATTTAGTGGATATTTTGTATTTTTCCGTTTAATGGAAATTACTTTTTTATTTCAGCCAACAACAAAATTCAATAATGCGATGGTGGCTACAATGCATATGGATCCGGTATTCAGGAAGAGCTACAAAACCCCTTTTTCTTTCTTTCCATTGTAACCTGCTACAGCGATATGCTGGTAGAGTGGTGCTCGATACACATTGACCTGAAATAAATATGAATATGACGATAAACATTTTAAAGGTAAAATGTAGGCATACATTTCCCAAAAGAATTTCATTTGAATTCAATTTAAACATTTCCAGATCTCGCTGAAGGGAAATATATACAGTCATTTGCAAAATGTTTAGGACCACCTGGAATTTTATTAATATTTCTGTTACTGGGCCTGCATTTAATACGTTAATGAATGATTACTTTATATGTTTTGCAGTGGTGCATAAAGTTAGTGTATTACTACATACCCATTTGAATGATTTTTTGCAAGGGCAGGTCACTTTGTCTGTATTGCTGCATGGGTAAAAAAGCCAGTCTAAGTAATCAGAAATAAAGGAGGGCACATCAAGTATTAGACTGTTTCATATCATGGAGATGTAGTCAAAAACACTGTAGCTTTTTAACCAAGATAATAAGGTTACAAATTGAAATAAACATAAGTTGCCATGATTGATTGGTTTAAGTTTGGTTTTTCTTCAGGTTAATGCATATTCTGTGGGTGTGGTCTTGAAACTTTGCAAATGACTGTAATATGGACGCCATTTAGGTCTGCAAGTCTGCGTTCGCGTGAACGTTGTCTGCCTCTGTCATCACAGAGCCCATCGTATATTTTAGAGATATCTGTTTGAATAATGCATACGGAAATTTAAATCATGCATCGCAACCGACAAGGATTTCATTTCCCCTCAATCAAACTATCCACCCATTCTAACAGGCGTTAAATATTGATAATCGAGTCTCTTAAATGCAAAAATCCACCATGCAAAGCGTGCCAGTGTTTTATTATTTATGTGCCGTGGTGGGCGCAATTGCCTGAGGAAAACGGACTTGCGTGCGTGTTGAAGTGGGTTTTGTCGTAGTAGGTCCTTTTTTTTTCTTCTTCTATTTCTTCCTTTTCCAGTCTTTTCCCTGCTGGAAAAGATCAATTTGGATGGTCAGTTTACTGCCACACTTGACGTTTGTTTTGCTCAAGGAAAAACACGTTCACTTCAACGAGTTCGGGAAGTCAGGTTGGCGCAATGGCTCATTCCTCGCCTTCCGCCTCTGCAGGCCGGGTTCCCATCCCAACTATATAGGCCCGCATGTGGGTGTTCATTCCCTGCCTGGCCCTGTTGGCTTTCCCTGGATATATGTATCCGTGGTTTCCCCCACTTCTAAAACTGAAGATTCATTTCATCAAACGCGTGAACGTAGGCCTCACGATGAAGATGACTTCGTCGTTTTTATTCATCGTGAAAGCTCCAACTCTCGCCGGATGAGCTCCCAAATTAGAAAAAAAAGTATTTTGACGTGAGCCTCACTTACTAGCTTGGCACCTGTATCACATAACATAAATTTTGATATTTTGTAAGGTCAGATCGGTTTGACCATAATTTTCATTATTATCTATGATTGTTTTTACTTGCTTTGGATTCAATGAAAATGATTCTAGTTCTAAAAACGATTCAGAGAACAACACGTCATCTGTGTATATCAGCACACTTGCTGTTAGCCATCCTGTATGTCACACCAAAATATTAACCTTTCCCAGTTTTTCGATGAAACACAGACTGTTTGCTCATATTCATTGCAGTGACTTTATTTCTGGCACTTCCGGTGATGCTTGCTTTGGTAATTACCTACGGGAACACACTGACGAACGTGTCAGGTTCTGCGATAGTGTACTCGTTGCTACCAGAGGACGCCCTCAAGAAGGTCTCTGCATCGCTTATCATGGTCCATCTGACTGGAGCTGTCTTGTTAGTGAACAACCCACTTTTTCAGTACCTGGAAGAGGTTCTGCATATACCCATCGGTAAGTATTATAGTGGTTTTTTTTTTATTGTTTTTACCAAGTAGAAATGTTTACCCATGATTTTCGTGCTCTCCTCAGTCCTTCTGGGATTATTGCTCATTCATGGGACAAAAAACTTCCCTCGGCGCTAATGGCTAAGGGTTATACCCAATACAATTTTGAAAAATAAAATCGATCGAGATTTTGTACTTCCATGACGTTTTGGGAAAAATAGTTGATTTACAGTATTCTTCACCTTATCTTTAGAGTTTAGCTGGAAGCGAGTGGTTCTACGCTCTTCGGTTCTCCTCATGCAGATATTTGTCCAGGAGACGGTGCCTCATTTTACCTTGTTGTCGTCTATATCTGGTGGATTTCTCACCCCACTTATTTCTTTCCTTGTACCCTGCCTGTTTTACCTGCGCTTGCGGAAAACCTACCAGCCAGAACCAACGTATGTATCTTTATTTTTTACCCTCTCCTAAAGTAACTGTTTCCGTAGTGTGTCTGAAAAGACTGGTTTCACTGACGTCCTATATACAGGTATTTACTTCCCTCGCACCTCTTCGCTCCGCCATCTTCAGTGTTAATGATGGTCGAAACGGGTATCGCTGGCAATGGCTACAACTTTTACAGGGCCCACGATAAAGGCAAAAACGAGCACCCGCATCCTCAAAAGGTCTGATTTTAGCATGACATGATTCAAAGAGTCCCAAATCCGTTAAGACACCCAGAGTGTGACTCCATGTGACTATTTCACATTAATCATGCTTTTGTCATGTTGCTTTCTCCAAGTTTCTATACGGTAAATACTGGACTAGATTTTCCAGTTTGTTGTTTGATTGTTGGCCTGAGGATCCGGTTCACTCAATGTTCATAAACACGTGCCTGTCTTTTGTCCGTTGTCGAAATCAACCTCGCATCAACAGTTTAAAGAGCACCTATAAGGAAAACACGTTTTCTCTGATTTGATCTGTTCAACTAAATATGGAAGCATCCAAATCGAATGCAGTGTCATTTGTCTTCAGAGCTCAACTATAACAAGCTTAAAAGGTTTTTTTTTCTGTTCATGCGTAGAAGAGGATTCTTAATATAGATTGGGTCATTCTGAGAAAACGAGGGGAACCTTCACCCTGTGTTCATAGTGGATAAAACCTGTGCATGCCAAACAATGCATGTAGCCATTGTTTGTAGCCAGTGACGTTGCATTCGATTTGGATGCTTCCATATTTATTTGAATAGATAAAATCAGAGAAAACGTGTTTTCCTAAGAGGTGCTCTTTAATAAATGTACCATAGGCCTATATTCAATAAAAGGACCTATAGAAAACAGTACTAACGGAGGCGAACTGAACTTGGAGAAGTGTCAAACATTTTGACATATTTGGCGCCGTCAGATGACCAAAAATGTTGCTTGGCGCTTTTCTCCAATAAGATTGGGGTTGTTGAAGTGGTATCCGATCTGTGAAACGAAAAGTATCATTTTGACGAACCACTCATCGAATAGGCTAGAAGGATATACACTGACTACACTTGTATCGCCCTAAAATATCATAACTTACTTTTACTGATCCAAATCGTTTCAGAAAATGGTCCATGCTTGAAACAATTGCCTGCGTCGTCATCATCGCAGCAACACCTTGCATCATAGTCGCCATTTTGTTCGGTACGGGGACTGCGATCGCGAGTGGCAGGACAGCGTTCACCGTACCATGCTATGTCAACGCAACTCTCGCTGGTCTTTGACGGTTTCAAGGGAGTTCCCTCTTTGCCTACAACTCATATGGGAGGCCAAAGTTTGCAGAAATGTCAACTTTTGGTCAATTATTTTCATAAGTTCGTGTTTAGTAGTCCGTGAATTATGATCTGGTTTTCTGATAGCTGCGTGGGACTTGTTAATATTTTGTGAATCATTCTTTAGCATTTTTGTACCGACGGCCAGCCATAGTTTTAGAAACCACTTCTTGGTCTTGAACAGACCCTATTGAAGAGATCTTCATCGGCACGGTCAGTCAGGAGTATAATTGACTTTGACTTTGTCACCAGAACCCATAGCGCGAATGGGATCACTCATCGCGACCCGCGTGGAACAAACAGGCCCTCGGTCGCAAAATTACCAGTGTCAGTACACTGAACTTGCCAGTTTCACCGCAGTTGCGCTCAGATTACATAAAGCCCACAGTTTAAGTGGCGGTAGAAAAATAATAGTGTTCTGGGTAAAACGGCAGGAAATGTAAATCCAATCCACACGTCGGACTACGGGTAGCATTGGAACCCAGCCGGGCCACGGAACTACAAAAGCTACAGAAAGCATCAAGACCTACCCCTGCAGCCGTTACACACAGGTGTTTAAGATTTTTGCTCTGGAAGATGTTGTTTTAGAACTGAGTGTTTGGGCCTTCACGCTGTTTCTTAAGCTTATGTAAAATCCACAAGATTTCTCGGTTGAAACTCGAGCCCGCGCCCACCTGCACTCGACCCACAGCTTTGATGACCCAGGTCGGCTGACCCCGGCAAGCATTTCCGTCTGCGATATGGCGAATTAACGCGCAAGTCCTGGGTTGGTGCACTTCATGAAAACCATGCAGTGAACAGTTACTGAGGTTTCACGAACTAACGTAAAGGTGTTCCCGTGCACTTAGCATACTAACGTGTGATTTCAATATTTTTGTTTTCACTAATACTTATGCATGTTTTAGATACACTTGTAGATGTTGACACGAATTATCATTCGTAAACCTGTCAAATATAGTTGTATTTAACTAAAAACATCCTGGCATAGAATATTGTTAAAGGTTTTATTTCGTCAAAACAAAAAGTCCTGAGATTTAAATTTCTTAGTTGGTGAAAATGAAACTAAAGGGGAACTGTAAATTCTCTACTCAAGCTGTGTACATTAATATAGTAACGCTGTGCATTTAATAGTTGGCGGTGACGGCGACGATATTTATTCCCATTCATACTGTTGAATCACAAAGTCAAAATAAGTGTAAACTGTTTCATATTTCCAACGATATTGTTCAATTCTACTTTTTTCAGACATTTATCTTGCCATGTTATTGTTTGTTGTTCCTTTCGCCAAGTTGTCCTAAACAACTACTTTATGGAGGTTTTTGCGCACTTTGCGTGGAGACGGCCACGGTGAGGTGGCGCACTGCCAGATGCTGCTTGATCATCCGTTTAAGACTGGCCACGTGACGGGCTCTCGACTAATAAGAGTGGCTAAACTATCTTGGGTAGGCCTATTTATGAATAAACAGTGAAAGATAACAAAAGGTAAGAACATCTTTCTGCTGGGGTGGATGAACTAGGGAGTGACTCTCCTCTAAACATATGAATGTTGTAAAAAGTGGTGGCGATTATATTTCAGTGAATGTACGCTAGTGATCTGGGTTACTTCGCTGTTGGTTCAAGATGAACAAATACAGCCATGTGTTCATATGACGCGACTGTGGGTGAGAACGGTGCAGGCATAGCCTGTCCAACAGTTAACATCGACTGTGTTGGGTCATAAGTCTGACATCGGGTGTGCGTTATCGACCCATGTACTTCTTGCAGTTGGTGCATTGTGGGAAAATCCTCATCAATAATGATCACATGAACAGCTCCAAATACACATTATTGACCAGACAGTTTGTCCTCATACCCATAGTCCATTGGGTGCGGAGAGGGAGCACAATACAACAGGTACAAGGAAATCTATTTCCGGAACAGAGACAGAGGCAAAATCGGGACAGCGGATGCCTGGACTACAATTGCAAAATTAAACTTAAGAAAAATATGATCAAATCGACCGTTTTATGATAAAGGTGTTTATCCCCATCTTGTGGTTCATCAGTGAAGCGAACCGAACACGCTATTGTGCAGCGGGCAGCTTGTTCGTCTCATTGTGCAGCGCAACACAGTTATACAAAATTACTGGAGAAAAATGTCTTTCTTTTGCTTTCCTTCCCCACAGCAGTAGCTCTGCGTCACTGTATATGTACGATGACTGAACCTCCTAGAAACTGATACGTGGGCCTACTGTGTTGAGAATTAGCAAATGGCTATAGGCAAAGAGCAACAACTAGCGATTTTGCAAACTGGCGGGATTCACCTGTCAGATATGATGGTCAATGCTTGAGATGATTCAAATTCAGTTAATTTCTTTATTCATCTATACCGGTATGTAATTAGCACCGGTCTACTCAGTTTCCCATGCACACTTTTTGTTGTTTTTACTTTTTTTTGTGAGTATAGTTTTTTGTGAGCCTGATGGACTCTGCAGGATAACTTAATTAAGTGGAACCACTCACATAGGGCCAAAGAACCTCTTTGTCGAAGAACGACATTCTGGAGGCCACATATTCATATCCCGCTCCATTTCTTTGTGCATCTTTATACAGGAAATCATAAATGTCCATGAAATACGGCATAGTAGCCTAACGAAGCTTTTGCGCCAGACGATATCAATGTTCAACCCCAAAACATAAAAAACTTGAAACACGCAGGCACCGAAACAACCTCAAAAGTTGCAGCATGACCAAAAATAACCGGAGGGAATTGCACTTTAATCTTTAAGGTTTACCAAACGTAACAGAATCCAATAAATCTGCTGCATGGCTTCGTAACTGAAATAATATGGACCCAATAGACAGTGGGCACGAACTGGTGTGCATTGTCAGTCTGGGCCGTGTGACCTTCAAACTGTGCATGAAGGACTGTCCTTTCACATAACCTGGTGGGTCGTAGCATCGTAGGTACTGACTATTATACAAGTGTCACAGAGATTGAAATAACTTACACAGGATCTCTGCGTCTTCAATCAACAAGCTTATATACATCCTAACATGGCCGCTGTTTCCCTCACAACTTGTCTGTTCGGATTGCTGGCCCTTTTGCTCACCTGTGCAGGACTGTTGTTTGTAGCATTTGTGTTGTACCTGCATTACCAGCACTGCAAGTATGCACATATTCCAGCCGTTCCTTGCAAGGGATGGAAAGGGTGAGTATGCACAGTAGCGTAGATACTGTACGTGTTTCGTGATATTGGCCTAATTTGTCTTTTATGTATGGTCGCCGTCAACTGTGTAGGCCTACTCCTGCACACATCGCTTTGCCAATTGGCCTTTATCACGCCTGTTTCCCCGTAGTGTAAATGTCATGCCAACGTGTTCAAATCCACAATTAAAATTTAGGCCCCTATATATGCAGTGAAACCTAGTTGCAGTCCTCGTCAACCGCCGAATTCCTCCCAGAGCCGTATACAGAGATAGTGGTGCCACATATAGTACTAATTGTCACCATTGTTGGAAACAAACCGCTTTGTGTATGGAAGGTGCCAGAGTTCACGGACAGTTGGTAAGCGATAGCCGCACCCCCTACTGTATACAATAATGAATAGCCATTTTGTTTCCAAAATCGTCAAGTAGTGGTAGCGCCTGCATCAATATACAATTCTGCATTTCTCTTAGTGCAGAGCGCCAGCTCGCATTCTCCTGGCTTGGTTAGGATTTGACCCACAGTTGCACTTCTCGGGGGCGGCAAAAATTAAACAATTGTTCATGTGACCTTTCATGGCCCTTTGAATGGATGAGGCTACATTTGGGCTTTTTAGATGCTTTTGGGAGAAAGGTAAAATGAAATGAACCAAACATTTCGCCTACTATTTTTAATGGCTTTTTGAGGGTGGCCATGGCAACCGATGCTCGCAGGCCTGGTGGGCCAGTCATGCGGAACAGACACTAGCCTGTCTTTGCCATGATAGTTCACGTAACTATGTTTCACTGGGAAATTATTAACTGCATGTCCAATTTTTATGGCCGTTTGTGTACGTCGAGGGTCATGGGAATTCGTGCCAAGCAAGCAACTACTTCATTTCATGAACTTTACGTCTTGTTTTCACTTTTTCGAAATAAAAATACCTGCCAACAATATTTTCGTGGTAAGATAAGGTCTTTTTCAGACGTACTTTGTGAAAATAAATTGAGAAATAGTACCTGAGTGGTTAAAACTAATGATTTTGTGAAACGTTGTTTTCGTAAGCGATAATTTGTTTACGTTTAGATGCGATTTTTGAAGGCTTGAAACAAAGAATTCAAAGTTCTCCCTGAGGTTTAAAAAGTGTGCTGTGGTTGAGAAAGGTGTGAAAGTTTTAGATTTGCTGACAGTTTTCCGCTAGGGTTTTTTCTCTTCCCAACCGGACGCGTTTGCATGTCGACCTATAACTCAGCACGGATCCGTTTATCCTTCATAATCTTACGACCTTTTAAGTGACTCGGGAACGAAAGACGATCACAAAGGTACATTAAGTTAACATGAAATTTATTATTGAAACCGAGGTCTATCTATCATTATAATTTTGACAGGAAATGTTGAAATTCACGGCATATATCCCCAGTTTTACATGTACTATTCATGCATGAACCATTCGAACATTGTACACTACTCAGACACATAATTTCCATTGTACATGCACGCGTGCGATGACAGGCCGTTGGACGCAGTGTACCGTACACGGTACGGGGCTGGATCGGTTTTGTGCATGTAAAACACGTAGATTAATGGCTCTGAAACGAAGAGCACTCTCACTTGTGGGTGTCCCTCGTGATGATGCGATTATCGTGTAGTATGATATACGAACGGCGTTTCAGTACAGATCTGGTGAAATGCTTTGACCATTACAAAGACAATTTCACGAGTGTTGCATGCCACAGCTCCTTTACAAAATGAAAGCTGGGACTACGTTTTGAGTTCCAACTGGGATGGGAATCCCAATTAGTATTTATCATGATTATCTAGGATTTCCGAACAAACCATTTTTAGATAATGGCAGATGGGTGAGCAGTTTTTGATAAGGGACTGACCAAGTATGATGTTTAGATTTCTAAATACCAATATTTTGTTACAGGTTCTTTTTCGGCCACTCTTCACTAATGATGGAATACCGTGAGAGGAATTTGACCCTTTCCGATGCCATCGTTGACATGTAAGTTTATATAGCGTACATTTTCGAAGCAACAATGCAGTAAATAGGACAGCTGTAAGCCAATGTCGGTCGGTACTCTATCCCAGCACATTACAAAAAAGACATGCAACATGGATGCTCTCTCTAGGACACCGACGTGTAACGTCGTTTTGAACCTTAAGTGCAGTGCAAACGAACGGGTATACGCGCGCGTGTTGCTTCACGCGCTGGTTTTCAAGCTAATGCCTTGACACACTGGCGTTTTGGAAACGAGGGGATTCGGCTTAGACTTCAATTTCGCTGGCTCCCATCAGAGCTTGAACATGTATTTGAAAGCCGCGAAACCAAAGTTTAACCGAATCCACTTATTTCGAGAACGCCCTATTGTGAGAGTAACGTGTTCACCTCGGTACTCTATCAAAGGTTTGCATGGCTGCAGTCTTCCAAGCCATACAGTGCTTTTATTCCACGGGATATGCACGAAGAAGGTTTCTCTGTATAAAAAATTGTCCTGCAAGATGACTGCCACGCAAAGCCTCTGTAGCTCTTCTCTCGATTAAGAGTAGGCGCTGTTGGAGCCCGTTCCCCACGTAGTCTCCAGACGTTTATCAGACGTTGATCGAACGTAGGAACCTATGTAGCGGGTAATTGATTTCGGAGGAATTCCTAGGATTATTTTATGTAAACGAGGACTGTAGCCCCCTCAGTTATAGTAGCTAATGAAATCTTTTGCTTAGTTTGTTCTTTATTCATCAATAATGTTCAGCAAACATTGCTCGTTTTCTCGAGCGAGAAAATCGTTGATATGAAATTAATTGCCAAAAACCGCGTAAGCAGCAATACTGCACGAGAAAACAAATTACAGCGCCGTGAGCGAACCCTCCATAAAGTGTGTGACACATGAAACAAGTGTTGTCTACTCTATTGGCTTAGCAATACCAGTAAAGTTTCAATATTTCACATTTCATGGAGCAATGCAAGATTATAACGTAAAGTCTGGGGTACAGGGCGTATGTGTCTCTAGGGTTTTAAGATTTTACCACTCTGACAGCTTATAATGTTGAGTGGCAATAACTATGCAAATTATATTGAAAAATGAAGAAATCATTAAAAAGAGTCGAGTTCTGAGTATTTATGAAAAAGCAATGAAAAAGGGCTCGGGAAATTGGAGACAATTTTCCGAAGCGGGAGTGATGCTTTCCGTTTGGTATAAAGTTTGACCATGGCGTATATCAGAATAGTCGAAATAAAATGTGCTGTTTCAATCTATTTAGTTGGCTGGTAATGGCAAGAGCTTGATCGTACAAGACAGATTTTGTTATTTTGCATGTAACTTCGGTATGCTCAAGATCGCCAAGGTTGACTTCTTTTACTGATAAATTCAAAATAGGCACATGAATTCGCTTGGCGGCTATAATGTTCTTGTTCAAGCGCAAGCTTCCTAAATCCATTCTGGGTTCAAACGAACCCTACTGATAAGCTGGAACATCTATGGTGGTTGTGTTCATTGAATGATATTGTAGTTGTAATTCAGTTTTATCTGATGGAATATTGTTTTTTTCAGTAAAACATTTTGGTGTTGCATCCATGAATGGTTTTGTTAAAAATGTTGCATCTTAACCCACGTTCCTCATTGGGCTTTGACGTTAAATTGAATGCTGGTTACGTACACTGTACGGTTTTGAGAAATTGAGCGGCGTTGATTAGCTTATTGTACTTCCGTTCATTGTTTTGAAGGATACATCAATATGGACCTGTGATACACGTCTTTTTCTTCTTTGCTCCACTCATATTTGTGGTGGATCCTGACTTTGTCAAGGTATGTGATCTCCATACCCCCGACAGTAGCTCGAATGATAGGCCCGCATCCACACTCTTTAGTTCTGTTTGTTGCTTAATTGATCAATGGGTCCGACACCGTGTTTTACTTAATTTCGGCGGTCCCTTTTGGTATCATAAACCCTCCGCTCAAAAAATACACACCAAAGACTACTCTTGCTGCTGGTATCTCTGTCAGATGAAACAGCTGGTAACCTTGAAACCCTTTCTCCATGTATTAAAAAAAAAACACTTTGAATTTGCACACCTTGGCAAATATTCTGGTGAGTCTTCCTGCGTATTGTTCAATGACAAATTCCATGGCATTGAAAGGCCTCCTTACAAAATAAGCACGTCTGTTCAGTATTTACACCAGTCCAGTGAGGCACTTTCATCCATTGTCATAAACCATCTAAGCTACAGTATTTTATGTGAATCTTATTTTTGTTAAACACTGTAAATGAAGAAGCCTACTTTGATATTATTGGCCAGAGTGGTACGTTTGAATAGACAAGATAATTACAGGTCCAACTGTGTGTGCTTGCTGGACATCACCTACAAACTCATTCAACGACCTGGCGTAAAAATAAACTGCGTAAGTGGGAGTATTCCTTCTCTCGTCTGCGCATAAACTTGATAAGAAGGTCTTTGGATAATATTCCTTTTGTGAGTTAAATTTAAATAAAACCTGGTACGCTGAGTTCTTTTAAATTCGAGTGAACGTGATAATTTGAATTCTCCATACTAAAAGCACTGTCGCTATACCTCGTGATTCGGGGCAAGATTTTGCTGAGTTACATAAGAGACGCCTTGCAACAATACACTGTTCTCAATGAATAACTCGGTGTAGGCCTACTGGATTTTATTCAAATTTAACTCGCAAATGGCTTATTGATGCATTTTTTACTTTCGTGTATGATTACAGGAAATCCTGTGTACCGACACGCACCCTAAGCCTTATGCAGTCTACAGGATATTCATAAAAATCTTCGGAACTCGTTTTCTTGGAAGTGGCCTCGTTTCCGAACTTAACCCTGAGGCGCATGCGCAAAAACGGGCTCTTCTGAGCCCCGCCTTCCACAGAAAGTAAGATGATGATTAACATTATGTCGTATGTGTCCGTCAAAATTATTAAATGGGTGGGTGCATGATGTAAGAAATGGGCTTTAGTTGCCCAGTTTTCAATACTGTGTTGAATTTATTTTCACTTCCTCGAAATTGCGTGGTTCTTCTTATAGTGGTGGCCTACAGAGCACTGTAAAACCGCTGGGCAATTTTTTGCCTAACAATGGGTAGCACTACCAGGTCAATCGCTGAGTTGTTGAGCAAAAAGATTACCCAACGGCGTTGATTCCCTCCTAACGTATGGGCAAACTTATCTTATTGTACCCCACAGTTGTCAAAATATATGACCTGTGCTATATACTACTTTGTACCCAGCGTTTTGATCTTTTTGCCCAATAGTTAAAACGATTCACCTCGTACCCAACGTTGGGCAAGAACTTGCCCAGCCTTTTTACTGTGAGGAAATGTACATGCATACATATCCCAAATCTTTTTCATTGCTCTCACTCAAAGCTTGTGTAAGATTAAGTGAAATATTAGATCCATCATCGGATTATAGACTAATCCGATTAGAAGCCATAACTGCGTAGGCACCGCACTCACACGCACATTCTTCAGCTTGACGCGCGCGTGCATTTGGCAAATCACGACACCCTGTTGGTCGAAGAGGCATGTAAAGCGCACGTACCACCTGTCTACGAGCGTTGTGCCACCGCAGTAATGGCTTCTAATTCTGGTGGTCGAATTACACTGTATCATATAGGACGTGGTGATAATAAGAGTTAGCTTTGTAACTGAACGAATTCACAAAATTAGAAATAAAAAACGTCAAAATATCTTTGAACAAAGTAGGCCGCCTCACTTGAGCATGAACGGCCTCTTCAGATCGTGAATGGAAATCCTTCGTTGTTATTATGATACATACATCCAGCCTTTGAAAAAGAGATATTTCTGAAATGCATTAGGTATCTGCAGGGTCTGATGGGACAGTTCAATGCAGGTGCAGATTTGCTGATTGAAAAACTGAGCCCCAAGGCTGACGGGAAGACCGAGGTTGTAATGCTGGATGAATTAGATAGAACCACGCTTGACATCATTGCGAAGGTAAAAGGTTGGATAAACAAACGCCACCAGTTCCCCTTAATGCTGTATGGAATTTATGTTTTTAATTTTCAGTTCGGGCTTCTGCACCTATTGTAATTATTACAATAGGCAGTTATACCTGGCCCCAGTCACTATAGGCCTGTGTATTCACTTTCCATTTCTCGCGTGGAAAAAATTGTTAAGAAGAGGCTTAACGATGGTATTTGACCCGCATTTCACAAAGTGCCACTAATGTATACATTCAGTTGCCTGTGGGGTTAATTTCACTAGTGGAAGGATAATTTGCACATTTAAGCAGGCGGTATTCTGACCACCGTTAATGTGCAAAGCAATGATGGCAATCCTTGGAGTAAACGTCGTCATAAAGACAGAGGTGCTGCTTTATAAAAAGAATATGAAAAGTGCAGATTTATATCCTGGTCGTGTTTTTATAAAGCCAAAAACGCACATAAAATATGCTACGAAGAACATTTCTCGTAGAGTTTAAATTTGGATAATGTCTAAACCAGTGTTAAACTCTGTGTTTTAGAGTCAGTTATACTAACGAGGGCAAATATCAGCAGTTACATGAGTTGTCACAATTCATGCCCAAAAGTGTGCTTGTATACTTGTAGACAACATCGTGATTGTGCAGTGGAGCAAGATGGAGGAATAACTTGAAAGGGAAAAGAAGACACAAATTTGGGTGTTTCGTGCTTTTGAATTTTGATTTATCTCCATTTTTGTACTAATTAAACCTCAACCGACAAACTCAGCCCTTAGCAACTCGATTGAGTGTATTTGTGTTATAATTTGAAGTCGTCGGGGAACGCTTTCATGCAAAGATTTGATTGTACGAGTGCCGACCCATGTTTTGTTGACAGGTTGCATTTGGAATGGATCTCAATATCACGCTGGACGACAGTTCTCCCTTCAAGGAGGCGGTGTCCATGTGCTTTCAAGGAGGAGATAAAGAGAGCAAAAACCCGTGGCTAGTGGTAAGAGGGGAAAGCCTGCTGGCGTTACAGTAGGAATGCACCCATGAGTCGCCGACGGATTGTGGGATGTGGTAGCAGGTGGTTAAGATCACAATAACCTTGTACATGCAGAAAAACTGATTTGATTTGAATGCCATGCACTGTAATTTAACAAAGAATCGTAAAACTGGCTCACAAAGTGTCGTTAGGCCTAAGAAACGAACGATCCAGAAGATCGATACTCAATTGAGCAAAGGAGCAACGAGTACAGTCTGATTCCATCTACCTTCAACAAGCAGACCACCGCCTGCTGATCGATTGTATTTTATTGATTCTAGGGGAGGGGTTACTCATCGATCAAAATAATTATTTCGAGAGAGTTCAGTGTGGAAGTAGATTGCTTAGTTGTTTAAAGACAAATCCTCAGGTACTGGTTCTTTTTGCATATGTACAATACATGTGTTCTAAAGAGAGGGAAACGAAAAGAATGGCATGAGGTCACAAAAGACAACTTTTGATAACCTCTGATAAACTGTACAAATCCAATTATTGTAGCTTAGCAAAACTGCAACGAATCGAGCCCGGGGTGACTGAATCTCAGATATACGCTTCAACTCCAAGTTTGGATAGCTTCACTGCGTTACGACTTCGGTCAGAATCCCACAAAGAGCTTTTATTTAATACAGTTACAAACCCTGCCGTGAATCTAGAGGAGATCGTCGTCCTGCAGTCATACAGGCATGCGCAATCAATAATTGAGCCATTCCTTTTGCTTCACCCCCCCGCGATGTTTATACTTTCTGTTGCAAAGCCTCGTTTTGAAAATCAGTGTGGCCACTTCCGTGAAATTAAAGTTTTAAACATGGATTGAATGTTTACAGTTTAGTCCCTTACCAGCCGCTCGTAAATACCGAAACGAGGTTCGGAAATGCATCAACTTCCTCAGAGATACTGGCCGTCGGTGCATTGAGGAGAGGCTACGAGCCATGGAGAAACAGGATGATGTACCGAATGATATTTTGACTTACATCTTGAAAGAAATCGACTGTTTCAAAGGAGAAAAGGCGATTGATCAGGAAGGACTGATTGATGAGTTTGTTACGCTTTTCATTGCTGGTAAGAAGTTAAGGTTGGCTTTTATGAAATGAAAAATATGTTCAGGGCCCAACAAATACTAATCAAAATAGCACTTAGAATTCCTTCAACTGTTTTTTTATTTTAAGCTTTAATACCTGGAAGGGAAGTATTTTTGGAAAGTCCAGCATGTTGACTGACTACCACTTTGTTTAACCCGACCAGGTCAGGAGACAACTGCTAATCTTCTGAGTTTCACTCTAGTGGAGCTAGGGCACCACCCGGAAGTTCTGCACAGGTACCGAAAACATTGCACGATGTCGTTCAGAGTGATATATTAATTAAACGCCCTATGGTGTATACAAAACCGTATTAGAATACAGAACTCAGGACTGCTGGGGTTAAGTGATTTATCCAAAAAGACGACGAAAAAAAAATTAAGAGAGATGTTCCTTAGGAAAGCCTGTGGTTCTTGAAGAACTATATGGTCTTCAGAAATGGCGTGTTCCAAACTTATTAGTTTTGCAATGGCGTGATTAGAAAAGCAAAAGGACTCGTTTCTCAGTTTGGCGGACGGTGTCAACTTGATGAAGTTCACAAGCTCACAAAATAAAGTTAACAAACACGCATGTTAACAGTAAAACAAAGTCCCTTTTCTTTTTCATTAATCTTGTTTAACACTCGCATTTCTAACTGTTGCCACAGACTGAAAACTGAAGTGGATGCGGTTGTTGGCGACAAGGATTTTCTAGAGTACACTGACATCAGTAAATTCAAGTACATGATGCAGGTATAAGAACACATATAGGTTTTTACTGGACATAGTATACGTGGGCTGTGTTTATGATAGCAACAAGGGCGTAGCAACTGGGGTGCCTGGGGGGCATGTGCCCCCCACGAATTCCCGGGGCTCCCAGGTGCCCCCCCACCAAAAAAACCCAAAACGAGATAAATGGGTGAGTGAATATTAAACAAGGTTAGAAAAAACTTAACCCCCCAAAAACACACCACTGAAAGCTGCCCCCCCATAAAAATGCTGGTGCTCCCTTGTGCCCCCTACTGGTACAATCCCAGCTACGCCAATGGATAGAACAGCTCAAAGAGTAACCTGATTGGCTGAGGTAGTGTTTGAGCACGGAGCTTATAGGAATGTGTCATGGGGACTAATCTCTTTGCTATGGCCTTATTCGTTTACATCTCTCCACTGGTCATAGCTGATGGGCTAGCTTATATTTACGTTACATTCAGGTCAGACCCTTAAACAAGCAGATTTTTGCAGTAATGTTGATTTTACTGGCTATAATTTGCCTCTATGTTGCGTAAAGGCACAGTTTGGTTGAAATCTCACAGGTTTTGAAGGAAACCCTTCGTCTGTGGCCGCCAGTGGCAGGAACCAGCAGAGAGCTGGCTTGTGACCTCATGGTCAAAGGTTATAAGCTTCCTAAGGGAACTGTAGTGTTGGTAAGTTGTAAAAAAAACCACTTATTTTTCATATTATAATGCAGTGGGTGATCCAGCATTTACAGAAAGGAGGTCCGCAAAATTTGGTAAACCTAATATACGAGCTCGGTTACTTGGAGCTATAATTGCTGTCTGTAATGGTATTGTGCCCAGAAGAGCCGAGTCATATTGGACCGTCCGCTGGGGGCGGATTCTCTGCCCCACCCCCCGAACTCGGCTGTCATGTGCCCGTTTTTGTTTGTTTTTGTAAGTAGACATGCATGTCAAGACATTCCTTAATATTGAAATAAGTATGCATGTTTGGCTGACCTGCCTCGGCAAAATGAACTCTCCGCGAGAATGGTATTTACAATTTTTAACAAAATGACCGCATAGTGTCTTAAAAAATCCTAAAAACTCGGCTCGTGAAAAAATGTCGATGGGCGGATTCCGCGGCTCGTTTACGGTTAAGTACCTACTTGAGAGAAAGGAGATCCACGGAAAACTTCCATTGTTAATCCGCTCGTGTGGATTGCAAAGTTGCATTTGGAGGCCGTGCATAGCCACTGCACTCCATAACTCCATGAGTCTGGAAGTACCACATGCATGGAAGACTTGGCGATTTTAGTAGGCGCCTTGAAGTATGTGGTCGCTGGTCTATGTGTCGCCAGTGACGCAGTTGGTTGAAAACTCTGAGCCACTCTTGTGCAAGAATTGCCTGGGACGTCCAATTTCAGTTCTAAGACTTTTTATTTTCACCTACACCGGAGAGTGCGAGATGCAACACCGAGCTTGTTGGAGGGCACAGCGATAATAAGATATATACGCATATCTCGTTGATTAGGTGCCTATATAAAGGGAGTCCACCTCAAGCACTTATTTTCGTTCATTATTAAGTTACCTGAATAATGTTTCTAATTTTACATTTACTTTTTTTTAACTATCCTCAAGCTAAGTTCATACGCCATGGCAAGAATGGATGAGTTTTTTCACGACCCGTTGCAGTTTGATCCAGACCGCTTTAATGCAAGTGATGACAGGTTAGTATTTCTGTTCTTGTGACATTGACAAAACAACAAGAGCTGATCTCAGAAAACATCCGGACAAAAATATTCAAGATGCCTTTTCAGTACTATTCTTTATACATTTGTATTTCTCTTCTCCGTTTTTAATGGGAAAAAAGAGTCAAAATGGCCTTGCCAGTATTTCATTATTATATTTCATAATTTCATTGTTCATTAGGGTATTTTCATTGTTGAATTTCATTTGCTTGGCAGTTATGGATAACATATCAGATCGTAGATGAGTCATTGTTTGGCACTCTTAGTTTTGCAACTGAGATTTGATACAGATGCACAGCGAAAAATAAGGCCTAAAAAGTCTCCAGTTCTGGTAAGGGGCTGGCTCCATAAGGTGTGCGGCGACGCGGTTTTTTTTTTCCCTCACTTTTTTGTAAATTGGTAATTTTGGCTTCATGGTGAATAATTCTTGCTCCCTGGCATGCTGTCTCGTCATCATTTCTTTTCCATTAATAATCAATAAAGTTTATATGACTCGTTTCTTTCTGGCAGACCACAGTATGCGTACTTTCCGTTCTCACTCGGTAGTCGTAACTGCATTGGTCAGCAGTTTGCTTTGGTAATTATGATTTGTTTCAACGAACGTAGGTGTTAATTTTAAGTCAGGGGTTTGGATTTCATTATGTTACGAATAAACACACTTTCATTGTATTTATAATGGCGAACCTATTGTAACCTACATTAAGCGCACATACCATTTCTTTCCAAATTGCCCTAGAAATGCAAACTCCTGAAATTGTTATTCTCTATACATTCTTTTTGCACCAGCAAAGGGAAGTTCGGTGGGAGTTTTCGGATGTCATCGCTTTTTAGTTCAAATCCAATTAGCAACACTGTTTTCCATAATACAGGGCCCCAGGATCGCCTGGTAGTTTGGGCATTGGATTCAGATATACCACTTGTCAATTTCAGGGTTTGTTTTTCTCCAACTTACGATTCACTGATTGCACACTTCTCCCGCGTCTGATAAGAAGCTGCAAGTGATGAATGTGACAAGCTTTTCATTGACCAATTCATGTTTTCTCTTTATCTAAGATCGAGGCCCGTGTTCTACTTGCCAAACTGCTGCACAAGTTCAACTTTGAACTCGTTCCGGGCCAGGGTCACAGCGTATTGGCTGAGATCACAATGAAACCCAAAGAAAGATGCAGAAACTACATAACGATTAGGGAATAGAGAAATATGCTTCAGATGTAAACGAGATCGGCCATAATTCTTAGCAACGTTAGAGGTGGCATAGGCCTAGTAGTTAAGTTCATGTAAATCTCAAGTCATTTTAAGCAAGCCGTAAGCTATTCAAATGAAATACGATTTGGCGGGTAGTCATCAATGTGTAGAGGAGTTTTGCCTAGTTGATGTACAGCAGTACACAAAACTTGATGTGTTCATCATGACTTTATTAAGCAATTATTGAGAACCTTATGTTAGAACTGCAAGGAAAGTGGAACAAATATCGAAGAATACGGTTATTGCTACATCTCTGAAGACGGAGAAATTAGTTGATCTAATTAGGCTACTGATTTGGTCTGACACTTACATCTAAAAACTGACTGACTCTTCATGAGGCAGGGCTTTTATAGAGTGAGAAACCGGATGCAGTTGCCATAAGAAACCTAAGACAAGAGATTCTTAGTCACGCATCTGGTTTGATTCACAGAAGTAACCGTGAATGTGTAATATCATCGTAGGACAATGACACTGTTAATCTTGTTAACTTCTGTATTAAAGAAAGGTTCATTGTCGAACGACAGCATAGCCTTTGTGGGCTTTGCATGGTTACGTGCCCTGTCGGCAGAACAATACAAACTGTGTATTGTTCTCCAAAAAAACGCAACCCAAAAGTAACATTTGTTTTCTCACAAAAAAAATCAGAAATTGTTGTTTTGGGTAGTTCGTTCAAGCCTACAATGTTTTCTTTTTAAAACTGAATACTTCATTAAAATTCGATGATGCGGTGCAGAAATAATCTCGATTACGTGAGACTATACTTTTTTCACTTTGTCCAATGGAATTTATCGCAGCAATGAAAATGCTGATCAATGGAAAGACCTACATAATGAGATGCTGAACTGAGCAGGGTTATGTTGTGTCATAATACAAACCTCTTCCATTGCCCATCTACATACAAACAGAGTCCTGAAATGTTCAATGTGGTTGATGTTACAGAAATGAAAAAGGTCAGCACCTTGTTACAAATTGACTGATGTAAATTGAACAAGCTTAACCGAGGTTGTTTCTCCGAGACCTCGGTTTCATTAAAACTGCACAAATTATTGAACGATTCATTTCATATTCTTCTGGTGGCACGTTTTAAAGTTTTTTAATGTGGTCCACTTGCCCCAGGTGTGGGCTACTGGTCCACTTTTGGATGAATTTGTAATGAGTTTATATTCATAATTTTTATTAATGTAATTGATTTCAACTGTTTGCAATAAATAAACAAGTGTTTTGGTCATATATTAAGAGCAGTTTTATCCTTTTCCTTGATTATTGAATATGGTTAGAATCAAGAATATGCTTAAGTTGTCCAGTAGCCCCAACTTCCCCTACTTCATACGAAGCAAGCAAATAAAAATGGACCGGTCAATCAATCGGTGGTCGATGTTGATTGGTCCAGTCAATCAAATCGCCAATAATTTAGAATAGAATAGTTGCTGGAAATAGTTAAGACCCTCTTTTGTTGCACAAGCGAATAGAGTACATCAAATACTGTTGCTCGTGACGAACAACACTCCAAAATGTATGAAGGAGGAAAAGGTACGGGTGACTAAAGTAGGCCATTAGCTTATTATTGCATGATTACTTATCTGATCGAGATTTTTCTTGTGAAAGACACATAGATCATTATTGTTTGACTTATAAATGCATGCTTTTAAGAGGTTTATATAAGTAGATTTTTCTTAGACAGAGTTATTTGCAAACTATTAAAAGTAGTGACTTGATTTGTTTGACAGTCCAACATTAAGGTTCACTTATTGTAAGTTCCCGTTTGTATTTTCGTACTATAGATTTCGAACCCGACTGATCTGATGTAACTGCAGAAGTAGTTTCGATAAAGGAGTTTTGAAACGTTTAAAGTGTGTGACGCAGGTTAAATCTTACACTTACTTTTAGATATAATAAATCATATTTGAAATTATTCATTATTGTAAATGAAATTAATTTAAAATGAATTTCTTCATTGTTTTCTTTTCTTTTGAATGGTTCCCAAAATAAAAATGTTAAATTCCCTTTCAATAAGGTCGACTCGTGCCAGGTCAGTTAAGACTGTTGCTTTTTTACCCATCTCCTTTCTGACGAAAAGTTTTAATAAATTAGGGCCGCATTAAATTTCGTGCGGAATAAATTTAATGTAAAATTTGATTGTCAGCACAGACACAGACGCGTGCATCGGAAAGCACTGTTCTGTTCGAGCTTTGACCTTCCCACTCTTGTGAAATTTTTTTTGTCCTTTTTCTAAAGGCCGGTCGAGGTCGTGCGTACTAAAGTAGGTCGACGCTGTGTAGTGCAGTCAAACAATAATCTATCGACTCACCACCCAAAATGGCTGCTGTTACACTAGCAACGTGTCTGTTGGGATTGATGCTTCTCTTGCTCGTCTGTATAGGTCTTCTGTTCGCAGTATTTGTCTTCTACGTGTATTACCAGCATTGCAAGTACGCGCACATTCCCACTGCACCTAGGAAAGGACTGAAAGGGTGAGTGCAAACAGTGAAACAGGAGACTATGGTTGTATTTCTTCGACGAGCGAATTCCAAGCTTTTCAAACATGTAGCCTTATCCCTTAGGCAAGAAAAGGTCATGAAGATTTTCAGATTTCCTATCTGGAAGTCCTTTATTACACTTACATTGACTGGCAATGAGGCATGAGCGTAAATCCCGGGGGGATGGGGTATATATCACCCAAGCAAGCTAGTGGGGATTAATCATCCTCCCTCGCCACTTTTTAGTGGTGAGAAAAACATTAAGGAGGATTGTGAAGATTTTTTCGGACTCCACGTGCGTTCGGAAGGAGGGTATAACAACTTACAGATCTGTACAATGAACACTGAACCTAGTGTCATATGGTGTCAGTCTCCAACCCCCCCCTTTTTAAATTCCTATGGCCATGAAAGTCCCCCCCCCCGCAATGCCCCAACCCCACCCCCTCAGTTCGCAGCACAGATTGGCGGCACTGCAATGAGGTCACTGGAGCATGACCATTCCCCATCGGACCTGTGAGTGACCAGAAGGCGGTCCTATTTCCCTTTACCTTCGGCCTGGAGAAATATAAGACCCTCTTCTGGTCACGTACAGTCCGTTGGGGCGCCCCTACCATGGAGGTAGAATGCACAGACGTTCACTGGTGACCTCATTGCCAGTCCGTCCATAGACTGCGTGTAATAGTTGGGAGTGTAAAGGTGTATAGTTAGAAACTGTGGCAAGAAAGTTATAAATATGACGCCCCACTGACAATTTTCTGAAGGAAACTGATGTCAACCCGCTAGGAATATCAGCAGGGGCAGTGTTGCATAATGCGCTGGTCATGCTATTGTTTAGATTTATAATAAAAAAAAAAACATTGTATCCGTGCCATATAGGTTTCTTTTCGGCCATGCTTCACTGATGATAGAATACCAGCGGAAGAGTTTGTCTTTCTCCGATGCCGTCGTTGACATGTAAGTTGTTTGCGTTGACCTGTTTCACTGAAACTCTGACGGCCAAGTTCCCTATTGGCGAAAAGGGCAATTGACCTTTGCTCAGGAAGACCCCTCAAAAATTGATATAAAGCTCCGATCATTTCTAATGGCGTGTGATTACTTGCCTGCGCTGGCCTTGAAGTTGATGCCTCAACGGGAGGATCACTTTTACCAAACAGTAAGAAGTTTAAGCCATGGAAAAATATCAAGCAAAAATTCGATCGGGGAACAGGTATGCACGATTGGCGTTGGTAAACCTTCTACATCCGCACGTGAGTGCTGTGTGCATCTTAGTGTCAGTGGCCGAGAGGGTTTAAGCGAAAGTCAACAGCTTATTGTCTGTATACACTCGAATAATTACACAAGCCCATTTGTTTAAGGTATAATATCTTTATTTTGCAAACGTTTTGTGTTATTACGAAATGGTACCTGGCATTTAATGGGCTTCCGCAAGTCGTAGCTTCCTTGTCACTACAAAAAAATGTAAGAATAGTGATTTGTATCACTGTTGAGAGAGCGATCAAATACAACGGTGAGTCCACGATTTGAGGAGCTGAAGGGACACACGGACGGATGAGTCTGCCAGGAGGGACCGTCGATATCATTTCGGAGATGTAGAAGGCTAGTGAAATCGAAGTCTTGCGATATGCAGTGTTGTTGGAGAGAACATACATGTAACATTCTTCTTTGCAGTTGACCTTGAATGATATTATACCACGAAAAAGACGTGATTATGAGGTGGATTTCCACAGGCTACTAAAATATTCTTGAAATATCGATTTTTCTCTCTTTCTGCAGGATGCGCCAATGTGGACCTGTGTTTACCGTCTTTTTCTTCTTCACTCCAGTCATTTTTGTGCTCGACCCCGATTTCGTCAAGGTACTTTTTTTCACAGCTGGATGGCTCGATTTGTTTTAATATCCATTCTGATTGTTTTGGGGAGGATTACGCGGTGTGGCCACACCGCGTGCCCCCCCCCCGCCATTACAAAACTTATTTCATTTTAATCCAAGCAGGTTGGGATTCAGGCTGTTCCTGTTTATTTTCTCGAATTTTCCCCCTTACATCACTACAGTTAATCCTGAAAATTAATGTTTCTACCAAAGAACTTGGCCCCTGTATGTTCATTGAAGCTGTCGCACATGGAAGATGCCGTTTTCATTGGTACAAACCTTTTCATCGTGCGTGATTATGTGGACATTGGATTAGATTTGAAGCTTTTTATGGTGGAGGTAGCAAGTAAAATGGTAGGTTTGTGGTAGCACCATGGATATAGGTCTATCTCTTTTTTGAGTACATGGGGTTCTGGAAAGAACCGGTGGTACTCAACGTTTCGGACAGTATGCTCTGTCCGGACTGTCCGAAATGTTGAGTACCACCGGTTCTTTCCAGAACCCCACATACCAAAAAAGAGATATATCCACAGTGCTACAGAAAATCTATGTGGACCTTGTTTGCAGAATCTCAGCGGCTTGTCCCTAGAAAATTTTGCATTTATCAGGTTATCTTTGGGGTTTATCAAACCGAGCTGAGAAGTTTCCTTATTCCAAGGCTTGTTTCTAACCTTTCGAGAGCCGGTTTATCCCCCACAGCCAGAAGAGGAATCTGGGCCTTGTACTAACCACTACGAGCAATTTCATCATATGTAGTGTGTCAATAGGTACTTTGCATCATGCAGTGAAAAATAAGAGATCCTATCATTTTAAGGCATACTTCAATACGAAAGTGGCACTCTTTTAATTTTATAAAAATCGCACCAAAATTTAAGCAAGACAGAAGAGTTTAGAAATCCATTAAAACTGGCGGGGAAAATCCTCGACGGAGAGATAAAGAGTATTCCGTCCACTGTACTTTTCAGGCTCAGTTAAAACTGTGTTGATGTATCCATTTTTAGGACGTGCCTCTGAGAAATTTCTCGGTTTCTGGTCACAGGAACTCCTGTGTACGGACACGCACCCAAAGCCGTACGCGGCCTATAAGATTTTCATGAAGATCCTTGGAAATCGTTTTCTTGGAAATGGCCTCGTCTCTGACGTCAACCCTGCGACGCATGCGCAAAAACGAGCTCTTTTCAGCCCCGCCTTTCACAGGAGGTAAGGTGATTGTTGTTGTGTGGTGTGAAACTTCGTCCATAAGTCGCGCTGCAAGGTGCTTGCAGGTTTTTTGTGCATCGTTGTCATCACTGCTTATTTATTTTCAATTCAATAACGTACTGACTGATTTTCATCAGTAAATCCGAAAGCTACTTCTAGAGGAATAAAAGCATGAAATGACGTATACAAAAATTGTGTAAAACTGAGCTAATCTGTTATTTTAGAAATGGAAGTGAATATAATTATGTTTGAATTTGTCTATAGTTTTGCAAGAGCAGACTCTCTGGGTCGTAAATCTAAATCCTTAATCATTTGCACCACCAAGCCATTGATAATTAAGACCTTTTCCTTAAAATAACCCGTTTAGGTATCTTCAGGGCCTGATGGGACAGTTCAATACAGGTGCAGATTTGCTGATTGAGAAATTGAGCCCCAAGGCTGATGGGAAGACCGAGGTTGTAATGCTAGATGAATTAAATGGAACCACGCTTGACATCATTGCGAAGGTAAAGAGCGGTGGTAGGAGGGGTGGTTGTGGATTGGTTTTCTTGAAGAAAGAACTAGACTACAATGGTCAAAGATCCCATTTGAACATTTGGTTGAAATGATAAATCAGTTAGATGAGACAGTTAAAGACAAAGGTTTGTATGCTTTACTGTAATTTTGTAATTGTTTAATGACAATGCAGTATATCAAAATTAAAAGAGCGTACGGTGAAGTCAAAACAAACTTTCGCAAATTGTTCCAAACACCATAATCTTGTCGTTTTTGTGGAACATACATATACAGTTGGGGCTGATCAGAATGGTGTTGTGTCTCGACAGAAAAGAGAGTTCCCTGACTTTGAAATTGACATTGAGTGTGTTTTAGCTTTTGAGTTACTTCTTTTGGATGCGACAATTTTCAGTATGTTCATGATTCCATTTAGTCAAAAATTAGCAATCTTGGCCCTGCCATAATTAGTCAGATGTCAGTCTTGCTTCAAAATCCTGTCCGGATTCACTTGCTGTCTTTTATGCTTATGTCATGTCCTGTATGTGGTGACAGGTTGCATTTGGGATGGATCTCAATGTCACTCTGGACGACAACTCTCCATTCAAGAAGGCAGTGTCCAAATGCTTTCAAGGGGCTGATGTGGAGAGAACGTTCCCGTTGACAAGAGTGAGTATTCAGGTTGCAGCGGCTAGTAGTGTCACTACGGTAATCGGCCCATGAGTTCAGGGAAAACTCGCGTTCTCTTCCACGATATCAGTCGCTGTAGCCCTAACATTCCCCAGTCCCCCGATTTGTGTACACGCTAGGGGTCAAATTTGTGAGTGTCCCGTATTAGATTCACCGATGTACAACCAGAGCTGCTGACTCGAATCATGTGACTTCGAATCGAGTCGGACTCGAGTCGCTATTTTTGTGACTTGTGACTTGGCTTGTAAATACCAGCTTTGACTTGTTACTTGACTTGGACTTGCAAAAATGACTTGCCGCTTCCCTGTGTAACTGCACTGGTTTAAGGTCGTCAGAAATCGAAAAGAGCAATGTTAACAATACAGTGTAATGTAGAAAATCTCATTCTTAAGGCCAAATTTCAACGGGTTACATTGCGATTACAGACCCTGGGTGCACTAACCGAGGAGATAGTATATGGATGCATGTCAGTCCCCGGGCTACGAAATCGTATGAAAACAGTGGGGAGAAACTTTCAATAGTGGTGGATAGTAGATTGTTAACTCTCTCCCTGGGGATCATGATTAGATATAGTTTGCTTGAGGCCGGTGTTTTAACAGGCACACCGTGTCATTTTTTTCGTCTCTTTTTTCTCCTTCGTTTCTTAGTTTAGTCCATTTCCAGCCTCTCGTAAAATTCGAAAAGAGGTCCGAGACAGCCTACACTTCCTCCGCGAGACAGGCCGTCAGTGCATTGAGGAGAGGCTACGAGCCATTGAGAAACAAGAAGATGTGCCGAATGACATCCTGACTTACATCTTGAAAGAGGTCGATTGTTTCAAAGGAGAACAGGCGATTGATGAGGAAGGACTGATTGACGAGTTTGTTACGTTCTTCATTGCTGGTGAGAAGTTTCTTCGCGCCTCTTTTTAATTGAAAAGTTTGGTCCTTCAATCATGATTTTTAGCGTAAATTAGAAGTGTGAAATAACTTCAGGTATTCTGATTTTTTGCCGACTTTTTTTGGACTGCCAGATTAATCGTTGGTCCTGTCTCTAACCTGGACAGGTCAAGAGACAACTGCCAATCTTCTGAGTTTCACATTGGTGGAGCTGGGACACCACCCAGAAGTCATGCATAGGTACTCGTATAGCGCTAAGTCAGTTGACATATTATTATGTTCTAAATTTGCGAGGTTTAGCCAGGAACCTCAAAAGACAGTGAATGAGAAAAACTGAAAAGAATGTACCTACTTTGGGAAATTTGGATCTGAAGGTTGGAATTTTAAAAAGACAAATTTCAAATTCTTACTTCGATAAACCAGAGGTAACTATCGAAAAGCCTTTGTCTTTCAAAATTAATCTTTTACAGCTTCAGTCCACCGTTACTCAATATAGCCTTAATGATGCGCAAATTTTATTCAAACGACATCAAAGCAGGTGGGATACCATGTGGCTTAAGCTTACGTTGGTCTCCTCTTTTATATTCTACTAACACCCACATATATCCGACTTTTGGCTGTAGACTGAAAACAGAGATTGATGCAGTTTATGGAGACAAGGAATTTCTTGAGTACGCTGACATAGGTAAATTCACCTATATGATACAGGTGAGACCTTTTCAGAATTTAGACCACTTAAGGTGATTGTGTGGATTATTATTTTTTTATCCAATTATTTTTTATCCAATGCGCCTTTAATTTCTATAATGTATCTCAGTGAAACATAACGTGCAAAAGGCGAAGAGTTTTAGGCTGTAGAATCTCGTTCTTAAATCTTATGGTACAGCCGCGTGTTTCTTTCACAAAGGTCATTCCATGTGAATAGTAATGGTCGAGTTTTTTTACAACCGAACAAAAAAAGGTATCTGAAATGGATTGCTTTCGTCAAGTATCTTTCGACAATGTGCCTTGCAAAAGTGTTTCTAAATTTCAGTTTGCCGAAGGGTTTTAGACCGATCGATGGCCTTGGACTGACAAGTTATGTGTTGGCATAGGCTGCGGTAAGGTTTTCTTACTTGCGTCTTCACGTACGTTCTCTGGGCTGTACACATTGTAATGTCCCAACTTTGTGTTCGTTTAAATCTTAACAGAATGAAAGTGCTTAGTCTGATAACATCCGTCTGTGACATTTTAAATGAAGGATATTGGTTTCATGAATTCATTACTTTCGCTTCCTGTTTAAGGTTTTCAAAGAATCGCTTCGTCTGTGGCCTCCAGTGGCTGGAACGAGTAGACAATTGGCTTGTGACGTCACGGTCAAAGGTTATAAGCTTCCTAAGGGATCACTGGTGTTTGTACGTTTTGTTAAAATTACGTTGGTCGTTTATAACTTCCAGAATTCCATTGTGTCACAGAGATTGATGACACGAAAATGAAAGCCTTCTGATAGATTTCCACATTTTCGAAATTGTGAATCTGTCAAGCTAAATTATTTTTTCAAATTAAAAAATGAATTACTTCAAAATTTATTTGATGGGCAGTGTTCTAGTTGAAGTAGTAGCGTTAAATTTTTTTCGAAACGTATTTGTTTCATAGTCTGTCCTTCCTGTAACAAATGTTTCTGTCTGATTATTCTACCTCAAGCCGAATACTTACGCGATGGCAAGGATGGAGGAGTTTTTCCATGATCCGTTACAGTTTGATCCCGACCGCTTCAAGGCCAGTGATGACAAGTTAGTTTAATCTATGGATTGCTTTTCCTTTAAGATGCAAATGCAGTTTTCTCACACGCGTCAGGCAACAGCGGCACTATATCCACTGATGTTTTGTCCAAACCTGTGGCATTGCTAAGAAAGCTGGACATTCCCAGGAAGTGCATGTATATATCGTCCTTATTACAGAGTGCTTCTTGGTAGGCTGACTTGTCGCTTGAGTTGGTAGTCTTTCGATGGTAGGTAAATAAATCTTTCCCGCCTTGATCTCGTGTGTTAATCTGTGGCGTAACTGGGGGGGGGGGCACATGTGGCATGTGTCCCCCTCCAGCGTATGGCCATGCACCTGCTCCCCTCCCCTGCATTTGAAATCTGTGAATAATGTATGAGCCCCGGTCCCCCGGTCCTATACGCCACTGCACGGCGTTGATTATCAACCAGTAATTGTTTCTTTTTCATTACTTATTAATTGACACTGCACTTGTATCTCTCTGACAGACCACAGTATGCATACTTTCCGTTCTCACTCGGTAGTCGTAACTGCATTGGTCAGCAGTTTGCTTTGGTAAGTGTGCGCATGTTTGTTGAGATGTTGCAGGTATTGATTTGCAGTTAGAGATCTTAATTCCATGGCATGATGAACAAAAACACACACATTCATGAATTTAAGCGTGGCTTGGTGTAGTCTACTATGAGCAAATACCGTGTTTCTAGGCAGATTTCCAGTGCATACTCCACACAGCGAACACAATTATTGATCACGTGGTACTGGTGTATTTGCCGCCACCAAGCATTCCAAGTGTCTTCCATTGAGGATTTACTGAGTGTAGACTCATTATGCGTCTACTGAGTCTGAAAAGAAGTTATTGATAATGTAAGGGCAATTCCATTCAAACGTGGAAAATTATGACCTTATGATCGTAGGCAGTTTTTAACCAAATAAGAGGTCTTTTTCTGAATTATAAGTGATATTGAAAGCAGCAATAGCGTGGCTGAATTTCCACTTTTGCGTGGAATTGCCGGTACCATCTTTGTTACAAGCTTTGTACTGACCAAAACCTCCATCTTCCTTTTTTTTCCAAGATCGAGGCCCGTGTTCTGCTCGCCAAATTGCTGCACAAGTTCAACTTTAAACTTGTTCCGGGCCAAGGATACGGAATACTGGACGAGATCACTCTGAAACCCAAAGGAAGATGCAGAAACTACTTAACGCTTAGGGAATAGAGAATTTCGCTCTAGACAACTCGACTAATGAGTTTGACCATATTTTATCACGTGTAAATTAGGCCTTTTCAGACGTAAGATTTTCAAATGAAATATGTCAAAAGAACTTTTTGATGACGATTTGCTGCGTGTACAGTTGTCCTTTTATTTATTATTTTTTATTTGACTCTTGATTTCATCGGTTCGGAATGTTTTAAATGTAACACTCTTAATGGATTTTTATGTGGGTACTGTAAGTCAGGATCTAATAGTGGCTGTCTTCAGTGGTGACGGCCTGCATTAAGCACTTTGTTTTCATCAAAACGCCACTGCGCAAGTCCCCCAACGACAATAAATGAGTCAGTCACACGTCACGTCGTGGGATAGGGAGCTAGACACATGTCAAGAAATAATAACGGGGAGCTGTTTGTCAAAAATTGCATGTTTTGTGTCAGTAGGGGCCTACACATATGGCAGCATTATTTCCTGCCCGATATCCAATATTATCACCGAGATAATGTTGTATAGCCACTGTACTTTTTTTCATTTTCCAATTTTTTGGGTGGGGGTATGAGCCAGTAGCCCATCCTCGCGGACTGATACCCTTCGCGATGTGCGGTAAAGGGGGACCCCCCATGTGATGCACAAGCTTTATCCTAAGGCCTACTGCACCCCCCTCGGAAACCTGAAAGAATTCCAAAGATTGCACCAACACAGAAGAAGACACAATGAAGGAGGCGTCCCCTTTGCCGCGTATCGTGCATCGTATGCCGGGACTGGCTGCCAATGTAGTTCCGTTGAGCATTCTCTTTTGGTAAACGGAATGCTTTCAAGGTGTCGTTGCCACGGTTAGGTTCAGTTCCCACATCTTCCCCAACCAGACTACATGATAGTCTTTTTTTTGAGAGCTGGTTCAAAAATTGTCAAAACAGAAAAGTCTAGTCAGGCGCTCTCCTACCAATCAAGATACCGAACCTGAGAGCGAGGTGTTATAAATACCACCCCACCCCTTTGATTTACGT
Source organism: Acanthaster planci (assembly GCF_054643075.1). Classification (NCBI taxonomy): domain Eukaryota; kingdom Metazoa; phylum Echinodermata; class Asteroidea; order Valvatida; family Acanthasteridae; genus Acanthaster; species Acanthaster planci. The sequence continues at coordinate 19,088,435 of NC_141777.1, forward strand.
GCAGGGTTTTCGGAATCTGGTTTTCAAAAAATACGCTTAATTGACGCAGCCTCAGTGCATAGTAATTTGGCTGGATTCTTTCCTTGTTTCCTTACATTCCAGTGTTCGCAGTGACTGAGAAAAGATCTCTGTCAAATGAGCTGTCAGACAGATTACCAAAATGCCATGATTTGAGTTTGGTTCTGCCTTGAAAATCAGAACAATCAGAGCAATGTGTGACTTAAATGTATAGAACAGTTATAGTGAATCAGAAATAGTATTACAAAAGTTAAATTTTATTTAGAAATGGAAATATTTGTTTAATTTCCAGAAACAACTCACAGTTTGTAATAAGTTGCTACCGTTAAAGGGTTAGGTATTTGAAGAAATCTGATATTGGTCAGTGGCATACTTAAATTCAGCTTCTAATAGGCAATCATAAGAGGTCTTTTGAATTGCCCAATGTTAATAAATCTTCCGGTGAAATAGCAAATGACCTCAGTGTACATTTTTCTTGGATTTGTTCAAGTTTGCCGCCCCTTGATTTAAATTCTTCGACTCCAATACTTACCAGCTGTTTCTTTGCCTTCACGGGTAACCCATCAACAAGTTTACAAGCGGCTTCGTAAATGGAACCTATCAAAAGCTGGTTACCCTGGAATTTGTCCAGTTAAGCTTTTAAAGGAATTTGCTTTTGAAATATCATTTCCATTAACTCACATTTTTAATGCTTGTTTGGAAGCTGGCTGTTTCCTTGAAATTTGGAAACGAGCATCTGTTTGTGCAATTCCAAAAACTACTCCGGTTATTAATTTTGATCAGTTACGCCCAATTTCAGTTACTCCTATTTTGGCAAGACTTTTTGAAGGTTTTCTATCTGAATGGGTGATGGGTGATTTCAAGAAGTGGATTGATTTACTACAATTTGGAAGTATGAAGGGTTGTTCTATAGAGCAACTTGATAAGTATACTGGATACAATTCACCAGGGTCTAGATAAATTGGGGAATTATGTTAATATGTTTACCGTAGACTTCAGTAAAGCTTTTGACCGAATTAATCACGCTATTGTTATTGAGAAATTGGTTCATCTGAATGTTGATCGAGCCATCTTGCCTACAGTATGCAGTTTTTTGAGAATCGTAAACAAGTTGTCCGTTTTAATAATGTTTAACAAGCATGATGGACCTTACTCTTGAAGTTCCACAGGGAACAAAGTTGGGCCCTATTTTGTTTCTTGCCGTGGTTAACGATTTAGCTTGTAATATACCCAATCGCTGGAAGTGTGTGGATGATTTAACTGTTCTTGACGTTATTCCTAAGGATGGTAATTCAACTGTCTTCTCAGAGTATACACCTGGGCGCGATCCCACCTGAAATGACCCAGTTATAGCAAGGGTTCTTGGAAGTGTTGGGTCCCGGTGAACGTACATGGTCTATCACGGGGACCAATTAAGACTTCGAACGGCCTTTGTTGGTTGTTGTACCGAGCGCTGAATGGAGCCAAGTTGGTCCTCCAAGGTAGAAACTCATTTCTCCAGAGAGAAATATACATCATTGGTGTCGGAAGGCTTGTGATGTGTGGGTTTGTTAATTCCCAGTTTACACGATTCAACATACACTTCGGACAAGTCACCTACTTCACCTCCTCATTGGCTCGATCACAGATGGCCTTCTGAGTACGCTTGAACCATTTGACGTCGTCTAAAGCCGCTTTGAAATACACAAATCATTTGTAGTTATGACACCTGAGCCACTCAAAGGTAATGCGTTAATATGTATTTATGAAAATAAGTAATTAAAATTAGACAGTACGCTCCAGAATTTTAAAATACGAATTCATCTATCAACAGGTATTTCCTTTCTTAAAATACAATTTAGTAATAATATTTTCATGGAATCAGGAATAATAAGCCTACCCATAATGAAAGATTGTGTTTATAATAAAGTAAGTAGAGGAGAAACAACACAAATCACAATACCGATAATCTTTTCATGACAGGAAATTTTCTTCTTACTTGAATAACTACGTTCAGTTACTCAATCAAAAAGGGAAGGAAAGGAGAGGAAAGGAGAGGAGAGGAGAGGAAAGGAGAGGAGAGGACAGGAGAGGACAGGACAGGACAGGAGAGGAGAGGACAGGACAGGACAGGAGAGGAGAGGACAGGACAGGACAGGACAGGAGAGGACAGGAGAGGAGAGGACAGGACAGGACAGGACAGGAGAGGAGAGGACAGGACAGGACAGGAGAGGACAGGACAGGAGAGGAAAGGAAAGGAAAGGAGAGGAGAGGAGAGGAGAGGAGAGGAGAGGAGAGGAAAGGAAAGGAAAGGAAAGGAAAGGAAAGGAAAGGAAAGGAAAGGAAAGGAGAGGAGAGGACAGGACAGGACAGGAGAGGACAGGACAGGACAGGACAGGAGAGGAGAGGACAGGACAGGACAGGACAGGAGAGGAGAGGACAGGAGAGGAGAGGACAGGACAGGACAGGACAGGAGAGGAGAGGAGAGGAGAGGAGAGGACAGGACAGGACAGGAGAGGACAGGACAGGAGAGGAGAGGAGAGGAGGGGAGAGGACAGGAGAGGAGAGGACAGGACAGGAGAGGACAGGAGAGGAGGGGAGGGGAGAGGAGAGGAGGGGAGGGGAGGGGAGGAGAGGAGAGGACAGGAGAGGACAGGAGAGGACAGGAGAGGACAGGAGAGGAGAGGACAGGAGAGGACAGGAGAGGAGAGGATGGGATAGGAGAGGACAGGAGGGGACAGGAGAGGAGAGGACAGGACAGGAGAGGACAGGAGAGGACAGGAGAGGACAGGAGAAAAGAGAACAGGAGAGGACAGGAGAGGAGAGGACAGGACAGGACAGGACAGGAGAGGAAAGGACAGGAGAGGAGAGGACAGGACAGGAGAGGAGATAGACAGGACAGGACAGGAGAGGAGAGGACAGGAGAGGGGAGGAGAGGACAGGAGAGGACAGGACAGGACAGGACAGGACAGGACAGGAGAGGACAGGAGAGGAGAGGAGAGGACAGGACAGGAGAGGAGAGGACAGGAGAGGAGAGGAGAGGACAGGAGAGGACATGAGAGGAGAGGACAGGAGAGGACAGGAGAGGAGAGGACAGGAGAGGAGAGGACAGGACAGGAGAGGACAGGAGAGGACAGGACAGGAGAGGACAGGACAGGAGAGGAGAGGAGAGGACAGGACAGGAAAGGACAGAGAATTTGGATTTGAGGGTGGTGGGGTTAATCGAATCACATTTAGGGATTTGATTGGCAAGTGTTGGACAGTTGCGGATCCTTTTTGGCCAGCAACTTGAAAAGGGTAACATAATGATTGTTTTGGGCCAAATTCTGAAAATGTGTTCAATGTGCTGGAAACTAAAGAACAGAAAGTGGACTTTTAATTGAGGCACGTTTTTGAGGTTTTCTTATAGTATTCATCTATAATATTCCAAACTAGTGGTGGGATTTAGCAATAGCCAAAAGGACTTATGATTTAAACACCATAGCTTATACTGCATTGCCGAAAATATACCACGTGATGCGAGACATCCATCAGGTAAAGATAGTATCATCTACGGGGGTGGAGCGCTTGCTTCCTTCTGAAAGAATGAAGTATGTGTATTTAAGGAGAGAAAGAAGAGGAAATATGGGATGCACCCCCTCACCGTTTATGGCAAGTTTGCTATTAATGCTTCCCCAGAAAGAGCCCCGCCCCCTCCTGCCCACGCACATGGCTGCATTGAATCAGTAGGTATCAAATCAGACATAAAAAACGAGGTCAAGATAGGAGGAAGCACCATGGCCACGGTAACAGATGACCAAAATATATGTATGCTTTACAGCCATTGATCTCCACTATTTTTATAATCATAAGGTCAATGTTCGCAGCTTTTCAAAACAGTAGAGCGCCCTCTTTCAGCGATTCTCCACCTGTATGTTCGTCACGTACTTTCAAATTTCGGCTACGTTTCATTGAAGTTTTTTTAGGAAATTCAAATCAAAGCCACTTTGCTCGAAATAAATTAATATGCTTCTATATTTGGATCCAAAAGATATATTTTGATAATTATCTGGCACAACATGAGTTAAAACTTCCAAGTTGAATCAGGTTGGATGAAGAAATCACTTGAAGCCGCATTGGAAACGAAGCCAAACTTTGGAATTTCATTTAAATGACACCGTCATGGCGGCGCCCTGTATACAGTACAGACGCACACTTACTGATGACTGATTTTCCGACGTAGCCAGGATCTAGGAAAGCGTTCTGGGTCTAGCCTACCCACTGTAATAGAAAGATGACTGAAATATCCGTCAACATTTTTGTTGGAAATACAACTTTTATAGATCCCGAGGTTTATAAACTATGGCTTGAAGGGCATTCGTGTAAGTTCATTGTGGACAGACATTTGCTGTCTGCAAATTTAAAGTCTGTGTGTCATGGGTGTGAGACGACTCAGGACAACTTGACTGTTGAGAAAACTGGACCCGTGGGACAACTCCACCATGTCCACCGTTTACAATGTCGTCCGTTAATTAATTGAGACGGAAAAATGTTGCATCCTGACTCCACTTCAGCAGTTGTGTACAATGTCTATGGGGAGTGAAGAGAATTTTCACTTTGACGTATTTCCCAAAAACATCGGTACATGTAAATGTTTCTCAGTCCAGAATTTGTGTCTTTCCAGCATTTCTGTAATGACTGACTTTTATTGAGATGATACATGATGAGAAAAGTGGAGTCAGTATGCAACATTTTTTCCATGAAGACAACTCGATCGTCCAGGCGTGAACATGATGATGGAGTTTGGGGTTGAAAGAGTTCCATATACATGTACGGACATGATAGACAACACCAGTTAGGCCATTAGGCCTACCCCTTAAAATGTTACAGCCATGACAGTCGTCAGAAAGTGATAGGCCTAACATGACATCCCAGAACTGGAAAAGTGAAATTTAGCTTGAGAAAATTCTGAATTAGATAGGCCTAACATCAGGCTTACATCATCCATGTAGTAAACTAAATAGGTTTGTGGAAGCACCATGGATATACCGTATCTGCCTTTGAGCATGTGGGGCTCTGAAAAGAGTTGGTGGTACTCAGTGTTACCACCGTGTCTTTTCAGAACCCCACATGTGATGACATGCATGGCTGCCCCAACCAGCACAGTGCATGGCTGCAACGATGATGTGGCATACGCAGTGTGGCTGATGTGACTGGAAAGCGCAAGTGCACCCAATACGAGTCAACCTGTCTCAATTGATTATTTGTCTCAATGGTTGAGCTGCCTGTTCATTTAAGGCATAGATGGCTGAGGTGTCCCATCGGTCGAGTTGTCCTGAGTCGAGTTGGCAGACAATCGAGTTGTTCAAGTTCCAGTGTCATGATGATGTAACGCACATGTAAACAGGAGTCAGTAGGATCTTGTGCATCACATCTTTTAACATTTGGACATAGTTGGGCAACTGTTGGGTGACCATGTCCAGATGTTAAAAGAGGCAATTTGTAGTGTCCTAGTTTACTCAGAAATGTCAGACCAGTGGTGATATACATCATTTTTCTATGGCTGAGTAACTCACTATTCGAATATTTGACCTTCAATTCAATTGAATATCTGAATATGCGGTCTTACCAACTTTTAGATTGTTAAACCTAACAGTCCTCAATCCTCCAACAGGTGAAGGATTGACGACTGTTAGGGTTAATGATTAAACCATATATAAAATCAGTTGCAATGATGCGCACAATTATACATTGTAATCACTATGATTGCTTCTCTTGGAGTATCTCCAGCCACGATTTAGCACCATTTAAGACACAAACAATACTTTTTGCCCTGCTGAAAATTACTGTTGCTTGTAAATTTTTTAATGAATAATTTACTTTTTAATCATAAGATTTCTGTTGCTTTTCATTTGAATCTGCTTGTGCAATTTGTCTCATTTAAAACAAGTAAATTCTCCCTTTTCATGAATTTTGCATTTGAATGTTCAAATTTGGAAAATAATTTTCGGATTTTCAGCTCAGCCCTCCATTTTTCCTCCACGTTTGTCCGTAGGTTTGGGCAAAACAACAAACGTAAATCTGTTTCTTAACCTTCAATTATTTGTGTCAACTAGCATTTGAAGCTGCATCCATCCGATACAAGACGCTCTCATCTCAGACCACGGGACTGAAATTTGAACTTCTGAAGAGCGACACCACAGACAACTACCGGATGTTCATGGCCATGGAGAAGCACTTACGCAATCCCCTGACGCTGTCCTACCAACCACTGTTCCAGATTCCTCCAGATATGCAGCAGATGCTGATTGAAAAGTAAAGTGTTCAAGTTTCTCACAGGGATTTTTACTTTTAATGGTAACCCTGTCGGAACTGGAGTATTTTAGAAGACTGTTTATGCCAGTGCCAGTGTAAAGCTGAAATATATCGTGTACCATTTGTCTCTGCTGTGATTTATATGAACGGGACAGTCGTGGGCAACGGTAGAACGAGGGTGAAAGTTTTGAGGGGGCACTAGGGGAAGGAGAGGCGGGGTTACCCCTGGGTGTCACAGATTTGTAGTACAGTGTACTCTGTACTGTTACAGTGTACGGATGTACAGGCATTTTGAAATTTTAAGGAGGGGACTTGCAGGGGCGCAGACTTCTGCATGGGGGAAGTGCCCCCAATGCCCCTCGTATCGGTAGTTACATGTACCCCACTGGACTTGGGGCTTGCCATCTGTAGCATTTATCATTCCACTGACTTGTTTCATGCTGGAAGACCTGCGTTTGTTTCCAACGGTCAAAGTGCTGCTTGCTAAATTTGTCTTGCAAAAAAGCCAGGGACCACAGATCGTCCTTGAGTGTGTGAACAGCGCATGCGCAAGAAAAATCACAGGATGGTACCCTTGAATACTTGCGTATGTTGTGCACCAAGTGTTTTTGTAACGATGTATTGGACGATTACCTGTGAGTACGAAGTTCCGTTGTTTTTTGTTAACATGACAATGTTTCAGGTGTAGCGATTTCACTACGTGACTGACTTGCACAAGAGTAATTCAGCAATAGCATTGTTGTTTTTTAAATGGTGTGTAATATCTGACGTTTTATCTAACAACTCTTTAAGTTGTGCTTGTTTTTCTCTTCCCTTGCCGTAGGTGACCCTCCCTGTAGTATTGTGGCAGATAACTTTCATTGGAAAGAAAGTGGTCAGTGCATTTTCATGGAAAAGAAAGTAACATGTTGATTCTTTCTTTATTCTTTATCTCAGATATTATGAGCTCGATTCCATTGTAGCCCGTGAGATACTTGGTAAAAAACTGTCCAGCAAACACCGTAAGGATTTAGACGAAATCAGCGAGAAGACCAAAGTATCCCTGAAAAGCTGCAGGCGTCAGGTAGGCCCTGTGGCTCAGTGGAAGGGGGGGAGCTGGGGGTATGTGCCTCCCCACAAATTCCTGATGCCCCCCAGGTGTCCCCCTCACAAAGAAACGGATGAATGGAGATTGAACAAGGCTAACAAAAGCTTGCCCCCTAAACACCACTGAAAGTCAGTGCCCCCCATATGATGCTGGTGCCCCCCCATTGGATGCTGGTGCCCCCCATAGGATGCTGGTGCCCCCCATAGGATGCTGGTGCCCCCCAGAGGATGCTGGTGCCCCCCAGAGGATGCTGGTGCCCCCCAGAGGATGCTGGTGCCCACCAGAGGATGCTGGTGCCCCCCAGAGGATGCTGGTGCCCCCCAGAGGATGCTGGTGCCCCCCAGAGGATGCTGGTGCCCCCCAGAGGATGCTGGTGCCCACCAGAGGATGCTGGTGCCCCCCAGAGGATGCTGGTGCCCCCCAGAGGATGCTGGTGCCCCCCCATTGGATGCTGGTGCCCCCCATAGGATGCTGGTGCCCCCCATAGGATGCTGGTGCCCCCCATAGGATGCTGGTGCCCCCCATAGGATGCTGGTGCCCCCCATAGGATGCTGGTGCCCCCCCCATTGGATGCTGGTGCCCCCCATAGGATGCTGGTGCCTCCCATAGGATGCTGGTGCCTCCCATAGGGTGCTGGCGCCCCCCATAGGATACTGGTGCCCCCTTGTACCCCCCCCTTCCAGTAAAATCCTAGCTACGCTGCTGGTGTGGCTGCGTTGGTCTGAATACTAAACAAGCATTGCCTTGTGCTTACCTGTAGGCCCGCTGTAGAGTGTGGCAGGGATGTTTGACTTGTAAGTTAAGTGCTGCATGCCAGATGCTTTCACTGGACTGCAAAGCTTGACAACCTGTTGTGACCTGTGATGATTATTTCAATATGAAAATGTGTCATTGTGTACGGATGAAATTTGAGTGTACATGTAGGTAGGAGTAGGGCACAAGAGATGAGCAGTTTTGTGGAGCACCATTATTTTCTTTTCTCGGTCTGCAGTATGACAACTTCAAGAGGGTATTCAAGGCTGTGGAGGACATGGAAGGGCCCATGGTCAAGAACATTCAGGCCAACTTCTGCTTTTCAGAACAACTTGCCAAGTAGGTTCTTCGAGTCCAGATCTTTTACTGTGATGAAAAGAAATCATGAAGAGTGGAGATCTCTGATTGTTCAGATCTGAGCCGTGTTCTAATGCACAAAGTACATGTATATCATGCATAGTTTGTGTAATACGCGCTTATGGGGGCATGGTGTTCTATCATAGTGTCTGGTATTGGACAATGCCAAAACCACATCGCACAGCTAACTTATTTTAACTATTCTGTGAGCCCTTGTATTATTTGTGCCACAGATATTATGTACTTTATAAAAAAAATCTTTCATCCTAATGAACTCGTTACTCAGCTATCCCTAGTTAAATTCACCCATTCAGGTACCACACTGGTATATATGTACATGTATCTTTGCTCGTGTATAGAGGGGCTTGTGGGGTACCGGAACAATGGGAAGTACCCCATAGGGTAACTTGTGTCGAGGAATTATCTGACAGACTTTTGCCTCGCCAGCTTGTTTGAGCACGTGTGCCTTTCTTTGACCAAGTTACTGTGTTTTGTTTTCCCCAGTTAAATAAGAAAATCTCTCGGATTTTCTGTCCTGCAGGAAGTATGCAGCCGTCGTCTTCTTCGCCAACAATCGGTTTGAGACCGGCAAGAAACGCTTGCAGTACCTGACCTTCTCTGATTTTGCCTTCTGCGCGGATGAGATGATCATCAAATGGACGGCCGGATCTAATGGTAAGTACACTGGGCACTTGCAAGCAAAGCGTAATCCGGCAGGTGGAGTTGGAGAAGTCTTTACTTCGGTGGCACCTTTCTCACCCACAGGTCATATTTATATGTATATTGAATGCCCCTCCACCCAGTTGGCTCCATAAGGGAACCCAGTTGGCTCTATAAGGGAACAAGAGATGGCGTGCTTTGGTAAGGCAACAATTGGAACTTGCCTTGTGTACGCACAAGGTCATACTCAGTTGGAATACTACCCACCAGCCCGTCTCTTCATTGCTAGTGGGAGGTACCTCAAGTTGGAATGGAGAGGATGTTTTAACTTGCCAAAATGAGTGGTGGTGTCACCAGCAACCTTATAGTCCTCAATCCTCCATTGGTTGTAGGATTTAGGACTCTTACCTGCAGGGTTAATGATAGGAATCAACCAATGATCGGATTGGACATCAGATCGGGCTGATGTTTGGCAACATCGACAAAACATCGGATCAGCAAAATTTGACCTTCCTTGCCGATATGAGTGCCGATGATAACTTGAAGAAAGGAACAAACTCTGCACTCAGTTTTGGCAAACAAAAATCTCATATTTTTTATTTAAGGAAGAATACAAACTGTGTTTTTTTCATTTGGTGTGATAAATGAACGGATATACCATGGTTAAACCCACGTAAAGCATCCCCAAAAATTACACCTGCGCGATCTATGTTGCAACAACTCAATGGAACGTGGCCCAATGGAGCAGTCAGTGTACTTGTGTACCGTTTCCATTGACAGCCATTAAAACAGCCTGGGAACTACACCGTGTGTGGCACCACACATGAGGTGCTGTGTGACCGGTCTGAAGGTAGCCCGCAATTTAGCCTTTATTCAAGGCATGTGTGGCTATCTGAACACATAATGTGCACCTCTGCCATTGGCATGCACGATGAAGACACCAATGCAGTGGTGCAGCGGTGCCATGTGTGCCTTGACTAAAGGCTACCATGATTCAACCTGAAGTGCTGTGTCTATTCTGGGTGTACATGTACCAGTAAGCACCGCTTGAGTTTGTGTGATCGGTTACATAGGTGTCGTGCATAGCAGCGATCGATGTACAGAGTTTAAACGATTTATTCCCTCAACAGTGACTGTGAAGGCAAAAACTAATCCTATTACCAGTAATGTATAAACTGACATTTTAAAGGAGTACACTGGTTTTGTGTTGTCAGTAGGCCTACATCCTGTTAAGGTTACGTTTCAGTTATTGTCAGTAAAAACATCGGATCAAATCGGACATCGGCCATTGTTCCTATTAAAACATCGGACATCGGATCGGCAGTTAAAACCTACATCGGTTGATCCCTAGTTAATGATGTCTTCTTGGATTAGTCATGCGAAAAATAAAACCTAGGAAGATTGAAAGTTGCAGTTGACCCCCTCCCCGCCCCCCTGAAATAAAGTGAAATACTTTTAATCTGCACCTGTGTTTTCTAACTGCCATTCCCATGTTTTAGTTGTAAGTAAAGCTGATGTTGATTTTCCTCGGACCAGAATAAATCTTGGTGGAATGTTTTAGCGTCCTTCAAGTGCTCATTTTTAATTCCCTGCTTGTTTGTGGGTCAGATTCTCGGAAGGAGGACTTGGACGCCGATTTTGACCGTGAGTTCCTGCAGGACCTGAGAGAGTTGAAAATCCTCATCAGCGACAAAGACGCCAGCGACCAGCACAAAGGGTACATGGCAGCTGGTTTTACAGGGAGTGTATTCATTACGGTTTATTGTAAAAACTGAACAAACAAGTCCAAAGACTAACAATGTCTGATTTACAATACAAAAGAATGAAATGTAGTAAAATGAAGATTACAGCCCCCCCCCACCAAAAAAGGGAATATTATAAGAATATATGTAAGACGGACTGAAAAATTATAATAGATTAAATATTGGAAAGGTAAACAAATCACCAAATTAAAAAACACACAAAATTTTAGACAACTACCAGCATTCGGTAGCGTAGCCATGAATGGTATTGGAGATTGCATATATCGCTGAGTCCTTCAACGGGGAATATCGAGCAGTAAAGGTTGCCTAAGAGTGTGACCAGAAATATTTAGACGAGTTGGGGGCAGAATCAAACAATGTCTTTCAGATTCTACTAAAGATTTCCCAGATTGCATAATTAGTAGATTGTGTCTAGCAGCTAGAGTCGGGACATTGTAATTATTCAGCAGATCGGCATAGGGCAACAGATTAGGATAAGCTATCCGCCCGAGGTGAAGTGCACCCCCAATCGGCAAAAGAAAGACTGGTGGTTACAAGCGGGTTCTTGCACGCGTGCTGCATGTACACAAAGACCATACAAGTTGAAAAAAACTAATTACACAGCCTCAGCATGCTCCGTGTCAAATGCGCATAAACGCACCTCATGGCGCGCCTGTGCGCTGAATACCAAAAAGACATGCCCTCTTTTGTTCTGCTCGGAGCGGATTAGGCGGAGTGCTCGTTTCTGCACACGTATGATTATGTGTAATTATCTTGTGTATTCATAGCTGTTGCTGACATTTTTTTAACCTCTCAATGCATCAGATTGGCTGTGGTTTAAAAAGACAGTTATTGTCTAGTCATCTAAGCAGGCCCTCCATGTCAGAGTGAATTTTGCCATTTCTGTGTTCCTAGCTCCGTATTTGTGAGCAACTGCATGTACACGCTCCCAGAGTGATAATGGACCTCTTGACTGTTTGCGTTGTTAATGCCCTGCAAAATTTGCCCAAGATGAAATATGTTTGGCATTAGCATATTCACAGAGCTATAGAAATAAGCTTTTTTAAGAGCCCCCCCCCCTTGCCGTGCATGTTTGTATACCTGTAGGGTGCCCCTAAGTCGGCATGCCAAGCGTTTCACTGCATTGAGGGGACCATTACATGTTGGGTCCCCACAATGTCTGTATTTCAACAGGTGCATAGTCCCCACAACGTGGTAACAAGTAAAGTGCGTTCTTAGCACTGTGAATACTGGAGTGCCGGATGAAGTGTCCTCTGCAGTAGAAAGACATATTTCACTGGGCATGCTGTGTGCATATGTACATGTATACATTTAAAATTTTGCATTTGAGTACATTTTCAGGTGACCAAGAATCTCTCGTCAACAAATCTCAAATTTGTGCTTTCATCATAGCCAAACATTTTAATAATAATTCTAAAACCAAGACGCTACTTTTTCCCTGTATAGCCGTCAAAATGTTAAATATAAGCACTGTTTTTAAGATGCTGTAATGTATTTCTAAATGCTAAGTTAAATTTTTAATAATTTAAATAAATTCTAATTTATAGGTTAATTTCTGCTGCTCTGAAGGGCAAGATAACAGAGAAGGCACATGCAGACATTGAATCTAATTTTAAGGTGAGTCTAGGCAAAACAGAACTTGACCAAACTCTAGCATTCAACTCTGTTGAAGCACCTTTCAAATGCAGGTTAAGTTTGAGTGTCAGCTATTTGTCAACCATTTGTCGATTTTGCCTGGTACCCAGGATATGTTTTGTGGACAGGTTACCGGGTAAAACTGAACAGGTGTCAACAAATGGTCGTGGCTCAAACTTGCGCATAGTTGACAGACAAGGCAGCAAATGCAATATGGCTAATATCAGTGGTGTAAATACTTCAACTTCATACTTTTGTGCTCTCTTTAAATGTGGGATGCAACAGGGACGCATCAAGGAATCACTTCTGAACAGTCTTTACAATACATTTTGGCACAGAATGCTCCCTTAGCAGAAAGTAACAGTACTGATTTGTATGGCTGTAGCTTTTACAAGTCTAACAGTGTAGAGGAAAGTTCCCCGCAATGGAAGCAAACAGCACAATCACTGTTAGGGAATCTTCTCAATGGAGCTTTATATGTAGATAGCAAAGGGCTTTCAGTTTAGTAAAAAGTTTTTTAAAATGTAGAAAATACAGTTTTCAAAGTCGGTGGTATTCATAGAATTAGACCAGTCATCTTCCTTGGTTTTCCATTCTCCAATCCAGAGTTGTGTACTCTGGATCGGAGATGTATATAGGATTATGACACTAGGTCACATGAGGCCATTTTGTTTCCAAATTTTGCTTGTTAATGTGCGTGGGGTTAGACTAATAGAAAAGCAAAAAGACAGGTCAAAGTGGGACGTTGTCTTTTGTGTAGATACACATCCAGTATGCCTACAGGGGTGCACTTTGTACTGACTTCCAAAATGGCTTGTAATCTGAAGTTGTTGCAACCCTCCTTGTACACACTTCTGCTTTGGTTCAGCTTCGGAAAGTAAACATAAAGTTATGCAGATATGTCCGAGTTGGCACGAATGAGCGTACATGTTATTAACACAGAAATGTTACCTAGTGACAGTTTGTTCTGAAGGCAAGGCCATTCTTTGCAATTTGCTTTTGAAGAATCTTTCCCGGGCCATCGTCAGTATTGCAAGCGGCATGATCCACTCTAGGGAGCTTCGAGATTTCTTCAATGACGTGGTAGAGAAGGTAGGCCCTTGCTTTTGTTCTGGTTTTATTTTTTCGGGGTAAATTTTACTTCGTTTATTTAGAGGTGAACAGGGGACTGTTTTATGGAACTTGTTAAGTCCTAACATAATGTTGAACATAGAAAACTCCACATTGCAAATGCAAAAGAGTCGCCAGGCAATTGCCATGGTGTTGTGTGATGCATATTCAGACATGCAACTTTTCCTTATGTCAGCTGATTACCTTTTGTATGCTGTAACAAACTGAAGAAAACTGTAAAGTCCTATGCAGTTCATAACTTCCTTATTTCTATGAATTTCCAGTTTCGTGGCTATGTATTACAGATACCAGGTTCTCACACTGCCCCGTATATCTGTTCATCAGCTTCAGAAAAGCATTTTGCATAAGTTGTCGCCAGTGTCTTTTTGATGGAATTACATTCACATTCTGCCGGTTCATCGTGGCATGCGTAAGCTTGGGTTGTTTGTGCACAGGAAACTTGAATTTATATACAAGTGGTTAATGCGTGCTGTGAGTGAAATGTGCCTGCGTCTTCTCCCGCTGTCCTTCTCAAGCTTACCATATCCCATTTACACTGGCAATGAAGTAATTGTAGTCCCTAAATTAGTGTTTGAATCTGTTGAGCTTAGCAAGAAATGTCTAACCAAGTGATTAAAGAAATGCCTAAAAACAGTGCCTTATTTGGGGGACCAAGACCAGTTGAGCTGACAAGCTTGTAGAGTTCAACTGAATCTCATCGTTAAGCAATACTGACACCGCAATCGTTGACGGAAGTAATGTAGATTTACAGTTTAGTAGTTGCTGAAGTCGTGGTCAAGAGTAAGAAGTAGGCAATATTTCTCACAAATACAAGCGTCCTAACTTTCTCTGAATTTCACAGCATCAATATTGAGGTGAAATTGGAAAGACAAGTACAATCTAATGTACCAAGGCAAAGTACTTTGGTTGCGACCAAAGGGAGATAAATTTCTCCCTCTGTTGTCATGTACCAGTAAATGTCTACAAATCGCGAGGGGCGAAATAATTCTCAGATAAGTTGTGGTTTGTCTTTCCCTTAGATTATTGAGCCTACGAAGCAAGCTCAGTGGAATGGCAATGATATGGCACTGTTCCTGAAATGCTACACCTCCAGTAGTTATCAGATAGAAGGAATGGGAAGGTGAGTCGAGTTCTATTCAAATGGACACAGTATACAGATATTGACTGCTTTGAGTTGCAAAGCCAAGGAAAAATACATGCTCCATAAGGCCTGTTCACACTGCAGGGCCAATCTCCGGGAAATAAATCCCCCGGGAAAAACGGGGAAGTTTGAAAGGTGCTGCATTACAATACTAACTTACCATGTAAATTATTTGTGACCCTGTGACCTTTTGAGATTATGGCTCAACACACTAGCTGTGGACGCAAAAAAGGTGGGGTAAGTTCAAATCTGCCAACCTTCGCACTAGTTGCTTTTCCCTGGGAATAATGTTAACCCCCGGGGTTTTCTCCTGTAACCCCACCCCCGAGCAGGGATAAATATTTCCCTGGGAAAAGTTTTCTTTGGAAGTGTGAACAGACCGACCGAAATTCCCCAGCAATTTCCCGGGACATTCCTAGGGAATTTGTCTCGTGTGAAAGCCCCTATAGCTCACCAAGGGAGGCTAGGTTTACGGCACCACATGATAAAGCACTCAGTATTTGTTTTATAATGTCTCTCCCACAGATTCTTCGTGACAGAAGAGATAACTCATTAATTTAATACTGCTAATGAAAGCATTAGTTTTATTTGAAGCTTGACTTAGATCTTCTGCTTGCAGTACATGTATTTTCAGCACTCACACGAAGTGAAAAAAATTCCAATTGTCCTTATTCCACCTCTGAAAATATAGGGGTAAAATGCATTTTTTTGGGGGGGCAGGGTTTTTATCCAGGATTGCAATATCTGCCTGTATTTTTTCCATCCAAGGTTAAAACTCGCCTGTCCTCTCTAAGGAAGGTTTTGAAACTGACATCATTTTATGCCATCAGAGGTCCATATATCGATTGCGCTCCGTAGTGTGGAAGGAAATGTGAAGACTTGTGCACCAGTGCAAAAAGATTTATGTAAGAAATGGGGAATTGCTAAGTTTGACTCAGCAAAATTGCCTGTCTGGACTTAGTTCTGCCCGTCCTGTGAACAGGTGGCCAGATGATGGGGGGTTGAGATGAGGGAGCATAACTGTGCAGAGGATAATACGTTGTGTTTATTTTGGTCCATTTCTCCATAGGCACAGCCGGCTGCATGCAACACTGGAACGCTACATGACCACCCTGACCAAATGCATCCTGCGCATGTACCACAGCTGATCTTTATGTTCAGTGTCACTCAAGAAAAAAAAACAAGCATTACAGACTCTGTACAAAGAAATGGAGATGGTGCTGTGTGGCCTCTGCTCCCAAGAGCCAGCATGGACCCATTTGGCGCCACTCTGCAAGCTGGCAGTTTTTAACGGAATGTGCACAAGTCCTGTAGCATCATCTTTGCTTGAAAAGGAAGGCAACCGAGTCTGGTTGCACAGAGGCAGTGCCATCAACGTTTCCTTTTATAACAGCAGTCTTGCACATTTTTACTGCCAGGGTTGTCTCGATGTTTGGCAGTCCACACTGACTGGGTGTATACTACAGATGTCATGTTCCTCAAACTTTGTGTAATCTTTAATCAGAACTGCTGAGTTACATGTACCATCCATTATAGTGCGCCACATCGGAGTTTTGAAGTGGTTTGAAAGCTCCTTATTGGTACATGACTTGGTCCAAATCGTCATTTCACAGTGGTGCCAACAGCATACATGTAGATTGGGGAGGAATGGGGAAAGTCCCCGTCTTTTTACGGGCTGAAGAATTATCCACTAGATTATCAAATGAAACACTTATTATGCCATCTAAACTGCCTTTGGCACAGGTTTTTTTATGCAAACTTGACAGTCAACTTTTGTTGCTTCTCTACGGCCCTCCACCCCTCTCCCCATTGGCAGATTCAATCTACGCTGTCTGTCAGTTCACCCAAAGCCAAAAACTACATCAGGTAGCAGTCATAACCTTTAGTTCCGACATGTTAAAACTGTGACAACTCTTAAAGAGTGAGGAAACCAAAAGGCCCACAATGCTCTAAACTGATGTGATTTAATGTGTTAATATTGGAAGGATTTCAAAACAGTGTATGTGTATACATGTATATATGGGAAATTACATAAATTGCTTTTACTAAATCTTGCCTTGTGTGCAGTCAGAAGGAAGTGATGAAGTTAAAACTACGTATTCAGTTTGATAAGAGCCCATAGCCTGTGGGAGATTCTATTCATAAAAGTACAGTGAAAATCACATGTATTACAAGGAGTGAACATGTTCGATACTTGCTTACATGCTGACCGTGCATGTATGCGACCCATTTTGAATGATGTGTTGAGACCGACAATGAAGCTGCATGTGTTCGCCTAGTTAGCAGGCTGCCTTGGTATATTTGTATGGATCTCCACAGTACATTAATTGCGTGCTCCCGACCCTTTCACTTGTGTCATGTGAAATTGGGAGAAGTTTGTGGGTTTGGAGTCTTTAGCCATGCAACCGAGAATTCAGGGGAAGCAAAGGGAATTCTCAGCAGCACAGACTTTTGTAGTGTTTTCCCAGTTTGTAATTGCACAAGTGGGAATTAAAAAAGAAATCAGCAGATATATTCAAGTATAAAACTATACAGCCAAACCATCAATGCACTCCAAGGTACATGCACACACACGGCTATGAGTTCCAATTGTCAGATTGTTCCGTGCATATAAAGCCACTTGCATCCAATCACTCATAGTCCATATGTCAAGGTCCATATTGCACGATGCATCAGGACTAGAGGGTTTGGATACATGGAAAGCTGTAGGCCAGGTGCCAATGCCAGAGACGTTTAGTATGTATGAATGCAGGCTTAGCCTAGCTTGCTCAGGAGTCTTTTGAAGATTATTGACTGAACAGCACACAGTGGAAGCAAGCCCCTGCCAGCCAGAACAAGTTCCTACGTGTTACACACGAATGACAGTAGGCAAGGTTATTGGTTCAAGAAAGTCTCTATTAAAGACTTTTTGACATTTATTCTGTTCATGACTTGGGAAAGTATCGCTGCGAATACGACTGTAAAAGTTCCTACAATCTTCTTCAGATTGTAAATAACGTCAGTGACATACACAATAACTTTATATTGAAATGCTGAGAATTTTGTTTATTTCATGGAGTGTGTGCAGTGGCAACATTCTGTCACATTACAAGTTTTTATAGTTGAGACAATAAAAGAAACCGAAATCCAAGAACATGACTGTTATGCCAAGAATGTTTACAAGTTCACATGGGACCAGGATACGCGGTACATGTAACGCATTGGGCCAGAGAAGAAAGAATGAAAGCTCTTTGTTTAATTGTGTAATTCAAATCTAAAATATAAATTCCGGATTTTATTCACCCCAAATCGTCCAAAAATGCATTAGTATAGATCTATTGTCAAAATTATTATGAACAGGAACAAAGAATGTTCTCTTTATTCCAATAACCAAAACAGTTTAAAAAAATTTCAATGATTAGAAATCTTCTATGCATAAGAAAGCTCTGAGTTCATTTCATACGTACACGTACTGATGCCTTGGTCTGTTCCAAAATTAACAAAAACCCCAACAGGAAATGCTATCACGATGCGCTGTATGTTCTCGGTATTTTTTCATTTATGTGTGAAGATCATACGTGTTCCACACAAATGGTTTGCTTTTTTTTCACCACCCACCACTGGATGTGATCTAGAAGAGTGAAACAGCCATCAGAGGACAGCTCAGAACTTGGGTCTGTGTGGAACAGACGTGGTAAAGACATTAAGCTCCACGGGAAAGTGATGAATGCAGATGAACCAGGGGACAAGATACCAGCCATCATGACGCTGGCTTTGTCACTATGAGGACGGCAGAAGGCACCAGACCTGAAGAGGTTAAAAAAAAGTTATTTAAGCCACTGTTTACTCAACCGTGCACTTGGACATTGTTCCACTAACCACAGATAGAGAATTACACCACAAACTACTGAGTGCATTTCTCTTGCCAAAACTGTCTTGGATTTTAATGTACGACTTCTAAGCATCCAACACACAAATCATGAATTTATCAAGCAACAGGGGAAACTGAACAGAAGCGTTACCCCAACTGCTTTTCCCAGTTTCCATGTTGCATACATGTTCATTTTTCATGTGTCATGCTTCCTGGTTCTCAAGCAAGTTCTCTGAAATATATCCGTCCGCAGCTAGGAAGCAGGGGAGTGAAATGGTTCACCAAGCAAGGCCGATTCCCTCCTAAAAGAGCCACATGGACACCTTTTGGACAGATCACTGACAGGATAGGACTCTGTGTCTCTTTAATATCATGTTATTACGCTTCATCAGCAAATCACCTAGTTCCTTGAGCGGTTTCTCCATGTCCTCCTCTGTGAAGACTTTCTTGGGAAACGTGGTCATCAGGCTGAAGGGAGCACTGCTCCCGTCCGTTCGGTTGAGCTGGACGAAGAGCCTGACCGCCGCCAGCTGCTCCGAGACTCCAAATGAGTTGGTGAGTGCCGAGCCGTTGGGAAGTCGGATCTGAGTGAGAGGAAAGACGTCCAGCTTGAGACTGCTGAGTATCACAACTGACGCTGTCAAGCGAGGGCAGTGTTTTCAATGAGGCAGTTCAGTATTCCGGCACGTATGCACAATGTGAAGCACATTCAAGAGCATCAATACGCATGTGTGAGGTCCGCCATATCAGCTCAGCCAGAAGCCAACTAATACGCACTGAACATGTTCAAACTCGCGTGGCATTGCTTTGCTCTCAAATGACCTTACCTAAGTGAAACACCAATTTGGCTCATCGTGCCTTGGCTCGTTGTAGATCAATGGGGAGCCTCAACATTTTGCACCCGCGAGGTCCATTTCATCAGAACGCCAAACTGAATGATACCTCAAAAGGAACAGTTTAGTTTGCTCTTTCTAAACAAAAACCACATCACCAGTACGAAAACACTGACCTTAAAGACTCTCCTTTTGTGCGGTCAGTCAAGGATGCTTGGATTTACAACAGTGAAACAATTTCGGTCTTATTACATGCATCCTAAATCAATTCTGAAGGCACTTTCACAAAAACGACAATCTGAGTTACAGCTGGGTCATGACCTGACACACTTCACATTCTGCACATCAATATCAAACTAATTCGTCATTCGGGCCAATCATGTGCAGAGAGCAGCGGCCCACCACTTGTCACTGAAACTATTTTGACAGAGACTGAAAATGAGTCTAGCGGGCAGATGGAAGACTGCAAAACGTTCTCTGTACCTGAAGTCTGGTCGTGTCGTACTCTTTCTTAGGTGCTGCAGTGGCAGTTACAGCCGGAGGGGCAGCGGGTTGGGTGGGGGGCTTTGGCTGGCTAGCTTCGGCAGACACCTTGCCGTACCTTGCTGCTCTCTCACGCTTGTCTCGCTCTATTTCCTCTTTTACTCTCTGTCTGCAATTTCAGTGAACCAACAAGAAAAGGCTCGTACATAACTGATCAGTCACCCTGCATCAACACCCTCCGCGGTAAATGTAAAACCATTTCCAGTCATTTTCCTTTCGCAGGTTTTTTTAAGTGGGCAATCTGAACTACTCAACATACTCTTCAAACATAACAGAACCCACTTTAAAAGTTTTGAAAATGGTCACTGTTGGTCTTTCACAACGCATTCACAATGAAGTGTCGTCAACTCTACACCTCAGAGATTCTTTGGGACAATTCTAAGACTACTACAATTCAATGGTGTACAGTAATCAAGTGGCACAGTCAAACTGATGAATGGAACACAGGTTCTACAATCATGAAATCCACCAATTCATATTGACTTTTTTTTTTTTTTTCCTCCGCAACATTTTCTTGTCCTCACCTCGCAAGGCGTTCTTCCTGTTTTTCCCGTTTCTTCAGCTCGGCTAACTTCTTTGCTTCATCCAATTCCATCCTTTCAACCAAAATATGTTGAAATGATCTTTAACTTTCGAATTGGAAAAAGTGCTCTTAATTTGCCAATACACTGTGTACTGTCTGTGGGTAACACTGGACTGAACATGTTCACCAAGGTTCTTAATCTAGGCTGTTATAACTCCAGTGGACATTAGACTTTAAAGTAATTGATTTTTATATTTTAAAAGTCTATCCCTTTATTTGTCTTGTGTACATCGTTTTTAGAAATAAAGAGAACTAATTTTTTACGAAAAGTTTTGTATCAATTTTAAATCCAGATAAGTGCATGTGGTTTAACATTGTTTATGAAATTTTTTTTCATATATTACATAAAATTCAAATGGCAGTTCTTAATAATGAAAGAGATTTTTAGACGTCTCTGGGCATGGAAGGAGTCATGAGCAACAGCATTAAGGAATGGGACGCTCACTTTTGTTTCATCTCCACCAGCTCTCTGCCCTGTTTCCGGCGGAGTTTCTCCCTCTCAACTGCCTCCTTTTTCTCTTGTTCTGCCTTCTCCTTCTGTCGCTGTTTCATTCTTTCTTGCAGCCTGCAACCAGGATAAGAAAGAATGTGTTCCTGGGCCTGTTTAGAGCTGCAGATAGTAAGAAGCACATCTTAGGTTGACCGATGAAACTGATCGGAAGCCTTCCCCACTGAACGACGACTGACTGGAGCCTACAATTGGAGCCTGCGCTGTGCAGAACAAAGCTCTCTCACAGGACACCATCTTTGTATGAAAATTACAACTGGGCATTCAACACCATCCGGTGTGTGTGCAAATCAAGTGCATACCAAATGTGCATATATGTGCCAGCGGGTGTTGATCCAAATACATGTATATTCAAAGCATGATTGAGCCGATGTCCACTGACCAACCAACAGAAGTATCGAGTTATTTGACATCTCAAATACATTTTCCTGATGGACTTTTTGAGAATTACATGACTACATTGATTTAACCCTTCACAGTTGAAGAACCCTCCGAATACACCGTGTGACCAATAACTCCAAAGTGCAAATGATACCACATGCAAATGTACCATTATGTGATGTAGTCGCTTTCATTGGGAGGTTCGTAGTTAATTCTGTGATTCTCATTTGCGACCGACCTTTATTTTTGGCTCTGACCAAGGAAAAAAATAAATCATTATGCCGCAGACGCAGTCTGGAATTTCCAACCACCCAAAAAAAGGGAAAAAAGACGATCTTCTGAATTTCTGGGTTCAAACAATTTTTCCCTCCTTTGTTCCCCTGATCGATCGACCCTCCCAAAAGTAAAAAAACTATGAGAACCATGGAGCTACGGACACCCTTATCTCGGACAATTTTGCAGAGGAAACACAGACGAGGAAAAACTCTATTCCACTGATATCTGACAGTGAGCCTTTAGGAAAACCTCAATTTATTTCTTTACCAGCTCACTGGATGTTTTCCTTGGGAGCTGTTTTCAATGAGATTACCTCAATAATTGCTCCTGTTTTTCTTCTGCAGTCAGTGGCTTGATCTCCTCCAAGGATTCGGAAAAGTTCTCGTGTCCTGTTCTAGCAGCATGAACCTTTCAAAGTCAATGTACAAGAAAATACACGGTCTACACAAAACAGTTAACGATACAGTGAACATAAGCCATGAAATCAGTAAGTCGGTAAAATTTGCTAGCCCCTCATTTTGAATTCATGACTGTGTGGGCAACTGCCAACTTCAATGCTCCCGCTGTACTGCCATGTCATTAGTAACTTAAAGGAGCGTCTTAAAATTTGGAACTCGGAATACTTGGCCCATTTGACAAGGAAAGCATTCTCCACCGGGAGGGGTTGGGGAATGCTGTGTGCAAGACACTGATGGCAGTGGACCACTTACCTGGACATCTTCTGGTGTTCTCAACTTCTTCCCACATCTGCAAGACAAATGATGAGCACTTCTGACAAGAATCCCGCATGACTGTGATTTGTTTTTTCTCTAAGGTTACATCCAAATCTCTTGTCTAGAGCTAGGTTTGGGTCTTCGCTCCATTGGAAATGCGTGGAGATGCGCAGACAATAGACCTAGCCGTAGCTCTGGAAGCCCATTTGGGACATGGCCTGAGACACATCTCATAACTGTGAGGAATCGTGATGACCAACTAGACCTTAAGACCGGCAACAGGTGGCAGCAATGCACTGTTGAAGAGATGGCACAGGTGGGGCAGTGACAGCCAGAACGAGTACGATTCACTTACTCGTCACACTTGAGCGACTTGGCCTGCACCTGTTCACCTTCTGCCGTTGGGCCCTCCCCTTCTTGCTGGGACTTGCTGTCTCCGCCCTCCCGCGTACCTGTGCATTACACACACATACACACAGGTATGCAATCAGTCAACGCAAACCACAGGCAGGCAGAGACATAACGGACAAGGGTCAACTTACTGGTGGAGGAGAAAAGGCAAACGCATGTACAGGACGTTTGAAGAGATGGAAGGGAAAGACTGGCGTGAAAGTGAGACAAAAAGGAGATGGACCAAATAACAATTAATGAGGTACTGGTATTTTAGAGTGGTTTGATGGTTCGTGACTGCTAGCTGTTGAAGAAAATGACAGACATACATGACCCGTTTCACACAATTTGTTCCTTGAGAGATGGTCATTAACAGAATAATAAAAATTACTCCATTATTCTCTGCTCAACTACGTCTTTCACAATCAGTGTGGATTTTTAAACCTTTGTTCCTTTATCAACCCACTGATGGGGGGACAACATGGGCCACGCCCCCCAAGCTGTTTATTTTTTGGACACTATGAACAGAACAAGGCAATTATGGGGGGAACTATTTTGTTGCCTTTCCATAGAGAAGTTTCGCCTCATCCCCCACACTGGTTCTGGATACTCCTTTTGTCTCTACCTTGACTTGTGTCACTTCCAAGTTTGTGGCCCTCTGGGGCTTGGAATGGTTCGTCGATGTCCGGATCATCACTGTGAGCAAATAACCTGGGAATGGAGACACAAGTGGAGACAAGCTATCAGAATTATCCCAGCTCTTCCATCCACAAAAAAGTACAAGTTGGCCCTTTAAAATAAAGCTTGTAATAAAACCTAACTCATCAAGAGATTGCTCCGGCTGAATGCTACTTACCTAGCAACTCTTCTGCATGCAATGCTAATACATGTGATCGTCCAAATCTAGTGTAAACTAAAATTTCCAAAGTAAATTCGGGGTAGCAATATACATTGTAAGCAGGGAAAATCCTAGTTGAATTGAGTTGATGTAAAAAGAAGTCTGGTTTAGTCTAACACTCTTGGCATTTTGAAAAGAACCTTCTTAAAGGGAGATATCCCTCAGCTGTGCTGGAAATTCTTGGAGGTTTCGAAGCTCATCAAAGCCCTTTGAAATTGGGCTCTACCTTCATCAATCTGGCAAAAATCTTCCCTAATCTCTGGATGGATTCTCAAGGATCTGGGGAGGCTAGAGTTAAGACAAAATTTCTTCACAGGACACTTTACATGAAACAGTTTCACTTTGTAAAAGGACAAGGGAGAGGGTGATGTGTGTGCGTTAATCACTTGTTAATGGGATAACTCAGTGCTGTCAAAAACCTGTGCACTATGCATGTGGTTGCTGTTCCTGAACTTCCATCAAAGAGCTGTTACAAGTCAGCATGCCTGCAGTGACTTTGAAAGAGACTAATTCTTCTGACTGCAAAATTGAAATTGAAGGTTAAGGACTCCATGAGCTTACCAATCCATTGCAACCTGGACAGATTTATACTGGGTGGCTGCCAGAGCTCTTTGTCTGATAAAAATGAAAGGATGTAAAGTTTATTTATTTATTTATTTCGTTTCCATAACCAACAGCGACAAAATCCCCATTTACAGGTTAGCTATTAAAAATAAATATAAATAGAAAAGACAATAACTAACTCTAATTGCGATAAAAAAAAAAAGTTCAATACTTACAGGTTTCGTAAAAAAGTTAAAAATTAAAAGTTTAAAAATTAAAAAGTACAAATTGTAAACCAGATGCCGAGGAAAAAATAAAATAATAAAAAAAAATTTCTTGATAACGTACATTGTACATGTATCTAAGATTAAATGTTAACAAAATGAATGGCCAAAGCTTCCTTTGAAAGACTCTTGCTAAACATGCTAAATTCAAACCTTCAACATAATTCACCCATAATGTCCGTTTTTCTCCAGGTTACCAAACTACATGTACCGGGTACATGTAATACGGGTGATTCACATTAATGCACCTCCAAGAGTTTGCAACGTGTTGGCCAATCACAACGCTCGAAATTTGTCTACCCTTTCCAAATGCACATTGGTCGACAAACTTCGCGCACTGCGATTGGCCAACGCGTTGCAAACTCTCTTGGAGGCGCACTATTGTGAAACGCCCGAATTGATAAATTAAATCAAAGAACTGACTTTGTTCTGTACTGCGAACTACAAACAGTGGGATTAATTGCAGGATACCCTGTAGTTAGTCAGAGGAGATGCCCACGGGACCGTTGAAAATGAAAACAGACTTGAAGCCCCACCTGAGCTCTCTGTACAATGTACATGTTGGTGGCTAAAAGGCTACGGGGTGATGTAGGAGAAAGAATTCCAAGTCTAAACAGACTGTCCTGTAGCCGGCTAGGCTACATGTATGCAGCTATGGGGTCTGGGTAATCTGAGAACGAAGTGAATGGGAGTTGTTGGGAAAACATCTGTAGTCCAAACAAAGCTACAAAGTCAGAGCGCTTTGAGAATGACATAAACGGTGGGTGGGCAGTCAACCTTGACTCTGTAGCTGGCTTTGAGATAACGGTGGGACGTTTACAAAGTCCAGTTACAGATTTTCCCAAATGTTTAAAGGGAACCGTTCCGTTTAGAATTTTGATTGACGCAATCTGGCATTCATTTTTATTGTAAACGATGCCTGCTCCATGTGTTTTTTGAGAAAAAAAGTGGATTCTAAAACAATAAACGTTGCTATTTTTAAATGCCCCAACATCAATCTACATTTTTATATTGGTTGGACCATGTACATTGTTGAAAGTTATGAAAGCAGTGAGGTATGTGGCGGCGGCCTCTGTAAAGTTTTGGCTAAACGTATGGAATGGTATAGAAAAGTTTTCTAAACGTTTTTAAATCAAATGTAAATTCCTGCCCTTACTATGAGATAGAGAGCATTTTTGAGCATGGCTAATTCTGTGCATGTATGTGCATGCAGACCCACAGAGTGGCACGTAGACAAAGTGGTAAATGGGCGAAGTGGGTAAAGTGGCAAATGGGCGAAGTGGCGAATGGGCAACTTGGTACATGGGCGAAGTGACTGACACCGCCTAGACCTACATCATAATTTATTACATTTAAGTCAAGTGTGGGGGCCGAGTTTTCTCACGAATGCAATCCATCACTAGTGTAGTATGGCCCAACTAATAAGGCTGTGTCCGAAACAGGCTTCCAGAGCTACGGCTAGGTCTATTGTCTGCCCGTCTTTCCAGTGGAGTAAAGACCAAGACCTACATGTAACTCTAGACAACAGATTCGGACATGTCGGATGCAGCCAAACCATGCTGACCAGTTAACGTTTAATACATTCTCCGGTTTCGAGTCAACTCGGACCCAAACCAACTTGGACCCATGCCAACTCGGACCCATGCCAACTCGGCCCCACGACCAATTCGGACCCATGTCAAGTCGGCCCCAATACTAACCCGGACCCACGACCAACTCGGACCCACAACCAACTCGGACCCAATACTAACTCGGACCCACGACCAACTCGGACCCACCCTGAGTCAACTCGGACCCAACCCCAGGAGCGTGATTAACTTGTTGAAAATTTTTATTTTGTCCACTTTTACATTTTAGCATTTGGTAAATGACACTTTTGCACTGCATGCTGCCAAGCTGTAACGTCCTCTCTACACGTTGTGCAGGGAGACAGTGGCACAGGCTTCCCAGAATCTCTCCGTTTTCCAGATCCAGATCACTAGCAGAAATCGAATGAACTTTCACCAAACAGCCCCCAAAGTTTTTGTTGCAATAAAAAGCCACAGATAGGCCCTTCTGATGTACATAGGAGATGCTGCATACGTACAACAGATACTGCAGATATACATCAATATCACGAACATTGACCTTTTATAGTGTCTCATGGTGTTATCCCCCACCTCACTTTTCAATTTTTTTGGCCTGGCAAGTCTTAAACCTCCACCTTGCCCCATTACCTCCCCACCCCCAATACCGGCAAGATGGAGGAATTCATCCATACAGGCCTTAACTGACTGTCCAAATAACGCAAATAGGTTGGTAATTTCGAACAACAAAAATCAAATCATTTTAAAATAAAAATGTGGAATATTTCCTATTGGCTTAAACTTGGAGACGGTTTTGAAGCGTCGTATGTCTGCTCGCGAGCTCATTATTAATATTTTGTGATCCCACGGTTTCTTATTTTCTACAATAAGACGTGCCATAATCACGAGGGATCATAGAATTATTTATATAAATCCCGAATTTGGGATTGATAGTTTCCGGTTCAGAGTATTTCTTTCACAAAAAGCCCCACAATGCGGGCCTATTTTGGATAGAGGCACTGAGGCGGCTACATTCATATGAGCGCATAGTTTTACTACTATTAGGGGGGTATCTTCGGGGGAAAGGCGAATGAAAAGTTCATAAAATTGAAACGAAAAGTGATCGATCTGTCCATAATCTTGAATTTCCAACGAAAAAATGAAGGCCAACCTCTTCGCGAGGTTCAAGAGTCAGCGCTATTTCGGTCTACGGGCGCGTATTGGTGTAATGCAACCATAAGACTCAGTGGGTCCGAGTTGACTCGAGGTGGGTCCGAAACGGCGTGGGTCCGAGTTGGCGTGGGTCCGAGTTGGTTGTGGGTCCGAGATGGTGGTGGGTCCGAGTTAGTATTGGGTCCGAGTTGGCGTGGGTCCGAGTTGGTCCTGGGTCCGAGTTGGCATGGGTCCGAGTTGGAATGGGTCCGAGTTGGTTTGGGTCCGAGTTGACCTGATCCCCATTCTCCATGCTGTGCTAGCTGTCACTGTGCTCACACTGACACTCATTCCAGTTGGGCAAAAGCTGTGAAAGTCTTTAAGTTTTAATCGTTGTTTTCAAACTGGCTGTGAGTGACTTACGGAAGGTGATTACGACATTAGTTGATATCTTGCAAAAAAACTGGTCTCTGGTGTATACGCTTCATGTTCACTTCACTTTATTTCCAAGAATGATACATGTATAAAAATAAGCCTACCCCAGAACTGTGGGGTCCATCATCAAATGACAGCTACTGAGCTGGGGCTACAATATAATAATTACAAGTAAAGTAGAACCTACAACATGAACTCACGCTCTGTTTTGCGAAAACCCCATTTCCATTAATATTTCCACGTCAGTCGGCATTTTAAATTTCAAACTTAAGTTATACATGTACTTATAACACTTCCAAATGCTGAAGTTCCAAGGCAAGCTTGTCCTCAGAAGTTAACCCTGCCCCAGTCACCTACTGTGTACGCGTATGCAGTACGTACATGTAATGTACACGGGAACCATGTACATGAACAAAAGTACATATGTACACTGTACGTGTACGTACGTGACAACGTACGTCCGTACTGGTAACCTGTACGTTATTATTATGGAGAAGGCTGTGCCCGCTGGTACGCCGCGGCACGGCATGGTCGCCGGCCCCTTGCGCGACGCGCACGAAGTCTGCTTAATGCGCAATCGGTTGACCAGCACGTTCATTTGATTACTCTGCGCGACTGATCGATCTTGAATGAAATCCTACTTCACATGTCCCCTTTTTGAAGCACTCTTTCACAATCGTGAATAAAAAGAAAAGCCGATTGGCTCATGACGGAATTATTGACTTGGTGCAGTAAGATCGACCAATCGCGCAAATATCGAGCGATCGCGCAGATTGACCGATCGCGCGCAACAACGCTCATGCATTGTACTCATCTATCGTTTGTGTGGAAGCTGTCTGGAGAGGTCGAGTTTTACGATACAGCACAAAATTACGGTAATTTCAACTTAGAACAAGTTTTTTTTCATAGTTTGTTATGAACACGTCATATAGATGTATTAGAGCTGCTTCTCAAGGATTGAATTTGTCGTTGATGGAGGTAGATTTGGAATTAAAATTGGTGGAAAGAGTTCCCTCCATGCTAGTACGACTACGGTAGGCCTATTAATATGGACTCCATGTGACGCCGCGGCCTTGTGCACAAACCCTATGGACCGGTCTGAAAAAAATCACAAAAAGTGCTAAGTAATCGACTTCGTTTTTCTCCTTCCTAAATTGAATTGTCTCGACATGTTGTTGCCTTCTGACGGCTAATAGTAATAAGCCACTGAGGGGAATAATCATTTATGATAAATACTGGCGTCCGGTAGGTGTTAGGTATGTTACAAAATTTTTAGATATTTTAAATGAGCCCAGAAAATAATCCTATTGGATAAAGCACATGAATGTGATTACGACTACGGTTTGTAATACACAAGAAAATGCATGAAATTTTCAGTTTTTTTTACTGATTGTGAAGTATCTGATATATCCTTGTTTGGATGCTCTATACATGTAATTAAGAGCATAATTACTTAATTACGTCAATAATTCACAAATGTAGTAATTAGGACGTACTTGGTTTACTTTTTCAGGTTACCGTTATGTTCATATTAGTTTGGTATCAGATTTACATGTACAAAGGCAAAATAAAAGAAAGTTCACACAAATTTTGTCAGTGTTATTAGCAAGAAGTTGAATACAAGCTCAAAGTTAACCCTCCTATGCTGAAGTCGCTCTGTGGGTCACTTGGTAAACACCTCAATGAAGCACAGCTGTATTGTGTTGTGCACTGCACCGACAGTCCCTCACAGGAATATCAGATAGCACTTTTGTGCTGCCCAACAACTGTGCTTCACTGTTTCATGTGAATAATAATTTTGCAGTGAACCAAATGCAGTGAAGAGGACTGCACAAAAGATCCTGGGTAATTTTGTGCTGGTAACCTACTGTGTACACACTGAACCTATGCATGTTTGAGTTCCATATAGAAACTACATGCTCACCAGTGACTGTGGGCATTTGTGCACATTTGTGCTGTAAAACCAAAGGAGGGTTAAGATGGTGCAGACGATCCCTCGAAGTTCTGACCTCCATTTTGTTTTTTTAAGGATAGTACCATGTGACTAGAACACGTCATATTAATGACCTAATGGGGAATACATGTACCCCTCACTAGAACACATCATATTGATGACCTAATGGGGAATACCCCTCACTAGAACACATCATATTGATGACTTAATGGGGAATACCCCTTTATAACCCACAGAAACACGTCATCTCAGGGACAGCTTCCAATGTTCCTGCAAATGCCCGTGCACGCGCAGTAACGACATTCCAATTGCAACGAGCACGTGGATTATAGCATCCATACATGTATATGGAACTCTTCCCACATGGTCAATGTAAAATCAACCACGTTCACAGGCCTCCCAAACAAAATAAAATGTGTTTTGGGGTCATTCGGGTTTCAGTTGATTTTCATTTTTTTAGAAGCGTAGGTAAACCGATGAAATTATTAATTATCCACCAAAACAAACTCAGCCCCCAAAAAGTGAACGTTTCCAAGTCTGTCAGCAGCCATTTTTCAAATGACATCACTCTACTTTTTCAGGCTCTTGGGACGATATTTCAATAGCATTTTTCGCTGCTTGTCTGGGAGCTCTTGAATGTTGGGAGTTCATTCTGGGCCATTCTTACACAATCCCGCAATTTCTTGGGTCACAAAATCTCCTCTTTTTAAAATAAACTGTTGGGGTACCTGCTGGCTGGTCCGAGTCAAATGAAGCAGCGGGTACCGCGAACTATTTTCAAGATAAATTTTTTGCGTTGGGGAGATGTACATCTTGAAAGTAGTTCAATAAAAAAAAAATACATCTTGAAAATAGTTTGCGGTACCCGCTGCTTCATTTGACTCGGACCAGCCAGCCGACCCCCGGCAAGCTCGGTGGTCGAGTGGTTAAGACATCTGCACTAGTAAACAGGAGGTCGTGGGTTCGAGTCCCACCCAAGTAAGCTTATGAGGTTTTTTTCGCAAGCTCTCGGACAAGCACTGAGCATACAGCGCTTATTAACCCTAACACTCCTCAGTCCTCCAACAGGTGAAGGATTGAGGAGGGTTAGGGTTAATATACGTTTGGTAAGGGCATAATAAACCAGTTCCTTTTTAATGTTTATGCCAGAATGTGACATGGCAGCCAATCATTCAGAGGGTAAACTGGGATATAGCCTTTGCCCATTAAAAAGGAAAAGAGAACCATCAGGCTTAGGCAAGCCAGAACTGTATTTTCTTCATTTGGTGTGTTGTGGAATTTTAAAGGAATGTTTGAGGCAAATCTGAGTCGGGTCACATGGGAGATGGGCTAGGCCTACTCCGATTTTGTATGATGTGATAGGGAATGGCCCTATACTTAGACGAACAGTGCTACGGTTGCTTGTCAGCTTGTTCCTTATTTCGAAGAGGTAAGGTATATATATTGCAGGGTGTGTAAGAAACCATCATTCCAAGCTGCTACTAATCGGCATTAATTCGATTAAAAATCCCCAAATCTTTGCCTGGTGAATATCAGAGAGGAGTTAAGTACAATGTATCGCAGGACTCAGAAGCGCGATCCATCATTGATTTCTGTCAAATACATCAAGGCTAAAGAATTCCTTGGCACTTGAAGAATTACTTGTTAGGATATGAGTGCATGTACATTGTATGCTGTTGTGTCTTTACAGATTCTCGGAAAGGATCAAGATGTTGACGGAGGGTAGGCTATATGTGGGTTTGCTGAATCCTGACACAACCAAGCAAGATATTGAGGCCGAGTTTGGAAGATATGGAAGTCTGCGCGATGTATGGATGGCCAGGAATCCCCCAGGCTTTGCCTTTATCGAGTATGACAGCGCTGTGGACGCGGAGAGGGCCATGCGGGATCTAGACGGTGCCAACCTCTTGGGCTCGCGGATCAAGGTGGAGCCGTCGAAGGGCAACCAGCGGGGCGGCCGCGGAGGCCGGGGTGGCACTCGGGGCGGTGGCGACCGGCGAGGTGGAGGAATGCGCGGCGGGTCACGTGAGGGCAGTTTCCGGGGATCACGCGGTAGCCGAGATTGGGATTCTCGAGGTGGCAGAGGCCCTCCCCCGTCCTATGGTAGTTATGGGGACTACCCAGCCCGCGGAGGAGGTGGTGCATATCGCGATGAGCCCAAAGCACGCTATGGTGCCGATCAATATGGAAGCAGATACGATTCTGCCGCCTATCGCAGTAGATCTCCAATTCGCAGAAGGTATTTATACGCACATCGCGCAACGTGAACACTGATCTTCACTTCGCTATCAATTGCCGTTGGTACATGAGCAAACATGGCACTTGCTTTGTATAGCATGTGGACATGTTCACGTAAATCCCGTAAGCCCACAAATTGGGTAGTACAGTATGCAAAACCTTGGCATGTACATGTATCTGAGTTGCACCCCACAGTCTGTCAGTTCAAAATTCCTCTACGCTGTCAAAAGTCGTCTCAAAAATCCATCAGATCTGTATCGGGGCACTATTTAGCGTAAGAATATAGTGAAGATGCATGTTCAAAATGTTCCAGCATTTCTCCCC
Organism: Acanthaster planci; assembly: GCF_054643075.1. Taxonomy (NCBI): domain Eukaryota; kingdom Metazoa; phylum Echinodermata; class Asteroidea; order Valvatida; family Acanthasteridae; genus Acanthaster; species Acanthaster planci. Next base: position 19,120,723 of record NC_141777.1, read on the forward strand.
TCCCACATGTGTTTTATGGACTTGTATTGACATAACTCACAGGTGTTCTTTTTCAGCAACGACTCCAGCCGCTGTTCTTTGCATCCAGCAACACTGCACCCCAATTCTATAAATCCACCAATGTTGAGGAAATGTTTTGCAGCGATACATGCATGCACGTACATATTCACGTCTTTATTTCCATCACCGTGTTTACAGATGCCTTCGAGGATTCTCCACGCATTTGCCACAGCTGAACTTCCAGCATTGCCCCCCTATTTGAGTGTATCGAGTTTCTGTTTTGTTCAATGTTGCCTCCCCCCCCAGAAACAACCTTATTTCTCTCGAATGATGTTCTGAAAAACCAAGAACCGTTTACTCTGTGTGCCACCGGACACTCCGGACCATTTCCTTCAGTTGTTCCCTACATCTGCGTAAATTTCTCGTCACTTTAATAATCCTTCGCAGATTTAACAATTGTCATCAATTTCCTACATACACAGTGAATTCTTCAATTTTGCGAGGCTTTACTTGTTTTTGAATAAGCTCATAATATGAGCAATTAATATCTCAATACTAACCTTTGAAGGAGACGACAGCTCCAGCATTACTCAGTTGAAATCACCTGCACCCGAGTTGCCGTGCTTGCAATATCAGCACCTGCCCGCCTACGTGAACCTTAACTTCGCATTATCATTCAACAGTGGAACTCCATAGTTTAGCACTTACACACTGCAATAACTTTCTACGAGGCAGTTTTGTGATTACAACTGATGGCAACATTCGCGAGAAGGGAAGCAGGTCACGAAGATGATAGCAGTCATGTGTAAACCGATGAAAATTTATGTTTGTTGGAACAAACCACCATCTTCATGAGTTGAAATTGTTTCTATAGTATATCGTACATGTACCTGGTTACACTCACCGATCTACGTGTAACAACGCAGTGGCTTGATATGTCTTCGTAATGTGTACGTGTACGTGTATGTGCTTAGTACAACATGTACCCATATGCAGTAAACGCTGTGATCGAGAGTTCTGACACCCATTGTATCTGCACCTGATGCATGGAAAGCAAAATAAAGATATCAGATTTCTCTGTGTTCATCAGTTTTTATTCATGTGGATAAGATGCCAAAGGGAATGAGTACAGGCCATGCCTAATCAATCGCAATCATCCAGAGATGTTTCTGGTGACCTCCTCTCCAATCTCTGTCAAAGGTGAATCCTCGTAATGCAGTACACGCGCCACTTCCCTCACTGAATATGCGAGCTCAAAATTCGCTTGTCCACACAAACGAAGGACGCATCTGCGACTATGCACCAACTAGTTTTGCACAGTTGCAAGAATTTGCAGCTGTCTCCGAAAAACCCATTGATCGATAATCATAAATTCTACTGAGATTTTGCTTCCATTTCCTGAGTCCCAAGGTTAGGAAGAAAGTCTTGCATTATTGATGTTTCACTGCTAGTACTTTTAGATTTCTCCGTGTTCTGAACCAGTGGATTAAAATGAAGCGACCTTTGCTACACGCTTGTTTATGATGACCGCTTTTCAAAAAAAAAAAAAATCCTGGAAACTATCCTTCTGCTTCTCTCTCTCACTCTTGCAACGCGTTATCAACATGTCTGCGAATTCTGCGAGCTGGTAACCGCTGTTGATATTGATAAACAAAACTTAGGAACTTCGCTCCCCTGAATGATATGCTTAGATGGTATGCTGCATTACGCTACTTCACAGCTTGATCCCCATCTTCGCTCTCAAAGCTGGGATACAGATGTTCTCGTTGGAAATTTAAACCTCCTTTCCAAGGCTCTGTGTTAAGGGTAATGTGAGGAACTTATGAGGAGGCAAACCTTTGAACTTGCCGAGGCTGCTCGTCTCTATGAAATGGTACTCATTCCTTTCAATTGTCTTCTTGTTTTTAGCTTGATTCCGGGGGTAATCCCATGTTCATGCGACCTTTCTTGCCATCTGTATTTCTTTGCCATGTGAAAGCAACAGTCCTGATAACTCACATGTACATGTACATTAGACTTGCATATGATCATGTGCAACTACATGTGCCTCCTGTGCCCATGTACCTTGTTTCCCCGTAGTTGAAACCAGTGGCAAGCAAAGGAGTTGGCATGGACATGTACTTACCTTTTATGGCATGATATGCTCGTCTTAATTTAATTGTTTAATGTATATGTAATTACACAGAGTCTTGTTGGATTTTGATTTGTAATGGTTAAAAAGTATTTTTATCTATCCATTATCCATTTTGAACCTGCAGATAGCACTGTGAAAGTTGAAAGCTATGTGTATATGTACATACAATGTATTAACACTGTACATACGTACGTGTGAACTCCCTAGCTGCCAAGAGCACTGTGTGTATTAAACTGCCACTTACATGTACATGCAGGCCTCAACATTAACGGTTGTCTGATTGCCCAGGACAAGCAATGTCTTTTTTTGGGCAAGTAAAAGTTAAGGATCCCAGACAGGTACTTTTTTTTTTACATAAAAGTGTCCGTTTTTCGTGGCCAGGAATAGCAGTCAGCAAATTTACCTTTGATTTGTTTTTTTCCTCTTCACAAGAGCTTATTAAAAGAGGTAAAAAGTATACAGCTACGTGGTGTACAATGATTGTTTGCATTGTTACATGCTGTACATTTAGCAGGACACCTTTCTGCACAAGGGAAAAATGCACACAAATAAACTGTAAAATACCCATGTGTCTGGGTACCAAACCTCATTGGTTATTGCAAGCGCGGCACAGCAGAGTTTTGACGGCCGGAAGCTCGAAGACCGTTTTACGTGTGGCTGTGACTTCAACATTACTTAATTTTGCCTGGTACCTGTGTGTACTTTTTGCATATATGACACCAGGCAAAATTGTCCAGTGGTTAAGAAATAGCCGTTGCCTACACTTGCATGAATGATGCATCAGAGTCCTGTGCACTCCCTGCATAGACGGACGCAATAGTTGGGGGTGATATTCATGTCGTATTGTGGCGAAGAAGGAACTTACTGTCCCGGGAAGCGATGAGCAACACAAACCAGGGTTTGGGCAAGTAAAATCTTACCTCGGGCAAGTCAATTTCCAGTGCTACTTGCCCGATGGACAGTTAGTTAAAAAAATTTATGTTGAGGCCTGATTACATGCAAAGTTTGAATGCATTGTCTCTAGGATCAGCAAGATCAGAATCTTGCACAGTGCTATTCTGGCATCTCATGAGGATTCTTAGTAGGATTTAACTTGGAAAGTGGGCATTTAGAATGCTACACACATAGAAAGGGAACAGTAACATATTGTACATGTATGTGAGGCTTTGCTGGAAACACTCCCAGAGCCCAGTGTGCACATGCATATGTACACTTGCATGCACATGTTTGATGTGTAATGCGCGTAGATGACTCCAATTGACAGCTTGAAGAAACAGTGTAAGACCTTTCCACACAAAAACCTTTTGGTGAGAAGTTGGCGAGTTGGACAGGTTTTTTCAAGCTTGTATCTTTTGGTAAACATTTTTCAAGACATAAAAAACAAATTTTTTTTTTGCTGCTGCAACCTCGCTCCATCCAACAATATCCAACAGTTAAAATGGTTGTCAGTGAGTACACTGTAGGGTTGGTGTTCCGACAGCACATGCTCTAAATGAAGTATATTATAAGCCAGTGGTAAGCATCAAAGTGATGTGTGCAAGGTCAGCTGTATCAGTGCAGACGTATGCCTTTCACATGTATGGAACGCACTCAAACAGTTGCTACGTCTGGAACTTTGTTCTCCAGTGACAGTGCCTTTCTGAAACACCAAACTGGCCTATTCAGGAACTGTCCAAAGTCCAACATTACTGGAGACATTGATTAAGGTCTTGTGTTCTCTGTGTAGATCTTCTTAATCCAGTGGAGATACTGCTTATAGCACGTCTGGATACCATTAATGTTCTTGCGTTTAGAAGTTAAGGCAGTTGTTTCTGTCCAATTGATTACCTGCAGGTTTTATTTATTGCACTGGCTGAACATTTGAATTCCATTTTAACAACTACAGTCGAAGTAGAGGCTCTCGAATGGGAAAGGGAAAGATACATGTAACTTGTCCAAACTGTAATACTTCACCCCCTCGCAGGTCCCCTCCCCCGCCCCAGAGAGGGCGAGACTTCGGAGGTAGAGAGTACGGAGTCATGAGTCGGGAGTACGGAGGGGGGCGTGACTATGGAGGCGGAACAGCTGACTATGGGCCCTCTGCCAGGGACTACGCCTCCCCCAGGAGTTATGCCCCACGGGATGGTGGCCGGGATTTTGACCGAGAGTACAGAGCTCCGGTAGCTGGTGGTGGAGCTAGGTAAGGGACCCTTACCCTGATCCCCTTTTAACTTTTACTAATAAGGGTCTCCAGTTGTCCACCTGTCATCTCTGTACATTATTGTGGCACAGTTCTGTTTTGCCTGATCTGCAAATTCTCCCCCCAAACTAGACCACATATTGGAAATAGTTCCTCTTTCTGAGCAGCACCGTTGCCAGCTTTAGATTTAGGGACCACAGTACCAGCTAGAGGGGCACATCCCAAGAACAGTAGTGTCTGTGCTTGTGGGTTTTGCTAATCAGGGAGGAGCTTACTCCCTCAGAAAGTTTGCTGAGAATTTTGCTAAATGGTCCAAGGTCCTCCACTGTAGGAAAAACCAATCAGTCCTGCAGGATCCTCCAAAAGTGTATGGTAAATGTTAAGGTACATGTATCTCAGAAAACAGGTGATTCAGTCTACCCATTTGAAATTCCTTGCAGTGCCCGGTATGACCGAGGTGAGTTTGATCGCTACAGCCGCTACGACAGGGCCCCTGCTGCATACACTGACCGATCCAGACGGTCACCATTGCCACGGCGCTGAGGAAGCAGCAGGGTATTGGAATACCAGATCCACTCCATCTAAAAAAAATCAGCCAGATCTTTTGCTTTTTTGCTCGCCCCTTGATGTACGTGTATTTGACGAATGTACGTGGTCTAGTCTGTGTTTACATACCGATACTGTGTGTATTTTTTTAAACTTTTGACGTTCTTCCAAGGGTTGTACTATGTACATACTCAATTTAGAATTGTGCTTTTGTGAGACGCCCTCTTTTTCTAGCTTAGATGTACGTGTGTGAAGGAACAGCACAATATCGTGGCAAAACTGATGAAACTAGTCAAATGATTTTTCCCATTTTACCCATTTTGAGTTCAAGTGTATTGTGTCAGTGAGATTTCTGTATACCCTTGGAATGTTGTATTTCTGTTCTTATTATGCTTTACTACTTAAGCTATACGGCATACTTGAAAATGGAAACATATTGTAGGGTTACTTTTATGGAGCTTCAAAGCACGTGAAACAAAAAGAAAAGCATCTTTGTTGGCACAAATACTTTTCTTTTACAGTATGTTATACCTGTTAGAAATTCATATATACATTATTGCTGTGTGCAGTTTGGCCCATGGCTTGGTTCTGAGCACTGTTAAGAGTATCCACTGATGAAAGATTATGCTAACAGTATGTCACAGGATAGCAAAAACTACATGTACTGATGTGCATGCATGCATCGCATAATGAAGGATCCTGTTCTCTCAGTGTTGGTCCTGGAACTTCAGTGTACAGGGAAGTAATATTGGCGAGTACGCTGTAGGAATAGGAAGAATTATTGCCCCAAGAATAAATGGTGGAGAGAAAGGTCATGTTTGAAAGAGTGTGCTCCCTTTCTCTCCAGGAAACCTTCTTCTTTCATTATTAGTTTACTGAAGATGAACAAAGCACACTGTTCAAAATGTAGAGACCCTCCTCACCAGCTCTTCTCAGAGACAGCACCACCTCCTAAACAGTAGATGTACTTCTCTGTATGCCACTGCACTCTGCCTTCCAAAGCTTCAAACAATACTGATGAATTTCTTTTCTCTAAGCTCAGAATGATGGGCGCAATTCCATGGTTATTACAGAAATCTTAAGTTTGGCCCCAATTTGCTTGCTTGAGTGATTGCTCTCCAGCAATAAGAGCTCCATAAAAATTGGTGCATGTCAACAAATTTAAATGTGAAACAAACTTGGTGAGAAACAAAGGGACTTGCCTGTCACAATTGTAATATGTTCAGTGTACAGTCAGCTTTATATTCACATGCATGCTGCGAAGGCAGGTTTTTTTTTTTATACTTACAACCATGTACGTTTGCTGTATTTTTTAAACTGTAATCTTAGTCATTGGTATGTACATGTACTAGCTTTTGTAAGTAGAATTTTTTGCAAAGCTCTGCACATTTCTGCCGAGTCCCATTAAGTTTTTCAAATGCATGTACATGTAGATGATTCTTTGTTCATGTCCTAACCAAAGACGTATGGAGTTCTGGACAGTGTACCTTCCATGTGCACCTGATCACTGGAAAGTTCAGTGTGGTATTTTTGGAATTAATGGAGAAAATTTCACTGGAATTGGTACCCTTTCTCGGAAAATGAGTCACAAGTCACTTTAGTTTAAAGGAATCTGTGAGTCCCTTCAACGTTCTCACCTACATGATGCCAATTGCCATCAGGACGTACATCAAAACTGAGACCAGAATTTTCTCTTTTCAATGTGAGCTGAAACAAAATGCCCAAAAAATCCACGAGGCTCAGTTTATGGGCGGCTGTAATACATTTTGTTCACATATGTTAAACTGCACTGCCTTGATTTGACTAGTCGGGGAGGAAAAGTTTGCATCATGTTTTCCTTGGAAAAATCTGTATTTTTTTGTAACTTAGTTTTTTCCATATTAAATCATGTTGACAGACGACACCAGAGATCCTCAAATGTATGTTAAGCTATCAAAACATCCCCATGTGAATTAGTTTGTAAATTATTTCTGGCTGTTCATCAGAAAGCTAGCACTGCCTGCCTTGTTAAAATTTTAATGTTTGCTAATTTTACTCAAAGCAAAATGCAACAAAAATTCAACAGTTGTCTCTGTTGATCCTAACAGCATACAAAAGGTTTTTGTCTCATGCTTGTTATCCATTGCCTTTGCAGGCTGTCACCTTTATTTTGGTGGATTCTGTTACATGTTTCAGGGTGTAGAAACGAAGGAAACTTAGTAGACTTTGGCAAATACAAAGTTCTGTATGTGTAGCATTTCTGTCATAAATTATTTTACTCAGTCGTCCCACACAGAGTTTACTTTCGTGGACAAATCTCTGTTATCTGATCGATGGATGCTTGGTTATCATTGAACTATTTATTCCAACACAGGGTGTGGCTACTCCGCAAATGTTGAAATTTCATTCCACGGTAAATGCAAACTCATAACGTGGCTCCTTTCCAGATAAGGTGATGCAAGAATTTATTCACAAGGGTGATATTTGTTAGAATATTTTCCTGATTTCAGGAGTTTTTTATCAGAAATTTCCTGATTTAAGGATTGGTCAAACAATCTCCTTAAAAATTAGTTTTTCTTGAAAGCGTTTTCATATATAAAAGTTAATATTGGACAAAAAATGGCCATTTTAAGGGGTGCATTCAAGCAAACACAAATGTATACCATAGACCCTACGCGGCTGGTGATTATTTTTGTGTATATTTCATTTTCTTCAGATCTCATCCCTGATTCAGGAATTATCTAAGGCTTTCACAGTACAAATGCATGTACATGTATTTGATGTTTTACATTTGTGCGATGCAGAAAAATTCATTTGGTGATGGATGGGAGGCTCCATCTCTCAGACGACCTGTGTTCTACACCTGGAGGTGTTTCTGCATCTGAATCCAGTTTTGCCGAGAGAACCTTTGTACATGCACCTTCATTGGTTACATTTTTGTCTTAGTAATATACTGTGTTCACCTTACTCATTTGCATTATGGTTGTGACTTTGTGAAATGAAAAATTGCTGTTTCCTTTTATTAAAATCTTGACGTTCATTCTATTCTTTTTTTTTCAAGTTTTACTTTGTTTGTCGAAACTGTGAAAATGAAGTAAAGACTTTCATATACAGTTAGGAACTGATTTAGGAAAAGGAATTGGAAATTTGGAAGACGTACGAGAAAAGTATACATATGTGTGCAATATAAAAACGTTCAAGGAAAAGCATTCCAGGTGTGCGTCTGAATTGTAAATGGGCAAGGCTGTGGTGGCAGGTGGTATGCTGTTGGGGTGGCAGTGAGGTATTACCCCAGCGCACTGGCATTTCCAGGGGGCCACTGAAAGCCACATGGTCATCAGGTCTCCCCCCCCCGGCATTTGTTTAAAATGAGAGAAAAACAAGTTGGGGTATTTTTTCACTACCTTTCTTCAGAAGTGTTAAAAGTCCCCCAAATTTAACCACACCCCTCAAGAAAGGCTTAAGATTACTGGAAGAAATTTTGAAACTCCCAACCCACAACAAAATAGCTCTTTATCCCTACTTGCCCTCCAAGAGCTACTTTGGGCAAGGATTACGTCTCACTTGTTAAAGAGTGAAAAACAAAGGTTTGTTCGAGGTCAACCCCATCTACCTTTTGTCCGACCAGTTTCTTGGAAGGACGAAAAATTTTGTGGAGGTAAACCCTACACATTACAAACTTTGAATCACCCAGTTCGTTTCAACTTAGTGTCGACTCCGGTGACGATTCAGTCATGCCGCAGGTTTGCGTATGGTGTGTGGTTTTTTGGTACTACTCTTCCGACCGCCTCCTGAATTGAAGCAGGTAGGCTGCAGGTCGCTTAAAATTAAGAAATTCCGAGACTAGGCTCCAAAATTCGCCAGTATTTTAAAAATATTTGTGAAGTATGGGGATTTATCACTGCTGTCCATGGGAATTTACTTGTAGTGGTGCACCCCGAGGTACAGGTCCGCCCTAGCCCCGACGGATGTTTTTGTGTTTTTTCAGTGCACAGTAGTCTGCCACTTTTGGTCTGGTTTCCTATAGAGAAGCTTACATTACTGCTCAGGCAGTGGAGCAGATGATCGACGTCGCGTTGCGCTACATGCACGTGCGCAGTGAGTGGAAGGGGGACATGTTTGGACATGGTGGGAAAGTTGAACCATGATTGAGCGTTCTCGTGATCATACTTCACTTAGTCTTACTCACATGTAGGTATGTGCTCGTACTAACACCAATAAATGTAACAGTTTGAATGGAATCCCTCTTTTGCCCTGCATCTTTTGCTTTTCTTCGACTTGTGTATATTAATAGCGTGATACTGATAGCCTAGGTTGCGGTTTACGTATTTAGATGGCCGTTGGAGGACCGACTTGCTGACTTGCGCATGACTTCGGCCTGCGCGCGCGGTGAAAACAACCCAACGTAAACACACTTCTGCCATGCAAAGCAATGTAAAAGTAAAACGCATTTATTTTCACCTCGCACTGACCCGACGTCACGCAAAGTCACCTTCGCAAATAGCCTACAAAGCTAGGCTACTACCAGACTACCGGTAGCCCAGGTTGGACAGTTGGACGCGCGACCAGGTGACGCCAATCTTCCTCCATGACGTCCAGGCATGCCACATTGCCAGAATACTTCTGAATAGTCATCCTGCGCAACCGTTGCTGGGGCCTGGTTGTACTTCCAGAAACCATGAGGGGGGTTGAACCTTACAGTTTCTAGTTGGCAGAGTTCATGATTGACTGTTCATATCCACTCATGATCTGGATCATTTAGGCCATGAGAATAAACATCCCAGATTTCCGTCCGGACAATTTTGAAAACCCATGAGGCTTTTTTCATTATGCATTCGCATGGTTAGTTGGTGTATACATATACTGCACATGGATAGCGTGCACCCGTTCATGCAAAGAAAGTAGACTAGCTCTGAGTCTGTCTTGAATCAATCCATTTGTACATGTACCTGGGTGCACTATGAACTCCCGAATTACTTCGCAGCCATTTTTTAACCATTTCCGACGGGAAAAACAATGATTTTCTGAGATAATTTTGCAAAATAATGAAATTTTTTGGCGGTATGCGGGTGGTGGACGGAAATCCAGGATATTCATTCTCATGGCCATATCTTGTCCTATCCTCACTAGGCTATGCTTTGAACTAATTCGGAGACATACAGATAAAGGTTTTCTAATATGAATTTCTGTTGCTTTGTATCATTTTTTTAGCTCAAATCATTCCAGTATCATGTACTGCCAGGTGTCTAACAGTAATACCCTGCATTGCCTGTAAGTTGATGACAATTTTTCTCTTTCCTAAGAAATGTTTGACTTTCAGGTATTTTTGAGGCTGAATTTGATAATTTTTGTCTTGTCACATGCTTGTACAGTACATACATGTAGCCAGTATGTCAGCAATTCACTTGTATACATATGCACATGGCTGTGGTTACATGTACAGTATTTCCACATTGACATGTACACTCATAATTCTAGGCATTTGTCTATCTGTTTTTGTGCATTAAGACTGTGTAGGCAAGCGTATTGTATAGATCTGTTGTTAGCGCATGTGTTCAGAGTTGTTACATGTAGTTACATGTACTAGTGGATTTTTATTTTGATACATAGTTTACTCCTTGATCAACATCATTCTTGTGTGACCAGCAGGCAATTTCATGAAACATAGTGTAACTTTGAACCATGTGGAAAAACCTTTTCCCACAAATTTGTGCTGTAGCTGTGCAGTATATGTTGCATTTCGAGAACGTTAGCTGTGCAACATTGTGATTACATTTCATTTCTTAGATAGGAAGATACCCGGTTTTATAATGGCTGTTCCTTTGTTGAATTTCAGCAGTCATCAAACAGTTGTTGAATTACCTCTGCATGTCATTTTGAAAAAGTTTTCATCTTTTCCATCGTCACAACTGGACAGAAAATCTTGAAGTTCTCACAGCCAAACAAGTTGAATTCATTACCTTCTACATGTGTAAAGCAGAGTTGTGCATGTCTTGAATAATTGTTAAGTTCAGCAGTGATGGGCCTAAACTTACCACAATAAGTTAGTAAAATATGGCTTACATGTAAAGTGACATGCCGTCGAGTTTTGTGAAATCAGCAGCAGTTATTGAAACACTGGATCTGTAGAAGCTTGTTTCTGATTACCATGTACCGGTACATGTAGTCACTGAAATGAGTTTGGCTGGTTGTCAAATTACATTCAAGTACAGCAGGGGAACTATAAGGCACAGTATACACAACATGTTTACTGTCACCAGCTGTGAATTAAGACACCATGATGATCAGGCATCTCAGACAAGTTTAAAGGGCTCATGTCTATCTTCACTTGGTCCACCACTAGTTAAGCAGCCAGGGCTCGTACCAATGCAGACACAGCACGTGTCTGTGAAGACGAAAATTGGAAGCACTGAGAGAAATGCGGTGATGACTCTTGAAAAGGCAGAGTTGGGTGCAAAGTTGCGTGTAGGTACACCGACTTTCCAGAGGGAAGCAACAGTGGCGTTGGCTCAGGCTGAGGCTTTGGAGGCAGCAGTGGTATTTAAAACCAGGGTATCTTGCATGAAAAACAGCACACCAGTAAATCCAAAGGACATTGCTGATGAGTGCACCAGTTAGTACTTTTGGCAGCAAGCCAACTTGCACACCAGCTACTCGTCCATGCCATCTCTATAACAGCGTACGGCAACATGAGGCCTAACTTACATGTACCTGTAACATTCGCCAAGCAGATGCACACAAGTTTGCCTATGCCCACAGACACAGCCCTCAAGTACTGAACAGCAAACTGTTCAGGCCCTGAAGCTTGTGGCGAAGCCATGAAATAACGAGGTGAACCGCAGTCCCCCAGCAAAGCAACAACCCTAGGAAACCGTTATTGAAATCTACAGAAGTTACCAATAATTTTACAAACCACTTTAGCTTGGTCTGCACTTGTGAACCCGGCGCTTGCTAAGATTGATGTCAAGCCAGAGATCTTTACAGCGTGCAAGTCATCTTGCACCAATGCTATCAAGGGCCTGGGCCTCACAGCAAGTGAGGAATTGGATTTGATGAAAATGTGGCTTGGTGATTGTCATCGGCCTGCCAAGGGATCTGTTCAGTGAATATTGACAACCTAGACGCATCATTGAAGAAGGATTCGGAAAGATTTAAGGAGTGCTAGCCTCACCTGAAGTTCTGGTGGGTGCCTCTTTGAAAAACTGGACATCTTACCTAGAATCTTAAGCATCTACCTCATATCGAGTGAGCTGGGGGAGAACTGCTTATGGAAGTCTAGTGTGTATCTGCCTGGTCTCACCTACATGTACCGGTATTTGGACACCGCCAGTGGCATCAACTCAATAGTTGAGAAATTGCTAAACAGCCTGCAAGAGAGATAGATACCTGCATGTATCTGGACACCGCCAGTGGCATCAACTCAGTAATTTAGAAATTGCCCAACAGCCTGCAAGAGAGATGGATCATCAGAGGTTCGAAGTACAAAAGGGATCATAACCTGTCGTTTCTCCCACTCTCATTCTTCACAAAATTCATCTACGTACATGTACGTATACTCCGAAGCAAAAACTAGAAATGATCCTAGGTTTGCCTTTTCTATCAGCAGCACTGGTCCAGTGAGGAGCGAGAGACCTGCTATGGAAAACATGTATGAGTACCCCGATATTTGTACACAGATGTTGCTAAGGTAGTTGACACAAACGCAGATGCTAAAACAAGCCAAGGACGACAGCCCTAACAAAAGCTTCCCCACCATACATGTAAGCCACACCCTTTCAGGAAATGCAGAGACTTAAGAGCTACACCCATTTGACAAATGGAGATCCCACTTCAGAGAAGGTGGACGATATTTCTAGTGCTGTGAATTAACATCTCATCTTGTAAAGAATTGCAAGGCGGCCATTAAATAAGTGCGACGGTGATCAGCATCGTGCAGCCATGCATCCAGGTCCATCCCAGAGTCAACAAAGTTCTCCCTTTCTGCATCACAGCAAAGTTTAGAGGAAATTGTCGGCCCTACCGTGACATCTACGGTCAGTTCCTGGAGGTACAGTACATGTACATGTATGTGGCAACAGTCTGGTAGCATGGTCCTGTTCCACGATAGGCTTGGTGCTAGGCAGTAGTCAAGATGTATGGGTATGTCATACTCGATGATCACAGCAACCGGTCATTGATGAGGTCAGATTTCTTTGATCTTTTCAACGTCAAAGGCAGTCTATCGATCTACTCGCTCAGAACCTGTTCAGAGGTAACAAAAATGACAGGAAGACAGGCTGACAGCTTCCAGATCGAAGCAGTGACCAGAGGAGTACCAGGTACACGTATATGAAAGTCTACCTCTCCCTCCACTCATTGAATGTAATGAAATCCTCAGCAACATAGATGAAATACCAACACCCGAAAGAGCCCATATCCTGCAGCTTGACCAAGATGTCCACATTCTGATGATGCTTGGGAGAGAAACCCTGAGGATGCACAAGGTGTGACAGCAGATCTGCGGATGGCACAGTGCTCCATTTGCACAGCGACTTGACTCAGGTCAGGTTCTGGTTGGTGAAGTCTGCCTGGGAAATGTACACAAGCCGAATCTGAGTAGCTTCAAAGCCAACCTACAAGAGACTGGATGGCCGTCCTTCCTTAGTCTTTCATGAGTCACATTCATCTTCAACAGAATGTGAGCTACAGCAGGGAGCAGCAGTGCAGTTTATCTCACAGTACAAAACCAAATTAACAGCAATCCATAAAAGTACGGTACCAGACAAGGACCTTGCATGAGACATGTTCCAAACTAGTCATGATGACAACAAGCCCACCCTCCCCATTGAGGAAATGGTCATCCTGAAGACTATGGATGAAGAAGTCTACAGAGAAGACACCCACAGCTGGGTGACACCCGTCTCATTCAGGTCACCAATACATCTCCTACCCATCAACCAAAAACATGGGATCACTCATCTTGCCTGTGTCCTAGCTTCAACAAGAAACCCTAAGATGAAAGAATATTTTCCACTTCCACAAAGAAGATATTTGAGAATGACCATGCACAGCTAGCATCCCCACTCAAGCATGGGGAGGAATGTTAAATGCAGAAATCCAGCAGATATGTCACTGCTTAATCTTGCATGAGGACCACAGAAACTACCTGAGGTTCCTTTGGTACAGAGATGACACATCCAAGGAAGTGGTTGAGTACAGAATAAAAGTCTGCATCTTTGGAAACGGCCCATCTGCTTATATACATGTATGGTTTCCATCAAGCTGCCAGAGGAGGTGTTGCAAACTGCATAAGTGTGAAGCACGCTCTTTCCCTACCAACTCGGGTCTCTTAGCCAGCTAGTTTATACACCTGCTGTAATGGCTTGTAAAGTGTGAAGTCCAAGACATTCAAGTTTGCGTGAGCACTACAGCCAGAATATTGTACCTTAATATTCTACAGAAGGTAAACATGACCACGGTGAAGACACATGGTAGTTCATCAGGAAACATTTTTATGTCAACAGACTCAAGTCTCTGCCTACAAACACAGGTTATTGACTTGCTGCAGAGAACTCAAGAATTGCTTACAGAGCCAAACCTACGACTGCTGAATATCGCTTCAAATAGCACCACCGTTATTCTCCAGAGGATCATGCCACCAGCATGAAAGACTTAGGCCTCAGAGCTGACACCAGATCTGTTCAGTTTTGGGAAACGACAACAGACGCATTCACATTCAGGATATCAGCTGTTGACAAACCCTTACCATGATGGGGAGTCCTTTCAACAGTTAACAGCCACTTTCCCCTTGTCCCAGTAGCCCCAATCACCATACAAGGCAGAGTTCTACTGATGGAACTCACTACTGAAACTTGCACGCAGGACACATTACTTCTCAAAGAGAAGCTGAAAGAATGGGAATCATGGAGAGATACTCTACAACAGCTAAAGGACCCCCACATTCTCCATACGTGCTTTTGAAATCAATGAGATGCAAGGCACTGAGTTGTGCGTATTCTCAGACACATCCACTAAAGCATTGTTGCAGTCGCCTACATATACGTGTACGTGTACCTTAGAACCATTGATGACAGTAGACACATAGAGGTGGACTTCATTCTGGGAAAGACCAAGGTGGCTATGCAACCTCAGCTTACCAGAACTTGAACTGTGTATTGCGTTGTGGAGATCACAGAACTCATCCTACCTGAAAATGACCTCAAACCAGATGTTGTTACCGATAACTTCTACTTTTTGAGCAAGGTCATCCTTGGATACATGTACATGTATACAAGAAAACCAAATGTTTCTACCTGAAAATGTGCACAACCGAGTCCGGACCAGCGGCACTTTGTTAATAAAGAGCACCGTCCAGCTGATCATGCTGTTAGGGCAGTTTGAGAATCCCAGCTCAACAGTACATTGTTTTTCACAGGACTAGCCTGCCTATGCAAATCCATCCATTCATTAGAAACAAGATGCCTTTGAGATACCACTCTAATGTGGATGTCCATCCAGTTAGAAGTTTCATCATCCAGACATTGATGAGACAACTCCACAATGCTTTGAGCACTTCTCAACCTAGAACTCACTCGCGAGGGGTTTTGTATTCCTCATTCATTTTGCTCGCTCATGCAAGACAGTTTCAGGAAGTGAGATGAGCAAATCCGTAGGCTTGCATCAGTGTGGTAAACCCGGCACCCCAAATGAGTTTGCCCATGCAAAAAGCATCTTTATCATGTCAGAGAAAAGTTTATTTGGATGAGTTCACTGCCATCAAGCAGAATGAAGATATCCCTAAAGCAGTCCATCATACGGTAGCTTAATTCAGTTATGGAATGCAGGATCATCAAAGTTGGAGGGCATCTGAGACATGGGCAGGCGGACAGTGGTGAGGAAAATCCTGTTCTTTTGGGCTGCAGTCACATGTTTACACAACATGCACCATACTAGCATGAACAGGTGGAACACCAAGGCCCGACTTTACTGAAGGAGCCATAAAATGCAGGGCCTTTGGATCATTTGTGGTGGGAGGCTTGGCAACTCCATAATGCACAAGTGCGTCATGTCCAAGAAGCTCTGTGGCAAGATAGAGTCCTGAACAGAAGATGGCAGATTTATCATGCAAACAACTCGGCCATTCTTGTACGTGGGCTTAGATGTTTTTGGACCTTGGACAGTCATCCCACATTGCACCAGAGGAGTGCAGGCTAATGGTAAATGTTGAACAATCCTGTTCACCTGCAGTCCTGCACGAGCACGAGAGCATTGCATATCAAAGTCATTGATTCCACGGAAACTTCAAATTGCATCAGCACACTCAGGAGTTTCTGTTTTATCTATTGGCCAGGAAAACAACTGAGATCAGAATGTGGAACAAATTTCATGGGTGCCTGTAATGAATTTAAACTTGTGAGAGAACAGTAGGATACCGCAGTCTCTGGTAACATGCTACCTCGCTGAGCAATGCTGCACTTGGATATTCAACCCACCTTACTCCTCACACATGGGAAGTGCTTAGGAACTAATGATTAGAATTGCACAAAGAATGCATGGCTCCATGCTGCTATGGAGGAAATCTTCCGACCTGGCCATGAAGTCCTGTGCATATTCACCGTTGAAGTGACAGCCATTGTCAATGGCAGACCTCCCGTTCCAGTCTCTACCCCTCCTGACTCACCATTCATCAATATCTGCAATGCTGCTTATTCAGAAAGTTGCTGCACCAGCTCCTCCTGGAGACTTTGAACACAAAGACCTCTTCAAGAACCAGTGGAGACAGGTGCAGAGCACTGCCAGTACGTTGTGGTGCCTCTAGCATCATACATGTAAGTACCTCCCCACCTTACAGAGGTGAAGGAAGCAGAAGGAAGCCCTTACCAATCTTTTTAAAAGACAAGGAAGCAGCACATAATGAGTACCAGTGGCCACTGGCATAGCTGTGAGTGATAATGGTGGAGTCTATTTTGTTAAGGTTAAGGTCACTGCACGAGGCACAACCAAGAAGTTCAAGAGGCCAGAAGTCGAGCCCCTGCTGCCCTTTAAGTGTAGTAAACAGTGACATCTTACTGATGGCCAGTGGGGAGTTTCTGGCTCATTTTTCTTGTTCTCACTGTTTGTGGTTAGCACTCTCTATTGGCTGGTAATCTGAGAAGCATGCTTTACGCTCACAAAAAAAGGTTTTTTCACTTGAATTTACAATTTACTGTGTGTTGTTTCATGTCATTGTTTGTGCTCATATCATTCCTTCACCTACTGCCAGTTGTACACGTACCCGTGTACAACATCCTTGTGAAGCACCCTTGTGAACCATTGCCTGCAAATTGATGACTTTTTGCTTTTTCTTGACTTATATTTTCGGGACATGTACAGTAATAGTATTTTGGAAGCTGAATTTGAGATTCAGTTTTTGCATGTTAATGTACTGTACATGTACCTGTGTCCACAATCCACTTGCACGTCCTTGGTTATTTCCACATGTACATGTACATGTGTACACTCGTTATTTTAGGCATATGGCAATGTACTAATCCAACACATTCTTGTTAGTGCATGTATTTACTGGTAGAAATGTTTGTTATTGGTGCTTTCAAATTTTGATTTACTCCTTGTTAATTGACAGCATCCCCGTGTGACCACTTATAGAAACACACTGAAGCTCTGGCAGCTAATTCCTGATTCCCACGTCATCACCATTGAATGGAGTGTGGCTACATGTACCTCTTATCGTGTGGAATGTATGATACATGTGGCTGATCTCTGCTGAGAACCTTGTTATTATGGCAATACGGTATAACACTGTAATCCCATTATGGAAAATTACTCACCTCTGTTTGCAATGTACCTACATGTACATGTGCATTTGCATATCAGCATACGTGCATAAGGAAACTCGCTGAAAAAGTCGCCCAAGCCACACCCACTGTACCTACTGCATGTCCCCCACAAAGGGCTGTGTAACACAAAGACTCCTCCTATTTTTGTCATTGATACATACAGTGTGCGTCATGCGTATTATAGCTTTGTAGAGTTACACAAATCCGAATCTTAATAATGCTGCCGAATAATGGTGGATGATGCCAATACAAGAAACAGATCTGTAATCTCAATCCATACACTAGGTATTTTCACCTGGTCCCTTCAAGTCCAATCAGTAATCCAAGCATGATACATGTATTTCCACCGTAATGATACTGGTATTTCCACAGTACTTAAGCAGCACTCTAGCTGGAATCCAGCAGTCTCGTGACAACAGATACACCACTCACTGTCTGAAACGTAGAGTACTAATTCTTTGTCAGAACCACACACACTCACAAAAGAGATAATCCACATGGTGTCGCCGCAAACCTCCTACATGTACCTTATTTTATATCCACCATGCAAACCTTCAATCATTACCTGACTTTGCTCTACGGGGAGCAAATCTCATCTGTGGTCAAGGAGTACGAGCGTCTCTCCACCAAGTATTCAAGATTCATCAAGTTGACCTTCCTCAAGCGCTGCCGCGTTTCCAACATCTTGCCACCTGGTCTCCATCTCAGCGATCTCGTCCACAATGCGCAGTCCAAAGACATCCTCAAGAAGTCTAGCCTCAGCCTACATGTACTTCGCTATCTCATGTCCACAACTAGGTCTGCTCTAGCCTCACTAGACAAGCAGATCTCTACCATCTAGAGTGAACTTGCCACTTCCACATCCCTGGAAGTCTTCAACAAGATCCAGCGACTCACCAAGACAAGCAGTCACGCCACCTTCAGAAGAACCTGCCGCCGCCAAATCAGAAAATTCAAGATACTCCCAACAACAGAACTCAGCCACACACTGGA
Source organism: Acanthaster planci (assembly GCF_054643075.1). Taxonomy (NCBI): domain Eukaryota; kingdom Metazoa; phylum Echinodermata; class Asteroidea; order Valvatida; family Acanthasteridae; genus Acanthaster; species Acanthaster planci. The sequence continues at coordinate 19,139,369 of NC_141777.1, forward strand.
CTATGGGATGTATATCCCCATGACCCACATAATCGCAATTCCCATTCCAGACCTGGCTGATAGGATCCTCTATGTCCTTGTACCAAACCCACACCAAACCCAACTACGTTCACATGCCGCCTTCACCAAACACTGTGGTCAATCTCAGTCAACGCAAGTTACCCAAAGTCGAAACACAGGTCCTTGCATTGGACGAAAACTTTGCCCTAGTGCCCAAGTCTTCACACGTGGAAGAAGTAGTTCAAGCCACCGAACCAGCCCTACGCTATCTAGCCAAGCCTGTCCCAGATGATGTCTGAATGCAAATAAGCCAAGCTCTCAAGAACCACAAGCCTGCAGAGCCTAACATCACCAAGCAAGAACACTTAGCCCTCATCAGTCTGCATTGAGATAAGTCAATCCACATCATGACCGCCAACTAAGGCAACGCCATAGTCATTATGGACAGAAATGACTTCGACAACAAGGTGTGGGACATTTTAAAGTCGGGCTCCTACCGTTCCCCATGCAAGGACCCCACACCAGCCATACAGAAGAGTCAACACCAAGCTAATTGCCTTACAGTGGTCTGGAAACCTTTCCATGGCCAAGTACCACCAGTTCCGTACTTCCAGCTCCAGATGCCCCCCACTTCTTTGCTCAACCCAAGATCCATAAGCCGGACATCCCCCTATGCCCATCGTAGCTTCCTGAGGAGGTCCCACCTACCATATCACCAAGCACCTTGCTAAGATCCTCTATCCACTTGTTGCCAACACCGAACACCATATCAAGAACTCGGAACAGTTTGCCACATTCGTCAAAGACCTAACCCTACAACCCAGCAACTTCATGGTCAGCTTCAACGCGGTGTCTCTCTTCCCTAATGTCCCTACCACCGACACCTGCAACACTGCACGAGAACACCTAGATCAAGACCCATCACTTCGAGAACAAACTGTCTTGACCCCAGCTCAGATCCAAGACCTATTCATCACCTGCGCGGGCTTCCAATGGCGTGACAAGTTCTAAGAGTAAACAATCAGAATCCTCTATGGGATCACCTATAATCCCTTTCTTCTTGCTGATATCTATAATATGGAGTAATTTGAACAGACAGCCATTGCAACCGCTGATCTTTGCCCAAGAGTATGGCTCAGATAGGTCAGTGATACGTTTATCATATGGCCTTGTGATCAAGACAAACTAGGAGCTTTCTGGAACACCTCAACGGGCTTAGCTCCAGCATCCAGTTCACCATGGATCAAGAAAGGGACAGCACCATCTCCTTGGATGTGAAGGTGTCCAGGCGACCTGATGGCACCCTCTCCCACAATGTACATGTACAGTATACTGTAAGCCAACTCACACAGACCGGTACCTCCATTTTATCATCCCAAGATCAAGAACTTGGTCATCGCCACGCTCGTCCGTCACAATGTATGTGACCAGGGCAAGCCTGCCCAGTGAGTTATACCACATCTTCACTGCACATCAGTGTGATGGTTTCAAGAGAACCCAAGTCAAGATCCAAGCACCAACAAAGACAAGCAAAGACAAGGTTCACGGACGACAAGGGGATTATGACAAGTCGTTTATCATCAAACACTCACACGAAACAGATCATGTCATCCAATGGCATCAAGCACAACTCATCACTAGCATCGAGCAATGGCACCCTTGAGGCCATCGAGATCATCAAACACAAGACAGTACCCCAAGACATCAGTATCAGCATCAGCGACATCTGGTACCCCATCTTGTCCAATGGGTTTCCTATACCCACAGACACTTTTCCCAATCCCAACCTGCTGCATAGGTCTCCTGTACCCCAGGCACCCTCCACACCCTAAGGTCCCACTCCCTCTGACACACCTGGATGAGCAGCTTCAGATCTAACATCAGAACCCAGACAAAGTTCCTGCCTTAACACCTCAGTAATGTGCAGCCAGAATCCCACTCCTCCATGCCTAATTGAACACGCACAGTATTTAAGCAGCAAGTTGGAATCCAGCGGTCTCCTAATGGCGGACAGAGCACTCACTGTCTGAAACATAGAATACAAGTTTTTTCAGAACCACACGTACTCACAAAAGAGATAATCCACATGGTTTCTCCACAGACCTCCTACCTTAAGACCAAGACTTTCGACAACAGACTTATAGCCATAGATTGCCATATGCATAATGGGGGCCAAGATACCAGCATCCTTTTTCCTGCTGCTGTCTGACGCTCTTGTTAGATGTCATCAAAATCCTTCCTTGACAAATGCAAATAACGGGCAGGAGATGTTCCACTTTTTAGTTGACTGCTTGGGGTTTTGTCTTTGGGAATTTGCATTAAGCTTTGCCTAAACTTCTGTGCTGTGATGCTCCATTGTCCTTCACAACGTATTTCTCTGATCAGTCGGCTCCAAGGACCACCTCTCTTCCTTTGGGAGAGAGTGATCTATTTAACAAGTTCAGCAAGGCCATGATGCAGGAAGCCGAACGTCTTAAAAGGGAAGACAAGTTGGGCGTGCGACATTCTGCCCAATGCCCTTCTACCATCCAAGCTCCAAGGAAGAGACCAAGAAATATTCTTCCATCCAAGGTTAATCTTTCAGACCCAAGAGAGATGCAGGCAAGTCTTCATCTTTATCAGACTACACAAGAAGTCAGCCACCCCAGCTATGCACAGCCCTCTAAGTCCCGGGGTTGCAATCCAAAAAAGGCTTCTGATAGCTACAGTTCTCATCCTTCTTCCTTCGAGTCCAGTAGGTGTTTGGCTTTTAAAATTTAGTCACAAGTGGTTCCACATAACCTCAGTCAGCTGGGTCTTTCGGACAATTTCATGGGGATATCACATGGAGTTCGTCAGTGTCCTCCCCTTTTGTGGCCTCCTCAACAATCTGCTCCTGTTCCTACAGATCCCACTCGCCAGGCTGCTTTGGGAAGGAAATCCTTTCAGAGAAAATAATACCGTTGTCCTCCCTTAAGGAACTGCCCAAGGCTTTACTTCGGCATGCTTCCTCGCCCCTAAGAAGTCTGGGGAGCGGTGACCTGTCATCCATCTGTGTCTGCTCAACTATTATGTCAAGCCAAAACACTACTGGATGGAGACACTTTTCTCCAGTCTTTAATGACAGGTCGGTGGGCAACTTTGATTGACCAAAAAAGGTGCCTATCTTCATGTCCCCATTCACTCGGATGATAATTTCCTTCAGCATATGTATCAGGAAACTGCATATTAGTTTTGCTGCCTGCCCTCTGGTCGCTCTTTCTACAGCCCCTCGAGTCTTCACCAGAATCACCAAGGTGGTTGCAGCACTCTTATGTCAGAGGTATGTGTACCTTTTCCTGTATCTGGATGACTGGTGTATACGTGTAGTTAGTCCTACTTTCCAGGACATAGTCAAGGCCCCCAGCAAACAATTCAAATAACACTTGAACTGGGCTTCATCCTCATGACAAAAGTCCTCTCTGATACCTTCTCAACAACCAACCTATATGTACCTTGGAGCAGTTCTCAACTTGGCCACGGGAAGAGCGACTCCAACTTTGGATCACTCAACAGAATTGTGTTCAAGTTTTTATTGTTTCTTCAATCCTACCAGCCAAGATGTGCATGCATTCCCTGCAGCTGCAACTACTGTATCATCACATTCGCTCATCTTTGAATCAGTCTCAAGAAGGATGCCGTTCACCCAACTCATCAGAGATCAACTTCAATGGTGGTTATCACAGAATAGACATAATTCCCCGTCCCTCTCTGGCAATTACTCTCACAACAGATGGGCTTGGGGACTCACATGGGAGACATACATGTACTGTATGGTCCACAGAGTAGAGTCAGTTATGCATCAGTCATTTAGCAGTGTCAAACGCCTTGCAGTCCTTCGAATCCAGGGTCTGCAACAATGGTTCTAATCCAGACTGACAGCTCCACAATGATATCATACATCAACTGTCCAGGGGAAACCCAATCTCCGTCCCTCTGCCTTGCCATCTGGAAACTTGCCAGTGTTTTTCTTGGCAAATCTCTCTTTGGGCCACTCATCTGGCTGGGAAGAAGAATTCATTCGCCAATGCGCTTTCCAGAGGCCAGATCCCTCCAACAGAAGAGGCTACATAAGCTACGGAAGAAGTTACAGCATTGGCAGCTATAATCTAAGAGTAGAGTAGACGGGACAGACGCCACCTGCCAAACGTATGATTGTAGACTTTACCACTTCAAGTGGTGTGAGGAAAGAGCTTTTGATCACCATTCTCTATCTTTGACTGCTTTCAGGAATTTCAGCTTTCACCTTTTCCACACCAGTCCTCAAATTTCTTATGATCTGGGTACCCTTCTGACATCCTAATCCAAGGCTCCCTTTGAACCGGCAGGGAATTCATCTCTTCAACAATTTATGATAAAAAACATGTTTGCATTGGTTGCCACTACAGCTCGACGAAGAAGTGAGAGGCCTTGTCTATAGAACCAGGTTCGCTGGGAACCAGGTGGTGTACGCCTTATTCCACAGACACAGTTTCTTATCAAAAATCAGTTAGTTGATTTCTCTCCCTCAGATATCTTTGTTCCAAGCTTGATGTCATTTTTATCAGTAGTAGAGGATAAATGGTGGTGCCCTGTGCAACCCAAGTATATGTACTACATTGTTCCCACTCAGCCATTACGAGGTGAAATCAAGCAGTTGTACATTACAGCCATCCAGCCACATTGTCCAGCCTCTGTGACCACGATCGCTTGATGGATTTCAGAGGCAACTATAACAAAGCCCTCCGACACGCAGCATGTCAACCTCTTGGGCCCACTGCTCGGAGTTTGTGTTTTAGATGTTATGAAAGCAGCCTGCTGGAAGAATCCAACCACTTTCACCCCAGGCTACTTAAAAGATGTTGTACAAGTGCTGAAGGATTCATGGTGGGGAAAGCCTTCCAAGAGGTCAGCCAATCAGCAGCCCACACAACCAGCAAGCCTACACACAACTAAGTAGGCAGCCCCTAGGAGTTTCTGAACAACCTTTTCACCTTTTTAGTTTAGACCTTCTGTTTACCCTGCATGTCCCTTTCCTCCCTCACAATTGGTTAACGGTGCTACTCTGTAAATGTAGGTAAACAGAGTTGAGTAGTTTTCTGTAATGGAATGTCCATAATCCAAAGAGATTTTCCATTCTTGTAAGAATACACTCACCTTTGTTTACCATTTGTCCCCTCCCCAATTAAAAAAAAAGTAGGATGAGTCTGCCTTACATGTAATCCTTTGTGGGAGACAAGCAGTGGGCACGGAGTATGTGGCTTGGGCGACCTTTTCAGTGAGTTTCAAATGTAGGTAATCAGAGGCAAGTGTTTCCTCACTAGAAATGAAAATTCCTTTGGATTTTGGAAATTTACAGGTTTATAATGCCCTAGTCTGGTACCCGAACATGTACCGTTAGCTGTATGGAGGAGGTTAGAAAGTTGCATCTCCCATAGTACATGTACCTATACGCGCAGTTGTACATGAAGTCTAAATTGAGATTTCTGTGAAGTTTCATTGTGATGGCCATAATGATACAATATGTTTTTACTGACTTCCCATTTTCACTTCTCTGTTTGTGTATTCATTTTGCTTGTGGAAAGAATTTTCACATATTGAGCAAAGTGTTCAGACCTAAATGTATTTAATGCAATCTCTTTCTCCTGCCTGCCTTATACAGACACACTAATGTACTAACATACTGGTTCAACAACAGGGTAACAGTGCACAGTTTTGTTGCTTTGTACTCTGTATATATGTATAATGATTCAATTTAACATCGTTTCATTCCACCAATTTAGTGATTAGTTAGTCGCATGATGGAAAAGCCGTCAAAAACCAAACCGTCGGCCGCAGCCCACAAAAGTGACAGTTCCTCCCTGGTAATGAAGTGGAATATAGTCGATTTGCTGGCGCAGAATGTGGAAGAGGAACAATGGGCTGTCAGTAAGTGTTACATGTATGAATGCCCACTTGATTTACATGCATTACAGTGGATTAAATTCATAAATCCTTTTTCTGCACTTTTTTGTCGCCAGTCAAAGATCTTGTGGGCAAAAACTTTTATTCAAATTACGGGTTTTTACCCTGACCCAATGTATATGTTTATGAACTCTGAACATATGTACTCTGCTTGTCCGAGAGCTTGCAAAAAAATTCACAAGCTTACTTGGGTGGGACTCAAGCACACGACCTCCTGCTTACTAGTGCAGTGGTTGCCGGGGTCGTCTGGCCGGTCCAAGTTGGGGGTAGCAGCAGGTACCGCAAAGTTTTTTTTTTTCTTTTTCAAGATGTACTTCGCACTTGGGAGATGTTAATTCAAATTACAGGTTTTAACCCTTACCCAACATGACTATTTAAAAACAATGTAAATATATATAAACACTGTTTACTCAGTACTTGTCCAAGAGCTTGCAAAAACTTCACAAGCTTACTCGGGTGGGACTCGATCCCATGACCTCTTGCTTACTGGTGCAGACATCTTAACTACTCAACCAACACAATTCTGTTACGTACACGAGTGTCTTCAAAACACCAAAGTCAGACTTGCTTTTGTGTTGTATTTTCTCCAAGAATGTTTTTGAACTTTAAATATATTTCAAAATTCTTGAAGACAGACACACACACGTGGGCTTAAACTGTTATACCATCAGAACCCGTAAGGCTTGTAGGCTTTTTGAAAAAAAACAGTAAGCTTCAACATTCCAGTGTAAACTACATGTACTTGTATGTGAGATGCTCATTGCTCCAGAGTTCTTGTCATTGATTGACACTTGTCCTTTATAGAAAACTTAATCCAACTGTTGGAAGATGGTTGCAGTGTCCCATTCATTGTGAGATATCGGAAGGAGCAGACCAATCACATGGAAGCTGATAAGATCAGAGAAGTCATTGGTAATTTAGATGAACTCAAGTAAGTTACTTGTTTACACATTGACCATAACACTTTCATGATTTCGGAATACATTTTGGGTTTTTCTTGAAGCCCATTAAAGATCATAGCAAGAGGCAGAAATATCTAAGAGGACATACCATTTGTATGACTTTGAATACATGAACATGTCGGAAAGCCTTCTTGCAACATTACTATTACTTCACCTTCGTTGTGGCAGTAAAAAGGAGAAACATATTGGTTTTGTTTTAATGCTAATGAAAATTTCCACAGTTGTGAGCCAAAGCATGATGTCATCCAAAGCAGAACAGCAGTGGCCCCAAGAGCTCTGTGTGTACTGTATTATGCTTTATAATTATATATATGTCACATATTCTAGGTGTATAGTCCACTTTTTATTTGTTAAGTACTGTAGCTTGCATGGACAATGATCAATATTTCTTCAAAACTGGGGATTATTGTGAAAGCAAATTTGTGTACTTACGGTCTTTTGACAAGTAGTGTGATGTGTGACAACATCAACATAGCACCCTCTAAAATAAAATGATGAAAGGATGTTTAAAGAGGGCAACTGCCACCTTGTCACTTTTAATGGAAAGAAGTGTTTACATTTCGATCTTGTTCATATTGTTGAAACGTGTATGGGGAAAAAGGTTGAGCTCAGTGTCCACTTCACATTTCCTTATTTGTTGAGTACACACGAGTACCAATGGACATTTCAATGCCAGATCGAATTTTTAGAATAAATGAGAAGAGAGTTTACAAGTAGTAAATTGGAAAAAAATGACTTGCATGTAATTATTAATACATGCTTGGCCTTTTGAGGTACCCTGTAAAGACATTTTTCCCTCTCATACATGTACAAATGGTCTGTTGGATTTATATTCATTGACATGATCATCTTAAAAGTGCTCTGTAAGGTTCAAAAGTTCAGATGATAATTTTCAAACCATTCCTGAACCTCAGAACCTTCCGCAGCTACATGTACATGTACTGTGGATGCTAGAAAATCAGTTGCTGTTTTATAGTATAAATCTTCTGAAAGAGGGTGGCACTTTTTGAAAGAAAAAAAAGTGTGGTGACTGAATTGACAATTGTTGACCGCTGTGGTGTGAGATACGTACATGCACATGTATGTTCTGAAAACCAGACCTTGGGACTAAGTATGGAGGGTGTTTTAAGCATCATGTCCTGCATCACAGCAATCAACAATTATTTTGTCATACATGTACATGTATCTCTGTCACAATGATGTTTTATATGTATACATGTACATGTTTTTTTTTGCGGGAAATTAAGGGCAACTAAGGAATCTTTGTACATTGGCATCGCAGTCCCTGTATTATTCTGTACACTATGGGGACGCCTGTCTGTGTGCGTGCCTATGCTGCATGACATACTGTACAACGCTAGCTGATGCGATGTCTATTTACATGCAGATAAAGTCAGCACCTGCAGAGTCACAAAATACATGTATGTTGAAATGCAGTTTGGCAGGTTGGACAAGCTCCCTCAGTAGGAGCATATAATTATCGTCAACACATCACCCTTTTCAGGAACGTGCAAGCAAAAGCATCATCTGCAGTGAAGCAGATAGAGAAAAGTGGCAAAATGACAGCCAGGTTAATGAGTGCCTTCCAGAGTGCTCAAACGCTGGAGGAAGTCAACACACTGGTAAGAGTATTTCATTCACACCGAGTACAGCGGCGAACTACATGTAGCACAGCGGCAGCCCCAAGATGGTTTCTTCAACTAAAGAGGTTGAGCCTAAAAATTAAGACGTAAATGTACATATGGTTGACAGAACCTCATAATTCTTAATTCTGAAATCGGTCAAATCAAATGCAAGAATGATTGATTGAATTGAAATTTTAAAATGTTGAATTACCCAAATTGATCCAGCCAACATTCACAGGTTTTTCAAAAATAATGTTTTAAATTGCAATTAGCACATGTACATTTACTTGAATCCGTAAAAAGCCCGTGTGCTGTTTGAAATACATTTATTTGACTACTCTGAGATATTTTCTCAGAAATATTATGCTTGGAGAAAATTCATTTTTCTGTGTTACAGTTTGCTCCATACAAGAGTGGGGCGAAGACGACCCTGGCAGAGAGGGCCCGGAAGCTCGGCTTGGACTCGGCAGTTGACTTCGTCCTTGAAAAGCCAGAGCAGTTCCAGCTGCAGAGTTTTGTGAAGCCTGGCGTCAAAGGCAAGGCGGAATAGTTTAGGGGGTCGTGACCAGTTGTGTGTTGTTGTGTGCACTCAGTCTTATTTTCATACATGTCCCTGATGTGCATGTGGTACAGGGGGGTGGGACGGTTAATGGAGGCGGAGAGGGAGGGCGGCTTAAACACTTCCTGCCGGGGATTCCGGATCTGGACACGTATGTGTAACCTGGAAATTCGCCCCGCTAACTTAATACATAAGACTTTGGGAAAGTAACAAGATCTGAAGACACCTGGTTCAGGAAGACTGGGTCGCGATTTATTTGGAAGGTCAGGACAAAGTTAAAAAATGAAAACAAATGGAAATGTTATAACAACCCAACACAGTGCCACAAGTGGATTACTCGAGTGACCAATCAGGCACAAACCCCAGCTGCAACTGGTGACAAGAGCAGAAAAGAGCAAATGTGGGAAGGCTGAAGAGAGCTGTGAGTGGTAATGCTCACTCTTCAGTAGCACGCACCAGTCTGAACAATTAACTGCGGGAAGCTCGATGAGCAATGCCAAACTATAAGGTGATACGGGGTACCAGACAAGTTGCTGACTAAACTAAGGAAGCTTGTAAAAGAAAATGTGTCATGTAAAAAACATTCAAATCTCCCTTCCTTGCTTTATATGTGTGGCCAGGGTCTCCGAACTCAGACAAAGGGAACAGGGCCTTGTAACAAAAGACCGTACTCGGAACATAAGTCCAGGCTGCTTGGCATTACCGACATTTTTTCACTCTCAAAAGTGGAGATAATCCAGCCTTGTTTTGAAACAGTATACCACAGTTTGAGGCATTTAGAGTGAGTGGATTACCATCGGGGACAAAAGCGCTCCACCACTGCAGCGATGAGCCACACAGCACTGCTGCATGCTAATCTGGCCCCTATTGAAAAGAGGTCAGCAGCGCACTGAGCCAGGTTGGTGAACAAAAGAAACTTATATAACACCACACAATCTTGGCTCTTTTTACAAGGCTGCAGGCCCGGCTGAAATACTCACGCGTCAGTAGATTTTGTCTGTCAGGCTAGAGTGGACACCAGACAGTCCTTCACATGTTTGGAAGTGTCCAGTAAATGAAAATAAGAATTTTTAAAGAATTTTGAAAACAGAAAGAAATGATAATTATTCCGGACTAGCTTCATCAACATTGATAACTGCCCCCGGCAGCAAGTGGTCAACTGCTTGAACAACGATGGGGTGATGGTCAGCGACTGTCACAAGGATGAAGAAGTGATAGTCCGGAGATGGTGTAATTCTGTGCCGTTCTGATGTTCGCATCTCACTGGTTCTGAGTTGGTGGATTTGTTGGGCACAATCACACGACAGTGGAAAGTTTCAGAAACACAATGTACCGTGTAAGAAGAAAAGAAAATACACTCGGGAAGTAAATATTCAATAAATGTGAACAGGCAAAAGTATAGTCCCCCAGTTCCATTACAAACGGAGAGAGCAAACCAAACTTATCCACTTGTCTGATCCGTCAAAGATTCCATTAAAACAGTTACCCTGCATAGAAATGGGTCAAACAGTCCACTTTGTTGCATATGGGAAAAGTCTTTCATAATTTCTCAGATACAGGTGCATGGTACTCATTGCAGCTTTTCACGGAAACTATGCTAAAAGTAACTCACAGGAAATTCCCATTGAAATTCATGCTAATTGAATGTCGAAATATTTCACCAAATATTTCTTTCCACAAATTCTTGTTCATTACATTAACCCAAACCGGGCAAGTCAACATGAGAGCAAAATACTCTAATGCAAGGGGGTGCTCTTCAAAATCTGCATCATTCTGGTGCCAATCTCACAGTAAAGTTTCCACCAGAATAAAGGTTAAGTTGTGGGAAAACACCTTTACAGCACCTGCACTAAAGCTAACATTGCTTCCAAATGTTTATTCATCATAATACATCCAAGAGCAAATGTCAAGAGAAGAGTTACCCACACGCTGTGTTACCCAGAGTATGTGACACAACCTCCATCCGTCATTGTCTAAACAAAGACGCCATGTTTGCAAAATCAAGGCACATTTTCTTGAAATTATTTATTTTTAGGAAATGGCGGCACCTCTAATTCTTTTTGTCCTAATTCCAAATGCTTAATAATTCAACCAAGCAATATTCGAGGTTACATTGATATCACGAAACAAGTTGCGTATCTGAGTTGGTAGATTTGTAGGGCAAAACTATAAAGTGTTGGAAAGTTTTGGGAACAAGCCACTGTTGCACGGTTGTGTCCCACTTACGTACCACCTGAAGATTCTAGAACAAAGGCAGGCCAATGTGGAGGTGATTCAGTCCAATATCCTTACTACATTCATCCAAAAGCTGCTATGTCGTTGCCCCTGACAACCATCGGATGAATATTCAAACACTTTAAACACGAATTTACACACTGAAAGAAACATCTGAAGTGTAGACAACAAATGGTTATAGGACTTTCAATCATTAACCTCTACAGGATTAGAAAATTCCCATCCTTACTAAATCAAGTAAGCAATTTTTAAGATTACATAAATACCAGAAAACAAATTGAAAGTGTGTACCGTATTTGGTGGATTGTTGGGGCTCACCCATGCAGCAGTTTAAACTCTTGGTCCCAGTTACCCTCCAACCGAAGGTTCCAGAACAAATGTAGGCCAACATACTTGCAATATACATGTACATTACTCACATGGCATTGAAACTGTACGGTATGCATGCATGTATGTACATTTAGGCCGTCAATGAAGCTCATCTCAAGTTCCAACATTGTACATGTACATGTGTATTTTGCAAGTGTTGTTAAAACTGTTGCGAAATGTGTTTCAGAAATATTTTCTGCTACTGTCATATTGCATCACTGCATTACACAATTGTGTAGTTGCGCATTGAAACCTGAAATGTACATCCATACAGATCTCATTTAAGTTTGGAATGAATTAAGAATTGTTTTAAATTTTGAAAAATGATATTCGGGGGGGGGGATTGCTGTTTCTTTGAATGCTGCTCAGTTCCAGAGGTACTTGAATCCCAGTGATTTACATGTCTATTTCAGGAAGGAGCACAATTGCCGAAGTGGAAAAGGGTGTCCAGCACATTCTAATTGACATCATCGCCAAAGACAGCAAAGTAGTGAACAGTCTCCGAAATCTGTAAGTTGAAAAGCACGCAGCCCATCAGTTCAACCTACGTGTGTGGGAAGAAGAGATCTCTGGCCATGGCCCAAGCCAAGGGTGGCTCTAGAATGATTTTTTTGGGGGGGGGGTTGATGCTACATTTTGGGGCATGTTACTTGTTTTTGGAAGGAATGAGTAAAAATGTACGTACTATTACGTAAAAACTCAATGTCATGTGGAATTGAACTTTCACATTTGTGCTGTTAGTGTCTTTACGTGCATGCTAAGTTTCAAAATGATTGGGTGTGTGACACACAAGGTCTTAGTATCCCCCTGGCTGTGAGATGGTCCCCCAAAAAACTGTCCGTTTAGCTTGCACATTGTAATAGAATGTGTATCAACAAAACTTTAACCTAAAGGAACCTCAAACATTTTCCAAACATTGACCATGTTTTGCCTTCCTTACTCAGTGATGCAAGGAAGAAAAAGGTTTTAAAAAACTGCCCAGAATTATGGCTGTGCAGACCAAAAGAAGTATTTAAGACTGATGGTTAGTACTTGTGAATGAAAAATGGCCACATGGTATCGTGTTGATTGTTAGATGGACCAGTTGCAACTGCATGCATTCATTGATAACACACATTGAGGCCTTGTTTGTTTCATCTGGATCACGATCGGTGATCTGTCGTTGATTTATGGATACCAAAACTCGCCCAAGGGATGGTGCAAACCAGCGTTAGGATCACTGATCGAGATCCAGATCTGAGTGAAACAAATGGGCCCTGAAATTTACAGTTTTTTGAATCTCTACTAAAACTCAAGAATTACAATCTCAAAACAAGATAAATTTGTGGACAAACTCACAGCTGTTAGGGAGTTTTTCATTTTTCAGCTTTATCATTTTTGTTAGGGAAAGTTTCCTCTGATTTGTCTGAAATTCTCACAGTGATCCCCACTTATAAGATTGATAAAGGTGCGAAGTGACAAAACAAAGTCTTTCTCTGTAGGTTTTGTGTATACTTTAATAGTACACACAAACTATTAATAGGTTGTGTGTATACTAGGTTAATAGGTTTTGTGTATACTTTTATAGACTTTAATCTTGTGTCACGTGACCCCCGATGACGTCACCGTGACAAATTTATTTTGACAGCCCCACGGGTTGATGGACTACATGTGCTCCCAATACAAGTCACTCAGATGTATAAATGCACCAGTCTTTAACTTCAGAAAAATTTGCACCAAACCTATGGAGAAAAACTGCAGCTTTAAAGTCATGTTACGTGATTTGCATTTATATTGGAAAAAATTATGAAATATTATTTGATATTTGGACTCAGGTATATTTGTAATCAAACGAAGACAAAAAAAATATGATTTCTCTTTCGTTCTCATAGTAATCTTCTGCCGAATATCAGGACTACTCTCATTAAGATCGATAATATTGTGTAGTAGAATAATGTGTACAATACCTATGGAGATAAATTAAATATTCAAAATTCAAAAATAAATCATGTGATGACGTTGTCATGACGTCATTATTTTAGTATCTTCTTAGCCTTAGAGTAGTTCCTTATTGTAACTGATCAAGATCTAAGATTGCTAAGTGACGAAAATGGTGCCCCTAATTTGTGTACAAAGTCTATGGGGAAAAATTAAGTATTCAAAAATCAGTAATGAAAAATTGATGATGTCATGTTTCATTATTGTGCAAAGTTTGAAGTCGATCAGATTTATTATGGTACCAAAGTCGATTGGCTGGAGAAATAGTCTGAAAAATGTGGGAAAAAAATTACGAAAACCACAGCTGTTTCGGCAAGAATGCCGAAACAGCTAAAAATGATTGAAAATGTAAAATTCACAAGCAGGAAGATGGAACCAGTATTGAGAATTAAGTCACCGAAACCTCTTGATTTTGATAGTGCGATGCATTCAGCCGCTGTTTCAGGACGCCTTTCTATGCCCTGCGACAAGGTGGAATGGGCATATTGTTTCTGCCTTGTCCTTCCATTTGTGTGTGTGGGGGGTTGTTGGTGGGCCTTCCCGGGTTATGGGGACAGTTTCTTTTCTGTTTTTCTTTTTTAGAAATACAGACCACATTTTGGGGACAAAAATTTGTGCCAGTAGCTTTTCTGGTCCATACAGAATAGGTGAGAAGACTGTTGAAGCGTATATTCCGACTACGGTACAACTGTGTGTGTGTCCAGAATATTAATGTCAGCATGATAACTTGAGAAATCTTCGACATTGTGAACTTAAAATTTGGTTTGTGGAATGCTTTTGGTAAGCCCAAGAATCCCACTGTATTTAGGGCTTTGAGGTCAAAGTCACAGTGACTGTAATGAACAGTAGAAATCTATCTGTATGATAATTTTGAGAGAATCTTTGCGTGGAGAGGCCCACTGTATTGGGGGTTTAAGGTCAAAGTCACAATGACTAAACGAGAAATCTATCAACATGATAAGTTTGAGAAACATTTTGCGTGAGAAACATTTTGGATTGGGCATTGTTTTTGATAATATGCCCATAAGCCTATTGCGTTTCAGCCTAAAAGGTAAAGAGTAAAGGTCACAGTGAATAAAACACAACAAATCTTGGATATGATCGGAAATCAAAGTTGTGTCTAGGCATGGGCTTGGTGGGGCATTTGTGCTTGGTAACTCATCATTTTTGTTCATGTGTTAGAGTACAGACATGCATGACCACATTTGTTCCAGTGCGTTTCATTTGCTGAGTGTTTTGCAAGGCTTAGAATCCTCAAACTTGTTGACCCAGCAACGATGTCACCTCGGACAGGTGCACTGCAGTGCATGTACATATACTGTAGATACCCATTCAAGCCAGTATGGCATGATGATCACGCATGGTCTCAAATGAGCATATTTGCAGTGTAGAAATTGATTGCGCCTGTCCTATATTCCCTTTGCAGACCAGTGGCCGTGAGTAAGCCACACGATGCTCGGTTTCTCCTGTGGGGGATCCTTACTTTTGACTACTTGTTTTCCTTTTAACAGCGTGAGGCATGCCTACGTTACCGTCCAGACGACCCTGAGACAACTCACGGAAGAAAATGAAGTCAACAGAGACACCTACTCGCTCTATTTTGATTTTTCTGCATCAACGAGATCAATCAAACCTCACCAGGTGAACACCCGTCGGAGTTACTCATCCATATAAGGCTCATGCCAGGTGCCATTGCCCCTAACAGCTTTAATTCCTACCAGTTCGGTCAGTCATGAGAAGTGAAATGCCAGTAATGAGCCAGCAATCCAGCCTGAGCAGAAGCATTGGCTGAAGAATGCCATGTTGGTGGGGAGAGTTCATTTTGTTGGTAGCAACGTGACCGTAACGCATGCATTTCCTAGTCATTTGTGAACCAGCAAAGTGCTGTTCCCACCAAAGGAGCCTATATTGCTAGGAAAGTTGCGCCCCCTGTTGGTCCCGCTCAAGCCTCATTAAAACCCCATCAGTGCCAAGCATGCACCCACCGTAGTACACAGTCTCATGTAGATGTATGTGTTGAGTAGATAATATATATTTGTTGTAATGCAAAAATTTGAAATATTTTATAAAGATAAAGTACATGTAATTGCAATGAATGGAAGTTAATAAGCATGGTGTCATGAACAAATGAACAATGCTGACACTTGGTATACCATCTTCAGGTCAAGTGAATAGGCAGAATATATGTAAGGTCAGTTCTCTCATTGCTTCTGGTGTCAAAAGTACTAATGCGTGAGGCTGTAAATTGAATAATTGATTGATTGAAGTTGTTTAAAAAGGTTTCCATGGAGGGTCGAAGGGGGGCCCTAATACTTCTGTGTGGCTCTTTTCTAACCGGTTTAAAAAGTTTGAATATATTCCACCAATCCTTTCCCAGCTGTACATGCAAATTACATTTTTTTAAAATTTTGTTTAGCGTATTCCATAAATCATCCAATAGCATGGGTGCCAAAACTGGTTGTCATGAGTTGCATTTTCATTTTAATGTGCCTGTGAAATTCATTATCTTCCCCACCGACTATCAAAAGGCACAACCATCGTAATCTTTTTGATGCAAGACAGATGCTTGTGACAACTTCGCCACTGTGCCACAAATTTTTATCCTTCGATCCAATTTGAAAAGAGGTAGCTACTTGTCTTTGGTTGTCCAGGTGCTTGCCATAAATAGAGCCGAGGGGCAGAAAGTCTTGTTGGTGAAATTGGTCATCCCAACCAGCACCGTGGCCGGCTTCAAGGCATCCTGCCAGGGGCAGTGGGTGCCCAGGAGAGGCTGCCCGGAGCTGGTGGTCAAGCTGTTTCAGGCAGCCATCGATGAGGCCTGTAGTAAGCGCCTACTGCCCATGATCACTCGAGAAATCAGGTGGGAAGGCTTTGAATAGATCTGACAATTAGCATGGACAGTGTTGTAGTCACTTTCATCAGCACAAATCCCTGGGTGCCCATCAAGGTAATAGACCAGGAGCACAACGTTGCACTTTGTTTACATGTGCGCTTTCCTATCGGTGCTCAAAGGACCATGTCCCACTTCATTGCCATAGCAAAGCACATGTAAACAAAGCTTGATGTCATGACGTTGTAGGTCAATTCAAATAGTTTTAAGCCAAGTCACAAGCCATTCAAAGGAACATTCCTCTGCCATCGTCCACCCTGTTTACTTTTAACTGGTCTTGTGAAAAGACTTGACCACAACGTTGACTATTGATCTGCTCAAAGGCCATTTTTCAAACTGAAGCCTCCTTTTAGAATTGGGATTCATTCATCTCTTGGTCCTTGATCTTATTCAAACTACTTTCGGTATAAAGACATACAACTACTGTTCATGTTATGTTTATTTTTGCATTTGGCCAAAAGCAATTTCTCTAGGTTCCATCCCAGGAGGCATAACCAAGTGAAATTAAATACCCAATCTTTCACCTTGTAAAATTATTGTCTGCATTGCATGAATGTGAAACATTTGTTTTATAAAACACTTAAATATATTGTTTTCGGAGGTAAGTCTGTGTTTTCCTTTCTCACTCTGGCATAAACTTGGGCTAAGTTGTCTTGCTTCATGCTTGAACAGACATCCCCAGGGGTCTGTGTGAATTGTTTATATTGATTTACAGTCATTTGCAAAATGTTACATGTAGGACCAACCATGCAAAATGCATTAACCTGAAGAAAAACCCAAACTGAAACCAATCAATCATGCCAACTTATGTTTATTTCCAATGTGTAACCTCAGTACTATGTATCTTGGTTAAAAAGATACTTGACTTCATTTCCATGATTTGAAATGTGAACAGTCTAATATCTAGTGTGCCTTCCGCTATTTCTGATTACCCAGTATGGCTTTTTTTTCCCATGGGGCCTTGCAGACAAAATGTCACACCTGCCTTTGCCAAAAAAAAGTCATTCAAATGGGTATATAGCACTACACTGATGTTATGCACCACTGTATAAACGTGTTAAGTATGTCGTCAATGAGACAATGTAATGCAGGCCAAGTGACAGTAATACCAATAAAATTCCTGGTGGTTTTAAACTTTTGCAAATGACTGTCAATGTAATTTCTTTATATGAGAAGCATCAGCTGAAGAAGTTTAGTCTGTGAAACTCTCTCCACTCCAAGCACTAGAATATCCTGGGTACAATGCTTACCATGCACGCTCTGTGTAGCAGCAGAATGCATCTCTTTCTTCATCTACAGATCTCCCTGAATGTTGTCTTTTCTGTTCTTTCTTCCACAGATCCAATTTGACCAAGTCAGCCGAGAAGGCGTCCGTGGACGTCTTTGCCCAGAACCTGCGCCGTCTCCTCCTGACCCCGCCCGTTAGAGGAAAAGTCGTCATGGGGATTGACCCCGGCTACAAACATGGCTGCAAGGTGGCTGTCACGTCCTCCTTAGGTCAGCCAACAAAAAGTTCTTATTAAGCTTGACTATTGCGTTTTCCGAGTAATACACTCAGCTTAAAGTATAGTTGTTCTGTAGAGTGATTTTTTTCTTTTGTATTTTTTTGGCATTGAGTATTCCATTAGATTGCTTGATGGGAGACGCGCTCACAATTTAATACAGTATGTGCCCTCTGCATTGAAAATGCGGAACATATTGGTGCTGAAAGAAAACTTGTTTGTCTGCAATGGCAAATGCTTCATAGCTGTGAGGCATTTTGTTGAACATATGTTGCACACACTACATTCAATGCAAGTTCATCACCAGTATTCTCACACAGTGAATCTTTCAGGGGCTGTCATAAAAACTCTTAAGGCAGTCATGGTACCAACATTATAATCCGAAAGGCAAAGTCTGATGGTGCAGATGAAGCGCTTGTATAAGGTCTGCTTCTTAGTTAATGTAATACAGAGCCTACCAGGAATTGTATTTGTTTCTAAGTACCGTAGCATTTGTCAAAATGAAGGTAAGATGAACAACTCCAGGATTTCACTTTCTGTCCAGGTTTAGGACAAGCTATCGCACTGGCTGGAGAAACAAAAAGTGTTAATTAATTCTTTAGTTAACCAGGGTAAAGCCCTGTCGGTTACAAACTGTTCTCCCAAGGAGCTCCAGAGGAGAAGACAATGAAGAAACGATCAGTTTAAGAGGTGGATGAGAGGGGGACCCACAGAATCAAACTGAGGACCCAGTCCGGGTGTCAATATTGGCAAGATTTTAACCCAGGTCACAGAGGCGGAATGCAAGGCAAGCACCGCTGTACCAACCTGACTTCCCTGTCCCACAGACAGGGGATTCACCGTACCAGGGGACACATTACAGTATCGGAGGGAAGTATTTTTTTTTGAATGGGAATGCACAAATCTGAACCTCAGCACTTTGTCTTCAGTAGCGGCATCTTTGCTTTCCTTGAAAATCCAGGTCAGGTTCTCGAGACTGGTGTGGCATATCTCCATGGCAACAGAGGGCGGGAAGAATCCAAAAAGATTGTAGAAATGGCAAAGAGACACAGGTGGGGAATCACATAGAGTCATTTTTCTGTGAGACGATATTATTTGATGTGGGGAGAAACTAATGTGATAAGAGAGGCTCAGATCTCAATTTGAAAGTGGAAGTGCAGTGTTGTAGTCAAGACTATAACAAGACCAGACACAAGACCATGCACAAGACCATGCGCAAGACCATGCGCAAGACCATGCACAAGACCAGACACAAGACCAGACACAAGACCATGCACAAGACCAGACACAAGACCATGCGCAAGACCATGCGCAAGACCATGCGCAAGACCATGCGCAAGACCATGCACAAGCCCAGTCACAGGTAACAGTGAGAACAATGACAAAGGAATGCTTTTGTTACAGCCCATTTGAATAGCTTGTGAGTTGTGACTTGAATTCAGACTAGAGGTCTTGTGTTGGTCTTGTGCTGGTCTTAAATGGTCTCGACTGTAACACTGGAAGTGGAGGAATGATTTCAAAACTTTCTTGAAATAATTGCAGACTTGTGTACGAAATTTTACTCCATGATTTTCCTGCATTTAGCGAAAATCTTTTTCCTCTTGCTGTTATTAATAGAGGAAATTCAGTTTTTTATCTTGAGTAGGATACATAAAATATTGCAAAAGAAATATCATTTATAAGCAGTAGGCAAAATTGACTGCCCATTTTGAGCGTAAAAGTCAAGTTAACTTATACATGTAGTTTTTTCAACCCTAACACAGTAACAGCTTGTCCTTAATCCTCAATTTTTCACCAAGCCTCTTTTTTTAATATACATGTATATGGTAAGAATTTGAAGTTAATCCTGCGATCCAAAGTCAATCTTTGTAACATACTCATGTCACTTGCTCAGTACACAGTATATTTTGCTTTGTGTAAAGATGGGGAAAACCTTAATTTCCAGGTTGACATGGTAGTCATGGGCGTGTCCATGTCAATTCATTCTTAGCAAATGCCACTTTTTCTCAGGATTTGTCAGACTGTCCATGCTAAAATTGAAGGAGTGCGAGTGGCCAAGTGATTAAGGTTTGTGACTCCAGACCAGAGGGTCAGGGGTTTGAATCCAGCTGCTAGCCATGAGTAGTTGCCTTGGGCAAGCCACTTAACGCCTGCTTGCTTCTCCCCACCCAGAAGTTTAAACGGGTACCGGCATTACCTGGGGATCAATTTTTGCTTGGATTGGCATCCCATCCAGGGGTGGATAGACATTCTAAGTTGTTTCATGCCAAGGAAACCGGAGGTGAACAACAGTTCGATGAGCCAGATAGCTTGAAAACGGACTTGCTTGCCACGTTGCTTTGCTAAGTAAATAATTAAGCCTGTCAACCCATGTACAGCTTGGCATTTGACCTTTTATCAGGTGCGAAACTCTAGCCTTGGGCAATGGCACAGCCTGCAGGGAGACGGAGAGCATCCTGTCCAAGCTCATCACCACCAAAGCCTTTGGTCACCTCAACGTTATGTATTGGTAGGTAGCACGCACAAACATGGCATTAATCAGATGCTGCTTTTTTGGATAATCTTAGGTTTATACTTGAGAGTTGACAGATGCTGAATTCATATTGACCCTTGGCAGCCTCTCCATTCGGCACAGTACGGAGCCCTGTCTTCTTTTTTTTTTCTTTTTTTTTTTGAGGAACCTAGAACAAGTTTAGTATCATAGCAAGAGAAAAACGACAAAATAAAATTAGGGTGAGATTTGTCAGGACTTTTCCTTTTATAAGAAATTTTCAGACAGTCTCTTTTTAAAATTTGGAAATCCTAGGTGCACCACTACGGCGGTTTTACCCATAAAAGTTAATAGAGAGTACAAGAAATGGGTGATTCAAAGGGCACCCTTGGGCAAGCACAAAGGTGTTCAATAGACTTTACACTGCTTTGGGGCCCTGAAAATCTCAGGTTATTATTTCATGAATGATTTCTATTTCCTCTAATGTCATCCCTGAAATTAGTGCCATAGGTTCCTTCATTTTAAACACTTAACTAATTGATGCCATGCAGGTAGTATTGAACTGCAAACTCGTTCCAGGCTTGGGGTTACTTACTGCCAAAATTCCAAGTGTATAAAGTGACAGGATATCACAGCTCCGGTCCGTTTCTCTAACTTGGATTTAAATGAAGACCCTCAAAAGTCTTTTGTCCCAGATTTGTCCAACATTTCCTACCACACAGTGTTCACAGTTCCACAATGTTCTGTGGGTACATGTACATCAAAATAGGCTTGCCTTTCCCGTGTATCCCATGAACAGGTTGGTAGAGCACACAGAGGCTGGCCAGGTCGTCTTTTACATATTCACTTTTCTTAGCACATGACCAAAGACACATACCCTGCCACCGTCATCACACACATGAAACCCTTGATATAATTTAGCAAGTTTAGATGTTTCATCACTCAGCCGTCTTGGATTTATTTAATCAGGTATCTCTTCACAAAAGATTGTTTCTGTTGGGTGAGATTTATCAGGATGTTGTGTTTTTACATATAAATGTTGATATTGAGCATAAGAAAAGGGTTTTTTAAGGGTTGTTGATACAAGCAGATGTCGGTAAACACAAAGTTGTATCATAGACTCTGGGGGATGCTGTTGTGGGGCCTCCTAAGCCTCTGGTGGGTTTTTCGTCGATATTTCATTTTCCTTCAGTCTCTTCCCTGTTCTGTGACAAATCTCTTGATGTTCCACCCATTAACAGTCAGCTTTGAGGGCACTTGAGTCCTCTTCCCAACCAACTCCTAGATAGCGGTCTGTCACATTTGGGAAGATGGAGATTAAAGTTCAGAACTTCATTCCTTTGTGATTTAAACCAGCTGAAGTTATCTATTTAGGCCACGTCAGTTTCTGCCATCTCTCCTTGAATCATTCTTTTCCATGACATCCAGGCCTTCCAGTTCCTTGCCTTTTTTACCAGATGGCCTTGTTGATAGCAGAAACCCTTCTGTTGATAGCAATTCTGTGAAGCGTATCCTTCCAGCTCTTCTTCCTTCTGGGAGTCCCAGTATTTTATCAACAACTCGTTTCTGCAAACAATTCTACCCAGGCTTCCTGTCATAACACAAGTACCATGTGATTCACTTTGTAAACGTGCAACTGCAGATGACCGATTTGGAAACGCTACCTTCGAGGATATAAGCAACATATTTATGTATGGACAAAGGCCACAACATGATGGTGGTACAGTTTTGTGCCTGCAGAAATATCAGCAATGAGAATTGAATAAAAGTTATCACAGCATCATAAAATCTACATGTACAAAGCACAAATGATATTGTATGCTTAAACAACCGTGCCCCAGTATTTATTGGCCATTGGCACAAGCCTGATTCATAGTGATTTTTGTTCGTGTGATTTTTACCGTTGCCATTATGGACTTGATTGCAGCATTGTGAATGAAGATGGTGCGTCCGTTTACAGTGTGTCGCCTGAGGCCCAGAAGGAAATGCCTAATCTAGACCCTAACCTCAGAAGTGCTGGTAAGTGGATTGGACAGAATGGACAAAGAAAGTGCTTTCACATTAAGTTTATTTTATTGCAATCCTCCTGCGACATATCGTTTTTGGCAGGAGAGCTAAGGATTTATATACCGATGATTTAATGTTTGTCATGAGTCAGTTTATTTGATTCATTTGTGCGGTGTCAGGAAACATTTTTACGTGCTGTAGTGACGTGAGACATGTATGCATTTTTTTTTTACCTCCTCAAAAGATGAATGGCACTCTCCCCTGTATCTTGGGTGTGTAAAAATGTCAGAACATCAGAACAATCCACAATGAGCCAGCTCGATGTTTCAAAACAGCAAGGTCATCCAGGCAAAAAAGTACCACGTTAATCCATGCAGAGCTGTGCTGTTTCAGCAAATGACCTCGGACACACTTCGTATTGGGCATGCGCCATTGGAATACTGAACCGGTTCATAGATAAGACCTCTCTGAATGGAATTCTGCATTATGATAGGCAGTCAACATTCCATATGTTCCCTCCTTTCACAGTTATCTCAATCCACAAGTTTTTGTCCTTCCTTGGACTTCGCTGGTTCAGTCTAAATGCTGGTTCATACATGTACTTGGCATAAAAGCGAGCGCAAAATTGTAACGTCAGATGAAATAGTCATGCTGCAAATTTGCAACAGTTGAACACATCTCAACTCGAGAGAATTTCACTGCCAACATTTCAAAGTGTTGTTATCGCTTCACTTTTACCCTACTCTGAAATATGAACAGGCCTTAAAGCAGACACCAAGTGTGATGTATGCATGTTACGCCCCAACTATAGAGCACACACCGGTTCACAGTGACGTCACACTTTACTCTCTAGCGTCTGTCTCAACTAGAGTGCCACTTTTTGACTGCCCCAGCTGTGGTTGGCAGATTTCTATCAAGACTTTCTTAACCTTCTCCAAGTTTATGCAGCTAGCCTCACACATGACATCATTCATCCAATATATGCCAACCTGGCATCATCTTTATAAAACTTGTTTCAGGAAGCACGAGTTGTTTATTGGATCGTGATTTTGGCACACGGTATGGTAAAGATTGGCACTCTGGGCTGTAGTTGGGCCAGCCCAACAATAGTACTATAGTTGGAACTGTCCTAGCTGTTAGGACTGATAGTTGGGACATAACATAAGCTGTGGTCAACAATAGTACTATGGTTGGAACTGTCCTAGCTGTTGGGACTGATAATAGGGACATAACATAAGCTGTGGTCAACAATAGTACTATATTTGGAACTGTCGTAGCTGTTGGTACTTACAGTTGGGACTGACAGTTGGGACATAACAAACTGTGGTCAACCTCCAGGCTGATGAGTTTTGGATAGTCTTACGGTAATGAAGTGATGCTTTTGTGTGTACATCAGTCTCTTATTAGAATTGGAGAATCGGACAAGAGATCCTAACGTTGATTGCATCTTATGAGGTCCTCTTACTTGCATTTCTCTGTACCCCTTGTATGCAGTATCCATTGCAAGGCGACTCCAAGATCCGCTTGTTGAACTTGTCAAGATAGAGCCCAAACACATTGGGGTGGGCATGTACCAGGTAGGAACACTGGCCGGATTGTAAGGGCCACTCCCGGGATCTTCCCCCACTTGGGAACATGTTGCAATGGTCTTTCAGTGGTTGTCACTCACACTGGCACCTTCGAACAAACTCCCAGCACCTCTGTACTAATCACATCTAGAGACAGTCCTTGTCCCCAAGGCCACCTGTTTTCACTTCCGAATTTCCCGTTTCCATGCGGTTTTTCCATGTCCCTGCAACCACTCTTAAGTTTAAGTGTAGTGTGAACTTACAGCCTTTGATTGTCGTCTTTTTCTTTCACCTTGAGTAGCCTTCGTGGCCCGTTTTGGACGGTGTGCATTAAAAAAAACAAAACAAATGGAACCACAAATTCTTATCCTGACCAGTTGGCGTTAATGCTCCCTGATGCCTCTCAAGTCTTCCCTTGTTGCACTAAAACCAACGGCACATTCTTTTTCAGTTCGTACGTGTATAAACCCCAATATAGGCCACTCTCATTTTGCCTGCAACATTTATGGGCAGCAAAAGTTTGCAGAAATATCCCTGTTTGGTTGTTTTTGATTTTACGTCAAAATTTTATGTCAAATCCAACCAAAAAACACATTTGTCCCATTAATTTTTAAAGAGGGCTGTATTTTATTAAGCATTTAATAATATCTGTATTGTCATCTGGTCTTATGATAGCTGCTTGGTAGTTGTAAACACATTGTGAATTTTTTTTTACTTTTACTGAGCCAACGAGCAGCCGTAGTTTTAGCAGCCACTCCTAGGGAAAAGACGACTGTGACTTGAAGAGAGCAGACCTAATAGAGTGATAGTGGCTTCACCTTAACCTTTCTCAATCCAACAAGATCTGTCCAAACCTCCCGCCAGATTTTGAAGGATTGGAGAGAGACAGAGTTCAAACTCATTTTTAGACCCCAGTAGAGTTCATTTTAAGTGGAGTGAAAGATCCACGGTTTACCTTTGAAGCAGCCTTCATTATGTGTTGATAGTTCCCCAAATGAAAAAACAAGATACCTGTTGAAAAATAAATTCTAAACATAATTTCAAAATACATGTATAAGTACCTTAGACGGTTTAGTCATTCCTATA
This sequence comes from Acanthaster planci, assembly GCF_054643075.1. NCBI lineage: Eukaryota > Metazoa > Echinodermata > Asteroidea > Valvatida > Acanthasteridae > Acanthaster > Acanthaster planci. The sequence continues at coordinate 19,164,601 of NC_141777.1, forward strand.
GGTCTCTCTCAAATGACGTCACTTCCCACAGATCGCGACGTACATCAGCATTTTTTGTTAAACAAAACATGAACGGAGCTAGATTTGAACCGTCAGCCTCTTGAAGATTGCACCCAAGGTCTGACACTTTAAAAAACCAACACAGTGTCGGTCAGTCTTCCAGGTGCCATTGTTCTAGAGTGCTAGTTAAAACCACAAATCTGAGCAACCACATGTAATTGTAGCCAGCTGTCATACACAAAGGCGTGGGAGGGTCATTGCTGATTTCCCAGATCTCACTGTACTGGTAGTGAATGACACATCTGCCATGAACTGATTTTGTGCCTTGCGCTACATTTCAGCATGATATTCATGACAAGTTTCTGAAGGAGGCACTTGATGGTGTGGTGGAGGAGTGTGTCAGCTTCGTGGGCATTGATCTCAATGTCTGCTCCGAAAGCCTTCTAAGGTACATGCATAGTCAGGAAATAGTCATGTCACAGATATTGATCAAATGTTCTGACTGGGATAAAGATGCTGACCCTATGCACTGTAGGATGCTATCCTAATTTGCATTGATTCTTAGCATTGATGTAATTTAAGACAACATAATTTGCATTGATATGTGATAACAGCACATGTAAACTGGCCAGGTCAAAGTTGTTATGTGAAAGCTTGTTTGCTTCCTACTCACCTCAAAGCCATTCGGTGAACAATAGTGTATGAAAGTACATGTATATACCGCCAGTCTGATTTCAAAACTAATGGTGTTTGAAAAGTTTACCTTGGTTTTATCTGTCATTTATTTTGGAAGCATGTCTTGGATCTCATGTTTCAATGGAGCATGGCTTCTACCCACATTGCATTGGAACTTGTGGTGTGGTATTATAGAAGGCTTTATGCAGCAAATGTGACTTCCTTCCTGATCACACCATGCAGATCTCATCAAAAGTGGCTCAAACAGATTGGGATTGACTTTCTCTTCCAACATTAGGAAAATAGCCGGCTTGAATGTCACAAGGGCTAAGAAGATCATTGAGTACCGGGAGAAGAACGGCAGGTTCACAAACAGAGAGCAGCTCCTTGAGATCAAGGGACTCGGACCAAAGACCTACCAGCAGTGTGCAGGATTTGTCCGAGTTCGGCCAGGGCCCACCAACTCCAGCACACAGAGGTACCATTTTGCCGCTCAAAAGTTTGACACCAATTTTTAGGAGAATTTGACACCCTTTTTTGCAAAATGTCCATTTTTCTGAGACATGTTGGCCAAAATACCCTTTTCTTATGACGTGCTCATTGTAAAGGCCAACTTGTACAAGAAAAAACCTGATCTACTGGAAGCTTAGTCTTCCACTGTAAGTAATCCAAAACAATTTGTTGAACTTTGCCCATCATTTGTTATTTTCGACAGTTCAGTCACAGATCCGACTACCAGTGATGACACGGTCACAAGAGCTGGATCAAAAAGAAAAGCTGTCGGCAGCGGAAGGGGCAATACGAAAAAGAGGAAGACGGACGTAGCGCCAAATCCTTTGGATATGACCTGGATCCATCCTGAATCGTACCACATCGCAAACAAGTAAGACAAGCGTCACTCTATTCTTGTTTAAAGCTGAGCTGTTGTGTTTCCACATATGGAGGAATGAGCTTTTGTTGGTTGAGAGCGTCAGTTTACACATGTTCATAATTAGCTTAGCACTCAGAATTGTTGGGCTATATGTGGATGTTAGGAAGTCTGTGGCATTATGATCAGTTTGGCATCACATAATACAGTAAAAAAAAAAAGAGAACCTGCAATGGGAAAACAGTGTCTTGAAATAATGGCCATGCTCTCTCTCCTTGAATTAGCTTGGCAAAAAAACCAGGTTTTTGCCATAGGGATACTAGAAATGGCCATATGGGATTAGGTAAGCCCATGACAGAGAGATGGGAATTACCTCAAGTAAATCAACAGATTTTGAAGTTGACTCTTTCAGGCAAGATTTTTTGCTCCAACTGCTTTCCCTGCAGATGCTCCCTTTTTTTTTCTTTCTGATCATAAAATGCATTTATGGATTCAATTAGAATCATTGTGTAATGATAAATAGAAAATGACTAGTTGAAAGTACATGCGTGTGAATGATATTGATATTATGTTTGAATGAGGCGATGTGCTCAAAGAATCCCAGATCGTCAGTGTCATCGTTCTCTGAGTTCATGTAAAGTGTGACTCCCTCTTGTTAGTTCGGCAAACATCACGATCATCAGTGGTGACAAGTTGGCGGTGCAAAATCAGATAGTTTCGTGCATGATTTGCAGAAGCTGAACTGATTGGGTTTTAGTTGTGAACAAGAAGATAAAAGGTATCAGAACCAGGCCACATGATTACAAGTTACTTCCAGACAAAGATGATCTTTCTTTCCTTGCCAGGGTTCTCGCAAGGGCTGATGCCTGTGCCAGCGACATTGGGACCGCAGTTATGAAAACCAAAGTCCAAAAGTTACTGCAAGCTACAAGTAAGTTAATTGTACTTTCAGTGAAATTTTTCTTCCCATACTGTGGGGTTTCATACCCAGTGAGCCAGTCTAGGTTGTACCAGATCTGTTGGAAAAATCACCAAATATAAACCTAAACTCTGCCTTGGCCCTTGAGTTTGACGAATCCGAGGCTCAGGAGTGTTGGGCCATTTTGGCGACGATATACCGGATTTGTAATAGATGGGTGACTCTGCTGACTGACAAAACAAACATGTACGGGACATTTAATTAGAATTGTTCACAAAGTCAAAGGAGATATTACTTACAGTTAAGTTTGTTGTGTTTTATGTGGTCACAGTTAGAAAGGTATAACAGAAACTTCCAATCTGGCTTTTCAGTTCACTTTTAATTTGCGGAATTTAGTAGGTATGGAAAACCCCTATACCTAAGACTGAACGTGTTATTTTCTCTTCAAGTGGAAATTATTATTTATCTACAGGTAGATGGAGTGATGTTAGCTATATTGTGACAAATATCACACTCCTGACCCATTGGGGTGTCATCCACCTTGCTGGGAACTTTTTAGATACTCTTTTATTGTTCATTTGAAAGGGTTTATCAGCCATGAGAAACAAAACTTGAAAAGAAAGCAATTTGATTTACACTTCGGCATGATGTTTCAAAGAAGTTTTAGAAAAAGAGATGTCTGTTCCTTTCTTTTCCAGGCACAGGGAAACTCGCCAAGGATCTGGATGTCGGTGAACCAACAATGAAACTGATCCTAGATGGTCTCCAGCAACCGATGGGCTATGATATCAGGGCAGGTGGGTCATAGGTACAGGCAGAATGTAGGAGATTTGATGGGGTATTAAAGTTTGTAGTAGCACCATGCAGGAAATATCTGTAATACTTTGGGCAAGGTGCTTTTCCCATTGTCAGAAGAGGGTTGTTACATGGCTGGAAAATTCCTTGACAAACTTGATGTTTGTCCAGTGACAAACATTACATTTTTTCTGGAAATAAATTTCAGTGTTATCTACATGTACACTGGAATGTTTTTATGAGATAATGAAAGTTTCTAAAAGTAAACTAAAAAGAGTATTTAAATACATTGCAGGTCATTTTCGGTTGTGTTTTGAATTGAATTTTCACACTTTAGAAACAAAGTATCCGTCCATGTGAAAAACTTTATATCTTCAAGAATAAACTTCTGTAATTTCTTAAAAACTGCTCAATTTATCTTTACCTTTCTGTGTCAGCAGTCAGAAACAGTGAAGACTTGTGTAAGCAAAAAGTAATGGCAAGATTTACAGTTGAGAATTTGTATTGAATGTCACGTAAATGTGTCTTGTAGTGTGGACAGACCCACATACAGTACGTAATGGTCTCATTTTTGAGTAGTCTGGCTCCCGCTGTAGCAGTCTTGTTCCATGAGGCAACCATGGGTGAAAGATGATGTATAATATAATTTAATTTTTTAATCCTTTAGAATATGACAAACCCCTGTTCAAGCAAAACCTGCAATCCATTTCGGACCTCAGCAGTGGCCAGGAGCTGACGGGCCGTGTCACCAATGTGACCCACTTTGGAGCTTTTGTGGACATCGGGGTGGGGCGCAATGGGCTCATCCACATCAGCAAGATGCGGCAGGACTTCCTCAAGCGGGGCCAGCCCCTGGGCCCTGGGGACAAGGTGGTGGTGCGGGTGCTGTCCATTCAGAGGAGCGAGGATGAGTCCAAGGCACGGATCGGGCTTGAGCTGAGCCGACCGGTGCAGTAAGGGTACGAGTGGTCAAATCCATCACCCCTCATGAACACTGCAGCTGAGACCGCATCAACAGTTCCTGTTCATTGCAATTGTTGGGGTTTGACTACAGTCCTGCCGAAGATGAGGAGTCAGTCGTCGGAACACCCACTCCTGAGATAGAGACAAACAATGGAGATCAGTTTTGACACTGCCAACAACATTAAACGTCAAAGTGCATATTTTTATATCTGGTTTTGTTGCGTATTTCGTAGCTCATGGTTCTGCACAAATCGTTACCATTCCAGTTTCGGTTAACAGTTGAGAAGTGTCTTGTAGATTTGACTGCCTTGTCACTTGTTGTTATACTTCTCTTTGCAGAGAGCTCATTCGTTCCCCCCCCATCAGCCCAAACGTAGGACTGCGTGCGGCTGGAGGTATTTTTGCGACAGGGAAACATGTTTGTACAATTTTGTGTGAGAAAAGAGAAATAACAGGGCCCAATTTCATGGCGCTGCTTACCGCCAAGTGGAAAATTGGCACTTACCGTAGCAGAAAATTCTGTGGGCCCTGGTTTTCATACTCGGACTCAAAACGAAAGGACAACGTGACAAAACAATTATGGGATTATGCCAAAGCCTGAGCTATTTTATTCAACCAGATACTAGAGTAGGCATGCGGGTGTACTGTCAACAACAAAACTTGGCATTGCGAGCCCCAACGACACAAGGAGGCAGTGCCAGTGTGGGCAATACCACATGCCCAAAGCTCACATGCACATGAGCCAAAACCATTTTCTGACCACAGTTTCACACTTACAATAACCTGTGACCGCTTCCCACTGATTTTATATTCAGTCAGGAAAACATAGCCTCGTGATACTTTCGAGTGCTATGGCGAACGCATGTAATTGTCTTACAAAATGGTATGTTCAAAACATAGCCTCTTGAGACTTTCAGGCGCTATGAAACAATTTAACTTACAGGCATAGTTATTAATATGAAGTGGCATCCATGCCCAAATTAACAGAAAAATTGTTTTACTGGCTGTCTGCATCCGCAATAATTGCCTTGTAACCTTGACCAAATGACCCTCAGGTGGAGTTACGGGGTGGAGGTGGGTGAAAAGATGGAGAGCAAAAAGTAAGCTGTTGTTAATCTCTGAGTGGCTGTGACAAAATGGGCTTACCCCGTATTTTAGCACAAATTCAGTAACGGCTGATTGGATAGAAGTTATCCCAGGGCAATTCAACAGGCCTGGGACTTTTGTTCCTGCATAATTATCCCTTAAAAGGCCATAGCCTCCTCATGCTTGTAATAATTGCTGACCAAAGCTGTTCAAAGGATTGGACAATAAGCATGTGCGAAAGACAGCAAGCTATGAAATTGCTGTAATGCTGAGTGTGATACCTTTTACCCTGCATGGTGGTAAAAGGGGTTTCATGCAGGGAAAAAAATTTTTATTTGTTGCGTCCAGTGTTATAGCCAGCCATATTCTAGTTCAGGACAATTTAATGGCAAAGGGAGGGAATGAAGTGAGCGGAGTCTTGCGGGTCACAGCTGGGGGTCCTGGAGTCCACTTAAGGGGACTCTAGATCATGTTTTCAGTGAGTTTTCCTTTCCAAATTGATTAAGAGTTCAAATTTTTTTAATTCTTCCAGGAATATAATATGAAATTTTCATAGTGGCCAGTGTTTTTTCTTGGATTTTTACGGATTTTAGTGACGGTCAGTGGGCTGTTTCATCAAGCTTAATGCCAGACGGTAGAACACTGTGGTGGAGATCCCCGACTGGTGCCCACCGGCGTAGCTATAACATTCCCTGTGCTTTCCTTGAAATTCCTCTTCGGTAATCATTAAAGAAACCAACTCATTGAATGTGGTTACGAGTCTGAATAACACCTCTTAGTTTAAAAAGGAGTGATAAATGACTTTTCTTTGTTGTTTGTTGGTGCTGTTGATCTTTATGTGTTTTATCAATGTAATTTTGTGTATACCAATAACCTGAACATAGTTGGAAGACAAGTAACATAAAGCACAAGGCATACAGTTCTGTGCAGTTTGAAGAGAAGCTTTGTACAGAATGTAATGCGTGTATTGCATGCTTTTAAATGTATTTTGAGGCTAATCGTGACAACCTGCATTAAGCAGTGTGGAGACAGCTTGGTTTGTTCATAAAGGGAGGACAAGAAATGGTTGCTTGTCAATTCTTATCTCTAATGGCATTTTTCAAATAACGGATGCAGCTTGAGATATTCAATGCTTTGCCAGGATGTGCGTGCCAGACACCAATCCATGTGCAAACTCCAAATTTGGCAAATTCCAAACTTACAAAAATGAAATCATTATCTTCTAATTGTAAATTGTCTTTTACTTAAGGAACATTTCAGATACTTTTTCTGCGGAGTGTTACATTGAAGAAACATTGAAGAAGCTAGGGCTGTTCCGAAGAACTGAATATTCGATCGATTGTCAAATATTTGAATATATTATTTTTCATATTTGAATAAAACATTCATGAAAAGGGAGAATTTTCCTTTCCTTTTCATGAATTTTGCATTCGAATATTCAAATTCGAAAAAGGGAATATTTTCTTTTATTTTGAATGAGAAAAATTGCACTATGGAAGCCTTTTTCAAGCAGATTCAAATGAAAAGTGTGTGAAATCTTGCAACAATTTGAAAAGTAAATTATTCATTAAATACCACTCACCACTAGTGCTCACCACTAGTCTTCACCAAAATTGTACAAAGTGAAACAAAGGTTGCATGTGACCATTTGTGTTCTAAGCATTGGTGAATTGTAGCAGTTGTTGATACCTTTTATTTATTGCCAAACGGCAGTATTTCATGGTACTTCATGTCTGCTCATCATTGTCATCAGAAGGTGTTGACGTGGGAAAGTATGAACCGCAGTTTTCAAAACATTAGTAACGGGAAATGGGATTGAAGTTTTATGAAAAATAAACAGTCTTGATCAGGGATTGACAGCTTCACTTTAGTATGACCAAATTGGTCAAGGACCTTTCTAAATACTTCTGAAGCCCAAGGAGGTTTGTTACAATAGATCTGGTCACCCCTTCCCTTTAGAAATTGTAGAATTGGATTACTAATGCTTATTCAGTGAGCCATCCAAAGGCAGCAGTGGGTTCAGATTTAAAAGGTGAGGTTTGAAGTTCTGGTAGGTTGTGTTGCAATCGGATAGATTTACTACAAGCACAAATATAGTTCCCAGTTCCCTTATCAGAAGCAGGTAGCTTTCTGTCTACAGTAAAGTTACACCTTAGTTGAACATCACTGCTATCACAGGGGGCAAAAATAGAAATGATATTTGACTTTGAACTGGATTAATGATTAATTAAATCTTGGTGTCATTGTAGTGCAAATCGGTTATCAGCGGCGCAAGCTGTAGCTCTGGGATTAATCTGCTCTTCAAATACAATCAAGGGGTCGAAGGTAGCAGTGTCTTTGCAGCACCCACAAGGCCCGTATGTAATGTAGGGTATTGGAATGATCTCTTGGCCAACTTTGTCTGCCTCGTTCCCCGCCGGTCCTCTCTGAAGATTACAGAAGCTTTGGTATTATTTGCATGGTTCGGTGGTGGTCCAAGTTTTTGAGTCAGATAAGAATAAATGTTTCTCACCTTTGTAACCGTAGTTCTATTTATAGTTTCTTAGTGTCTTTGTACATGCAGTCTGGATGTGAACCGAATAGTGCAGGTATTTTGACACAAGAATTTTCTGTGTGGTGAGTCGTAATGTGATATTTCCTGTCAAACATACAACTAGGTAAAAGTTTCCGTTAAGGGTGAGTTAGTACTCATATTATGACCTGTATGAAGAACTGGTAAATTGCATTGGCCAAGTACAGTACCCTCGGAATTGATAAAACTATTTCCCAACTAGATACATGTATTTATATCTTTACCTCTGAAGCTAATCTTCTGAGATTTTGTATCAACTCTAATTAATGCTATCAGAAACTAGACAATACGAAGTTTCATCTTTTAATTGCAAAAACTAGCATTTACATGTAATTAGATTTTAAAATCTTGCTTTAAATGTCACAATTATTCTTAACACTCTCTACAAAAGGATATGCTGTGCAAGTTTCACATCTGTCAGCAGTTTGCATAATTTTCTTCAAGTTTTCAATTATAAGACCATCTGATCTCAACAGATTCATTGTATTACAGCAAACGGAAAAAAAAAAACCACTTCTAAACGAATTCAGACACCTCATGCTTAGCTCCTGAACAAGATACTCTGCTGTCCCGTACACAAATTATGTTGTTGGTTAAGGCATGAATTTGTGCCGTTAGTAATAATATTGTTTATTCTTATTCAGTGGTTTGGTAATGGGTCATGTTTTGGGTTTTGGATTTGTCTTCTACAGCTGCACATTTTCCCATATTTTTCATGTTCTGTCACCCTTGTTTGGTCAAAATAGACTGTAATGTTTGTGGCATATGGCTTCTTTGTTGTTCTGAAACACTTTCCTTCTTCTCTTGTCAGTCTAAGATGAGCGTGATGGCTGAAAACCAGACATCACAATGTCTCCCGAAGGATCGGTCAGTGGTGGAAATGATCAATGGTAAGCACATGCAAAATCCGTTTCTGTCTTGGATTTCCTCTTTGTTTTGTGTGGCTCCAGTGAAGGGATATTGCAATATTCAGCACAGTTCCTACCAGAACTGGAGAAAGGTCATGTTTTGTTTGTGAGTGTTACAAAATTAAGGCAGTTTGTCAATATAAGAATGTCATTTTATATACTTGTGATACCTGATGTGAAACCATGGGGTTTTTACTGCCAAAATTAGGAGGCAAGGAACACAAAAATTGTTCATCAGATTTTCGAAACGAACCCAAGAAAAGTCTGAAGTGATTATAAGTTCAGTATTGATTTTCAGTGGGAACCTTTACTAACTTGGATTACAAAAAATTCAATAGAGGCACGCTTCAATGAACATCTTCAACTTTTGCAGTGGGATAGCAAATTGTTGACGCATGATATTATGAGGTACACGTACATGCATTAGAACCTGTAGATTTCCTTTTAGATAAGTGAAGATAATTCCAAACTTTCACTTTGCCCTTTCTGCACATTCTCTTTCCATTAGAACAAAATAATTGTCAATTGTAGAAAAGAATGAAAGCAAAAAGATAATAAGGTAATATTTGCATAGTAATTTACAGTAAGCAAAACACCTCCAAGGTTGGTAGATCTGAAAGTGCTTCACTTTCTGACAGCTTCTTTTTCCTTGGATCTTTAAGGTACGGTCCATCATTTGTCATTTATGCATAATGTTTATTGAGGCAACAAACATGCTCAAAATCTAAAGAAGGCTGCTTTACAACTAACCTATTGACATTTGGGCTGAGCGAATTTAGAGAAAAATATTTCAGGATATCAAAATCAAATGTTTAAAGTCGCGTTTCGAATTGCGCAAATTCAGCATCCAGGACATGCTCTCATTCAGTCGATTGCAGCTACATGATGCTACGCACTGGACCAACAACTCAATCATTGGACCTCTGAATCATGTTAACACTTGCATTGCTGGTTTGCCAAATTAACAACCAACTACTGATGGAAAAGATTTGTCCAAAGATGCATCTTTGGACAAATCTTTGGAAATGGCTATCTTTCATTGCTTTTTGCAGAATGACAGCTTGACGACAAAGAGTATTTCACAGGGAGCATTGTCCCACAGCTGGATCGAAGCCTTAATCTTAATCTCTAACCTTTATCTAAGCTTTTGAAAATGAAAACTTTTTATAATGCTGTTCAGTAAATGAACAACATTAACCAAAACCTGTGCAACAAAGATAAAGTGATGTCAGATTTTTTTATGATAGCCCTTTCTCATGGAGAGTGGTTTGTCTCTTGAATATTGTTTTAATGGTGCACATTTCTTCTGCCTGTTTTGTAGTGATATTTGATGACACCATGCTGACCAGTGTCTTCTGGATAATGACGTTCATCACCATGGTCCTTTTCTTTGCGTTCATTGAAAACGTCAACTTCCTGTTCAACAGGATTCCCAACAAGGACCGGATGATTCGAATCATGTGGATCCTCGGCATCTATCCAGTAAGCCCATTGATCGTACTCTCGGGAGCAACAGTTTGGGGATTTCAACTAGGGTGTCGTTGAATCTGCTCAATCCTGTGGTGTGGTTTCCCTGACATGCCTGATGTCTTTTCTTTTTTTCTGAGAGGGCATCCTGGGGTGCATGAACAGTCATAATGGAATGTTAAAAAGTTTTAAAAAGTTAAAAGTATGCTAAAGATGATTTAACAACTCTTCAAGTGTGAGAATGGCATGGAAATCCACTCTTTGCAAGAACAAGAGATGGCGTGCTTGTACATAGCAGTGATGGTGCTTCAGTGGTAACTCACCTCATGCGTGCACTGGTTTCTGTGTGTTTGCTGCTGGTGTAAGAAGTGAAAATGGTCGGTCTTAAAGTCACAGTCCAAAAAAGCCTGGTTCCAAAATGAAAGGCACGATTCACTGAAGAGCAGAATCAATATGCACTCCTCTCAAATAGGGATGTGCCGAATAACCGAATATTCGATCGGTTATTGAATATTCAAATATTATTTTCCAAATTTGAATATTCAAATGCAAAATTCATGAAAAGGAAGGGAAAATTGTCTTTTGCTTTAAATGAGAAAAATTGCACTTGGAGGCTTGTTTCAAGCAGATTCAAATGAAAAGTGACAGAAAACGATTCAAAAAGTAATTTATTCATTAAACAATTTGAAAGGAATAGAAATTCTCAACAGGGCAAGAAGTATTGTTCATCTCTTAAATCTTGCTAAATAGTGGCTGGAGATACTCCTACATTTGAGAGGCTATTATATTGATCATAATGTACAATTGTGTGTGTTATTGCAACTGATTTTGTACAAGGTTTGTTCACCAATCTGTTGGTCGGTACAAACAAATATTCGGATATTCGATCGAATTGAAGGTTGCATATTCGAATAGTGAATTAGTCGAATTGACTCAGCTCAATTCTCAAATAAAGCAAAATTGATTGATTTTTTTACTCCCCAAAAGAAAAGACTTTTAAGTCAAGCTCAGAAGAAAACTGGACAACTGACAAAAAAATGAAATGGTATTCTACACAGTAGATGAGATAGACAAAGCAAATTTGAAGAAACCTATGTGAACCAAGAAAAAACCCAACCAACACGGTGCCAATGGCAGATTACTCGGAAAAAAATGCTGTTCTGCAGAGCCCAGTATCCAAGTGCTTTAGCAGACTGAGCCCGCTGAGGCAGGGTCAGGCTGAGAGGAAAATTGGTAGATGTTGCCTCCTTACTGCCTGTGTGCTTAATAAACTGTCTGGTACATACATTGTACAACCCCTGAGGTAAAAATATTCCTTTGTGTTAAGGGGGGGTGACTGTAAAGTAAACAGGACAATCTTGCTATCCTATGTGACTTGGAGGAGCTTTGCCAAAGTGGGTTTGCGAAGAGCAATAAGATACACCAGGAGGACTAATTATATAGCAATCCTGAGAAGGAGGTTGAGATAAATTCGTCACCATTACACTGGCTGCACTGAGCACATATTTGTGACCAGTGAGTCTGTGCGGTATTTCAGAAAGGCTTTTGTCTTTCTAGAACAAAGCGCACGCATGAATCAGTGTATTGCCGCGTTGATAGGTCATACTTATCTGTCTTGGCTGTTCCCGAGTGGCCTTGTGCTGGCATACGCTGTTGGAATACCAAACTGGCTTATTTCTGTTAGACTGTATGGTCTTTGCTTGTGAGCCAGATGGGGAAATTTGCGAGCAGCCTTCCCCTTCTTTGCTAGTGAAGGAGTGCATCAAACCAGCTACAGTAGATCATAAATATTGAAGTTTGCCCCTGGGTCTCACATGTGCCAGGGTGCCATTTTTTTTCCCTCAACAAGTTGGAGTTATGTGCGTTTACCTTTTGTCACTCATTGCCAGCGTTGATCAGAGCGTACCATAGTAAGTTTTGCCCATGTTCCCACAATGCATGCCTGCCGTCATCACACTGAGCGTTATTACACAGTGTGCAGTGTAATAATGGCTTTAGATGGTGTGATGGACTATGCAAGCAGTGCTGAAGAGTACCGAAGCGAAGACATCACACTCACAATTCTGTGAGTAGCAGGCATTTGCACAGGAACCGTACTCCATTCGTTTGCACTACACTTCCCGGTTCAAATGACGTCATTCGTCAGTCCTCTATGTGTGCTTAACGTTGGGGGAAAAAGAGTTTTTTAAAATGGAAAACGTGCTTGTTTACATGCTTGTGACATTGCATTTACTCAAGTAGTTTTGCAAATCTGTAGTATATTCTCATGGGCACCGTGCACATGTAGCCATCAGCAGTATTGATGTTACCCGATAAAAGCTTCATTATTTGATACAAATGAGAGTATACAATGTATTTCAGCTCTATCAGAGCAGATTAAGCACAGTGAAGGTACAGTCCGTCATTTGCAGTTATCTTAGAAATAACTGTTTAAATTATTGCTGAAAAGCATACTTGGTTTCAAAACGGTTGTAGGAATAAACTCGCTATGATATTATTTCTCTTAAAGCTTTCATTTTGACGAAAATGTATAAAAAAGGCCATGAGAAGTGTTGATACAATACATGTGTTGCATGTGGGGTTACTGTTATTCATTATCAAATCCTAGAAAATTTTTTTCTTCCAAATAGTAGGACTATTCACTGGGCTGAAACTTAGAGGGTTTGCTCTTAAGCACCCTTCTCTAGATTTCGAGTAATTTTGTTGCCTCAAAAGGATCAAAGTACACAAATGACAAATGATGGGCTTTACCTTCAATGCTTGTGAGTTGTTACCAGAAGTAGTTAATGGCTAGAGTCTGAATTGTTCTCCATGGTCTGACTCCCTGTCTCTACAGGTCTTTGCCTTAACTTCCATCTTCTCTCTCTACTTCCCACGCTCATCCGTCTTCTGTAATCTCACTGCAACATGGTAAGTTACTGTATGAATTGGTAAAACAGGATGTGAAGCCAGAAGGATGAGAGAAAATACAGTTCTATGCTCAATTGAATACAAACTTAAACGATAAAATGTATCTAAGGTAATCAAAACAGAAAACCAGACATAGATTGTTTGTGACCTGCTCTGTGGAGATGAGTTGTAAGATCATTTTTGCCGTATTTTTGTTTGTTTGCATTAGAAGAGCAAGCTTAGATTTTCAATCTGATATATCAACCATTCTGGTATCCTGATGAAAATGGACATCTTGCGGGCAAAAAATGTTGATGGTTTCCATTGATTTTCAGATGCAAAGTTCTTTTTAAGACCTGTTACCCAAAAGTGGCTCTGGCGACTTGTGGCTCAAATTGACAGAGTGGTCCAAATTTGATTTGTCATTTGGCATACCGCTGGGATTGCCCACAGAAGGCTGTCAACTTATCTCCGGTGGGATCCTATGAGAAACCTGTAGGAAGAAGACTACGAAGAAATGTTCAGTTGAAGTACAAGGAAAATTAATCTTCAGGGGAAACCAACAGCTTCAGATAGGGACTGAAAACCCAATCCCCATACCAGATTTGAACCCAGGCTGTAGACATGAATGGTTGAATGGTGAGGAGAGTACATGTACCACTCTCCCAGCCCAACTCCCTAGAATCTTTAACAGTCTTAATCCTTTCAACTACAATTTTGTTGGAATGCCTTGTGATTCCCTGCTCAGTTACTACGCCCTGGGTGTGTACTTCTTCATCGGGCTCATCGTTTTCTACTTTGGTGGCTACGAGCACGCCATCCTCAAAATTGCCGACACCCAGGTGCCCATCATTCCCTTCTGCGGCAAGAGAGTGAGCATCAAACTAACAGAGTAAGACTTTCTGAGGACATTCTTTGTCTGGCCACCCTGAACACAGTAGTGTATTTGCGTCATACATCTAGTACTCGCAGATATCTGGGGGGGTCAAACATGGTCACACACATCAGCCTATGCCATACATGCGGCATGTGTGAGTAATCCATGTGCCAACCTTATGTACTTAATATAGACCCATGAACAAAAGAGGTCCACATCATGCCGGCTGTACTCTGTGGAATTTCATTTCAAGCATTTTGGGGTGAGGGTACCTCAATCAAGGGAACCATCAATAGATAGCCATCTTAACCACTTGCTGCCGGGTTTAATTTGAAGTTGCAGGACAAGTTCCTGGAGGATTTTCAAGATTTTCCATTTTCAAAATTCTTCAAAAATCCATAACTTCATTTGCTGGACCATTTACACCCACACGAATGACTGTCTGGTGGCTACTCTAAGCAGATGGACAACATCTATTGATGCTGGAGTATTTCAGCCAGGCCTGCCGCCTTGTAAAAAGAGCCCAGATTGTGCGGTGTTGGGTAATTTCCTTTGTTCCCGAAATTGACTCAGTGCATTGCTGGCGTCTTTTCAAATGCGGCCAGATTAGCGTGCAGCGGTATTGTACGTGCTTTTATCCCCGGTGACAATCCGCTCGCACTGAATGCCACAAATAGTGGCATACTGTTTCAAAACAGTGACAGATTACCTCCACTAATGCCAATTGAAAAAATGCTGGTGATTCCCAGCAGCTCCGTCTTTTGTTCCGAGTACGGTCTTTTGTTACAAGGCCCAGCTCCTTTGTCTGATTTCTGGCACCCCATGCGTACAAGCCCAAGGTGCCCAGTTTTGGAAACCGCAGAGGCAAGTGGTTAAAAGAGTGTTTTTCACCAACTTTTCTTAACTTTTTGAAAACAAAGGAATGTCCACACTAAGGACAAGGCCAGATCCAGGGGTTTTTTTTTTGGAGGGGGGGGGCAAAACAGGTAGGCAGTGTCCCTGGTGCCCGTGTGCATTATCTGATCATACCAGTCACAATTAAACAGCTGCTCAGACATGTCAGAAACAGTTTCCTGAACAAAATGTCTCTGCCCATACAAAACAACCTCCATTTAAACATTTAATGTTTTCACTCTGATTGATTAAAAAAATCCTCATGGGGGAGGGCCCTTGTTTCGCCCCCCCATCTGCCCTTGACTAGTGAGGTAAGGTAAACAGGTGTAGCATGACCACACTGTATATCTGAGCATAGCAGATTGCCAAGACAGTGATGTAATTGGCATATTAGTTGTGACAACTACAAACCTGTAATAATTATTGTGGGAGCAAATTTGTTACTGGGACATATGTTTGTCCCCATAACTTGAATTTCGTAATGACAGAAATTGTCTAATCAACGAGGAGCCACTCGGGATTTGTTCGCACATGCAGTATACCAAAGTTGTTATATCTGCAATGTCTTATTTTTGTTGCGTAGGCCTTGTTCACATCTAAGAGTACCCTTTACTCATTATTGGCACCCAGTAATTGGGGATATGCACACATGTACCAAGGTGTAATACTGAAAAGCGCAGTCCAAAGCTGCATTGTCAAAGAATTTTACTTGGTGTGATTCCGTTTGTTGATGACAGTGTTTCCTTCCTATGGTTATTTTATCCTTTTTTCCACTCTTCTTGTTCCATTTACCCCTCTCATAGATGGGCTTTCCTGCGTCTACGCTTCTGCCTCATTCAGTTTGCAATGTTCCGGGCTCTGATGATGTTCATTGAGAATGTGCTGTTTGTCAACGGAACTTACCATTTGAGCAAAGTAAATCTGGAATGGAAGGCATTTTTCTGTTTCATAGCTCGGTATATGTCTGTCAGCTAAATGATCATGTTTCTACGTGCTTGATAGGCATCTAACACAAATAGGACGGATATTGCATTGGGTTTGTTAGAACTCTCCCTGTGATGTGACATGTACATGTAAACAGACTGAGTGCTATCACAAATTTCAGTTCTGTGAGCATATAGCTCTGCTTATCTGAATTCAACACCTGCCAAACCACGGTATGGCTAGCTTTTAGTGACATGAACCCATAGGCGTAAATCCCGCGGGGGATTCCTCACACTTTTTGAGGGGGGGTGAGTTATTGAATCATCCCCTCCCCCACATTTTTGTGCTGAGCAAGAAATTAAAATGGATTGTGAAGAATTTTTCAGACTTCCGACGACTAAAATGCATTCAGTATCACTCAAAAAGCAAATTTATCGTCCTCCCATAGCAAAGGGTGCCGTGTCATTTACCAAAAATAAAGCCAGCAGTCGGT
The DNA here is from genome assembly GCF_054643075.1 of Acanthaster planci. Taxonomy (NCBI): domain Eukaryota; kingdom Metazoa; phylum Echinodermata; class Asteroidea; order Valvatida; family Acanthasteridae; genus Acanthaster; species Acanthaster planci. The sequence goes on from NC_141777.1 coordinate 19,180,931, forward strand.
AAATTACTCAGACTCTACTGATGTGCTGAGCACTATACCGAAAATCTTTTTTTTTTTAATTGTGGTAAACAGAACTTATGACTCACTTTGCCATGGAAGGATACCATGATTATTGATGTTTGATGCCCACTGAAGGTCACATGACTTAGCTGGCGCATTCAGTATATTTAATATTCCAAAGGCGCAATGTCTAAAAGGAAATGAGTCCACGGTCATTTGGGGACAGCAATACACAACATGTGACAGTTTTCCCTATCAGTGCAGCCACACGCCGACAGGCATGCATGTTTTCTCCATTGACCTGGCCTGTTTTGAAATACTGCACTGGCTGATTATTTACCACAGATGACGACAGAGAATGGCTCCATCGTCATCTACATCCTGGTCCTGATCTCGGGGGGCGTCTACATGTGCGCCTTGTACATCCTCCACAACGCCTCTAAGCCCCTCCTCAAGGGCTTCTACCTGACACCCAAGTGCCTGCTGCTGTTTGCCGGCTTCCTGATCAGCGACGTCCAGATGATCATCATCGGACTGTTGACGACTAACGGCGCCATCAAGTGTGTCTTGCCGTTTGATGGGCCCAACAGAGCTAACGGTGAGCAATGTGCAGTTTCAAGAAGGCTCGTCCGAATACTTTCAATTCTTAAAAGGATTTAAATTTTAAAAGGGAAAAAAGTTCCTAATTGTTCTGAAGCAGTGATAATCACATGAATTTTAGATTGTTGCATTGTTTAAGTCATTGTCATGACTTGCATGAGACTTGTACCTCCTTTCAGGAGGTAAAAATTACCCCTTTCTATCTGCAAAATGACACGACTTGTCTAACAAGGTGAGAAAAGTTTCAGGCAGAATACAACTTGGTTTGGCATGGACTGAAGGTTAGAAACTGTTTCGCTGCAGTCATTTGTCTACAGTTATAGCTGCTGAACAGCCAATATGGATGCCACTCAACTATATGGCGGAGTCTAGCCGTAGTATGTTCACTCCAAAAACAATGACAGGCCAATAAGCCTTTTACTTTAAGCCTTAACTTTGACCCAAATCTGGTACACTGAGTTCTTTAAATTCATGTGAACATAACTCTAATTCTTCTCACTATTGTTGCTATACCTCGTCATTCGGGGCAAGCTTTTGCTTAGTTACATAAGAGACGCCTTGCAACAATACACTGTTCTCAATGGATAAGAAGGGTACAAAGGAACCAGTTCATTCCAGAGATGGTGGTTGCTATGCGAAAGCTAGTCTTGACCCAAGACGTCAGTGATCGATAGTTGTTTTATTTCTGTTGAAGAGCGCCCTCGCACACCTAGATTTTACTTACTCTCACTAATGTCTTGGGAATCTTGCAGGAATGGGGTAGTGGCAGTTGTATGCAAATGTCCGATCTTCTTAAATATTTATAGCCTTGGTATTATAATTATGTACATGTATTTCGAAGTTCGAAAAACATGGCGGCTTCACGCAAGCAAGTATGATGTCGATAGTGTCTGGCTTGTGGGAAGGGATTAGTGACATGTAAGACGTATTTTTCACTCCATACTAGACATGAAATTGCCACTCGTCTAAAAAATATCGTTGGGGACTACAGTTGTGCTGCATCGCGTCACGTTTGCGATGTTTGTGGCAGAAAAATCGGGAAAACAAAATCGTTGTCTGATATCACACAATAAATACGTTCTCGTTTTTTGCAACTCACAATGAGCATGCTGGGCCTGATGAGGCCAGATTACTCACACAAGCGACACCTAACCCTACACGTTCAGCAAGAAAATGACAACCAACTTGTTGTCCGGGTACTCCGTCCTTGAAGGTTAAGGTCTATATGGTCTCTAAGGACGCTTTAGTTAGCTGGGGAGGGCATACTGACTGTACATGATTATGGGTCACCAAGAACAGCATCCTCTGTCATATCCTAGGCCTAACCTAGTCTGAGTATCACCCGTTCTACTCCGTGCTAACTCTGTACGAACGTCTGTGTTGTCGTGTCTGTGTTGACGGAACTGCAGACAGCCATGATGCATTTGACCATGCTATGGTGTATTATTGAGGTCATCAAAATTTATGCATGCAATTTAGCGAGTGCTGATTGGTTCCCTTGGAAAGCCAAGGGAAAAATAAAGAACAAGTTAAAACGCTGCTGCAAGATTCCCAAGACGTTAGTGCGAGCTGGCGCACAGTCTAATTGTGAGTCGTTAGGGGGCGCACTATGCACGGTGTCTGCTATCAAGCACTAACGTCTTGAAACCAAGACTATGCGAAAGCTTGCCCCGAATCACGAGGTACATAGCAACAGTGTCTTTAGTCTGGGGAATTCAAATCGTTATGTTTATGTGCAGTCAGATAACTCAGTGCACCAGATTTTATTCAAATTTAACTCGCAAATGGCTTATCACATTAGCTAGTACAAACCTTCTGTTACTAGAGACTTTCAGAGTATACGAGAATGTTTCGCAGATTTGTCTGCCAATTTCAGCCACGAGTGGCACTTTTCAACCCGTGTTTTGTTTGGATGGCCCAGGTTGGTACAGTCTAGTGCAGATCGTGGAGTGCGCCCTCATTTCCCCCGTCGTCATGATGTTCTTCCGGACCCGAAAGGGCAACGTGGTGAGCATGGTGGACATGGTGAAGAAAGTGACAGCGGCCCAAAAGAAAAAGCCAACACTGAAGAGGGGCCCCAGCAAGACATCGTTGTACAACACGTACGCCAATCTGTAGGCAGTGGGCAGACAAGCCATCCAATCATCAGCAGTGACCGCAGCTAAGAAAAGCTTGGTGCTTCGCTTCCCTGGTGTACATGCCTGTTTTCAGTTATCAAGCAATTAAGTAGCAGAAAAGAAGTGCACATTTTCTTGAAATGACAAAAAGGTCGAATGGGCCTGGTAGATTGTTGTTACGGGCAGCACTTTAAACAAAAAACGGAAACCTTCAATTCCACTATTTTATGCTTGAGTGTAGAATGCTATTTCTGAGTTTGCATGTGTGTACAGGTCAATTCTAAACATTCCACTATCTCAAGTATTACCAAGTAAGATCAAGCTTTTGTTATACATGCAAGTCTTCCCTTCCAATAATTGTTTTTTTCCATAAAACAGTGTAGCTTTACGTTCAAAGATAACATTGGTGCATAGCCAGTAATTCGTTGGCATCACTGTATATTTTCCATGAGCCTGTGAAGCATCTGTCTAGTCACAGAGTGTCCACTACAGACCTTTTTGTTTGGTTGGTACCAAAAGTTGAGAGTAATTTCATTAGCTGAATCTCAAAACGCTCTTGCCCCCACACCCCCATTTAATTTATGCACCTTTTGTCATGAATGAGGCCTTCATGGATTGGTTTCATTCCGGTTTGAAGCTCTGTACATAGCTCTAACTGAAATATCATTTCATATGCAAAGGTTTGAACTCTTTTTTGAACAATTTAATTGGCAAAAATGGGCACAGTGATTAAAAAAAACTTGCCACATTTCTCGCATTTGCTTTTATTAAATGATTTCATCATTCTGTACATTTATACAAATGAGATAGATATAAGATGATCACAAAGACGGAAACAGCGCACTTCTCACCTTGTTTACATTGTTCAAGTGTTGGCATGGATGTGACCTAGGGTTCCTCCCAGTGGTAAAAGATGTATCAGAAAATGAGATAAGAAATTAAAGACTTCAAATTTACTTCCATCATGTCTACCTGGTTTTCCTCCCGTGAAAGCCTGTATTTGTACAAGTTCATTTGGTCATTTTGATGTTCCACTATTGGTTACTTGCACTTGTTCTATACTCTGGAGTAGTACCTCAATTATGCTGGTCTCTTCAAATATTTGTAATCTCTTAACCCCTTCGCGCCGGTAATTCCTTTGACTGTGACTGCTGGGCTGTGGTATGCCCTGAATGGAGGGCTTTGTCCATCAGCAGGCCCCTTGAACCAGCAGCTGCATGGTGAATAGACTGTGTGGTATGTACTAATCCTCACACAAAGCCGTGGCTCTTGCTGTCTCCCAGAGCGAAGGGGTTAATATGTCAACTTCATATGATATAAAATTTAACGTACATGTATATGGATTCCAGCAGACTGATCCATTTGGCCCCACCCCATGGTCTTTCAACCAATCACGACTGCGATTTATGTCCAGTACATGTACACCTGCATGTGACCGTGGAGCCATCAAACACAAGGCGTTAGAACGAAGTCCTACAGACCGTAATCTGATTAACCACTCCGGTCGGCTCCATAGACAAGGCGCGGTTACCAGCCCCAGTGTTGAAGACCCTAGACGTTCTTTGTACACAGTGATTGCCACCACCAGGTTAGTTGGTAACCCACAGACTCGCTGTGTTTTGCTGTGGCATACTGGAGTAAATAAATGGTGGAAAAGATTGCACGAAGAAGATGCGCAGTTCTCCTCAGTAGCCGTCAGGAGTCGGCGAGTAATCTCCGCAGATGTGCTCGAAAATTCCAAATCAGCGGTGGTTATGTGGCACAAGTCGGTCGTTTTTAAAGTCAGTTGTGACATTTTGACCCTTTTGATATCTGTATGTGCTGTTTCTTTGTGTTTAATAGCTCCATGATGTGACCAAGCAATGCCACACACTGCATCAGAGAGAAACATGTGGTAACGTTGGGCAGGGCCAAGTAGATTAGTCTGTTACGGCTCTTCTCACCTACATGCAGTGCCTAAATTATAACAGTACTACATGCATATGGGGACCAGACCACTGAAATATGCAAATGTACATAAACCGATTAATGTGATTGGTAGGCTGCAAAACCATGTGCCTTGCATCACAAAGAGCCTGAAGATGGCATCTTTGCATGGCACCAGAATATATTTCTCTATTAAATATACTTATCTGTTTGCAAGAACAACACACCCTTGAGCCTGGGTGGAGATCAAACAATGTAGGAAGATGTATTTAAATTTTCTTCAAATTAATGAGCTTTGAAATAAACCTGGCCAGAAATGACTCACAGGTTGCAAACGATTTACTTGATAGTTTGGCTCCCCTTTTTGAAAACTGTGTTCACATGGTAATATTTTTCTGTTTATTTTCCCCAATTATGATTTTTTTCCGCAGTTTACATGAAAGTCTTGGTAGTTTAAATGCTCTGTTGTATTTGCTTTGTCACTTCTTTATTACAAATAACCACCTTAATAGGCACTGAATTTCACTTTTCATACAAGTTACTTTCCAAAAACCATTTTTCACTGACCCCAAATGCCTGCATGGGACTCTAGAACTCTTTGAGCCTCATGTCAGCTTTTCTTCAAAATCAAATTTATAAACAAGAAATCCAGTTAAATCACTTTGGAAGACAGTTCACTTGCTGAAAACCAAGCAGGATTGACAATAAGATGAATAATATGGAGCTATAAAAGTTTAAAGAACCTGTCTACAGATCTCCTTGGAAGACAGTTCATTCACTGACAATGAAGTAAGATTGACAACAATAAGATGAATGATGTGGGGGCTTAAGAACCTACTCCGGTCCTCAAGACTCCATGTACGACCAGTAGGTGGCATCTGCAGTTTTCATCTGAATGTGTGCAATCCCAGACGCCATCACATGTCTGCGTTGTTTTAACCACTTCCTGCCGGGGACTCCAGAATTGGAGACATATGCTTTATATGTGTGGCCGGGGTCTCCGAACTCGGACAAAGGAAACAGGGCGCTGTAACAAAAGACCGTACTCCAAACAAAAGACCAGGTTGCTGGGCATTATCGACATTTTTCACTCTCAAAAGTGGTGATAATCCAGCCTTGTTTTGAAACCGTATACCAGGGTTTGGGGGCATTGAGAGCAAGCGGATTACCACCAGGGACAAAAGCGCTCCACCACTGCAGCGATGAGCCACACAGCACCGCTGCATGCTAATCTGGCCCCTATTGAAAAGAGGTCAGCAGTGCACTGAGCCAGGTTCTTGAACAAAAGAAAGTTACATAACACCGCACAATCTGGGCTCTTTTTACAAGGCTGCAGGCCTGGCTGAAATACTCGGGTGTCAATGAAGGTCACCTGTCAACTTAGAGTAGTGCTTAAAGATTACTTCGTGCAGCTACAAACGTCCGTTAAATGAAATGATGAATTTTTGAAGCATTTTGAAAACGGAAAAAAATGATAATTATGCCGGCCCAGCACCATCAACATTGAGAAATGCCCCGGCAGGAAAGTGGTTAAGGCAGGTCTTATGCGCAACGTCCACAGCACAGGGAGTAAAAATACATTCACTGTGTACAATGCCGGAATTACTTCCTTTCACAGAAGGTAATATGTGATGTTTTCGATTAACTTGATAGATCAAAACAATCTGGTGATCATACCCTTTGTGAGTTGAATTTAGATAAAATCTGGTACACTGACTTATCTGCACATAAATATAACAATTTAAATTCCCCAGACTAAAGACACTGTTGCTATACCTCCTGATTTGGGGCAAGCTTTTGCATAGCGACCACCATCTCTGGAATGGACTGATCCTTTGTGCCCTTGTTATCCATTGAGAACAGTGTATTGGTGCAAGGCGTCTCTTATGTAACTAAGCAAAAGCTTGGCCCGAATGACGAGGTATAGCAACAGTGGTTTTAGTATGGAGAATCAAATTTTTATGTTCATGTGAATTCAAAGAATGCAGTGTACCAAATTTTATTCTAATTTAACTCACAAAAGGTTTATTTAAATGTTTAAATTTGTAGTTTTCTACGTATACACTTGACACAAAGTGTTGTGAAGCCTTTTCAGAAACCATTGTTTTGACCCGTGACAAATCACTTTTGCAACTCTTGTAAGTTGGAGGCATTGTTTAGACTTGGAGAAATGTAATTTATTTTCTTCAAACCTGTGACACAGGTTCATAACCCTCAATTAGCTATATATGGGTTGCATCCAGAAAGCCACCAATGTCCAATTCTACATGCCTAAGACTGCATCAAGGTGGTGTCGGGAATCTTACTCAGGCTGCACCTGCGGCCAAGGCAGTTTCTCCAGGTCCACATTGCCTCCGCAGAGAATGACTGCCACCTTCTCCATGGCGGGGTCCATCTCTCTCATCCGCTCTGAGAAAAGGGCGGCCACGCCAGTGGCAGCTGCTGGCTCAATTAACAACTGGGGGGTAAACCAGAATAAACCCAGTCACGAGTCATTCTATCGGTGAATAACTGGAGTTGGCAAAAAGTGTAGCAAGAGGCTACTTCGAGGGCTGCCTGTAGTCCAACCACAGGGCACCTGCTCCTGACCAAAGCACAAGTCACCTGAATGGCCCTAGTAGAACCATTGCTTTGAGATCTAACCATTTTAACATATCAGAATTGTCTTGATGTCAGTGACTCCCTCTATACTTGAGAAATGTGCCAGTGGATACCAACAATCGAATGAAGTATTTTCTATGTTTGTGTCCTTGACTAAGCTACTTTGCTTCAATATGATTCTTCCAAAGTTTTAATTACTTCTCGAGGACGATGAATCCCTTGTTGATGGTCCAAACTCAAAGTCAGTGAACCAAGGAATGAGTGTTGGATGGCAGCAGAGGGAAGAGTTTCATGAAAATGACACAGGATGTGATATGCATGCATAATGTGCTCACACATTAAAGGATAACAGAAATTGAAAACATTTAGTTGACGTGAAGTATTTCAAAATAACAATAAATATGTAACCATTCAAAAACATGTTAAATTGAATGTTTATCCTGTTAATTGTGACCCCAAAATGGATAAAAAGATCCTGCGTATCCCAGCCAACAAAAAAAATTGCCTTTTGGCCATTCGCACTCCCAGGCTGATTGGATGACCTCATCGCCAGAACGCCGACATGTACAGTGTACCCGTACATTGCACACAGTACATGCAGTATCGCACACTTGCAATAGACCACGTTGTGTTTGATGTAGCTTGGCCCACAGGCAAACACTGTCTCGGTTCAAAGTAGAAATTAAAAGACGCACTCCTACCATGTAAACGGTCAAAAGGCAATTTTTTGTGGGCGCGGAAACGCAGGAACCTTTATTCACTTTGGGGTCACAATTAATGGGGTAAACATTCAATTTACGATGTTTTTGAAATGCTTACGTATTTACTGTTATTTTGAAATATTTTACGTGAACTAAATGTTTTCAATTTCTGTTACCCTTTAAAAGTTACTTGTTGCATGAGGATAATCGCAATAGACTCACTCCTTTTTTGCGATGGAGTTCAACTCTTACTGGCATCTCTCACATCAAGTTAGCCAGATTAATTGCTTTGAGTACAAATGAAAGCGGCTTATCACAACGTAACTAAAAGACATACAAGCTTGGCAACAAATGGTGATGCTCACCTTCAATCTGGTCCACGCAAATTTCATGGCCGCTACAATATCTTGGTCATTCTACAATCAAAAAAAGAGAAAAACAAGTGAAGGAGTAAGCCGACAGTAAGAAAATTACTCAATAAAATAAAAACAACTTTCCAGTACAACAATCATTTTTAAAGCTGGACTTTCAAAGACAGAATGAAGGGCCTGAAGGGCTCCAGTCAAATGTATGAAGGGTGTTTTTGCCCAATGGAAGAAAAAACAAATGCTGAAATGCTTGCTTGAACTGGGTATACAACCTTCCTTGAACAGTCAAGCCGTTTGGCTTGGTTAGCAGTCATAATAATTTGAAGTTTGCTATGCGTGGCATTCATGAAAATGATCAGGTTTGCATACACACAATAACAAGGAAGTATGAATGAAATCACTTAAAACCAAGAAAATTAATTGAAAGCCTGTTTCAGAAGAAACACTTCTTCCCCTTTGTGTCTTATGTCATGTGGACTCGTGTTATTGTACATGTATTTTAATTTGTACATTTCTTTTGTTGAGTTACCCTTCGGCAGCTGCTGTTGGTTATTCTTTGCAGTGTATACCAAAAATGAAAACAATTAAAAATACTGATGGATTTGCAATGCTGGACAAGGCAGCAGGTTCCATCAGTTTAGAGCTACTGAGAAAAACATCTGTAGACTCCACTGTTTTCAGCATTCCAGAGTTATGAGGGTCCATGCCATATCCAAACGAACATGTCACACGCTGACAGTTCTGAGACTAAACTTTCCTACATGCAGTCCCACAGAGAGCAAACAAGCGTGTGCTTCACTTTGACATGGGGGCCCATTTGTCACTTACCACGGTAAAGACCTCCTTCTCTGCCTTTTCCCTGAGGATGGGGAAAGTCAACTTTCCCAGCTGTTGAGTGCGGATGGCGTCGGCGACTGTCGTAAGCGAGCGTGGTGGGTTGGGCCACAATCTCTTCCCTGGCATCAAGGAAAGACTTGTTCAACAAACATGCAATTGGTGCACCCATGGGTGCAACTCAATGGTCCATCTCATTTGTAAAAGACTGACTTTAAATGGTAAATTGGTCTGTTTACAATATCTTTTAGACATACATGTATATATGCCACCAAAGGAAGGTATCTACTTTCTTAGCTGGACCCTGCACTTAGTTATTAGAATCTAACAGAAAATAATTAGGAGGGATTGAATCAGAATTTCCCTCTGCCCATTTTGACATTTCATTTTTTACATTAGCACCAATGGATATGAAGCTGTGGTCATGTGAATGCAAAAGGACAGAGGTTTCATCGTTGCTTTATCGCTTTCAAAAGTTTGCTTCGGCAGGACATGTCACAATGTGTACATTCACAATCTTTGAGGTAACTCACCATGTCGAAGCGATTTCTCTAGGTCCTTTCCCTCAGGTTCCACACAGAAAACTAAGTTCAAAAAAGCACATGTGAAATGACGACACTTTCCCAGCATAAAACAGCAAATCTGAGGTGATTGCAACAACTGTGTTTGGCATTTGAACCTTGAAGAATCTATACTCAACACATCAAACTTGACACTCGCTGCCTCTGCAGTGACAAAGAGGAACTGAGCCAAAACTTTTGGAGCTGAGAAATGAAATATTGATCAGTGCTACAAAAAAAGGGCCAAAATTAAAAAGACAAACGAAATTGCAGTTTGAACAAACATTCATCACGATTGAGCCTTTTGGGTGACACACTATGCCCTTCTCAGGAGTGTACATGTATGTACATGTACATGTACACCACATGCAACAAACTCAGTTGGAATAAAACAGGTCTTAATGACTTCAAGACGGACATTGCAAGGATAGGCATGTCTTACTTTGGACTTGTTTGTTGCGTCCTTTGACGGCCGTTGCTATACCACTGGCCAGCCCTCCCCCGCTGGTTGGTATGAGAACAGCTTGCACATCAGGGCACTGCTCTAAGAGCTCCAAGCCAATTGTACCCTGACAGACAACAGAAAAGTACTTGTAAGCAACGACAAAACCTTGCCTTTCTTCACGGAATAACAATGCTGGTGTTCCGGGTTAGTCTCCATTTCAATTGATGCCTGATTCATACTCCATGTAGGCCTAGCAGGCCCATACAGCCATGTGTATGCTCACTTATCATGTTTCCCTGTAAAATACTTCTTTGGACCACAGACGTTTAAACTTTGCTCGAGTTCACCACATGTTTCATGCATCAGACAAGTACGTGGGACTCGTCATCAAATTTTTGAAAGGGCCAGGTGAATGAGCAGGGAGCAGATACAAAGTTGGTTTACCTGGCCAGCAATGACATCATAATCATCATAGGGTGATACATAATGATACCCTTCCTCTTCTTGTACTCTGGCACAAGTTTCTGACCTGAAAAAGATCATAAAAGTACTGTAAATAATCATCCAGTACCCACCCAAGGTTCTAATGCTCAGAAACTTCCCAAACTGACTGAAGTGAAGTTACAATAACCATGATTGATTTTGTGTCCAGTTGGCCATGTAGGACTGACGCTGGCATCACCCTATTTACATGTTTAATATACACCCCTACACAATGCTCCTACATTGTGAACTTGGAGATAAAGAACTTGACAGGGGGAGAAAATGTCTACACCAGCATTATTATAACCCGAAGCTAGCATATAGTACTGTTGAACATACAGTGTACATGTACACTTCTGTGCATGTACATGGGCAAGTACAAAATCCATGAGTATCCACACAATAACACAGATTAATACACATGAATGTGAAGGTTTTGAATTTTTGAATACTCCCCTAAAACTTTTGACGCTGGGATACATCTTAAAAATGAACATAACTCGTCAACAAATAGTTTTTTGTCCCTTTATGGGGAGAGGGGCATAGCCGCTTTGCTCCACGCTGGACCTACCAGTCACTACTGTAAAGGTTTCATAATTGACAACAAAGCCATTCCCTTACTGGAGTCTGAATTGACTGATTCAATTTGCACTTGTGTATGCACAGGTGCAAAGAGTCTCAAAGTCTTTACTAACCTTGAAGCCTGGGTGGGCTCACAGAAGATCACGGAAGCTCCATAGTTCATGATGGCCTGAACCTTAACGCCGGGTGTGTTATGGGGGACCACCACCGTGCATTGCGTACCCGTAAGTTGAGCAGCGTAGGCTAATCCTTGGCCATGGTTGCCACTACTGTGTGTCACCTACGTGTATACAATTCCAGAAATTAGGAGTCCAAAAGTGTGACATTTTTGTGTCCCTGTTACATCTGACCTTTGTTATTTGACACCGGAATCACCAGAATTGATTTATTTGTTTGGCAGGTACTTTGCATTAATTCATCACTCTTGGATATTAGGAAATGTGTTTTGAACTTACAAAATCATATGTCAGATGTGACAGGGACACAAGGAAAAAAAGACCCCTGATTTCTGGAATTACCCATATCCACATAACAAGCTCTATGATTTGTGTTTCAGACAGCTGTACTTTTAATCTGAATGCCTTGGGACACAATCAAGGTTCCCACAGAAATCTGAAAACCAAATTCCATGACTTGTCCAGGACCCTACAGGACTAACAGTGGTTTGGCATTATGAAGTGGAAGACTGCTGCAGCCACTACAATGGGCCTTGAGCTGGACCAAAAGAGGGCGCTATTTCCTTAGCAATGGAGGCTCCTTTGGTACTACCTGCGCATCACTGGTTCACAAATGACTAGGAAACGCAAGCGTTGCAGTTGCATCGCTACCGACAAAATGAGTATTCCCAACCAAGGCTGCTCTTTTCAACTGATTACGGGGTGCTTCTGCTCGAGGCAAATAGAATAACCTGTAAATTTATCATTATTCTGTCATCAAATCAAAAGCAGTCTGTCAAAAATGACCCTTGCATATTCTTGATTTCCAAGAATACACCGTATTTTTGTCTAATTTTTCCAGGACTTTTCTGTGACTTTCTAGGACAACATTTTTCAGGATTTTGATAACTCTGGAAGCCCTTACAAAAGCACTTTATTTCTTTGAATTTTTAACTTTTACTGAACCATGAGTTCCCCATATACATGCACTGCAGAACTTGGAATCCATTGAAGGTATTTGTTTTGGCTTTTCCTTAATGTAAATGGTTGCACCAAATTCTGTAGTGTGTCAGAACTACTGTATCTACCCCATGCAAAGAGATGGCATGTTGTTTATATGGCAATGATATCTCTTGATAGGAAATCACTACATGCGCACACAGGTTTGAGGGCACTTGGCCTGGAGTGCATTGGGAGCATGTAACAAATTTCTGTTAGAATGTATGTATGGCTTAGCCAACAGAGCATGGGGGAGGGAGACGGCAAATTTATGACCGAGGAGCACGGACAAATATTTGTCCCCATAACCATCATTCAACATGTGTGTAGTCCCCAAAGCTATGGTGCCAGTATGCATGGTCTTACCCTAACCCCCAAAATGCTTCTAAACCTCTTTTTCTGAGAACGGAAAAATGGCACGAATTACAAGAAAGTTTGTTTGCTCATGGCACAGTAACTTGGTTGTTCTTTCAGAATAAGGCTGTCCTTTTGGAAAGTTTGAAAATATCAAAGTAGTGAATAACACCCTTAACCGATTGCAAGACAGAATCTTTGGGAGAATTTACCGGTAAGTGCATTAAAATAAATCATGTGAAGCTTTCATAAATGTACAATTTACTTACCACACCATTGAAAGGCACACTTCTTTCCCTCAAACACAGAATCTACAGCCAAAAAAAAAAAATGCACAGGTTCTGAGGTAACTTCTGTTCACAAGAAACCACATGTGAAAGTACAGTACATGTACTTGATTACTGGTTCACATGCAAGTTTAAGCACAGTCGTTTGTTAAAGACACTTGGCAAATGCTCAATCAGGGTAAGGGCGGATCCAGAACCATTTTTTTGTGGGGAGGGGGGTTAAAGTTGTTTGTTGGGGGCCACAAATTTTGGAAACACTGGTACAGTACTGAATGTTTATGTGATCTTGTAAGGCTTTCTGAAACAGACTCCATACTGTAGGTACATGTACATGCATTTGGCTATTGCCTATATATGTATGCCAATTTGCTGACTTCAAAGACCTTAGTCCTAGCTCTAGACACCATTTTCAGAGGTGGCCACAGTTAATCATGTGCTGGTCAAATATGCCTGGTACTATCCAGTATGTATTCCATGCACAGGTTACCAGGCAAAATTGATAAATGGTTGACACATGCTTCCTGATGAATCTTGACCATCAGTGTGCAATCCCACAAATGATGTGCCGCTAACCAATGCACATTCATCTGAGAAACATGCAAATATAAAATAAGCCACTAGCGATGGTTGGACAGACTAAAGAGCTGTGAATTCAACAACATAATGCCCCAAAACAACCTAAGTTTGTAGTTTGAAAGTTACATGCTAGTGTGTAAGATATTCAACATGTCTTCACAGCTTAGTTGGTTTTTCCCCACTATCTTTCACAAATTCTCCCTCCTGGGCAGGCATGTACAACAACAAAAGGTTGATGTACAATTAGGTCTGCAGCCCCACCGGCAGACACAACGCTGACTTACAGGTACATGTACTACAGCCAATTTCACAAAACTTGGTACAACTTCACATCATGCGTAAGCCTTCTGCCACATATTTGTATCACAACAGTGGAATGCACTTATGGTCCATTAAGGCTCTCTCAGTCAAACACGTGTTTCATTACCTTCAACAAACACACAACTTTTTTGCACAACTGTAAACCTTATTTAAGATTACCAAATGAAGAGCACTGAATGAACATGAATCATTAATTGTTAATTTCCACTTTGTTTGGCACAACTCATGCTAATGACTGCTGAAGTTATGGGTACTCTACGCCATTATTTGTTGTTTAAATTGCAAACTTACACAATGCAAACTTTCGTAAAATATGCCAGAATTCGCTGCACAACTTTTGCCAAGAAAATGTAGCCTGATTGAAGATAAACCACTCTGTATGGTTTTGTAAAATCGGTGGCTGCACGCCTTCCACCTTCAACCTTAATTGGTGAAAGATTGCGACACTTACAGCATTCAGAGCTCCCCGGATCTTGAAGGAGCCTGTCTTCTGGAATAGCTCAGCCTTGAAGAAGACCTTGCGGCCCGTCAGCTGGTCCACCGTGGCGCTCCTGTGGATGGGAGTCATGTTGATGAAGTTTTTTAGGCGCTGGGCGGCCCTCTTCACCTCCCAAAACGTCATCCTGCGTGCCGAGGGACGACTTACCCTGGGAGGCAGGGTCTTGGCATACTCCTGAAAGTAATGGGAGATTTTGGCCACAACTTTGTGAAACCGAACTCCTACATGGGGCATCCAACAGTGCAATATATGGTACATACACGAATATGTACATGTATACATGTGCATAAATGTATATAGGTCATTCCAGAAATTAGGGGTCCATTTTTTTTCATGTCCCTGTCACAACTGACATATGATGTCATACGTTCAGAACACATTGTCTAATTTCCAAGAGTGGTGAATTAATGCAGATTACCTGCCAAACAAATACCGGTAGTCATGGTAGTAATACATGTAGTTTGAAATCAATTCCAGCAATATTTCCATGTCAAACAACAAAGGTTACATGTAACAGAGACACAAAAATGTCACACTTTTTGGACCCCTAATTTCTGGAATTACCCATATAAGGTACGTATGTACATGAATACACATATACATGTATGTATGTGTACATACATAGTATATGCATATTGGTAATTCTGCATTCCTTCAACACTAGCACAGACTACTATGTGAACTAAAAGTAAGGTGCCCCTGCAGCATATCACAGTGCTTTGAAAAAGGAAATTTGAAATGTGTCTCATTTCATCACCCATTTCAAGAAAGGATAGGCCTGTCAAAAATAACATTTTTTATTTCAAATTTTTTCACCATGTCATGTACCCATATGTGGCTTTAAAATCTGTACTTACTGGAATCGATTTTGACGTACCTGTACATTTACTTAGTATAAGCAAAAATCATTTCGAAACTGAAATAATGTCCGGGGGGAAGCACCTCAATAACTGAATTCAGTGTTTTCAGGAAGAGACGCCAACATGCCTGCCCTTGAAAAAACGTACCAAACGTACCTGCAGAAAGGCATAACAGTGAGTCTTTTGTTCTCGTGAAGGGATGGGCATCTTTGTTACATTCACAGGTGCATATGCATAAACATGGAAAAATACACTGAACTGGGGAGCAGAAGTGTAAAGCGTGGATTTTTGTTTTTATGACGGAACAGACACCTTTACTAATTAATTTGACTTATTACATAACTACCGTTTTCATTCTATTTTCAGGGTTCACACAGAGGTGTACCGGTACCTTTCAAATAATCATGTGGAGGTTTCTTTAGTGCATAAAGATATTTCAGAATCAAAGCTAATTGCAGTTTTAAAACGGGAGAAACTTCTTTTGCGATTATCTCAAAAATGTTTTTCTTCAAAATCCACATGCCTGTCCCCTCGCGAAAAAGGTCACAATTTATAATACACAGTGCAGGCATAACAACTGCTGATAAAAGGTGACTGCCGGTTGATACAGTGCATGCACCACATCAATGTCATGGGGTCTTGAGGTGACATCCCTTTTCGTACACAAGTGATATATGCACAAGTATACCATGCAGCAAGGACCCCTTGCTTTACTACTGTACTGAGTTGTTTGTGGGTCACTGTACTAGTACAAGTCACTTGTTATTAAATGATGAACAAATGCACCAGACGATAGAGATACATGTATCAGTACATACACTCTACTTATTTTATCACAGGCAGGACGAGAATTGAAATAGTAGGCATGGTAGGCCTACATGTATTTATAAGTACATGTACAATTGGGTGTATACATATCCACTGGCCAGTTTTACCCCACTGCTCTGTCTTTTCCTTCTCGGTCACAACATTATCAGATTGTTACACAGGACTCACTGCATGCCCCAGCATACCACTGTGACCTGTGTATGTACAGTAACTTACCCAGGTAATCCACCTTCCTACTGTGTACACACAAACTTAAGGTCATTCAATAGCCCCATGACAATCAATACTGATCTCTTGACTACCAGGCAGACCTATACACGTGTATATACAGTACATGTACATGTACATTGTAAATAGCCCATCAAGTGAGGGCGCCTGCCTCGTTCATGATACACAAACTTTAACTTTCTTTGGGAACTCAGAATAGATACCGGTTTTTGATAAAAACTCCAACTTGCCTGTGGGCTCAATGACCAAACTCCAGGCCTAACAATATATTTGCATATTGTAAACAAAATGTTCTTACATTTTATAACCAAATTCGGACTCTTATAAGTGGGACTTTTAGATTGTCCAATCCCCCACTGACAGGATGAAGATGCTGAAATTACAGAAATTTATTCGTATATACGTGTACATGTAACACGTAGCTTCTTCCAAAACTTGAAGGGGGCATGTAGCCAAGTGGTTAGGGTTGGAGGTTCGGACCCAGCTGCTGGCAGTATGTTGTGGCCCTTGGCAAGCCTCTTCACCCCTGCTTGCCTTTCTCCACAGTACACATGAACTGCACAAAAATATACTGCTGCAGGGGATCTCACGCATTCACAACTGGAATTTAAATCTACAGTGTATTTCAAGACAAATATGTATGCTTTCATAGCAAAACCAATTCAATTAGTTTGTCTCTTTGATCAACACACTTAAGCTTTGTTGGTTCTTCAAAGTAACCAAGAATTTCAAGTTACAGACATGTACATGTATGTACCTGCACAAATTCCTGTCAGAGTACCGCCTTTAAAATGGAAATTTTACCAATACAAGAACCTTTATTTTTTTTGAGATTTAAGGATTTTACATACACCCTAGGGAGTGGATATTAATAAGTTTTATTCATTACATTACATTCATTACACTTGGAGAATCAATTTTTGAAAGGAAAGATTTTATGCACCCTTCCAAAGACTCCCCCATTCCATCCACCCATATCTCCATGACTCAAGTACCGCAGATGTGCAAAACATGGAGGTCTCTTAAATACCTCCACTGTTGTCAAATAACACAACAGGTACTTTTTCCTGTCAATCCCTCCTGTTTTTTCCTGAAATATCCCTAAGCAGCAGACTGCATGTAATTCTGGCTTGTACCCAAGATCAGATTTGTCAGCAAGATTTATGGACCAAAGTGTGGCACAGTAAAGACGTAAAACTGGCACTTCGCTTGAATTGACCATGATTGTGAGAGTCACCACTGAATCCACATGCAAAATATCTTTTCTACATTTTTTCTTCTTAACCTGCAAGGACAATACTCAACTCAATACTCTACAACATGCCAGCCAGATGTGCAAATATTATTTCTTGCATTTTTTTCTTTACGGGGGGAAGCAAAGATTTAACGGCAAAATGTCGGCCACAACTTACCAGGCCAACTGGGTGATTCTTGTGGCGGCTGACAACTGGAATCTCCAGATAGAACTTGATCTCTGGGTTGAGAGCCTCTGGGGTCTCTTTCATGACGGCTCCAATCTCCTGGAACTTTTTTCTCCTGGTATGGGTGGTGGCATTTGCTGATACCTGTTGGAAAAAAATGTCAAAGGTTAAGTTGTGAGGACAAAGGGATGTGGCCTACCGTAGCAGTTATTTCTACAATGTTTCTGCTTGTGCATCGTTGGACGTTATGGTTAAACTACCTGTAAATATACTGGGCTTATTTTTAAATGAACCACAATTCTTGATCAGAGGGTCAGGGGGTTTGAATCCAGCTGCTTGCTATAAGTTGTGGCCTTGGGCAAGCCACTTGTCACTTGCTTGCCTCTCTCCCACCAAAAAACCGGGTACCAGCATTAGCTGGGAGAAACCTCAGTGATGGACTGGCATTCCATCCAGGTGGGAAGAGGAACACTCCCACCCCTTTTATGCCACAGAAAGAAGAGATAAACCACGGCCTGACGAGACACGGTGGCTTGGGACAGACTTGCTGATGCGCTAGAACCATTTAGGGTTGTCAAACATTTAAATCAGCCAAATTGTTTTAAAAGTGAAATTTTCATTTAAATATTTAACTCACTAAAGTGTAAATTTTTCAGGCTTGGTTGGATATCTCTTGGCCCACAAAGTGAGGTTTTAGGCACTGTACAATTTATAATTTGCATGGTGCACAATTTTCCATGTCATACCTTAAAATCAGGAAACTTGGCCACTTTCTTGATGCTCATCACAGCTGGGCAGTCCAGCTTCTTTGTCGCTGGTGACAAGAGTCGCTTGGTTGGCCTGTAATCATCTTCTTTACTCTGAGTTCGCTGCAATGAATGTTTGTCAGTGAATGGGTGAATGCTTGCTTGGACTGACGGGGAGGAAAAATAAATTTACTCAACAAGCAATTGCAATCACAATCTAGGAACTTTTCTAAGTTATTCAGAGCAAAAAACAGACATCTGGACAAATTGTACATTGATCACTGAACATAAATACAATGCAAAGTTCCAATTAAAATTTTACAATTAGCAGAACATTGTGGAGAGACTTACAATGGCAGATCTAGAAACAAACTTCTGGGGAAACCTAATTTTATGGGGTTCTTCATGTAATCATCATTGGGGTCTTCATGAGGTGTAACGTTCACTTTGAGGGAATTTTACACATGAGATTTTTCCTTTCTGCATGTAGAAGAAAATTGCTTTTAGGGGGAGCCTGGTTCTATTTCTGGGAAAAAAACCTGCTGGTCACAAACTTAACACTATAAATAAGTTCTGAAACCAAAGCAAAACTGCAAACAAAAACTCAAACAAACTAACAAAAGCTGGACAGCCTAAGCAAAATTGGTGAAACATTTGGATGCACCACGTCATTTTTCTTTTAGAAAAACCATGCACTCTGGTGTAAAAGTGAATTTTGGACTGTTATTACAGTGAACCTATGGTACAATGTACATGTGTTTATGGGACACCGATTCTTCAGGTTACTCCAACACATATTCAAAATCACAACATGCGTCTCGAAATAATATTCTCAAAGGATTTGTCAAACTATTCTCCCCATACATGTACCACAGGTACCAACTTGCCAGCCAGTCAATATCTGTTTTTTCCTTTTTTAAAATTTTCTATTTAAAAATTTGGTTTAAAAATTCATTAATTAAACAGTTAAGCTTCATCTTTGCTTACCCAAAGGTCACATTTTTGTGCATGGGATTCTTTTCAGGTTTTGTAAAAAAAATCCACAACTGGCTTTATTGAAAAATACATATACATGTACATGTATGAAGGTCACATTGAATTGAAAGTGAGGTTAACTCTTCATATTTGGGCACCCAGGAATAAAAATGAAAGCACTGAAATCGAACTTCATTTCAAGTTTCATATTATTTATGCTTATGAAAAATTTAAAATTTGTGATTACATGTATTTTAACATTAAATGTTTTCAGCCACATTTAAACAATGAAACGTAAGGAACCTAAAATAGTCTGGTACCACCCCATTTAACAGATTACCGGTACATCAAATAAGATAGGACTCTGGGATCATATTCATATGGCTTCCCCGAGTAAGGTCCATTACTGTTCTCTCTAGGATCTTACCTTGGCCACTTTTTCCCTGTACTTCTTTTTAATGCCAGTGTTCTTGTCTTTACCATGGTGGCAACCCAGCAGGACCTGGCCCAGGTACATGAAGGGCGTGCCGTCAAACTTGATGGCCACCGTGTTGGTGGATTTCTGGGACCAGCTTAGCCTCTTGAATTTCCACTCTGTCAGACAGGAGGATGCAGGGTCAATGTCACAAACATTGCCAGTTGAATCAGTTGAATTGGCACCAGGGGATTGGCAATAAACAAGCAAATGCATTTTGTGCACATTCCGATGGGGAAAGTCAATCAGCTTTTATTCTCAAACTCAAGTCACTATCTTTTCACATGGATTGCATTGATGATTTCTGACAGCTCTTCAAAAATTAAGAAATCTAATTTTCAAGCTTATCAGAAAAAAACGAGTTTGGAGAATCCCTTCAATGAACTTTTTTTCTGTTCAACATGAGTGACCACGCATGTCAATGACTAAATAGGCCAATGCTAAGCTCATTCACATAACACTGACCAATCACATTAACTTTTTTTTTGCAGCGTAGTGACTAGCTCCCTTTCAAAATTTTCAAATTGCAATTTTCAAAGCAATAGCTCTTATAGATGTTTTTTTAATCTGCCTGTAAGTTGAAGGGCAAGTACTTCCAAAACATTCTGAAGAAAGTTTGACTTTTACACTTTCTTCAAATGATAGGTTTACATGTACATGTACACTGTATAAAATAAATGGCATGTTACTCATCAAGATGTTAGATCACATGAAAAAAATAACTAGTTTGGCATCAGTGCCCGCCTCAAAAAATCTTGCCGTATGTTTTTTTTGGGGGGGGTTTGTCTTTTACAATGTCCTTAGGTGTCGCCCGTAGTTTCTACAACTCCCACACAACCTCATGCACACACAACATACAACTTGAGTACACACACAATGCCATGTGCACTTCTGTGCACGAGTCTGAAGTGAACATGGCGATTTCATTCTGTGGTTGCAGCAGGGTGCAGATTAGCATGCATACCAAAGTACATGTATTTAAAAAACAAAAATAACCCTCCTCCTTCCTCGTTTTTTGCAAATACTATACTATCTTTTTTTAAAGTGGCCTTATGAAGACAATGAAAAGGATTTGAAAAAGTTAATGTTAATTTTCAAGAACACCGATGTTCCTGGGCACGGTTTGGGCACAGGTCAGTACAATTTTAATTCTCTTTAGTCCCAAACTTCAAAAGTCTACAGTTACAGTGTACATACAGGCATCTCGCAGTCAAGTCACCGAGAAGTAACGATCTGACTAAAATGACAAATTATTCGTTTTACATACATGTACATGTGCTCATACATGGGGCCTTGTGGGGTACCAGAACAATGGGAAGTACCCTACAAGGCCAGTTTTTACATACAAGAATTTCACGAAACTGATATTTGGAAATAACTCAAAAAGGGCAAATTTTTTCATGGGAAAAAATTTGTCGCTAATTGAAGTGTTTTATATAAGGAACATAGTCAAAATTTCAACCCAGGAAAGTGAATTTGGTTTAAATTGGAGTGATTTGAAATTTTTTGCGTGTTGTGTGGGAGTTTTGTACACGAGAACAAAGGAAATACCTCAAAAGTACAGCAGTGTAAGGATGTGTGGGCATATGCATGCATGCATAAAACAGGCGTGCCACAGTAAAGCTTTTGGCTTTCACAGCAAAATAAAACATGAAGGCTGTGAGAGGGGTTATTACGAATATCACACGTGTTTGACCTTTCAGGGTAAGATGCACGGCAGCATGGGGGAGACAAAAAAGCCACCAATTCCATATGAAGGGGTACAGGTACATTCATGTTAAAAAAATTCTTTTTCATATCATTGTTAGAGGCCAGGGGCCAATTTCAAAAAAACCTTGCTTAAAAAAACAATGGTTATCAGCTCAAAATCTCAGCATTTGTCATGAATACCATTCCAAGACAATATATATCACATGGAGTTTTGGCTGGTAACCTGATTTATCAAGCAAGGTTTTTTCATGTTTACGCAAATTTTGTGCTTAAGCAGCACTATGAAATTGGCCCCAGAAGGCACGTGATGTTAGGGGCAGGTCAGTAGTGACAGACACAAAATTAAACACAGAAAACATGATTTCACTTGAAATATAAACTTTGCTTATTTATTGAACATACATGTACGTGCATACTGTGCATGTGAATTCCCACAAGACCTTTCTTGTGTACTGGAAAATCTGAATTGACTGAAAGTTACAAGTTAATCAAACTCACTACAGTCTGCAATGTGAACACACTGCAAGATGGGAAATTTTTGTCCCAATCAGATCTTTTGAATAAATACAAATCTTTCAATTAAATGAATCATCTTTTTTTTTCATTTTCAAAAAACATCCATGTTCACAACTTCACATAATGTTATATACCGGTACCATAAAAAGACAAAATAAAACACCCTCATGATCAACACTGCTTCATGAATAACTCTTTACACACACAGCGGTAGATTGTGCCAAATTTTGAACTAAGGTACAGGGGGGGTACAGGTAATGGGATTTAGTTGGCAGTTAGCTGAAAAACTGATTTGAATATATTAATTTGAAAATAAATGTAATTCCAAGTTGGTACATGTAACAAGAACACATTATTATTTGTTGATCTATGATTGCTGCTGTGCACACATGTATGAGCCGTAATTAATGCAACAAACACTTTTATTCACCTGTACATGTACCAGTACATGATGTATGCAAAAGTAAATCATCTGCAGTGACCAGCTCAACAGGAATCACTTTCCAATACCTTACAATGTGCACATGTTCATTTCTACCATTTTCATTTCACACACACCAAGTTTTAAAACCTTGCTGTTCAGAGGCATCAAGCAAATGCATGTACATGTATTGGTACATGTTATTGCACATTTACCATACATGTATGCTACTTATACATGTACCCAATCATCACATTTGCCAAATTTCAAGTACAGTATTCACATATGGTACATGTATTGTACATGTACATCATCGCTGTTGGTTGCATCACCAACTGACGTATCGTGTGTACAAAGTCAATGGACGGTACGTCACTTCGTGGTGCACCAAAACTACCGTGTTGTATATGTATGTACATGTACATCAATTTGTGGTGCAACCGACACTATACCGGTAAGTGTACATACATGTACATGTGTACAAGTACTTGTATGGCTCATTGTACACATGTACATGTATCCCAGTACAATGTACATACATGTACAAACATACATTTACCATGTGCCTGTGAGTGTACATGTACAGTATACCACAAGCACAAATGATCCATTTCAAATAACCACATCATTTGAAGATCATTTAAGCTGAAATTACTGTAGGTAAATTCATTATTATTCAAACCCCATATTCATGAGCTACTACGCCATGGCTTCATTCATTTATCTCTTCTCCATCGATCTGAATCTCATATCGTGTTCCGTCTGGCTGCACTACTCGTTCGGTGATGGACCTGACCCGGAAATTTGGCAGGAGGTCACGGAAGTCTGTGAGGCCAACACTGCGCCTGTGCTGGTCTAGGATGCCCCCGACTGTGGTGAAGTGGTGAGCAGTTCTGGCACCTTGTGGACTTGGCTTCTGCTTGGCTTGGCCAGGGGCTCCTTGGCCACCCCTCGTTTGGTCTGAATGAGGGCATGGGGAGGGCTCAGAGTTGGGGCTGGTCTGAGCTGTATGTCTTGTTTCGATGGAGAAGATTCCGTTACCATTATTCCTTTGCCCTCCTCCAACTAGCCTGCTGGTGACTGACGTTCCCGGTGACTGAGAAGGATGCTTCTTATCCCACTGCTTACATGTCTCAGAGTCTCTCCTGACTGGCAATGAGGGTGATGTTTTGTTTTGAACATTTTGGCCATCTCTTACCCCTGCGGCTGTACCCCTTGGCATCATTTCGTGCCTTGGGATGAGATGATTGCATGCTGAGGTGGTTCTCTGAGATGATGGCGCACATGACACTGAGGCCCTGCAGATGTCGCCTCGTGGTGAGACTTTCTGCTGCGACGACGCCAGTTGGCATGATCCAAGCTCATTTGTAGTCCTAGAAAATATTACTCTGTCGCTCCGGTCAGTTCTATGGTCTAACTCCTCTTGGCTGTTACTGATCCGGCTGACTTGCTGTTCTCTGTTACAGCGGGGAATGCTTGGGTGCTGCAATCTTGAGTGTCCTTGACTGGGGGGAGCACTCACGCTACCAGGATGGATGGTCATTAAACCTCCAGACACGCTAGTTATACGAGGGAAAACAGGCATTGTTGCCATGTGATTCACCGTGTGAACAGTCTGCACCTCGGATCTGTTGCTCTGCGTCTGAGCTTGGCTTCTTTGCACCAGAGACTGCTTTCCAGTGCGACTTGGGACCTCCTGTGAGGCGACCAAGCCCACTGGATATGCTGCTGCAGCGGAATGCTCTTGATGCACTTCTTTCACTTGGCTGTTCCCTGGTTGAGACTTGGCAGTTTCTGATGGACTTCTTGAGCTAAAAGCATCTCCTATTACAGCACAGGTCACCATGTTTTGGGCAAAGTGGGCCAGCTTAGAGACAGGCTCTCCTATATGGCCCATTTCCTCATCAGAATCTTCCATCGTGTTCTCCAGTCTCATCTCGTCCGAATACACCGATGAGAACACCGGCAGGTCAACCAGGTTCGGGTCAAACGGATCGGGCAAGTTGGGGTGTCTCCGTTTGCGGTGCTGCTTGATATTGTACATGCGGCTCGAGGAGTAATCGCAATAGCCGCAGCTCAACTTGTCCTGGTGGTTGTCCTTCTTGTGCTGCCAGAGAGACTTGTAGCTCTTGTATACCACATTGCACTCCTTGCAAATGAACTCCTCCGGAGGCTCGGCTGCCCCACTGGACTGTTGGTTATGGTGAGTGAGCCTCACCCCATCCGAGTAAGTCGGCGCTGGATTGTCCTCAACTGTGTGGTGAAAGGAGACAACAGATTCTCATTGAGTCATTTCATCGTCACCGTCCTCACCATCAACATCAGTCAGAGTCACATGCTGGCACATGGAGTTTGGTGATTTTATGTACACAGGTTTGTACAGGACACACACATATATGGCATGCACGCAGTCATAACTACTTTGCCTCTGGTAAGCATGTTTACTCCACTGAACAATCAGTGCACAGCACCGCTTCACACTAGACCTGCAGAGTGGACAGTGTTCGGGAAGTGGACTTTCCCATGAAAATGGACGCCACTTGCCGACAAGGTGCATGGTACTGGTACAACTTAGACAATCCAGAGATGAATGTACTGTATCCCGTAAAGTCCCCTTTTGGCTGGTTACTGGAAACATGCACACAGTATAATACACAATTGAATTTTTGTTTTAATCTGGTAACTTATGTTTGAAAACACGGACAACAATGTAATTCTAACCCCCAAGGGTATATGTAAAAATCATATTGAAATTGGAGGATTGGGACTGTTAGGGTTAAATGGTTTACTGTTTATAGCATAATCAATGGTCACAACACACATACGCAGGGACACCTACATGTATATAGTACATGTTGTACCGTGTACACATGCAGATCATGCATACATATACGTACATGTACAGTACATTCACTGTATTTTATCTACCTGCAAAGCACATGAATACGGGTAACATGGGCAATTGGACATCAATGGTACCACTTAATAAGAGATAGGATTTGATACTTCAAATGATTTCACAAAATGAATTAAGATTCCCTGCTTTGGTACAATAAGTTGGGATGAAAGTTGGATTGCACATATTTAGGGTGCCTTCCTGAATCCTCAAATATGTCAATTCTGAACAAAGACATCAGGATCAAGTCATAAACAGCAGCACAGGCCTCACTCTTGCACAGTCCTCCAAATATTTTCCTGGACTTCAAAGGACCTTGTACATGTACATGTAGGGTTAAGGTTACATGTATGTCTTATGCCATGAGCCTCTGTGCTGCATGCACGCAGAATGTACAAAATATACACGTACATGTACTGTACATGTACAGTACATGTACATGTACTCAGTAAAACAGATGTGCATGTACATGACGTTACATGTACATGTATGTACACGTGCACATGTACATATACATGTACACTTGATCATTTTATTTGAAAGGCTAATGCAACATACATTCAGACATGGGCTTTCACTCTTTCTGAAGTAGCACTGTACAATGAAATTGGGAAGTCAGGTTGGCAAGGTAATGTAGTTCTTTCCTCGCCTTCCACCTCTGCGGTCCCGGGTTCGAATCCCGGCCCGGTCCACAGGTGGATTGGGTTTTCAGTCCCTACCTGACTCCGTGGGTTTCACCCAGAATATTCCTCTGGGTTTTCCTCCCACCTCTAAAACTGTACATGTAATTGCTTCTTACTGTCTCCCCTTTACTGATGTTGGTGAATGTGGGTCGTTTGGCGGCTGCCTCAAGCACCCTTGTATGCCATTGGCTCAACCATATTTAATGTATTCATTGTTCCACGCTTAATGTCTTCATTGTACAGCGCATTGGAACATATCTATATGAAATTTGCACTTTATAAATGAATAAATTATTATTATTAATTGTACTATCGGTAAGCAGCCTTTCACATGTACTGGTATGTCAAAAATAATTTCTACAAGCTTATGCCCCCAGTGCTACTCAGAAAATCAAGGTATAAGTACATGTACACTTGTATTTTACCATAAATGTCAGTGGATCATGGATCCAGGTCAGCGGTCAGTTGTCCAGAAACAAAGGTACTGTACACATTATAACAGCTGCCTTTAACTGATCACCTGAACAGTTTGAGACCACTTACACACACCCTGGCCTCTGGCAACCACCTGGCCAGAATTACAACAGTATAGTACCTTGCAGGGGGCCTAATCTGTCATCTTTGTCAATCGCTCACAATTGCAAGGCTGCATTGCGTTATCAGCCGATGAAATCTCTAACAAAAAATTGTACCGGTAGGCCTACATGTATACTTCCAGTTTTTCAAAACAATCTCCCACAACCACAAATTTCAAAGGGAAAGTATTCCATATACGGACAACTTCAATTTTCCCTTAAAATGTTATACCAACTGTCAGAAAGTGAGACGTTTGTAACATGTCATAAAAAGTGAAGTTTAGGTAAGAAAATTATAAACCTTATAAGTACTGTCTGTACTCATATATGGAACTCTTTTCTTACAAAGAAAACAGCGACTGGCTTATGGCAGAATTAGCGGCAGATCATGCAGTGAGAACATAGATCATGCAGTGAGAACATAGATCATGCAAAGATTGATCAATCGCACAGATTGACCAATCAGCCCATCAATCCTGCCCAATTCTTGTAGGGCCCCCATCTGCGCACGTCCCTCTAAATGTTGCGCTTTACTGCAGTTTCTGTGCTCAAGCAGGAGATGTGGAAAAAAGGTACGAAGGGCATGAGCATGAAAGGAGGGCGGAATAACCCAAGTCTACCCAAGGTAGAGCTGTGGGACCCCACAGTTTTGGGGTAGGCCTAAGCAGGGATCTGAGGAGGGTAGGCCCTGTGCTACCGGTATATTGCAATGAGAACAGGTCAACTCGTAGCTTGGACAACTTGTACCATGGACAACTCGCACCATCAACTCAACATAACTCATACCTTTGCCGGGGACTTCGCACCTTGGACAACTTGTACCTCCAGTAAAGGCAACTCGTACCTTTGCGTACGAGAAAACTTGTACCTTCACAGAAATCAGAGCTTGCTCAGAGATTCTTATTATTGTAATTAACTTGAATAGCTTGATTTCTTAGTCCTAGTCACCTAATTTGCCGTTTTGGCTACACTGCCTTTCCTACATGCCAGAGGGGTGACACTGACATGAGATGTGTCAATGTCATGAATGTCGTGCATGTACATGCACATGCAGTAAGGCAAACTGACGCTGGTCAACGTGGCCAGCTGTCGTTGCATGCAATGCGGATTCTTCACTGTGCAGACCAACGTGTTAACAGAGTGATGTCATGTTTTCATTTACTTCAGTTTATAAAGTAATGTCAGTTGTAACTTTGTCCACAAAAAAAAATTAAAAAGGAAGGCTACCAGCCCCCCCCCAAAGTTAAAAACAAGACCAGAAACATATTCAAAACAAATCAAGACCTAACAAGTTTCATTAGGTACACCCCCCCAAAAAGGTTACAAAACAAAGCCATTATTCCCCCACATGAAATGAAATGAAAAAGTCTGATAACATTTTCCCAGAGCCATTAAGAATACCGGTAAATGTAAATTGAAATCCCCCCCAAAAAACAAGAATGTTAATAAGGAAGTCAAGTTGGTAAACAGACAGGTTGTTCGACAGAGAACAGGTCAACTCGTACCTTGAACAACCTTGTACCATCAACTCAACATAACTGTACCAACTCGTACCTTTGCCGAGTCGCACCTTGGACAACTTGTACCTCCAGTAAAGACAACTCGCACCTTCGCATACGAGACTACTTATATCTTCACAGAAATCATAGTTGCTCAGAGCTTATTATTATTGTAATTAACTTGAACAATAATTTGATTTCTTAGTCCTATGTTCGTCACCTAATTTGCCATTTTGGCTACAATGCCTTCCCTACAAGCAGGAAGGGTGACATTAATGTGAGACGTATCAACGTTGTGCAAGTGCGCACACGGTCAAGCAACTGGTGCTGGTCAACGTGGCCAGCCATCATTACATGCAATTCGGAATCTTCACCGTGATGATGGAGTGATGTCATGTTTTCATTGGTAAATGTCAGTTGTAACTTGTCAAAAAAAAAAGAATTTTAATAAGGAGGGCAACCACATTCCCCCCTCAAAAAATTAAAAAACCAGAAGCATTTTCAAAAGAAATCAAGACCTAACAAGTTTCATTAGGTACACCCCCCCAAAAAAAAGTTACCAAACAAAGTTCAATAACATTTTCCCAGAGCTATAAGAATAAATTGAAGTCCCCCCGTCCAAAAAAAACCAAAAACAGAATTTAAAGTTCTGCAAAGTCCACCCCCCCAAAAAAAGAATAAAGTAAGTCAACTTGGTAAACGGTCAGGTTGTTGGACATCTGTCACATAATAAACCAATGGTGCAAATGCCCACAGCAGGCACTATGCTGAAAATCATGCTGGCGCTCAAGATCTCTCCTGGAGATTTGTGAAGATGTTTCCTTGATATGTTTGTCAAATCTGATCTTAAACATGCTGAAAAGAGCAAGAAAGTTACAACCGAATTGCAAACATGAAGGTACCGCTGGTCTTAACTTGAGGTACGAGTTGTCCAAGGAACGAGTTGCCCATGGTACGAGTTGTCCAAGGTGCGAGTCATCCAAGGTACAAGTCCCCAAGGTACGAGTAGACTCGAAAGCATTCGACATTTTTATTTCTACCTCCCTGCATAAACCAACAGCACAAATGCCCATGGCAGGCGCTTGAGATCTCTCCGGGAGATTTATGAAGATTTTTCCTTGATAAGTTTGTCAAATCTGATCTTAAACATGCTGAAAAGGAAAAGCAAGAAAGTCACAACCAAAATGCAAACATGAAGGTTCTAGTGGTCTTAACTCGAGGTATGAGTTGTCCACGGTACGAGTTGCCCTTGATACGAGTTGTCCAAGGTACAATCATTCAAGGTACCAATCGCCCAGGGTACAAGTTAAGTCGAAAGCATTGCAACGAGTCCCAACTATTTTAGCCGGGAGTCATCAAATCTGGTCGCTGAATGAACATGATATAAAGTTCATAAATACCACAAAAGTATAACCCATAGTCGTAGTCCGAGTAACTTGGGCCCTACAAATCGCATTTTTAAACATTTAGGCATGGTCCTAGTGTCGCCCGACCATAATGTTTAAAAAAGCAATCTGTAAAATTTTAGGGTCCAATTTACTTGGACTAGCCTAAATTTACCCCCAGAACTGTGGGATCCGACGTCTGCTCCTCTCCTACAAACCCCACAGAAAAAGAGCCTTTTTTGCCATAGGCTATGCATGACATTTAACAGGGCACGAACTGGGATTCCATTCGAGTTGTGTACCCACAGAAATGTTGTTTCATTTCCCCGAAGAATTTTATGTAAGATACATGTACATGTAGCTTACATACCTTTTTGAGTACCAAGAAAGAAAAGGGCCAAAACCAAGCCGTTTTCAAAAAAAAGGTGCAAATACATGTTTTCTGTAGGGTTCATGGGAGAGGAGTGGACGTCGGACCCCACAGTTCTGGGGGTAGCTGAGAACCATAACAGGGCCCAACGAATACTCCTCTGTCGTATACTAGGCCCTGTCCCAATTAACCCTAACCCCCTAGGGTGTGTGCAAAATCATATTAAAATTGGAGGATTCAGGACTGTTAGGGTTAATAGGGATTTCTTTCGAAAACTTTATCCGGAACATCCGGGGGCATAACGTACAGTGTAACATCCGCTTAATTTTATGAGCTGAAATTTTATCGGTATGTTCACTACTTACGCTGTAAAAAATCCACTTGGTTGCTAATTGTAGAAAACTCGCCTTTCCTCATTTGGAGGAAAAGATTTTGCGTTTTTTGCCACTTCCCACTCTATACGAATTTTTGCCTGACTTGTACATTACACAGACTCCTTTGTATGGTCAAGTAATGGTACCCTGTACCAGAGCCTGTCTAGTTTGCACCCAGACTTTAGCACAGCCCTACGTACATGTATCTCGTTCAGATCTGCTAGAGTACCCGAACGTTGATCTAAATACTCGTAGAAAATTATGGCTGTTTTGTGTCGCGGCTAATACGCAACGCCCTTGACTGGTTCCCTGGAGGAGTATTCATTGGGCCCTGTTTACGGGTCTAGCATGTCTAGGGGTAGCCTAAATCATGATAAATTGATAGCCTAATTTAAAAATTTTCCTCACCAGTTTGAGTGTAACCCCTTTCCTTTTTCAGTACAATGAAACGTGTGCCTGACTTTTTCTCGTATGTGGCGATTTTCTGCTTAACCTCATCTTCAGTGTCCAGGCAGAAAACACCAGTGTCATCTTTGAAGGGGTCATCTAGCGAGCTGTCCTCACCCTCAGCCAGGCTGGCGTGATACGCATGATCGGCCATGTCTGCGTTAGATCTACTTTCATCCTTCCCCCTCGCCGAACCATGCGAACCGTCGTCGTCTTCTTCACTGTGTTCAAGTTCGTGGATCAAGCCCGATTCGTCGTTCCTCCAAGACTGATCAGGGGAGACAACTTCGTGAACAATTTCCTCTTCGACATGCTGCTCGACTTGTTCTTTTTCATGAGCAGAAATTATGATTTCAGCTTCCTCAGCGTCCGCCATCATTTGCGATGAGCAATTTTGGTCGAAGAACGCGGTGTCGTTGAACACGAGACACCCAGTGTTTTTAAATAGCGCCATCAACGAACAGAAGTAAGACAGTTTACAACGAGTTACACGGTGTTTGATTGGTCAAACGATAAGCATATTATCGGATTCACCCAATGTAGTGAGGTGACGAACAGGTGAATCCTCCACACAAATTCGAATTTGCAGCTGAGTAGGAATCTGCAGGGTTCATATGCTCACAGTCGTACCGGCATATGCACACGAGATGTGAACGAAGACTGTGAGTTCGAGTGTGACTGCGCGAGTCCGAAGTTCGAACGGATTTATACATGCAAGGAAAGAAGTAGAAGAGTGTTATGGTGTGTTATTACGGGCCAACAAGCTGACTAGTAAGTGAGTATGAAGATCATTTGATGACTGGAGCTGTGTTTTGTCTGTTTGAAATGGAGGTTTCAGTTAACTTAACCAATGTCACACTCTTCCTACGTGTCCTTGCATGCCTAGCCAGATTAAACGGCCCAGTTCGTACCATACTTTTTGGTGCGTACGCCCACACCGACTAAGAGTGTACCGGGATAGCCCCGAACTTCAAGTTCAGTTGAGCCTGTCGGTAGCTGTGCGAACACAACTGTCTGTAATGAAGCATTTTATCATCGAAATTTACTTTTTTCGAATGCTTAATTAACATGCTTTGTATAATAAACAACTGTCGCAGGGGAAAATAAGTGATGTTCTTTCTGTTCCGGGTCTTAATTTGAAAAAAGGAAGGGGGGAGATGTTTGTAGATCTTTCTAAATTCTAACCATATAAAAGTCAGGCTAACCATGGAGGTAGGAAAATAATTGTAAGTCACCGTATAGTGGAGGCACCTACATGTACATGCAAGTTTTCTTTTTATCATGAGTGTCAATGCCATGACTGTGTCAACATACTTTTTGAATGACAATAAAACGGAATTTATCATTATTGGCACTCGTCAACAAATATCCCAGGTAACTTTGGATGGTATTCATGTTGGGGAATCTGTCATTTCATCCTTGGCTACAGCTCATAATTTAGGTACCTGGTTTGATGCTAATATGTCTATGAAAACTCATATTACTCAGGTTTGTGGTAGCGCATTCTATTATCTGCATAATATTAGGCACATTCGGAAATGTCTCTCCATAATGTACTGAGACACTGATTCATGCATTTATCTCAAGTAGATTGGATTACTGTAATAGTTTGTTTTATGGCTTACCCAGTACTCATATTAATCAGCTCCAGACGATACAGAATGCTTGTGCACGACTCATCTACAAGACACCGACATTTTGTCGAATTACTCCTCTTCTTATTGATTTACATTGGCTTCCGGTTTTATATAGAATTGAATTTAAAATTTTGTTGATGACATACAAAGTCTTACATGATTTAGCTCCTCAATACTTAACTCAGCTTGTCTCCGTAAGGCCTCGGAAGCATTACCATCTTCGTAGTTCCAGTAATGGTGTCCTCCTCAATTATCCTTCAGGTCGGGCTAAGGCTACCCTCGGAGATCGAGCATTTGAGTATTGTGCGCCACATCTCTGGAATAAGCTTCCATGTAATATTAGAAGTGCTACCAGTGTCATTACTTTTAAACCAATGTTAAAATCATATCTTTTTAAGAAATCATATTGTTAATTTCTAGGCTCTGGGTCGTTGTTAATTTTGATTGTAATTTTGTCGTCTTTAATTTTGTTGGACCTGTCTGGGAGAATCTGGGTGTTCTCTTGGAGAGTGCTTCCAGTTTTGGGGCACAAGGATGAGTCTTGGTCTCACGATGGGTCGTTAGAGGGAGAGTTGGTCCTGGCCGCGTATGGAAGTCCCACCATGTTTGGTTTAAACTTTTAAATCAATGTTAAATTGTGTTTATTTTAATTATTTTGGGTCTTTGTAAATAGTTGTTTAAATAGGTATTTTTTAAAATATTGTTAAGCACTCCTGAACATTTTTTATGAAATGAGCGCTATATAAATTGAATTTAATAATAATAATAATAACAAAAAATTAAAATACATGTACATAGACCTGTACACACTATAGTCTAATAATGGTGCAGACAGACAGGTGGTAGTGGTACATTTCCCTAGGCCCAACATGCCTACATGTACGTGTAGGCACATTCCAACTATAGTTTTTTGAACCCTTCTTAAGTAAGTAGCTTTTCTTAATCTTTAATGCCATGAATGTTCTTTTTTATTAACCCTAACCCTCCTCAATCCTTCACCTGTTGGAGGACTGAGGAGTGTTATGGTTAACAGACCGTCAGATTTATAAGTTCCACACCCCACATGTGTTTTGCTCTGTACTCAAAGCCTAGGACTCATTTGTATGTGGTAGATACTGTTACGTGCGACTAATTCAAAAGAACCAAAACGAAGTAGGGCACGACAGAGACGAACATGACAGCATAGAGTAGGAAACCAGCAACTATATTTACAGAAATTTATTCAGTTTACATACTAAAAATAATAAAGCAGTTTAAATCTAGGTTTCTATTTGTTTATACAATTAAATAATTACTTATAGGTTGTTGTCGAGGACTTGATTGGGTGCATGCTGTCAAGTTGACTATCGGTATTCTGTTGTGGAGGGGCAACTCAGGCACGGCTGGCTGAAGCACTGGCTGGTGCACCGGGTTGGTCTGATCCAGGTCATCTGGGGTGAGCCTCGGAACCGGTCTGGTCCCAGGCCATCTAGGTAGAGCCTCAGAACCAGTCTGGTCCTAGGCCATCTAGGAAGAGCCGCAAAACCGGTTGGTTTGGGCCATCAACTTGAAGGAGAGAGAGTACAGCGGTGACTCGCTGTCTCTACATGCAATGCATGTGGCAAGCCGTCACCTTGAAGGAGAAGAGTAAAGCGGTGACTTGCTGTATCTGCAGGCAGTGTATAGCTGTAGGGCCAATTGGACATTGGCCGGAGTGATGAAGGTTGGCGACACCCATCAAATGAAAAAAAGAACAGAGCCCCTGGCTGAACGGGTGGCTGTGGTGTGATGAGTGCACCCAAGCATGGTACAACCCACTTCTTAAATACATGTGCACCCAGCTAATAATAAAAGAGCCATTACATAACCGGTCAGCCCACTGGGCAACATCTTGACAAAAGAATACTGGGTATAAAGCACAATACATGGGGTCTGCTGCAGAACAGGTTAGACTTACAGTACCACAAATGTCTAAAGAAAGAATTAAATCAAAAACAGCAGGCGAATTATAAAGGAAGAAATGTCCCATCTGTAACAGTCTTCCCCCCTTAAAGGAAAGTTTTTTCTCTGGAAAAAACTTTCAAGTTAATACATTTCTTTGGACAATACTCTAAGTTTTATAATGTAATATTACATGCTTGTAAGCCGATTTCCAAATTCTGAACTTGAACATCTTTACATGTGTCTAGACAACATATCGGCAATGATATTATCTTTCCCTTTAACATGAACTATTTCAACGTCAAACTCTTGGAGTATAAGACTCCATCTGAGTAGTCTCTGGTTTTGATTTTTCATCTTCTGGATGAAAACTAAGGGATTGTGGTCAGTGTACACCGTGGTGGTTTTGGCCGGAGCATTTAAATAAACCTTGAAGTGCTCCAGTGACAAAATAAGAGCGAGACATTCTTTCTCGATGGTGGAGTAGTTCTTTTGTTGTTTGTTCAACTTTCTTGAAAAATAACACACTGGATGATTGATATTTTGATCATCCTCCTGTATCAAAACGGATCCAATTCCTTTGTCACTTGCATCAACAAATAGCTTAAAAGGCTTGGTGAAATCTGGAGCTTTCAGAACAGGTTCGGTCGCTAGCATACCTTTTACTAGCTGAAATGCCTGATTACACTCCTCTGTCCAAATAAACTTGTCTTTCTTGCCAAGCAAATTGGTCAGTGGGGCGACTACATCCGAGAAATTTTTACAAAATTTTCGGTAATAGCCAGACATACCGAGAAAACGCATTAAATCTTTCTTGTTGGCTGGCCGAGGAAAATTAAGAATCGCCTTAACTTTAGGCTGGACAGGTTTGATTTCGCCTTGGCCAATAACGTGACCCAAGAAAGTAACCTTAGCCTTAACTAATTGGCTTTTCACAAGGTTCACTGATAACTTCACCTCAGTTAATCTATTAAACAGAGCACGAATATTTTCTATGTGCTCGCTCCAAGAATCATTAAATAAAACAATATCGTCAATATACACTTCTGTGTTCGGTAAATCTTTAGTTACATTATTCATCATCCTTTGAAAGGTGGCAGGGGCATTTTTCAATCCGAAAGGGAGGACCCTGTATTGATATAAACCTTGAGGGGTCACAAAAGCAGAAATCTGTTTGGCATGAGGAGTAAGAGGGACCTGCCAATATCCCTTTAACAAGTCAAAAGTAGTTACAAATTTGGCAGTGCCGATGCGATCAATGCAATCATCCACTCGAGGCAGAGGATAGGTATCAGACTTTGACACCGAGTTCACCTTTCTGAAATCTGTACAAAATCGAAATGAGGAATCTGATTTAGGAACCAAAATACATGGTGAACTCCAATTACTGTCACTTTCCTCGATAATATTATTCTCTTTCATATATTTAAGCTCCTCGTTCATTTGTAACTGCTTAAATGGCCCCACTCTATAAGGATGCTGTTTAATGGGCGTGGCATCTCCTACATCAATATCATGAAAAGCAGCATTAGTCTGACCAGGAACATCAGGAAACAAATGCGAATACTCTTGTATTACATTACTTATTTCTGATTGTTGGTCAGAAGTCAAATGGCTTAACTTGTCACTCAAGTTTGACAACACTTGTGAATTTTTCAACCTGAAACCGGCATGTGGAACGTCGGTGGGTTGTTCAACCTCGTTTTCCGAAGGATTTACAATCTCGGCATTTACATTACAAACAGGGGCAGTTTTTCCCTTTTTGTTCTGCTCAAGAGCTCTCTCATGATACTGTTTGATCATATTAATGTGAACAACTCTTTTTTGCTTACGCCTATCAGGTGTACAGATTAAGTAATCTACATTATTAATCTTACGTTCAATGACATACGGTCCACTATAACGAGCTTGCAATGGCTGACCTGGTAATGGTAATAAAACTAAAACCTTTTCCCCAGGGCTGAAGCTACGTTGTTTTGACTTTTTGTCATACCATGTTTTCATTGACTGTTGAGAGGCTTTCATATTAGATTGGGCCAACTCACAAGCTCCATGCAAACGGTCTTTCAACTTCACAATGTAGTTGAGGACGTTATCCTCGGTTTTCTCAGACAACCATTTTTCCTTAATCAGTTTCAATGGTCCTCTTACAGTCCTGCCAAAACTAGCTCAAAAGGACTAAACCCCAGTGATTCTTGTACGACTTCTCGAACTGCGAATAACAGCAAGGGAATTCCTTCATTCCAATCTTTGTTGTTATCGCTACAGTAACTCCTAATCATGGACTTCAGAGTTTGGTGGAAACGCTCTAAAGCTCCCTGACTTTGCGGGTGATACGCACTGGAAGTAACTTGATCGATGCCTAATATGCGTAACTGTTCTTGGAACAATTTGGATGTAAAGTTACTTCCCTGATCACTCTGAATAACCTTTGGTAGTCCAAAACGAGTGAAAAAACCTCTCAGAGCCTCGCCAACTGGTTTAGCCTTGATTGATCTTAATGGAATCGCCTCTGGGTACCTGGTTGAAGCACACATTATCGTTAATAAATACTCATGACCTGATCTTGTTTTGGGCAAGGGCCCTACACAGTCGATAATTACCCTGCTAAATGGTTCTTCAAATGCCGGTATAGGCTGTAACGGTGCACGAGGAGGAACTTGATTAGGTTTCCCAGTCATCTGACAGGTATGACATGTACGGCAAAATTGAGCAACTGAGTTTCGAATACCTGGCCAATAAAAATGTTGCAAAATTCTATCACAGGTTTTGGTGACACCCAAGTGTCCTGAAATAGGAAGTTCATGTGCCAAACTCAGAATATGTGAACGATAACTGGTCGGAACAACTACTTGATACAAGACTTTCCACTCATTATCAGCAGGCACATCTGGCGGTCGCCATTTGCGCATGAGCACACCGGATTTGATAAAGTAACAAACAGGTAAACTACTTGCTTCAGTTTCCGTATGTGCTTGGTTAAATAGAGTCAACAATTCAGGGTCCTTGCTCTGTTCGGATATCAGTTGTTCTCTACTTAAGAAAATGTCGGAGCATACACCTAATTCACTCAAAAAGGCCGAGTCCTTAGTGTTATGAGGAACAGTGTGATTCTCAACATTTGAAGAATTGTAACAATCCTTTTCAAGAGAAATCTGAGAGACTTCTTCTGGTAGACTAGACATGAAAGTCTCGGAAATGTCAACGTCTACAGTATGATCTGTTGGTGCCTTACATTTACTACTCATAGATCGGGTAGTCACACAAGTAGGAAAGATTCCAGGGAATTCTTGTTCTAATGTTGCAGTGTTGTCGCAACATGGCACACTAGTCATACAAGGTTCTACAACTACTTTAGTACCAGCCACTTCATTACCCAGCAGTAGTGTAATACCATCTAGCCCAGAGGGCAATTTGGGGGTAACACCAATGGTCACAGGACCAGAAACTATGTCTGACTGTAAATACAAACGATGGAGAGGCACATCCAATGATTCACCGTTTATACCCATAATAGACACATCTGTGCCTAGAGAAGTCTCTTCAGCTAAAGGAACCTCCCCTTTAAGTAACAAAGACTGGGCGGACCCTGTATCCCGCAAAATTGTTACTGGATATCTTTGCGAACCATGACGCTCATCGAGCATCACAAACCCCTTTGAAATAAAGGGTAGAAACTCCTCTCTAAAGTCAGATGAAGCCCCCTTATTAATCAGCTTGTGTACATTCAAGCTGGCAGCAGGTGTAGTAGTGGTAAAGGCAACAGGTTTGGCTTCAGTTTGGGCCAATTTTTTCTTTCCCAAAGTATAACAATTGGATATGGTATGCCCGAATTTCTTGCAGTACTTACATTGTACCGGTTTGGTCGAGTCAACTGTGGTTTTGTTTGTCGACTCTTTGGAACTTGCGTCGGAACCCGATTGTGATTTTGTCACAAGCTTTGACCTATTATCGGAGGTTGGTTTAGATTGACCAAAGGTTTTGTGGTCTTTCTTCCGATCAATATGTTCACTGTGAGTGAAGTTAGTTTTGTGTGTCAGGACGTAATCGTCAGCTAGCACAGCTGCTTTCTCCAACTCGTCAACCTTTTGCTCTTCTAAGTGGGCTTTAACAGCATAAGGCATACTACCTTTGAATTCCTCCAAAAGAATGAGCTGTTGTAACTTATCAAAATCTTTGCCAACTTTGCACGATCTACACCACTTATCGAACAAGACCTTTTTCTCGTGAGCAAATTCAACATAGGTTTCGTTCTCTTGTTTTCGTTTTTCACGAAACTTCTGACGATAGGCCTCGGGCACAAGCTCGTAGGCTTTTAAAATGGCGGCCTTGACCAAATCATAATCGGTACATTCATCGACAGAAAAGGTTGAATAAACCTCCTGTGCCTTACCAACTAATACACTCTGCAAAAGTAGTGTTCGCATATCTTTTGGCCACTCTAACCTATCGGCCACTTTTTCAAAGTGGGCGAAGTATTTGTCCACATCTTTCTCCTTAAAAGGAGGCACTAGTTTGATGAATTTGGTTGGATCAAATTTCTTTGCAGAAACGGAGTCTTTTTGCTCCGTGGGTTGTTTCTGTTTAAGATGGAATAATTCTAGCTCCATGTGCATTTTCTTAGTTTGTTCCATCTGAATTTCCAACTCCAACTGTTTTAATTTGATAGCCGTTTCATCAGAGTGACCACTAACATCTACTTCATGTTTTCCTTCAAGCACTGGCTCTTCCAACATGCCTTCATCAACAAAATATTCTAAAATAACTGCTCGAATATCAGCTTTTTTCATGCTTGTAGCTACCGTTATCTTGTAGTGCTTAGCAACTTCAAACAAATCGGATCTTTTCAGACAAGTCACTTTGTCCTCCGAGGGACTCCCTTCAAAATTGGCAACAAAGTTTTGAATGGAAAATTTCTGTGCCATGTTAATAGTTGCTGGTTAAACTATGAAGAATAGTTCTCTAGACTTTGTCAAGTGAAATTAAAGTAATTTTAATGGCTTGGCAGTTCGCTGAATTTTTTTTCAGTTCATTTCCCGGACCAGCCCCCAATTCTGTTACGTGCGACTAATTCAAAAGAACCAAAACGAAGTAGGGCACGACAGAGACGAACATGACAGCATAGAGTAGGAAACCAGCAACTATATTTACAGAAATTTATTCAGTTTACATACTAAAAATAATAAAGCAGTTTAAATCTAGGTTTCTATTTGTTTATACAATTAAATAATTACTTATAGGTTGTTGTCGAGGACTTGATTGGGTGCATGCTGTCAAGTTGACTATCGGTATTCTGTTGTGGAGGGGCAACTCAGGCACGGCTGGCTGAAGCACTGGCTGGTGCACCGGGTTGGTCTGATCCAGGTCATCTGGGGTGAGCCTCGGAACCGGTCTGGTCCCAGGCCATCTAGGTAGAGCCTCAGAACCAGTCTGGTCCTAGGCCATCTAGGAAGAGCCGCAAAACCGGTTGGTTTGGGCCATCAACTTGAAGGAGAGAGAGTACAGCGGTGACTCGCTGTCTCTACATGCAATGCATGTGGCAAGCCGTCACCTTGAAGGAGAAGAGTAAAGCGGTGACTTGCTGTATCTGCAGGCAGTGTATAGCTGTAGGGCCAATTGGACATTGGCCGGAGTGATGAAGGTTGGCGACACCCATCAAATGAAAAAAAGAACAGAGCCCCTGGCTGAACGGGTGGCTGTGGTGTGATGAGTGCACCCAAGCATGGTACAACCCACTTCTTAAATACATGTGCACCCAGCTAATAATAAAAGAGCCATTACATAACCGGTCAGCCCACTGGGCAACATCTTGACAAAAGAATACTGGGTATAAAGCACAATACATGGGGTCTGCTGCAGAACAGGTTAGACTTACAGTACCACAAATGTCTAAAGAAAGAATTAAATCAAAAACAGCAGGCGAATTATAAAGGAAGAAATGTCCCATCTGTAACAGATACCATTAATCATTTATTGTAAAAATACCAAACTCTGAAGTGTTCTGGGTTTGGGATTCGATGACTCATTGAGAAATGTGTTTAAAAGTCAGATTCTTTACCATGAAGATAACCTCATTGCATGGTCCTTTGAAATACATCAGGGGGTTTGGCTGAAAGATTTACATGCAGGATGATGAAATGATTTTTTTCTGGGCAAAACGTCTGATTCATACAAAAAGGCTGATTCATACTGGTAATTGGTCTGAAAGTTTGAAGGCAAATTTGACATCGGGATTAAGATCAAATGTTTGCTCTGCAAATCTGCAAAAGTTCAACACATTTCAAATGAGGCAAACTTAGCAGCAAATGTTTTGTCACGTCAAATCACTCTGTTTTTGCGTTTGCCTGTAGTGAGAACGGGCCTTTAGAACTTACATGTAAGAGTTACATGTACATGTATGTACATGTACATGTAAACATTTGAAACGATTCAGTACTGTTCAGTTTGTTTTGGTTTTCCTACAGCAGGATGAAATACATGTATCTGAGATGCTGACTTCTCCAAGGTGACTGTTGCAACTCCGACACACCGCCCATCCCTCAAAACCCTAACGGAGGGAGGCCAAGATGAGTGGCAATGTCAGCCAGCGGCCGAACATTCTCCATCTGGCCGAGAGGACGTCGATGCCAGTGAAGAAGCCCGTCCGCGCCCCCATGCCCAAGAAGAGGAGCAAGGGAGTGCCCCTCTCAGAGCGGGTAAGTGACTTCAGTTGGACCACCAATGCTGTGCATCTATACATGTATGCGTATATTTGCATGTAGGTACAATGTACATGTGCGTGCATTGGGATGTGACCTCTTTGAAAATGAGTCACAAGTCAAAGCCACTTATAGAGTGAGGAGCCTTTTGAACAGCGTAAACCAGTAACAAACCTTAGTGTTTTTCATCTATGTGTGTACACGTATATGTACATGTGATGTCCATTTTTATCAGGATTCTTTGCACTTAGTGAATACAAAACAAGGAACTTAGTGTGCTCTTAAGTACTAAAACTCAAAAGTGGCTCTGGTGCCATCTGAGTCATTTTCACAGACTTGGGGCCCATCTGTTGTTTTTTTCACACCAGTGGCTGGCGAAATGTACATACATGTACATGGTTGGCCATTAGTGTAAAAAAAAAGAGTAATTGTCACAGTGTTACAAAAGCCCCAAAACTATAAATATTAAATACCCTGCGGCTGTTAAATACTTCTTTGGCTTCAGTTGGAGTAATTTAATGTGTGTTAACAGCGGTACATGTACATATATGTTATCAGCCATGGATAAACTCTTGAGACCCTTTCAAACTGGTTTGCAGTGTTTGTACATAAATGTATGTAAATAAACATTGTTATCTAATGTGCATCCAGCAGATCTATGATATAGGCGGATCATGTCAGAGGTGGCCTCTGAACAAGATGCTGGGTTGGTAGTTGTTCCTTGAGACAGGGAGCTTAATGTTGATAAACATTTAAACAAGAATAGAGTTGTGTAGATATCTAGTGAAAGTCTTTTCCATCAGGGAGACTGCCTACATTCAGTACAAAACTTTACCTTTCACAAGGCTCTTTTCCAATGGGTACTTTAGCAGAAGAAAGTGTGGATTCAACCTGTTCACAGCGTTAATTATGGTGTTACAGTTCACCTGGCCACTCCAGAACCAGGTCATTTTTAATCAAAAAACCATACCCCTCCATCGTTGAGCTGTGGTTATGCAGCAGTGCGTGTGATATATTTACAATAAACATGGCAACCTGAGCTGCTTCTATTAGCAAGCAGTTCTTCCTTTTCTGAAGATATATGTGTTTTGAATGGAAATACATGTATGTTTATTTACATGAAGCATAGTTGAACATTTCACAAGAAACATGTATCCAAAAACCAATGTCACGCTCACATCAGATTATACTGAATATTAAACATGCAGAGTTATTCAGTGTTTTACATACTGTACATGTGTACGGGTACCTGTGCTGTTAAGCAGGGTTTCCCATATGGTATTGACAGACTGATAAGCATGAGGGGCCCAAAACTTTTTGAAAATATCAAACTGCCCCGCAAATGCACATTGCCTAGTGTGCTAACAGGGCATGTAAATGGAATGGCTATTGAATTCCATACATGTACAATACACGCATGCAGTCATACAAAATGGAGGGTAGTGTACAGGTACACATGCATGTACATGTATACATGTACTTGTAAATATCGAATAATTCTGGTTGCGTTCAAATGTTTTAAAGGCATCAGTATATTGAATTCAACTAGTTCTTCCTCTCAAAGACCCAAAGAATTTAAGGTTTCTTTTTAAAACGTGATTTATTTTATTGATTTTTAAAATTCTTTTAAAGCGATTTAAATCATGATTTAAATCAATGATTAAAATCGTTTGATTTAAATCAAACAACCTTGTTTCTCATGGTATGGTAAACTGTACGTTTGGTACTCGATCCATTCGAGTACTCGAGTCATTCTGTGGCCTTCTTTGCCAGGCAGAATAATCTGAACAAGAATTGCTCCTCAAAATTCAATTTCTGTTATGCACATGTGTTAGTTTTCTTTGATAAGGTGGGTTGCTTCAAAGTATGTGGGGAAACCCTGACACTTACATGTACATTAGTGTATGCACATATTTGTTGGTGAAGCAAGTACGCCAGTTTGCTTTGCACATACAGGTGTCATACATGATGTACATGTACTGTACAGTGACTTCTGCATACTCCGTACATTGTATCGTGATGACTGGACTTACTGTAGATAGGACACTTGTTATTTCAGGTAACCCTGGAGCGAGTGCTTGGCTTGACAGTTCGAGACAACAGAACCTTTGCCTGTAACCCAACCACAGGCCTGGTGGTCTATCCAGCAGGGTAAGTCACTCGGATGTTGATTCCTTTGAACAGAACTTTCCCCCTTGATGTCATTTGTAATCATTTGAAATACCGGTACATCAACTGAAACTGGGGACCTGAATGTGAAGCACTGTGATTTATACCACAGTCGCTAAATCAGCACATACTGGTACAAGTTTATGACACGTCCATTGAATTTTACATTGTACAGTGTATATTATTAAATTATAGTTGAGTCCTAGCACATGTTGAAGATTATAGTTGACTCATACCACATGCTGAAGATTACAGATCCAGAACTAACCATTGTACATATGTATGCATGTATATGTGTAAATTGGAGTTTTTACTCTATTGTTTACGTAATCAGTTGTGCTACTTTTTGACAATGAATCTTTCAGTTTTGATAAGATACTTTAACGTAGGTACGTGCATGCAAAAATTCTGAAGCTAAGAGACTGAAATAAATAAATAAATGAATGAAGTCCGAACTTGTCAGAAAATTGCTATTGGCTAAACTCGTTTCCAAAAGCATGACTTCAGACGGTGAGTGAATAATTGTAACTTGCTGTATTAAAATGAACCTCAATGGAATG
This sequence comes from Acanthaster planci, assembly GCF_054643075.1. Lineage (NCBI taxonomy): Eukaryota > Metazoa > Echinodermata > Asteroidea > Valvatida > Acanthasteridae > Acanthaster > Acanthaster planci. Next base: position 19,224,732 of record NC_141777.1, read on the forward strand.
TTTCTTGAGGATTGCTACCGGTACATTACCAGTATGTGTTCGGTAGTTCCATTAGTCCTTTCTGGTTAATTCATGGAAAGTTGACTTTACGTGTACCTTAACTGGTAGCTTCAATTTCTGGAAGCAGCCATTCTATCAATTGAAACCTGAAGCTGCTGTTGAATGGATTCATTAACCAAAAAGTTAGCTACACTGTATTTAAATTAACTTGTTCCGGGTAGTCTTTTTGGTGCATAATGTACATGTATGTTGTGCCTGGCATACATTACGACTTAGTATTTAATGCAAGTTCAGGTACATGTACATGTACCGGTACCTGTCTACATAACCGGTACCATACAAGTGGCACATGTAGGTAGGTGCACATGTAGTGCACTAACATGTTACATGTATGATGTACATGTATGTACATTGTACCTACAATTGTACATGCGGTTACATAATGACTCCAGCCAGCTGGCCCGTATCTTGTTTACAAACTGCATGTATGTGTACATGTACATGTACTTTTACAGTGTGCATGTACATGTAGGTACAATGTATGTAGTGGAGTTCTATAGATGTGACACATTCAACCCAGTAGCACTTACTAGAATGTGTACCAGTGGTTTCTGCTTTCTGGTTGTTTTGGCTCTACACAGAAGCATATCGTACTGTACAATGTATCTGTATTGGCCCAGAGAAGTTGAGAGGACACAGGAACACAGATTTTGGGTATGCTTCAGCCTTCTTCGCCGAGCGTTTATTCCAGCCGCAACTTGAAACAACAAATACAAATGTTCTGGATTTACAGGAATTGCTATGGGGCCCCAGAAACACCTTGAATGATACACAAGTAAAGGCAACCATAATACATGTAGCTATTATCAAAGTACACAGTGCTAACAACGTAGCACCACAATAATGGAGAACTTCTCCATAGCGTCACGAGCAAGAGACGCTGAGTTTAATGACGCAAAGTAACGGGCAAGAAACGCCAGATCTTGTAATGCATGTGTAACGGGCAAGAGATGCCGAAACTCTAACACATAGATAATGGGCAAGAGACGCCGGACCTTTAACTGGTGGCCAGTAACCGAGAGACTGTGTGTGCAGCAAGTCGCCAGAATGTTTGCCCCCATCCCGACCCCCCAAGGTACGGGGGGCCCGCGGGGGGAGAGGCCACCCCGCGACTGGGGCTTTTATGCCCAGAACAGGACATGACTTGTGCAGCCAATGGTCAGCGGCCAGGAGGTTTAACCCTGAAGGGATCGCGGGTCTCAGGACCTGCTCACCCAGGCCTATCAGAGGGACCGAGCACCCCTCCCTGTCATCTTGAATGCCCAAATGCTACTCTTGAAGGGAGCCCTGCCGGTGCCTGTATGCGTGCTGTTTGAGCAGCCAACGATGAGCGGCCAGGAGCCCTGCTGCCGCCCCTAGGACTGGCCCGGCATTTCCTGCCAGTGCATGCAAATAAAACAAGGTGGGATCCACCTCTAGTGCGGAGGGTGTTTTTTTTTTTTTTTTTTTTTTTTTTATATATATAATTGTACGCGCTCGGCGAAAGAGGAGAAGTGTGGCGAATGCGCCAAAACAACCAGCCAGAGTGACGTGTGCACCGTCTGATTGGTTGGGGTGCAGCCGTTGTTGGAAATGGGCCAAAGCCACACGCGCAGCATAAGCAACTCCGCTGGTATCATGAACGCTCTCACCCCTCTGGCCCAAAGGGGGTTCCCCGGAGACAGGCTCCTGGGAACCGTATTACCTGTACATTTGTGAGATATTACAGGCACATCAAGTACAGCGTCTTTTTTTTCACAGGTCAGTAAGTTTGCTTGTTGTACACCTGTATGCTGTAACTCTGTCATTATTCATAAGAAGTGCACTGGTTTACATGAAGTGTGAACTGAAGTGTTAAACACACTGATCAGCAAAGATTTTGCTCCTGCTTTGCACATGTACATGCATGTACTACTTACATGTATGTACATGTAACACAGCCGACTCTAAATGATGCATTCAGTGACTGATGTTTAATGCTCAGTGTACAGGAGTTTCGTTGTGTACAGAACCTACATGTACCTAGTACTGTAGATGCCCATCTGTAATGTTTATCCCAATCTACATGACAGGTACATGTTCATAGACCACATGTGCACTGTATGTATGTGTACATGTACGTACGTATGTATGGACCATTAATAGGCGTGCACCAAGACATCATTGCTAAATCTCAAAACAAATGAATAAACTTGTGGAAGAGACTTCACCCTTCCTGTACCTGCAGCAATTGAAAGCTAACCACATTTTTGTAACTTGGTTTTTTTTTACATTCTTGCTGGTGAAGGGTGAGGCATCCAACCACGAGTAGGAGTCGTGTGGTCGTGTTTAATCATTCCCAAGCTTGATATTTTCATTCAAGTGATTATTATGACTTAAGGGTAGGCAGGGCTGTCCAATTAAGGCATTGGTGGTTTGTTAATCCATGGCAGGTGACCCAGATCCTACCGGGAGTTTGGGTCGAGCAGAGAGCGTCAGTTCACCAGCAGACAGGCATCTGAGTGCTCCTTGTAGGCCAAACAATTAAAAGGGGAAAAAAATTCAATAAAGAGTCACATACTGCTAATCAAATCCCCTGGAGTGTACACGTACTGGTGTGAAATCTGGTTAAATTGAAAATCTGAGGAAAGAAGAAAGTCCAGAGAATACCGAGGATACACAGGACAAGAAGCTTGGAATGTGCAGTTTACACAGTGCGGCTGCAGCCTTGTACAGTACATGTACATACATGTACAGGTACCGGTGGGCCTATACTGTGCATTTTTACTGCAAACATACACTGTAAGCCCTCAGGGGAGACACATACAGTGTAAGCATTGTACAGTACACAGTGTATGTAACTGATGAGACCTCCGGCACACAAACATTTAACAATACCAGAATGAAACTGTTGATTCAAAACAGATTTAGCAAAATCTGTTGTAAATTGCATTGTATATGTCTGTATTAGCTGTGCATACACATGTAACAACATTTATTGTACAATGTACATGTATGTGTATCCGTGTATGGTACATGTACTATACATGTACAAGTTTGTCTACCACTACATTTCACTACGTAGACGGATATAGAGGGGGTCTGGACCCCCCCTTTGGGAAATCTATTTTCCTGATATGTTCCAGAAAGTAGGCCCTAACTGGACAGCAGGAAATTACTATTTCAGTGTCGGTTATTACCCTTGCAATTTGCCAAAAAGACTTGCTATTGTCCAAATATCATAAGGTTTTTCACGGCAAATAATTTCCACAACCAGATCATCAAAATGCTGCAGCGGTGCCCATCTTATCTATCCGACTTCAACAATCGAATCGCTCTCAGCCAGCCGTCTGTTGGTATGGTTGCCGTCCCCAACATGCGTAACTAGAATCTATAGAGGATGTACATGTAGGAGGCTCCAGAGAAGTTGTCATTCAGAAATATCCAGAAATTATCCTGCCACATATGTACATGTACCAGTACATATGATACTCATTTTAGTTGAAAGATGAATGCTGGCGAGCTTTTTTCAGTGGTCGGTACTGAGGTTTGCCTGGTTCTGCAAAACTGTGCCAGTTCTGTAACTAGCGCTATCTGTATGGCAGGTCATGTTTTTCCGACCCTTACGGCTGTGCATCTCTTGCACACAGACAGCGCGCATTGAGCTTTAAATAAGATTCGTAATTGAAAATTAAATCAATCTTTGCTGGGCATTTGTTTGAAACAACTGGTAAATGTGATCAAAATTGCCTAAGATTGCACCATAGAGTATTTAGAATCCAAAATTTTCTGAGGCCTTTAAGCGGGCCCTGGACCCATGCTGATAGGAGCTTTGCGCTACGCCTTTTCATAAGGACACTGAGATTATTGAGCCCCTTGATTTTGTGAGTCAGTTCTCGGGCACATTTCCATAATGGCACAACCCACTACCAACTTCAGGCAGTCTGTTGATGCCCTTGATTTCAATTTTTTGTATTATGAAAAAATATCTCTTGATCAAAGAAAATCCAAACGTGCAAGGGCATGTATACTGCAGTTCGTATGAAAAGTTACCTAGAATTCGGGAACTGTCACACTAACTCTATCTGGGTTACATTTGTCTAAATTTAAGTATAGATTCTGAGCAGTGAAAATATTTTGGCTGGTAACATTAAGGGTACGATACGACAACTAAGGCTGTTTTTCGACAGTTGCAAAATTTGTTCAGACCATTCAATTTTACCATTCTAATCCTATTTTTATTATCAACTTTAGGGATAAGACGACGTATTTTAGATCATAATTGATCTATACAGGAAGTTAATTCGTAATTTCTGTTTAAACCACACAAATACTCTCGAAAAAATATTTAAGGTATGGGAAAAGGGCTAAAAAAACCTTGAAATGCACATTGTATGTAACAAAATATGTATGTAAGTCCTTCGTTGGACCCCCCTTTTGAAAATCCTGGATCCGCCCCTGCACTTCTACATGTAAATTACAATTCACTGTACAACATTTGGCTCCAGTATATCTTGTGATAATTTTCTTTGTTCATGGACACTTGGTCATGTAATTTGCAACATGGCATCTGTTCGCAAGAAACGATCAAGTTCATAGGATAAACGAAGTAACTGCTTGCACATCGCCAGGGAGTCTAATTGCTGCTCGCTGCAGGGAACCCGTGCTAGGACACACACCATCTGCCGTCCACATGCATCTGCCCCTCCGCCTGAAATTGTTTGCTCTTCAAGCAACTCAGTGTCTGGCTTTAGCCATTCACACTTCCTTTGTGCTCACCCGTGGTATAAATTATGCTCATTTTCACTAGCCAGTTAAGACTGTTGGAAATTACCCCTGTAATACCGCTACCATAAAAAATGAGTGCACCGTGTGCTTATGGTTTGATTTTTATGGCAAAATCAATGACGCGTCTGAAAACAGAATTGATTTTGATCAAGGCCAGCTCATGTACCGATATTGTGCAACATTAATTAATGTCGTGCCGCAAAGCAACTTCCTTTGAAAAGTTGTGCCAAGATTTGGAAACCTCTACAGTTGTTTTTGCCTGTTTTAAATGGCCAATTTTAACCCGCAGTCTGCAAAATGATTGAATAAAATTACATGTAAGCTTCTTTCTTAAATTACTGGTACATTGTACATATACATGTAGCATTACTTTATTTAATAAAACCGACACAAAAAATCACACACACATCATACATATACATGTATAAAGGCCCGTGTGCAGCATGTCTTCAAACGATTTTTAAGTTTATGCACTTAAAAACAGCTAGCGTTACATACATATATAATTAAAATGATGTCGTGTAATTCTATCAGCCTAAGATCAGAAATGTTACGTTTAGTAATTACATTTACAGCAGTCCATGGATTGATTCCACAGACTAGAGAAAACAAGCTGCCCAACTGCGCACTGTTTGTTGTCATATTTTGTTTTTATCTCTGCTCATTCTGTCAGTGGATTCATTGACAAGTGCTGGCATGAATTATCTTGGCTCGTTAGGCGCTGGCCAAAGCCTGACCATATTGGGTAATTGTTATGACATGTCACAAGCAGCTCAGTCTCCACACCTCTAATTGACCCACGCCCTGGTAGAGAGAATGCACTCACTATGTGTGACCTCACATTCCCAGGTTGGTCAGTCTTGCAGGAATGGCGAGATGGCGCAACATTAATCTTTGGATGGATTGTATACCCTACATGTACATGTACAGTGTGTTGTACCAGTATATGTGTATGATATGAAGTGGCTTTGAATCGTTTGCTAATGCCCTTGCCACTCGGCTCTCATTCTGACATTTTTTAAAGGATAAGCATTCCTCAAGTGTTAATTTGCGTTTGCTGAATCCGGTTATTGAATTCACAATGTCAGCCTTGCAGTATTAAAGGCAGGGAGCGGATACACACATGAACAATACCGTAGTGGCACAGCGCATATACCGGTACCAGTAACAGGAATGAACTGCAAAAACTATAAAAGTAAAAGCCTCATTCCCATCATCATGGGCATCGTGGTGAAGAGGCATAGTAGGCTGAGGTGGTTTGGTCATGTGGAGAGAAGGGATGATACCAACTGGGTCGAGAGGTGTGCCAAAGTTGTGGATGGCCCCCAGCTTTCCGTTGGCCCACTGCGCAAGACGTGGTAGAGCTTTGTGTCAGATGATCAATGATAAAATTCAAATGCTGAGTAAATACTGGTGCATTAGCTACGCAGCTGTTATTGATTATTGGTGTTATTTAATGTGAAACACAACTTGAAATGCACTGGTGCATTTCAAGTTGCCACTTACATGGACATACATGTACCAATTTATACAGGTACATGTAGGCCTATAAATATATGTAATGGTGCTGGTACTAACTGCCTGTACCTGTGCATGTACATGAACATTGTATATAAATTTCTAAGAGGTTCCATTTGTGACACAGTAGATCTTAAGCTGCTCGTACAGGGGGAATGGTTATGGTACATGTACATAATACCCTGCAGTAGGCCTGTGTTTACTATGTACATGTATTATAAAGCCGTTATTATTGAATGTGGGATGGGAAAATCGGCTTCTGAAGATTTCTTTTAATCTTAGTAAAAAAAAAACGAGGATGACACATGCATTAGCACTGTGAATTTCAAAGTGCTTCAGCGTCACCAAGTACGTGCTCATACTTAAATTTTGTGGTGGAACATCACTTAACCAACAAAAGGGAAATAGTATTACATTTCAATTTCAATTCAAAATGAAAGATGTTGCCGTTGTATGGTACATTATGCCGGTACCAGCGGTACGTGTACGGATAAAAAGAAGTGGAGATGTCAAAATATAGAAGAAAAAACTGCAGATTGGCATTGGCTGTTGGAATGGGAAGTCACTGTCTCCCCTATTACCATGCCATAAATTCAGATTTTTAGGGGGAATGATGGAAGTGGTTGGGACTGGTTCCCCTTGACACATTTCATTGAAGGAATGGGAAAACAGCAGCTTGCACATACATGTAGTAGCTGTACTCATTTGTACAGTTTTGAAAGGCCCATTAATGTGTAGAGACTAGTGCTCATGAGCACCTCCATTTGTATGAATTCACAACAGCATCAATTCGGCCATTTCACTATAGTGCGCCACCTAGAGTTTACAATGTGTTGGCCAATCACAGTGCGCAAAATTTGTCGACCCAATGCACATTTAGAAAGGGTTGACAAATTTCACGCATTGTGATTGGCCAATGTGTTGCAAACTCTTGGTGGCGCACTGTTGTGAATCGCCCGTATTGGGAGGATTAGTATTGCACATGTAGATGTCAATAAAACCTTCCTTTTTATGAGATTTCTGTGTTTTGGGCAACTGATTTCTCCCTTGCAGTGCCACAGTTGGGAGATTTTTACTGCACCTGTAGGTGCTGTTTGTTTCAGTAGATGGTGGGGGGTGGTCGTTAGCAGCTATCAGCCTTGGATCAGCCTGCAGCTTGCAAAATGACTTCAGTGACGCACTTCAGTGCAATTTCATACAGAGCCGACCATATGAATCAGTTGTGGGATGACCTCGTTATTCCCTTTTTTACCTTTTCTTGACATCAGTTGTCATTCATAGAAACCAAGGTGCTTTGCTCTGTGGTATGACAAGTGGTATTGAACAAAAGCTGGCACTGTTACAGTGCTTTGAATGAGGAAAAGGTTGCTGGCATTTTTAGTGGTTTATGAATTCCTGAGTAGCCTACTCTCCCTGTAATTGAATGCCAGGACATCTGGTGTATGGAGTGTGCACTGCCCTTCTGATCCTCACTACTACTGTACTGGGTGGTCTGCCCTTGGGCAAGGAAAAAACGCCTGTCCAGCTATCAGGCATGGCTGTCCCCTTGATCTCCTAAGATCCCCAAGGACCTCTCTGGAGCTGAGTGACCTGAGAAGAAGGCCAATGCACTATCAGGGGGTTGCTGTTTGCCAAGAAACTTTGATGTGGTTCAAGTGTTCCATTTGCATGATTCAGTTAAAAAGTAGTGATTCTTTAAACCGTAGCCACTTTGCAATCAATTAACACCTCATCTTTATTCATGCTTCCTATACAAAGAACACAAGTAACAGTACTTTGTACATAAGTTTCACATACAGTACGGTACCAGTATCAAGTACTCAGAATTATCTTTTTCCGTCTCAACTGTGATTTGTTTGAAAACCTAGCCTTTTAAGTCATGCTTAAAAATGGACAGAGATCTGGCAACAGTAATGGATTGAATTGAAGGTGATTATTGTGAGCACTGGCTTCGCCACAGCAAGGTTGTGTTAGTGGTACCAGCAAAATCCTTGCAACATTGCTTGGTAACCACACATTCATTGTTTCTTTACGTACATGTACATGAACAGTGTATGCGTGTAACAGTTCACACATTGCTGGTACTGGTACATGTACAGGCCTATGAATCACTGAAAGCTACGGTAGCACTGCCTGCACCATTCAGTGTACAGTGTATCACCATGGAAACATTGAACTGGGTACTGCAGGGTACAGTACATACATACATGTACATGTAAATCACAGTATCACATTATGCCATGCACTCTGAAACTAACAGCATACATGTACACTACATAATGATGAAGTGTGACATGTATTGTCACACACAGCATCGTAGTCAACCAGTACACGTACATGCATTGTCAAATTGGTACATCTTAGATTATGTCTCAGTAATATCTGTGTCACATCACATTAGTTACGGTACCGTACAAGAACGTGTAGGTTGAACATGGGTCTGTCAAAAAGTTCCCATCTGTGCAATGTGTGTATTTGTCCAGACATTGCAGTGTTCATGTACACAAATTGTGTCCTTGTTGGATATGATTGCAAATGTGGAATGAGATGAGTTTACCACTAAATAATGCCATTTTTTCTCTAAGTTGGTGATAGTGCCCAAAGCAGCCAAAAGCATGATAACTGTATTGCAGATGTTATCAAGATAAGCATTTTGGTTTGAACATGTCTGCTATTTTTAAATTGACCTCTAATATTTTGAAATTATCTGCAAACGAGGCTCGTCAAAGATAAGTTCGCCAAAAGCAAAGTTCTGTTAGAACTAGATTGTGTACAAGCCAAACATGGAGATACATTTCAGATTTCTTTCTTTTGTCCTTCGGCTCTGTCAATCCTTATCCTGTGTGTCAAGAGCATTCATCGATCAAAGTGATTGTTTGCAACCCGTCACAAATCAAGGGAGGTTTTTAATACAGAGAATACAGGTTTGATGACTCAATCTCTGGTCTGCGATTATAATGAGCGAGGAAGGAGAATGGTTGGGAGGGGGGAAGTGGAGGTGAAACCAAATTAACATAAATGTACATGTAGGTGCCGCCTACAGTACATGTCGAGTACACTGTATTATCAAAGATCCTGTGGTAGCAATAAAACATGGGTAATTTTGAACCTCATATATACATACATGTACAGGGTACATGTACATGTGCATGTATACCATGCTGGTGCCCATGTACATGCATGTACAGGTGCTGCACAGTACCTGCTTACATGTACATGTGTATTGCTAGTTACACATGCATACCGGTATGTTGGTTATTGCATACAGCCCACTACATGTGCACGTTTATCATGTGCTGTCTATGACACAGGAGTACATTGTGACATTGCGTCCCTGTCCAAGGCTGGACACTTTCTCTTGTGTTATTCAACACTCATCCTATCAAACTTACTGCATGTACATGTGCATATTGTTCCAAAATCCAACACCTGTTGTATGCTGTGGCATACAATGTATGTATGGACATGTACAGTCGTCCATGTTTAACAGTTGTTCCTTCATAAAGTACATGGATGTGTATGTGATGACATCAACTACATGTACTTGTATACAGTACATGCACTGTACATGTACATCATGCTTAGCAAGTGTTTGTGCAGCATGGTCATGACACCTGTGTTTGACTTGTCATCAGCAACGTACGGTATGATGAGGATGCATGATTCAGTTTTTGTCTGACAGCGGTTTGTAGAGTCATGTGAGAATATTACAGTCACTTGCCATTTTGCCAAGTGAGTACTACACTGAGCAGGCACTGGAAAAGAAAGGAATTTTTTTATGTTTTGGATTGTTCCATTTGTGGCTGTTTATTCTTACCAGAAATACCGGTACGAAATGTTGAAAATTGGGTCTTCATTCTGTCAGTGCCAATTGCACCTGTACAGAATGGCTTTTTGGAAACCTGGGGAATAATGGCACATCGCTGAAGGATTCCCCATCAAAGGCAACAAGAGGACCCACTGGACCAACACAGCCTGCTTTGTCCATCTCAAATAAAAAACACCACGTCCTCCTTTTCAGGCTTTTCCTGAGGGGGAAGGCACTGATCAGTGAAGTGAAAAACCACAGCAAAATAAAGCTATCACTGTGCAGTCACCAACAACAGTACATGTATTTTGAACCCACTCCTTGGACACTCCTTTTTGTATGTGTCATTCCCTGACTGACGGAAAAAACAGTCATCGAAATACATGTGCATTTAGGTTGTCATTAGTATGGAGGATGCTTTTGTTTTACTTGTTTTTGGTTTATTTTGTTGTGGAGTATTTACGTGTCCTGGTACACAAGTATAAAGTTTAGAAATTCTGCATTAGAAATGTACATGAACTAAACCTTTGGTTGCAAAAGGGAAACATGTTTTAGAAAGTAATTACACCTAGACATAGTTTTCAACCTTGTACAAATGACTACTCACCATGCAGAGTACTGTGGTACATGTACATATTACATTATACAATACACATGTTCACATGTACCGGTACGTGCTCATAATATATGATCCAAATACGGCAGAATAAATTTGTTCAATGCATTTGGGATTGTACACATTAGACAAACTGAGTGATGACATATTTGTCAATGTTGTTTGCATCACAAATAATCCCACTAAGTTAAAATTTAAAAGAATGAAATTGAAATTGCATAAGAGAGCAAACACAAATTGCCCGTTCTTATTTCTTATGTAGATCCCGTGAATATATGTAAATTAGGGGAGGCGTGCAGTCACTTTATTTCCTCTTTTAATCGTAAGCTTTTAATTTCAATTTGATCAACTTGTCTTGCCCTTCTCCTTTCTTTAATACTGAACAATGTGCACTTGCAAGGTCTGGTAGTGTGGCTTTCTGCTGCATACAGCTTGTACAGTGCACGCTGTTCTCTGAATGTGAACTTGTGGCACAAATCTCAGTAACAAGTCTGGGTTGACTGTCATGAACACTGCCATCTCCCTGACCTCTACCAAGAAAACTACTGAGTGATAGATCATGTTTGACTGGTGTGCCAGTGATTCCAGCACTTGTGGCAAAGGTTATAGTGCCAACACATACATTTTTTCTGCACCCCCAGCTGTTCAAAATTTGTTGCTTAAGACTGAAGTTTTGCTTTGACTGCCCCTACCTTGAAAAAAAAAATGACTCCTGAAATGCGGTTTGAAAGTAGTCATTTTCAAAATGTTCTTTACTGTACATTGCATCTTTTTTTAAAAATAAATCTGCGAGGACAATTTTTTTCAGTCATAGGATTTCAAACTTCCCTCATTAACCAGGAAAGATCAATTTCACACATTTCACACAATCATCAGATCACATTTACTGGTACATGTACATACCGGTACAGATAGTACTAAAAAAAATTAAGGACCACTTTTCTCAACTTATATTTTTTTTCCAAGTAATTAGTGGGGTCTAGTGCTTTCAGTTTTTGTTTGTCTAGATGGTGTTCTCATTGGAATAAAAAATTTTTTTAAATCAAATGGATATTTTCAGCAGGAAAATATCTCATAAAAAATGTATACACAAAAATAGTGGTCCTTAACTTTTATGAGTAGTGTAGGCCCTACATGTACAGTGTATAGGTACTTTTACTTCTTTTTTTTCTGAGGATATTTCAAAAGAGAAATTGATTGGATCAAACAATTGTAATTTGCCTCTACCATTTCTTGATAAAAGTGGAAAGTAAATTTAAAAAAAAAAATCATTTTGTGTTCAATTCATAAAAGTGGTTGTTTTGTTTATTTTCAGGTGTGTTATAGTGTTGTTCAACCCAAGAAGGAACAAGCAGTCTCACATATTCAGCCATTCGAGGTGAGAAAAAAAGGAAAGCTTCTCATCAACTAACCCCTAAACAGAGAATGTTTTCACCGAAGTTGGCTTCAAGTACATGTACATGTACCTATACATAGTTGGCAAAATGGTTGATACCAGGCTCACTGTGCATGTACATGTGTACGTACCCGTTGTGCATATGTACATTCACTTACTGTACATGAGACACTAATGACCATATATCATTATGGCTTGTGAAATAAGCCAACAAATTCAGGATTTCCTTATTGCATCCACTTTGATATTCCAATTTCCTGTCCCCTGTGAGTTTATGATGACATTAGCTTAACTTCAGTTAACTGCCAGTTGGGGCCGATTTTATGAAATTGTTCAGGCAGAGAAAAATGCTTGCTTAGCACAAAAAGGTTGACCAGCAAAAATGTTATTGATATACATATGTACATGAAGTTCTGATCAACAGGGTTTGGCTGATACCGGTAGTTGTACATATTCCTCTTTAAAGATATTCATAGGGCACCAGTAGCCAGGGACTTGGCACAAAGGTACCGGTACCCTGTACATGTATGTCTGGCCACAACCACATCCTTCCCTGATGCAGCATTTTATCGCTTGGCACAGCTTCTCAGCTGGCTGTCACATGTACATGTATATCTTCATTTATTACACAAAATCTGCTCAGCAGGTGCAACTTTTTCCTCAGATGAGCAGATTTACTCGTTTTTTTATTCTGCCTATAGATAGATGTGTAGCTTCATACCTGAGATCTTTTTACATTTTCAGGATATGTTACATGTATCTTGCGCATTCTCAGGGTGTATCACATATACATGTATTGTGTAATGTCGTGTGGTCTTGTTAACTATGAGGGCAATTCAGTTTACCTTCCGTGTTTACAGTTGATCTTCCAATTGTACACGGATTGGTACCATGCCAGTAGGTGCATGCTAATGTATGTACTGTGCACAACACACATGTACTGGTACATGGTCTTGTGCACAATTTAGTACACCATAAATCAGCTCATTTTAGGGGCAATAGAGAAAGCTTTTTTTCTATACAATCTTCAAACTTACATGAGCCACAGTGACACAGTGTTAATGCACACAATATTTTCCTGTTGTTGTTAAATTCAGTTCGAGTGATACGTGTAAATATAGTGATGGAATTGAAATTTGTAAGTTCATAAGGTGTGACTTTAAGTGATGGCCATTAAATGGCCAAGAAAAGTGTGCTGGAATTCTCATCAGGAAATTTCACAGAAATGTAGTTTGTGTGCTCAATGTACGTGTACAATGTGTGCATGAAGTACATTTAGAAGTGAGCAGTTTCCATGCAAGTCTGATTATGAATCATTTTCGCAAGTGCAGAGAAACTGAATTAAACGGAATTCCTTTTCAGTGTTTCACACCGGTAGTTTTTCTTGTCACATACATGTAATGTAGATGTATCATGCTTTTGCTTGTGAATTATGCTGACTGGCACAGCTGGATCTTTTAGTTTTGTAAAAAATAACCATATTAACCAAAAATGGGAAGTCAATATGGACGAGTCACAGTAGTGCACCTCCAAGAGTTTGCAACGCGTTGGCAAATCACAACGCACACAATCTGTCAATCCTTTAAACGCACATTGAGTCCACAGATTTCGCGCATTGTGATTGGCCAACGCATTGCAAACTCTTGGGGGCACACTTTTGTGAAACTCCCATATTGTCAGCAATCAGGTACATGCATAGCATGCCTATACATGTACATACATTTAAGTTCAGCACATGGTGAATTACTAGTACCAAAATAGTTGTTACTGTTTGCTACATGTTTGACCATCTGCAGGCCTGTATGCAGCACGTACAGCAACAGATTTGTGGCCTATTCCAAGATGAAGCTGATCGTCATCGATAAATTTTGTCTTCTTGAAATTGCAGGAAAACCATAACAGCTCTTGCTATATCTGGCGATGGTAAAAATGTGGTTTCCGGAGAGGTGAGAGAAATTAGGAAATCTTAATTATGATCTGTGTGAAGACGTGTCACTTTCTCACTGTAGTGTGGCATTAGGGATGATTAGAGGACGTTACGTGGGTAGTTTTTAAGGTGCATGTACCAGCATACGTGTACATGTTTTACTGTAAATACTCTCAGCAACTCATTTCATGCTCTTTGGCACGACGATATGCATAAATATAGTTTTTCCTAATTTGATGGCAATGCATACGCAGCTCTAGTATCTAACGGTACGGTTGCAATTAACCTTTATACATGTATGTCATACATTTTATATTTTCCCTCTGTATTTTTCTAGTATGGTCACAAGCCAGCTGTGCGGGTGTGGGATGTTGAGGAGAGAACGCAGTTGGCAGAGTTGCACGGGCACAAATTTGGTATCAACTGTGTGGTAAGCGCATTCATTTTGCCAAGCAGTCCGGGCATACGTGTACATCAGCGTATGCTTGCCCGTAACCATTGCTGTACCTTTATGGGCTCAAGCATAAATAAAAGAGAAAGATTGCTTCGGAGGCAATAAATCAGCTAGACAACTGGATAAATAGTCCCTGCTTATTTGGTGCTGCATGCGGTTTACAGGGCGGATCCTAATTGATGGCAAGACCAAGTTATACCATTGCGTCCTCATTACTTGTGTCGCCAAGGCACCACCACCATCATTCGTCAAAAGTAGCCCCCGTCGCTTCTGTCATATCAGCCAATTGATGTTGGGGACCGCCTCCACGTGATTGCACCAATAATTTGTTTGATGGTTGAGGTGTGAAAGGCGGACGTGATGGAGTGGGGCAGATGTTCCGTCTGGATTTGTTTGTACACGAAGAAGCAGCATCTGGGATATCAGTGGCAGATGATTTGTCTGTCACATTAGGTCTGTGATGTCCTCCTACAATGGGAACATGATGCGGACTGTGTGTGTATGGATGCGGAATGTCAAGGCTGTCATTTTATAGGCTACTACATGTACCACATGCACACATGTACATGTAGGCGGGCTGTGGACATTCATAGTGCATTGCTGCAATTACAGCAATTGTGCCTGTTGATTCCTATTCACTGTGCACTTATTACAGTCAAACCATGACTTTTACCTGAAGCCCGCCGCAGTCATCATAGCAAGAAATACATGTATGTGTACATTTTTGTAACTCACTGACACCTGTACTGCATTTGGAATACAAAAATCAAATGTATACAAGTACAATAGGTTCGGATGAAAAGCATTTTGATTGTCAGCATTTTTCAGGTTAAGTAAATTCTCATCTTTCCCTACATATATGTGTATGTTCTGGTACATGTACTGTACATAAACACATAGGTGTACACATGGTACATGTGCATGTACAAGTGCACGTTACAGGGTGTCACATTGACACTGATACATACAGTGTACATACATGTACATGTACATTTCTTTGAGGGCAGTTTGATCAAAACACTTGCCAGTTATCACACTAACTTGCACGTGTTA
This sequence comes from Acanthaster planci, assembly GCF_054643075.1. NCBI lineage: Eukaryota > Metazoa > Echinodermata > Asteroidea > Valvatida > Acanthasteridae > Acanthaster > Acanthaster planci. Next base: position 19,240,310 of record NC_141777.1, read on the forward strand.
TTGAGGTGCATTTCAATCTCTAGAATTTTGAACTTAATCGTAAACTTTAAAAAAAGGAATAATTGTTCTCTGTCATTGACTCATAATTACTGTACATGTACTGTACCGGTACCACCCAAAATAGTTAAAATCTAGTATTTGATAGATTGACTTACATACATGTGTATATGCACATAAAATTTTAGTTTTCTTTGTAAAAGACTAGTCAAAGTCGGACCACAGAGATGCATGTATGGAGCAGATAGCTTTTTAGAATAGGGATGAGCTTTATATTGGTTTAGAGATACAAGTGTGTACCAGTACATGTACATGTAGTTCTCATATTTCACCTCAATCAAGTGTGGCTTTGGTCCCTTTTGTTAGACACAGCTGGAGATGTCATGTCACATGTTGGTTTTAGTGCAACAGTATTGATTATGACAACACTGATTGTTCACAGTTTTGGTTATTTGGGTCATTCCATGAGGTTTGGGCACAATTTGTGATGGTGTCCTCCTTACCGGTACATGGGTAACTTCTACCACCTGTCATGATCTGTAGAGTAGATCATTTACTCTGTCAAAATAACACACCCCTCTGTATTCAGCCTTGCAAGATGTATAACAATGTCAATTTGGAATCCACATGAAGGGAAATAGCTGTTCTTATTTACAGAGCCCATGTTACAATTGACACCGTCACAAATTGTGCCCCAACTTCATGGATTGACCCATTTACAATTATTTGTTATTAATACTACATGTACATATATGTTCAAGTTGCAGTTAAAACATTTTCCATTAGAAGTTACACATTTTGCCAAGTAGCATTTTAAGTACATACATGTACACATGCAGCATCATCAGAAAGAGAACAACCCAATTATGGCACATACCGGTACAAATAAGGAAAAGAGTTCTTTGGAATATTTAGCCAGTAAAACACACAAGAGCCGGTGTTCCAAAGAGTTTCATGCATTCATAGTTCCAGATTTACATGTACCTACATGGAAATGAAACAATCTCTTACTCCATACAGTTCTCTTGCTGCGTTTATCGGCATCTTGTTTTGAAATTGGTCAATTGAAATGTCACTCCTGTAATAACCCAGTCAAGGGATGTTTGTAGCTATCAGTAGCACTCCTTATCAGAAATTTGTTCAGTTAAATGCTTTTTGTTAAAAAGCCAGTTCAAAATGACTGCAGGTGCCGTACATATATGTGTGCGAGTTCAAATACTTACATGTACATTGTACATGTATGACTGCGTGTAAGAGAAGTACATGTACATGTATGTGACATCACGTACCAGCACCATCAACTAACTGTCAGAATAGCATTTATGAACACAATATCTTTTCCTTGACAACTCGGTGAATTTGCAACTCATTCAGCACTGAAAGAAAAGTTTGTCAGAAAGTGCATCCCAACAATGCAGCGTGGCCAGCCTGGGGGGGGGACACGTGGAGCTTTCTGGCCCGATTGGTAGGGTGAACTCCCCAGTGACAACACGCTGAATGATGGGATGCCAGCCCACTCCACATGGCCCTGATTCATCGACAGATGAGCCTGAATAGGACAGGAATTTGGGGGAGTGTGGTGTACAGGGATGACAGGGATTGGCTTTCATGTTCGTGTACTTGCACTTGAACTTTTGCCCTCAGGATATTGCGAACCTTTCAAAGTTCATTTTAGAGTGAGGGATCGTTCTGGTATATGTACATGTATCTTGGGAACCCGAGTAAACATAAGAGTGAACTGTCATACCATGTTGGGATTAATCAGTTCAGATACATGTAGATGGTTTGTTGCAATGAGTTTGAAAATGTGGTTACTAATTGTTGCATCTTCAATTGCTTTTGCGTTGCTCACTAATAAGCAGGTGCCAAACTCCACAAAACACAAAACCAGTAGAAACATGTATCATTGTGAAAACTTCAAGGTTGATTCATATTTTGAACTTTTTCAAAAGTTATAGCAATATGTCAAGCAGGCACAGTTATATAACAGTAATATATACATGTACATATATGCACATGTAAATTTCAACAGGATTGCCGTACATGTACAGGTATGACATTGTACATGTATGTTGTTGTATGTTGTATGTTATTGTAAGTTGTTGTATGTTGTTGTAAGTTGTTGTATGTTGTTGTAAGTTGCAATACAGTACATTGTACCAGTGCATGTAGGTTTAGGGAAGTTGTTGATTCCATTTTGAGATAAGAAAATACATGTGCTGGAATTTCTTAAAGATATGTTGAACACTGCATTTGGTGAAATCTGACCCCAAAAATCTGACATCAGTTTTTGTCTTCGTTGCTGTTTTCTGATTCAGGCATTTTCACCCAACCTGAAATATGTGGTGTCCGTGGGCGAGGAGCACGACATGGTTGTCAATGTGTGGAACTGGAAGGACGGCAGCAAGCTAGCCGCCGGCAAAATATCCGTCAAGGTAAGGGGTTGAACCTGAAACCATGTCTGTTGAGAATGTGTCTGCCCATTGGTATACAAGTGCTGGTTACAGACCGGATGGATGTGTGAATTCCAGGTCAGAGTTGGACGATGACCTACAGACTGGTATTCCTGGACCTTACAAGTACATTGACACGAACTGTATAATTTTGCATATATATGTACATGTATGTGTGCATTTAGATGTTCACTTGGACAAAATTAATGTCTGCCAATAGAACGTGTTCAGAAAGTCATCACACTTGTTGCTCTTTTGTGGCAGTACATAGATGTACATGTGTGTAGAACTGCAACCTGTTAAATCTATAGTACATGTAGAATCTGTGACAGTGACATTTTGAGACAGACATGTAATGTAATACTGTGAGGTGCAACTTGTACATGCCACATCTTTAGGCTAAGGCACATTCTGGACAAAATGAGATTGCCAATTTTGTCTTCATATTAAACAAGCACGTCCATGGACCTTTTTCCTGTGATGTCAGGATCATGCTGGACCGCGATGTGTTGTGATGGTAATCTACCTATTCAAGATGAACTAGTCAAGCATGCAGCATTCACTTGTACGCTTGAAGCTGCCCATAGGAATATATGCGATTATATAGTGTGGCCGAGGCAGTCCACACGTGGTGGTATTGTTTACATTTACCGTAGTCATGTGGGTGAAAAAGGTCTATATACATTCAATGTACAAGGGTGCAAAAAGTTACATGTATAAGCAGTTTCTGGATATCAATGATTTAGTGTGCTGGTTGCACCAGATACCGGTGCGCCATTCAATTTGCTGTTGTTCCAAGAACATGTACATGTTCAAGGATGCATTGGATTTGGGACTACTACATGTATCCATGTGACCACAGTCTTACACATTGTATAGGCCTACATGTGCATATGTACCTTTTGTTGCATACATACAGATGGACATGTACATGTACATACCCCATTTTTTCCTGCTCAGGTGGCTGGGTTATCTTTTTCTGAAGACGGCAGCCGATTTGTGACTGCGGGGAACCGAAGCATTCGATTTTGGTACATGAGCAGCAAGAGCAAGGTATGCTTGACCTAAGGACAGTAGCATGGCTTTTCCCAGAGGCTTGAGTTCTTCTGCTGTGTTGAATGCCAGTTCATTAAATGTTGAGTTACTGAACCTGTGAAGCTCACGTGATAGAGCATTCCTGTGGAGCTAATGTGGTTTGTCAAACAAAAAACACACGTAGGCAAGGTCATTTGAAAGTGAAGCACCTGACGTCACATCAGCTCAGATATCGTCAGCATATGGTGGCCCTGATAGGGTCGAACTTGTGCAAGCGCGTAAATATTCTCAAATGATGTACATGTACAACACGCATCGTTTTGTACATATGTGTTGCTTAAGCACAAAAAACCTTGCTTAAAAAACAAAGGTTACCATCTCAAAATCTGTGTGATTGTCATACTAACCAAAAGACAGGTAAATACCGTTCCAAACCAATATACATTACATGGAGTTTTGGCTGGTAACCTGATTTGTCCAGCAAGGTTTTATGCTTAAGCAGCTCTATAAAATTGGCCCCAGGCTGGCTCACGACCAAATTTCCTTTGGTTTTTGCCAAAATGTGGCCCAGTCTTACAAAATGACCCTCAAGTTGCCAGAGCTCATAAACATACACATGTACGTTTACCTGTGGGTTCTGAGCCTTCAAAATATCTTACACTGTGGAAATCAGGAGGACCTTATCAACCTGTCCTTTTTGCTAGAGTAGACCCATCCAAATGTGAAGCTGATTAGAGATAAGGGAAATTTGTCGAAGAAAGTCACTGTAATCTAATTTTCTTTTGTTTGATTGATTACAGACGAGAGAAACGTTTCCACTGAACAGCCGTGCCGGCCTCCTAGGAGAGCAGAGAAACAACAACTTCTGTTCAGTGGCCTGTGGGCTCGGTGCTAACCAGGCCAAGACATACGCTGTCACCAAGTCTGGTCTCCTATGTGAGTTCAGCGAGCAGCGACTCTTGGACAAGTGGGTGGAGCTGAGGGTAAGAACACTATCTGGCTGAGCATGTTGTCAAGAGTGACATGTTTCTCACATCCTTTGGGATGAGAGATTTTTTTTTTTATTTTTCACAAGTTTCCTTTCAGAAAAGTAATTTTAAACATCAGATATGACTATCAAGTTTTTGTAAATCTCTTTTGTTAGCTACATGACAGTACTGTAATGACAAAATGAAAGTGTGCTCCAGTGTTATTGGAATGTGTCAAAAAGCAGCAAGAGAATGCCACAGGAATGTAAAGGTGTCTCTCCAAAGACACGGTTATTGTGGGCTTGTTGTCCACACATGTAAGCTGAGAAGGTTCATTTATGGTTCATGTAATTTGTTTGGGAGTGAAACACATTAAAGGAACCAGGAAATGAATTTTTCTCAGAATCACTTTGTGTGTATCTCTGTACTCTTCTTCCGTGTATGAAGACTGTTGGACATCTTTTTTGAGTTATGTGAATTTGAACGGTGCACTTTTTCAAACATTTAAAAATTGACCAAGCATTTCTGGACAAGTAAATCCAGGAAGACATGGTTAAGATTGCACGTTTTCATGTTCAAATTGTGAATCCCAACTTTGCTATCTGGGAACATTTCTGTGAAAAGGTTTTTTGCTGGATTATTGCCATATACTTACACAGCAGTAAATTGCCAAAGAAAATAAAATCTGCCATAGCAGTGGTTAAAAAAATCTAGAAATTTTCTGTGCGTAAATCAGTGCAACATTGAGATTCAATGCCTTGGATGACATCATAGTTCTGCTCACGAATATGCAAACATACATTTGCATGAAAACAAAAAGCATCAAAATATGGGTTAAAATTGCAAAACAAAAATTTAAAATGAGGTTAATTGAAACCCAAAGATGCAATTTCAAGGGTGTTTAGTAAAATTTATAAAAATACTTCTATTTCCTGGTTCCTTTAAAGGGAAGTGAACACAAAACAGAACAAAATATACTTTGGGAAAGACAGCCTGAAACCAACCTTTGAAATCAGCAATAAGCACACAGTTACACTTTCCTTTGACTTCATATTGTGATTTGCACAGGTATGTGTATAGGCACGTTCTTTTCTGATTATTAGTATGAAATGACCTAACCTGACCATTCTTTTCCATTATTCCATGTGCATGTATTAAACCCAGTTTCTCTATGCAACGATACTTTAGCTTCAGAAAAGTTCTAGAAAAATAAACAGATTAGATTAGCAGCAAATTTAGATCTGCAAGCGTTGTAATACTGGTACCATCTCCTCCAAACTGTTGTTAGAAAACAAACTCAAAGTGTTATTTTCTGTGTCCTCTTTTGACTAGACCACAAGTGCTTACTGCATCATCGCAAGTGAAGGGTATCTCTTTGTCGGTTGTGCGGACGGAATCGTTCGCCTGTTCAATGCTTCCACTTTAAACTTTGTTGCAACACTTCCACGGCCGCACTCCTTGGGCGTTAATGTATCCGATGGCATTGACCCAAGGTAAGAAAGAAAAACATTTGTTTTACCAAGGGAAATTGAGCAAGAAACCTCACTAAACAGTGGCTCAAGCCATTGCTGTGAATTGCACTTCATTTCATCAGCTTTTTATGTTGTAAAGTTGTTGTGTTTTTTTGTTTTGAAGTACTTATCAAGAAAGACCAGTCAAGAAACCATGAATTTCGGTAGCTTTGATTAGCGACGGTAAAGCTCTTGTACCATATGGGCATGTGAAACCTACTAGGATTTGCCTACCCTCACTTACCCATAGCATTAATATGGAAAATCTTGGCAAAACAGTGTGGATGCCAACAGAGTTGGCTTTGTGCAGAGTATTCAACAGACCAGAAGTTGCAGTGTTACAGTGCATGCTAAGGTACACTTGCATTACAAAACTTAAAAAACACACACTATCAAGTTTACACAACTTGATAGTCTGAGATTCTACACACTAAATGAAAGAAGTAATTTGAGAAAAGGCTATTGTGCTTATAGTACGATGGACTCTATTTCAACACTGCAGAGACATGTACATGTACCGTAGATACATGTACATGTATGTAATCTAGCATAACCAACAAATACATGTACATTCTGTATTATTGGCAAACTTACAAATTATAGTGTCTGTCTTTGCATTTCACAGTCACATGATAACCCACCGTGAGAATGCAAGATACCCAGCAGCTATTGCAATAACTCATGACGATGTCAGCAAGAAAGTAAGTTTAGAATTTGAGTTAATTATTTTCAGTGTTTGTGTACTGAGTGAGCGTATCCCGCTGTAGAGTGTGAACAATTATCTGGGAATTGGAGGATTGTTGACTTGTTAAGCTTCGGTTGTATGACACTTGGTTTCATGAGCAAACAAAATTGTGATGGAGCAGTTTTTGTACTGGTACATTTATGTTTAAAACCAAATGAGGGCTTGGGGAATGATAATGAGCCAACTGCAGGTGTGCAATGGACGACGAGGTGCGTAATGCAGCGATACTGGTGTGGAGTGAGATTTTGGTTTTGTGAAATAATGGACTAGGTGGCGGCACTGCGCATGCCTGCCCGAAGAATGAGGTCAGCTATCATCTTGACGAGGGTGGGTATCGATAAAAATAGGAGTCAGAGTTTCATAGGAAACCAGGAAAATGTTTAAAACCAGTTGGTAGTCGTACCATCTTTTCAAGAAAAAATTCACTGCCTTTTGATCATTAAGAATGGGTATACTGTCTGATTTTTTTACAAATAAGTTTTAATTTGGCTGTACCGTCATCAGTTGTTTTCTTTCCAAACAATTCTTGTACTTAGACAACCTGCGTCTACAACGACCACAGTATGTACGTTTGGGACGTGCACGATGTCAAGAAGATAGGCAAGCAGCGCTCCTTCTTGTACCACTCCTCCTGCATATGGGGTGCGGAGATGTACCCCTCGCCGACTGCCGGGAACAAGGAGGCCCTCCCACCAGGCTCCTTCCTGACCTTCTCCTCCGACGACACCATCAGGATCTGGAATGTGGACCCCGCGATGACCACGGACACGTTCAAGAGGAATATCTACAGCAATGTAAGCAGGAGGGTGAGGGGGAGGGTCTTTGAATGGCTGAGGTTGATTTGTTAGCAAGCGTCGTTTGTTTGTTGCTACTAGAGTTGTGGTTGAAGTTCTTTAGTCCTTGAGCAGGACACTTTAATAACTACTGTTAAATGTTCTCCATTTCAGTGAGTCATAGCCCAACTTCAGAAAAAAAAATGCACACAGTCTTGTCCCGCAGTGGTGGGGCTTTCACTCATCATGAAGCGTAGATGTTGTCGGGGCCAAAATGTTACGGGGCCAAATTTTTTGTCCCTGCAACTCAGACTCAACTTTCCGACCGACAGAAATTGTCCCTTCAGTGCAGTGATGGCGCGGGTACCGATACGTTATCAAAGGAAATCGGGGGCATGCTCAAATCCAGCAGCTAGTAGTGAGTTGTGACATTGGGCCAGTCGTGTTACCCCTACTCACCTCTCCCCACCTTGGAACATAACTAGGCACCTGTGAGTGTAGAAGCAAGAATACAGGATGCCCTGTGATATTGGCAGCTGAAATGGTCTCTTGGCTAGATGAACAGGGGTAATAATTGTAATAATGCCCTGACCAGCAGTACTGCTGGATGTATGCTTCATACATGTAAATATGCTGTATTTTTTCCATTGTTTTTGCGTGACAGGAAAAGGCTTTAATTTTCCCCCCTTGAAACTGTTTTTTTTTTCTGCATAGGAACTGTTGAAAGTTATCTACGCAGACGACCAGCTGGAACACCTGTGCAGTACAGACTCAGACAAGGCGGACAGCTTAGAAGGCAAAAACGGGATCCGCTGTGCCAGTGTCAGTGCAGACGGGCAGTTCCTGGCCTCGGGGGACCGGTCAGGCAATGTCCGCATCCACGATATGCAGTTCATGGACGAGGTGCACAAGATTGAGGCCCACGACTCCGAGGTGCTGTGCTTGGAGTTCTCTAGGCCAGAGTCAGGTTTGTGCACAGGACATTGGAAAGAGCCACCACATTGCCAAGGACACAGGCAAACATTTGTAACTTAAGTCAACTAAATCACAAGGGGGACTTACTGTGTCTTCTAATCAGTCAAACAAATTGAGTAGGACAAAAGAGCCTGCAGCGCTGGCTAGAGAAGCAAAATGTGGTATTCCCTTTGCATCCAGTTGTAAATAGATGAAAAAATATGTCCATTATAACAGCCATCCTGAAAGATTGTTCACAGGTAGCTTTAATTAAAAAGATGTATTTGTATCTCTTTTTTGATGAGAGATTTTGCTTTTCTTAACATGAAAATTTATCTGTGTTCGTAGTTACAGAACTGATGTTTAAACTCAAACACCTAAGAGACTTGTACCTGAAATTTGCGACTAAGATCTCTGGTCTTTATAAGCAGGATGATCCAGATCAGGCCTCAACATTAACGGTTGTTTGATTGCCCGGAAGAAGTAATTTCTTCTTTTGGGCAAGTAAAAATTAAGAACAAATTGTCTGATGGACTTTTTTTTTTTGAGATAAAAGTGTCTGATTTTCGTGGCCAAGAATAGCAGTCAGCATATTTACCTTCGATTTGTTGTTGTCCTTTTCACAAAAGCTTATAAAAGCTTATAGAAAGTAAACAGCTATGTGGTGTACAACAATGTTTTTGCATCATTACGTACATGTACACGCTCGTGTGTGTTAAGCACACTGTACATTTAGCAGGGCACCTTTCCACACAAGGGAAAATGCATACACAAATAAACTGTAAAATACCCTTGTGTCTGGGCACCAAACCTCATTGGTTATTTCACACGCGGCGCAGTGGAGCTCTGACAGCCGGAAGCTCAAAGACTGTTTGACATGTGGGTGTGACTTCAACATCAGTGAACTTTACCTGGTACTTGTGTGTGTACTTTTTGCATATACATGTATGACACCAGTCAAAATCATCCAGTGCTGAAGAAAAAGTCTATTGCCTGAACTTTTATGAATGATGCATCAGAGTCCTGCGCACATTGGGGTGATGTATATTCATGTTGTATTGTGGCGTAGCAATGGTGATTGGTTGAAGGGAGGAACTTACTGTCCCCACGCAGCAACGAGCGACTAAGCCAGGGTTTGGGCAAGTAAAATCTTACCTCAGGCAAGTAAATTTTCAGTGCTACTTGCCCGATGGACAAGTAGTTAAAACAATTTATATTGAGGCCTGATACAGATGTTGAATTGGTGAGCTTATGGACACGTGAACCCAACTCCAGATCACTGACCCCGGGAAGTCAATATTGCCTCCTGCCCTGGTTAAATGATGGTTGGTGGGCTCCTTCAACCACCCTTTTGAAATACCTGTGCTTACCTGTCCAGGGTGTTAACTTCTGACATGTCAATGTAGTGACCAGGTGATCTGATATGAATGTTGAGAAACCTCTGAGCATGTGGCGATGGGACGATGGTGCTCTGGAAATCTGGTCTTGCAGGGCATCTGAGTCTCCCCAATACAGTGCTCTGTGCAGTTGTCCTTGTCTAGTATGCCCTTGGCACGGAATGTGGTAGATCAAACCCATCTGGTCTTTTTATGTTTTATCTTTATAGGTGACACAAGTAATTGTTGGACAGTGTGAGTTTGTTTCTGCATTCAATTGGGGACCCTGAACAATAGAGGACAATAAGGTCCCCGATTGACAGAGGGTCCCCGATTGACAACTGTGTACAAAACATATTGGTGGTCTTCTAAAAAAGTTAAAGTACAAACAAAAGAGGAACAAAAGGGGGTCCCCAGTTGCAGGCAAATACACACTTGTGTGCGTGGGTGTGAAACACACATTCATGTTGTAGGGTGAAGATATTCCAAGTGCCTTGGAGGTCCCTTTGATGTAAGGGATGACCTCCAAATGTTTTGTTTGTGGTGATTGTGTTGTGCAGCATTCTGTTTCAAGCCCACCGCACACTGTCAGAGAATTACTCTATTACCCGTAGGATGAAACGGTGTAGGACCAGATGGGTTTGATCCACCACATCCTGTGCCAAGGGCAGATTAGACAAGGACAATTACACAGAGTCCTGTATTGGGGAGATTGAGAAGTCCCTCAAGACCAGGTTGCTAGAGCACCGTCATCCCAGCTGCACATGTTGAGAAGTTTCTCAACATATTCATATGGAACCACCTGGTCACTGTACACTGACAAATCAGAATTCAACATCCTGGCCGGGGACACATGGTAATGCGAAAGGGGGGAGGGTGAAGGAAGCAGTGTTCATCAGGGCCTGCAACCCATCACTTTAAGCAGGAAGGGAGGTGGGATGGGAGTTGGAATAATGATCCAGTGTTGGGATCATGTGTGTGTAAGCTCACTGATTCCACATCTGACAGAGAGGAGTTTTTATTTTCAGGTACAAATTTCTCAGGTGTTGTGAACGAAAACATTAATTTGTTTTCATTCAATTTTTTTTTGAGAGAGAGCAAAAGCCAAAATATTGTTCTTGATTGGATAGGATGTTACTTACTGGCTTCAGCAAGTCGAGACCGACTTATCCATGTCTTCAACATGCAAGAAGATTGCTCACTGCTTCAGACCCTGGATGACCACTCGTCTTCCATCACAGCCGTCAAGTTCACACGTGAGTTCAGTTGTCCATCTGTGAGAGAAAAACGGGAAAAGAAAGCCAAATACATTTAATCGACACATTTGTGACAGTCTATTTGAAATATCCTACACTTTGCTACTCATTTCATTCTCCTCTGCATCAAGTGCTTTCTTTATTTTCTTATCTATTTTGATTTTGTTTTTATTTAATCTTGGATTATCAGGCATGCAACTTTTCCTCAGATCAGTTGATTTCCTTGTTTCTTCAGTTCACACTCATGCCATTGAAAGATGAAAAACACAGTGCAAAGTTTTGTACAGGTTGGAATTTCCTCCTGTTTTTTGTCAAAGTCCAAGTTGCATGCCTGCAATTATGCATTATTCAAAATAACGTTTATCCTATTTCATCAGTATTGTCTACCTCTTCTTGGCTGGCAATAATTTCACCTTCTCCTCATTAGTGGTACTCCTGTTTGCTCTTCCTCCCAATAGTTCCAGTTATTGATCTCGGGGATGCTCGTTGTCGCTTCCCCAGCAAACAGTCATTTTGGGTTTTTGCTTGCGTTTGCCTGTTACAGAGTGCAACGACCGTCTTCAGATGATCAGCTGTGGAGCTGACAAGGCTCTCATGTTCAGAGTGGCAACTCAGGTAAGCGTCTTGGATTTTACGCCCTGCCAGCCAGGCCAAAGGAGTTATAAAGTCTGCGGCAACAGTCGAGCTACCCATGATGACATTTGAACAGGAAGGATATGCCAAATCTAGCACCATCACCATCCTGTCAATATTCATATCTTGGTGTAGTTTTAGTGAGAAGAACTGAAGCTTTTGTTATGTTTGCAGGACGCCCTCTTTATAATCATGACTTCATGATTGACATTGACAGCGAAAATTGTTCAGCATTATCGTCATGTTCTTCATCGTTGGTGCTCACAGTACGTGCAACTTTAAAACCTTCATATCTTAATTTCTTGGTTGCTTATTTCACCAGAATCCAGAGTTTGAGTTCATTCGCAACCACCACGTTGTCGGCAAGACAACGATTTATGACCTGACCGTGGATCCCACTGAAAAATTTGTTGCCACCGCTTGTCAGGACAGAAATATCAGGTTAGCTGAAAAGCAATGAAAACATGACACATTGTTGGAAATGCATAAGCCTGGGATTTCTGAGGACCAGTCCAAAAATATAACCAGTGTAAACTAAGGAAACCCAAAGGACTTGGGGAAACAGTGTACCAACTCTGTTTAGAAGAAACGGACAGTGGCCATTACTTTTGCACAGTACAGCAGCTGATGTAATGAAGTGCTGTATATTTTTCCCATAAATTTTCAAAGCTCTTAGCTTCTTTTTGGAAATCACCGTGCAAATCCAATTATTATCTTCCAGGTCTTAATTTCCTTTTCATATGCTATTTGTCTCCTCTACCTTTTTTCATATTGTATCCACCTTTTTCAGTTTCATCTGCCGATTTCAGGATGTTTTTTTCTAGCTTGATCTACCTGTTGCAAGATTAAATCTTGCAGATGCACTTTATCCGTTGTGGTTGTGGCTTGTGGGTGCAGTCATGTGTGTTTGTGTACTGCCTTTGCCCCGCCAGAATCCACAATGCCGTCTCGGGCAAACTGAAGCGCACCTACAAGGGTTCAGTGGGGGAGGACGGCACCCTGATCAAGGTGGAGTTGGACCCCTCCGGCATGTACATAGCCACCAGCTGCTCCGACAAAAGCGTGGCCATCTTTGACTTCTACTCTGGGGAGTGCGTGGCCACCATGGACGGCCACTCTGGTGAGTATCCGCGGGGCAATTTGTTGTCGTGAGACTTTAGCAAAGCTGACTATCTAATTAGGGTAGAAATACCAGTAGACCCTTCCAAGATGCAGACCTACGGTACTTCTTAGTTGCTCCACTCAGGATTTGGCCCGTTGGACTTGTTTTACTCCGTTCCTCCAAGATCATTCAGAATCGCCAGTTGGTGAGGAAAAAAAATGGTCTTTAACACTGCATGAAAAATTAGTGGCTTGCAAAAATGTACAGGCAGATATATTTTCTTGTTTGGCCAACTGGAACCCTGCAAACGTTTATCAGAAATATTTTCCAGCCCCTCACCCCAAAAAAACCAAAATGGACTTTTAAAGTGAAGTTGTTCTTTGCTCCCAGAACTGGTAACTGGCATCAAATTCACCAGTGATTGCAAGCATCTCATTTCTACGTCCGGTGACGGGTAAGTCAGTGAGCGGAAACCTTCCAAAGTGCCAATGCATTGGTGTGTAAATAAGAGCAGATTAACCTCAAAACATACCTCGGGAACAGTTTGAAATAAACAGAATAAAAATTGTTAACAAAAGAAGGAAGCTTACTAAAAACATGCTCAAGAAAACCAGTGTTTCGCTTTTGAATTACTTCATTTGGAGCAAAATAGCTCTTCAAATTAGTGGGAGTAATTTAAGATTGGGAGAGTTTTCGGGTGTTCATTTTTCCTTATCAAGTGTGTTTGATTCTGTGGTTCTCATTCCTTCCAGGTGCATCTTTGTGTGGCGGCTGCCGTGGGGCTTTACGCATAATATGAAGGAAAGGCTCAATGAGATGGGACAGCACATGAAGCAGACGCCTGCGTATTCAATGCTGAGGTGAGTGAGTCAGAGACGCGATGGATTAGAGCTCGATCCGATATAGTCAGACACAGATCAGGTCATTCATGAAGTTTTGTGGCACTGTCAACGTAAATTGGAGTTTCAGTAAGTCAGTTAAATGCTGGAATTCGGGAATTGGACCATTGTATTTGGAATACTCTGTAGCTCCTGCTGCTAAGGAGAGTTGGTTTGAGATTTGATCCATCAGGTAAATGTTAGATTTTGTAATACATGAACAGTTTTCCTGGATTTCCTTCGGAGAATGGGACATCTTTACCCCAAACCTCAACCGTCCCAATGATCAATCTCTTTGAAACTTCTCATGCACATGAAGACATCTGTTATAAGTACATCTGTGAGGTTTGGATTTAGTCCAACCTCGAACATTTAACATGTGCCAACCTGTCTTGGAAAAACAGGTATTTTACGTGGACAGTGATTTTTTTCCTTAAAATTTGTGTCAAAATGATTGCAAGACATCATTAAAAAACTTTCCAAAAGGCTCAGCACGATTCTTAGAAAATGAGGAAGAAGATTGCATACATCAAAGAAGATTCAAGGGCAGGGTATTCTTGTCTCCTGCCTGGATATTCTAGCATCATGAAAGCTTTTATAGTTACCATGAAAATAAATGAACAGAAAAATAGGGAAGCCAAAAAACTGTCTCAATTAGCAGTTGGTTACATTTATGTAGGTTCCGTTTTATGAAGGTTACAAGCACTGTAGGGGAGTCACCACTTTTGCATTGGTTTTTCTGGCCCAGACGAGGCACCTACATCGTGCCACCTGACGAGTTGGATCCAAAAGCCATCGCCATAGAGACCAGAAGCAGGAACAGCACAGCAACCCCAGCCGTCACAGAGAGCGACAGCATTGCCGCGGACACCGAGATGATGGACGAGCGAGGCGATGAGGACAACGGAGACGAGGAGGAGCAAGATGAGGTGGACTGGCAAGGGGGACCCAAACTACGTATGTCACTTTAACATGCGCGTAACAGTTGACCAGTCATTGCTCCAGGTGCTCTAATATTTTTGGCCACAAATACCTTTTTTTTTTTAAAGGGCACGATATTACGGCTGCAGTCCCCTGATAATTAACAAAGGACACTGTACAAAATGTCACGTTGAAGCAACTGGTTCTTCTCAGAACCGTACAACTCAAAAAAGAGATTAATTAAAATGGTGTCAAGTTATAGAGGGTTGGGGGAGCACCATGCAAGGATTTCTCTTTCTGAGTGTATGTGGTTCTGAGAGGAACCAGAGAAGAACCGGTTCTGAAAAGAACCACACATGCTCAGAAAGAGATATCCTTGCATGGTGCTACCCCAAACCTGTATACTTGCTGCCTTTACCATGACAAACTTCAAGAACTCACCTGATTTAAAGGGGTTACTGTAAGCCTTCCATGCTTTATTTCATGCCCACCGTGCAGACTTACATGTGTGATGTCTCATACAACCACAGTTCTTTTTTCAAAATTTGAACTTTCTATTTTACCAAATTTGGACATTACAAATGCAATTGACACTTTGTGAAGGATTTCTTTGATAATTCCTCGCATGACATCAATCTTTCACACTCCCAGACAATATCACAGAGCAGTGTTCTACTGCTTCTACGCTCGGCTACGACACAGGATGCCAGAGGGCGCCATACACACTCAACCTCCAAGTGCTACATACATAAAATGGCCACTGTACAAAAAAGCCCTGCGTGTTTACAGGCACTTGCCATCTGGCATGAAATGGTTAAAGATGCAGCATTGTGGTCCCTTGCCAAGGCAAATGGTGTCTTCTGTGTTGCCTGAAGTCCAAGATGTGCCCGGTGATAATTTGACTTGGAGAATAATTAGAACAATAGGAGATCTAGGATTTGCCCGGAGATAAATGTCAGGGATTTAGTAGAACATTGGTTAACTCATTCTCACTTTGGTTTACCGTTTTCCTTATCTCTGCAGATAGCACAGCGGACCTTCCCCTTTGGGCAAAGAAACAGGTCAGTCAACTTAATCTTGGCTCAATTCTGGTTAATAAGTCAATGCCTTGTAATATAACTGTCTTTGGTAGCTACCTGCACCAATTACCTTTGTGTGTATCTTGTGTTTTGGCTTCAGACCTGCTTGAAAGAATAGTACTTGTGGCATGCTATTTAATAATTATAGTCAGTTCTAATATAGCGAAATATATATATGAAATGTCTCTATACGCTTGTTATCATTATCCCTGCACATTGGGCTCACGTCATCTGAAAATTCCTGAAACCATCTCAGCTCTCTGGGGAGTATACTAGCCTGATTCTGCCATTTTGGTGCAAACGGTTAAACATAACCGTGTCTACCCTCGCAGGTACCCATTTACTCCTGGCTGGGTGGAGAGATCCAGTAAGCCCCGCCCACTGCATACATGGGCACTTACGGTAGCATGTGCTCCTTTGCAATACCACACTACAGGTCCTGGCCGTATGCATGTGCTCACATGTTGGACTATATTTGACAGAAATGGTTTTTTTGGGGGGGACAGAAATGATAAAAGAGGCTTGTTTCTAAGGAAGTGCCAGGTGGCATATGTTTGGAAATTTCTGTTAATGCAGTCATTGTAATTGCGTGATTCCGTGAATAGATTCGGATGTCTGAATAAAGTGCGATAAGCTTTATTTGCTAAACTTTAATATCTTTCCCGATTGAAGTATTTTCACCCTGCAGTTCTCTCTCATTGTACAAGAACGTCATACATTTCTGTGCCAAGCAACTCCATGATAGAGACTGATCCAGTAAGCCCCGCCCAGTGTGCACATGGGCACTTATGGAAGCACATGCTCTTCTGCAATACCACACTACAGGTGCTAGCTGTACACACCAAACGCATGTGCGCACGTCAGGCTGTGATTGGTCAGAAAGCAATGGGGCAGGGCTGAATGGATCAGTCCTATTATCTCAAGTGCCCAGTGTGTGGCCCACTGATGCCTAAATCGCTGGTCTTCTGAAACTCACTGTGATATCCCTGTGTGCCATATTTACATGCACATGCAGGTTTGCGGAGAGGACCTGCCCAGCCCTACCACCTACAGCAACCCAGCCCAGCCCAGGGGCCGCTGGGCTCAGCGGCTGGACTCCAAGGGCTTCAAGGTGAAGTCAGAATGGGACGCCCACCGTGATATTGAGCTCAGGCTGGCAGATGGCATAGGTAGGCAGAGGCATTGCATAAACCTCGCATGGAATGCACTCAAAAGTATAAATAGGCACAGACATGCTTAGAGGTAGCTGGTCATTTGCTACTCTCCAAAAATCGGGTGACTGGATTATTTCTAATACTCATGCAAGCTTAATAAAGGTAGTGAGGACACTGAACTTCCTGTGTTTGCAGAAAATGCTTCAGAAAAGAAGTTCATTTCCAGAGATGTGTCACCTGACACGTTTAGGCATGGACTTGGCAGGGCATTTGTGTTTTTTAACACACTATTCTTGTTTGTGTATGTACATGTAATTACAGATAGAAGGCGTTACACCGTGGAGCCAGAAAACCTGGCCGAGCAAGTAAGACATTTTGCAATTTTACACTCTGTAAGTATCCATCTCTTGTTAAAAAAAAACTCTCTTGACTCACCTCTGTTTCTGGGAGACCAGTGTTACTACTCACGAATGCTCCTGCACGTTCACTCCCGTGTTTGTACTGACACACTGACCCATGACAATCCAGGTAAGTGCTCAGTGACACACCGAGGGTGTGTCCAGATAGCGAGCAGTCCAAATGGTGTGGGCTCTGGCTTTACTTGTTCAGCCAGTGGTTGTGTTGGTTTGTCACCGATGGCTCGGAATATTAAAGAAGGGTTGGCCGCTATTGTTTCAAAAGAAGGATCGCCGTTTGCTTTGACGAGTTTGTCGGGTTTGAATGCAACCGTAAACTGTGTTACAAGATTGGTTTTGCATGTTGGAAAATAATAAGCACTGAATTACTAATTTGTTGTCAGTTTTTGAATTTTTTCTTTATGATGATGCAGTATATTCAAATTTTGAAACGGACTCCTTATTTGAAGTTGGTTTTATTTGACCATCATGGATCTCCAAAGGATCAGATTGAATGGATCTGGGAAGTTTATGCATGAGGGAAAAAAAGGGGGTTTATAGGGTAATTAGCACCAGTTGCATGTCTTTCCATAACTTTTTTCTGCTTTTTTGGTCTGAGAAAACCAGCAAGTGACTATTGTTTGTGATGTCAAGATTTATCATATTACATTGTTACAATTTTTAAGTGTTAAAGTATGCATTGTTAATATTTATTTCATAAGATAATTGGAATTTTTATCAGTCTCTTTTTAACTAACCATGGGTGTGGTTTTACTGTATTCTAATTTTTTTCACTTTTCTTTAGTACCGTGTATTTGAATTGCCTCTTGTAGTTGAACTTGTGTTTTATCTTTTTGTATTAAAGTCACTTTTTTTAACTTAGAGACCAGAAAACAGATGAATTGTTTCAATGTCAGATCACATCTTCGGTCTGAATTTAATTTCCAAACTTCAACTTTATATGAACTACAGCAAAAGCATTCCTTTGTCCCTGGTCACTCTGTTCTTGTGACTGACCTTTTGAGCGTCTTGACTACGACACTGGACAATGGATTGTATCCGAAGCTGACCAAGTTTCTTTCTCTGTGTTTCAGGCTGCAATAGCAGAAAAGGAGAGACTGCAGGTAAGACCAATTGCTCCAAAAACTACAAAAACGAGCTTTTTGGACTATTTCATCCATTGATGTTTCAAGTCATACGTCATATGATCATATGTGCAGTGAGCTGCAACTACCCTCGTTAAAGGAAAGACGTGATCAGTTGTGTTTGAAATTTGGCAAGAAACTTCTTATTTCTCATCGCGACTGGCTTCCACCAACGAGGTCCAGTAATTTACGAAACGCCAACACTTTGTCAATCCCGAGATGCCGAACTGATAGATACAAATACAGTTCAATCCCTTCTCTCGTTGACTTCTGAATGAGAACTTCTTGTAATTATTGTAGATTTTGTGTCCTATTTTAACTGTTTATAATTGAAATAGTGACATTTTAGCGAACTTGGTTTTGTTTAAAATTTTTAGAATTTTTCTAACTAAAAGTTTTATCTGAGTAAATTCTTTCTTTAAGATGTTTTTAAGCAATTATTGGTAATTTTTTTATGAGTGTAAACTGGCCCACAATTCAGCCTCTGGGCTGCGACGGGAGAGTTAAAATAATTCATAATAATAGTAATAATTATTTCCCAAGTTGGGCAAAAGAAATTCAAGTGAAATCTCTG
The DNA here is from genome assembly GCF_054643075.1 of Acanthaster planci. Taxonomy (NCBI): domain Eukaryota; kingdom Metazoa; phylum Echinodermata; class Asteroidea; order Valvatida; family Acanthasteridae; genus Acanthaster; species Acanthaster planci. Next base: position 19,259,259 of record NC_141777.1, read on the forward strand.
TGGAACGTCACAGTAATGCTATTAGCTACTTACTTTGATCTTGAGGGGAACACCGCATCTGTATAATGTGTAAATGCTTCATCAGTTGTCTTCTACAAATCTGCATTCATTAAGACCCAAATGTAAGGTCTACTGAAATAACCTAGCTTGTAGGGAAGCCACTTTACCTTCTTCTTTTGGGGGTAGGAGGATTTTAAGTGGTAAACGTTCAGCACCAACAGTGAACTGGCACATAAACTTCATAATGAGAGAAACTTCTGAAGAAATGTAAAGACATGAAAGAAATCATAAATTCACACCACCCACATTTGGACCATGTGTAAATGCTGACATTTCTCCCTTTTCTAATGGCTTTAGAGTTCATTGCACATCACTGAGGCAGAAGACTTTGTGCCTGCTGAAGAAGGCTTGGCTGAATTAGAAGATCAGAGAGATCCCTCCAATCCGTTGGTGAGTCGTCCTTTTCTTTAATGGCCGAAAAACTTTGGGGAGATACTCAAAATCAGTATTCCAGAAATGAAAGGACGGATTGTTACAACGTCAGATCACGTCTCCATCACAAGACCGACATAAGACCTCCGGTGTAAATTCTAGTCACAGGCCATGCAAATAAACTGCAGCAACAGTATCACCTCGTCATTGTCGGCTCTCACAGTCATTGCAGTGTGTGTTCTGTGTCATTTTATTGTGAATTTTTTTGCTAAAATATCAACTTTAACCCTAACCCCCTAGGCCTTTTTACTAGGAACCATCCTCAATCCTCCAAAATACTCAGATTTTCAACATGAAAAAGTTGTATTCAGCCTCAGTCCTCCAAAATCCCTCAGATTTTCAACATGAAAAAGTTGTATTCAGCCTCAATCCTCCAAATCCTCTAAAATTTCTTGAAAATGTTTTTTAGAGCTGTCCCATGCCTCAATCCTTCAAATCCTGTGGCAATTCCTGTCATTATGTTGGGGCAGTGCAAATGGCATTCCTGAGCTGTGCGGTTGATTCAAAAGAAATATCGGGCTGAATTGTGCTTGACTAAGCAAAAACAACACAAGGACTAATCTACGACCTTCACTCATGGCATCCTTCCCAATCAGCCATGCACTTTTGCTATTCACCCTCAATCTTCCAAAACCACCCGAAGGATATAGGAGAATTGAGGGTTAGGGTTAAACCTTTATAACATGCCTGAGTCGAGCAAAGACAATACACATTGTGCAGTAGCAAAAAAAGGTCAATTTATTGCTTGGGCAGATCACAAAAGAGGCTATTTTCATCAAATCATGTACCAAACTTTACAGAATACCGTATATCTCCATTTCTCTGGAAGCCTGTTCATAGCCATCGTCCTGCAACCGACAGTACCCTACCACCAAACAAATTCTCATGGTTCAATGCACGGAGAGGCTTACAACATATCTCGTATGGGTTATGTACAAAGTTCTACACGTTTACCTTTAATGTAAAGAAGAGACTTTCATCACACCTCTATCTCACTCTTGTTCTAATCAGGCTAGGCTGTAAATGGGCAATTCTTCGGTGGACGGAACGACATTTTGACACGTAATTCATGTCAGAAATGGTGTTGTGTGAACGCCGAAATTGGTCACAGAGAGATGCAAAATAAAACAGTTTTATTACATTTTGACCTCATTAAGATGCCTAATTAGCAAAGTAAGAGCATTTTGGAAAATAATTAAACATGCAGCTTGTAAATCTTATATTAGAAGTAGTACATCAGTGGTCCCCTTCTCTGTTTTACGAGTAAAAAGTTTCGTATAACACCACATTTCCCCCTTCCCCCATTGTCAAGTATATGGAGTGACCACTCATCTTCTTTTCCACAGCTGCAGGGGTTTGTGACATCTTCTCGTGGAAGCGAGCCATTCCTCCCTCCCGCCAGCCACACCCACAGCATCCTGAGCCCCGACACGCCCGACGAGGAGCTGAGCCTGGGGAAGGCAGAGGAGGAGCAGGATGAGGAAGAAGAGGAGGAGGAAGCCAACGAGGTCATCATCTACCCACCCAGTGAGGAGTCCAGCTCCTCCCCTGAGAGGTAGGATGCGTTTCCTTGGCAACTGGGATACATTTGAAGCAATAAGAAGAATCTGCAATATCCCCTCCAAGTGCGAACAAGAGAGGGCATGCTTTTACATAGCAACAACAAGAAGTGGTGAGAGCACACTGCATGCCCGCCCAGGTTTATGGGCATTTGGCATGGGACACGCATTGGCACGTGCTGAGTCAGAGATGCCAACCCTTCCTACATGTATTTCACCGGAAGGCCTCCGGATTGAGGATCAACTTTACGGCCTTACAACTGCCTTGTGAATGCTTTCGGATTTTTAAGCAAACTGTGATAAACAAAATTACCTGAATATTTGTGTTGGTTTTATATGTTGCCTGTCTTGGCCGTTATATTAAAGCCAATTTTAGACAGGAAGAAATGTTTATTTGTGTCGTACTTCTTGCCCATGAAACTGACCAACTTTTACGCATCCCACCAAATCAGCCATAATACACAGTGTACACCTGAAATTTTGCTTGGGAAAGAGGTTGGCCCATTACGTCATATTTTCTGCCGAAATAGTCAGTTACAGCCCATGCCAAATGAGATCAGCTTCTTTAAGTTTAGTTTTGTCATTTCACCATTGGTGACTTTCCATTTAATATTCAAAGATTCGTAAGGCATTTGAAAAATTTCTCAATTTATTACGATGCTGCTGAGCATGATAGCCGGCGGAATTCTCAACTGGTGCACAGGTACTTTGCAAATGGTAGTGTTTACACAACACTGGATGCTAATACTTGTCACGCTGCATGGTACCGTGATTATAGCATCAATGCAATGAGTGTTGATCTACAAAATTGAAACTGATGAAATTTAATCTCCTTGGTCACCACATGTGTTGATAAAGAATTGACAGCAATATTGAAACAATCTTGGACTTCTTAAAATAGTTTGGATTCGTAAGTTTTGTCATTTTTTGGTAGCATCTGAGTGAACATTTTCGTTACGCCAAGCATGTGCGTGACACCACGTACGTACCTGTGCAGGCTACGCTGTCTGCGTTCATACCAATATACAAGTACGATAAAGTTTGGGCTTTGGCAGAGACCTTACAGATTCCTCATCTTCAATGTTGGCATCTCTGGCTGAGTCTGTTTGAAAATACGGTCATTCCTTGTGTGTCAGGAATGTGCACAAGCCCGTTTGAAAAACTTCCACCAGCCTATCCTTTCTTGCCTGTTAGTGTGCACTGCAGGCAGGCAGTGCATAGCTAATGTCCTCCTTAAACGTAATCTTGACTGCTAACAGCCCTATGCCCTGCAGATGAGCAACTATCGAAGCCTCCTGTACGTATGCGAAGCCCACTCTGTTCAAAAGTACAGATGTGCCGTTTTAATAATCCGTGTGCTGAAAACTGACATTGTAACAACTGTAGGGTCATTTTACAAAAGTGAATCATTTGGGTTGATCGTTTATGACAGTTCATTGCCAGTGTGGCCTCTTTTGTGACCTCTTGGGGGCACATTGCATTGTGATGGTCCTGTTTGACGGGAGAAAATACCGTGAAGCATAAACATGGCTTTCTCTTGGACTTCTTTATTTTGTTCTCTTATGGGGTTTTTGATTTGTTTTTGTTCATGCCAAGATTGTTATAACTGCAAGTACATGTACTCAGCATGTTTTCTCAACCGTTAATTCTCAGTCGCTCCTTTTTTGGTGCAAAATTGTCACATAAAGCTGGTTTGCAGTCACTTGTTTATATATCGAAAGCATGTTTTACAGTAATGTTTAATATGAGCTTTGGGGTGCTAGTCTGAAATTTCAGGTGACGGAGTCCACCTCGAGTCTTGAAGAGCTTCAGCGGCGACGGGCACGATCAGTCAAGAAGGAAAGCCCCAGGAGTAGCAGGATTATACAGGACCAAGGCCTCACCCAAGGTAAGCAACAAGGCGGTCCTCAACTGCAGCATGGTACAAGGGGATGGCATGGTGCTCTACCAGTCAAAGATGTCAGATGTCTCTGACTTCTGTCCTTTGAAAATGGAGGGAAGTACTCGGTATTATATAACCCAGTTGGATTGTTTACTACGTCCTTGAAATAACCGCTATTGTCGTTGTCCGGAATACCTCGTACAAATGCCCGGAGCAGAAGCACCCCCTCATCGGTTTAACTGAGCCAGGTTGGTCAAAAGTGTTTATTTTGCTGGTAGCAACGCGACCGTAGCTCATGCATTTCATAGTCGTTCATGGACCAGCAAAGTACAGTTCCGACCAAAGGAGTCTCTGTTTCTAGGAATATTGCGCCCTCTCTTGGTCCAGCTCAGGGCTCTTAATCTAAAGTCATCTGTTGGATACGTATGGAGCTGTCAAAAATGCAGTGTGGGTTTTTTCTGTATACTTTTTGATTTGGGCTGTAGTCAGTTACTGATCGGTAATGTTTTGTGCGTGGTATTTGATCTTGCCTGATTAAAAATTGCTTGGGTAGGTGACATGGAGGCTGACAGTCTGGGAACCCAAGCTAGCCAGGGATGTTAAAGAGCTAGACCAAGGTGTGGTGCATTACTGACTTAACTCGCATTATTTCAGAATGTCGACCAGTGTTGGGGAAATTCATTTTAACATGCATTTACGACTTCTCTCGCGCTGCACCAAGATCACTGGAAGTATCAGTCTTGTTTTGTGTCAGATTTCACCGCTCAAAGTGTACTTTTACCCCATTACTTTAAGAAGGGTCATATTTTCATTTAAAATTTGTCAGTAGTTTTCCTTATTTGGTGCTTTTGAGCTGATGGCCAGCCGCAGTTGTACCAGCCATTTGTAGGAAGAAATATACCTTTCATGAAAAGAGCAGGCCCTGTTGATGTTAAGCCAAGATTAGTAGTGTGCGTGTTCTTTCACGCTTGTATTTATGTTACAGTTGAGGAATCTGAAAGCACTGACCCCGTCAGTCTCGGCACCAGCGAAGATGAAGATGAAGACGACGCGGAAGATGAAGTTGCAGACGAAGACAACGAAGCGGGCAACAAGGAGAAGCCTGCCACCGACATCAACCCCTCCTCACCCACCGACCCATCACCACAGGGAACTTCCACTACCACCGCCTCCGTCACTGCCGCAACCCCAGCCGAGGAGGGGGCCCGCGGCCAGGAGGCCCCCGGCGCTGATCGAGAAGAGGAGGAAGAGGAGGATGCGGGCGAAGACCAGGAGAGCTTCCTCCACACCAACTACAGCTTCACCGAGCAGGAGAAGTTTGGCAAGTGTCTGGAGCAGCTGCAGTCGGGTTTTGCCTCGGCGGGGCTGAGCAACGGCAACCACCACCGGCTGAGCATCTCCTCCAAGTTCCTGTCCCGCTCACAGCTCAGTCACATCAGGTGAGTTTACCATCAGGGAAGTCTGTTTGAAAAGGAAGAGCGACTCCATGCAGTGTAATGAGTAGTGGCAACTTGGCCTACTGTAGTTCAATGAGTAACAACACCTGATGAATTTTGCTGGTAGTGGTGTAAAAAAGCACACTTTAACTCACTCAGGATGTGATTTTTCCAAATTTTTCTCCAGGTTTTTAGGATTTTTACCATATCATTGTGGTTTTGTAGAGATTTAATCATGTAGGTTTTCCTACTTTTGTGGCCTTCCTGCCCAAACAATCCAGTGCAAAATTTGTATGAGTCTAGCCATTTGGAAGAGAGCTTATGCCTTAGCAGCCTGAAAAGTCACAGTCATTTATGCCTTTGCTGAATGCTTTGTGGATTTCTCTTATTTTTTCTGTATCTCACCCCTGCCTGTGACCTGAGCATGACATGTTCTTCCATAAAGTGATAGGAACTCTACACCCTCTCACAATGTACCAGATATGACCAGCAATGAAAAAGTCTGCTCTGCATTTAGGAACTCTGTTTTTGACCTGATTGTGGTTTAAGTCTGTCAGGAGAATACTCATCTGTAGCGGCGTCCGTTGGGCAAGATTTGGATTCTGTAACTCAATATCCCAACAACTGAAAGTGAGCTCATGAGCGATACAGGTTTGGGTTATTTTCCCTTGCTAAATCTATGTTAGCATTCATTACACAAGCTCAAGTCCTAACATTTTGCTACATTTGGATATCTCTTTATGTGCAAGGGGTGTGGCAGCGAGTACACGCCCGACGCCGTCCTCATCAGTAGGAGGAGTCACAGCCCAGGTGGTGAGTATCCTTCACAGCCGCCATCTTGTCCTGTGTCGCCCTTATCATCCATCAGCGTGCTTTCAGTTTCTTGTGTGCATAGTAGCTCTGTGCCTGTCTCCCCGTAGGTTATGCTGTTGCTAGGATACTTGCAAAAGGCACTGTGCTTGGAAGGGAGATGCGCCGGCTGGCCATGCTTGAGAAGCAATTGAAGAAGCAGTGTTTACTGTCATGAAACCAAGAGTTCAGTACTTCAGGCAAATCAAAGCTGATCTGCACCTCTTTTTATTTGCATATGTCTTTGGCAGGTTGCCCATAAAACTGGATTTTTGCTGTATCTGTCGAGTTGAGTTTTGTGTGTGTGTGTGTGTTCATGTGGGTGCCCAGGTCATTACTGCATTGAGGAGACAATTTTGTTTGTTAGGAAGATCGAGACTGAGTTGTGAGGACAATATTTTGTCCCCGTAACGTTTTGGGTCTTCACAGCATCTGTGTTTTTAATATTTGTATTGTCCCCACAATTATGAAATGAGTGTGTGTTGTGTGATTAGATTTTGTTTGGGTTTTTGGATGAATTTTGACTTGGCTGATATTTGGTTGATTGATTGGGTGGTAATTGCTTATCAATTATTTTTGTGGTTTAAGGTTATCAGTATTTGATTAGACAATGAATTCATTGATTAAATTTATTTTGATGTAGCCTGCATGACTGATGTTTAATGGCTGTTCTATGTGTAAGCCCTGAACTGAGAAATGTGGCCTTAGCCGTGTTGTGTTTGTTGGTGTGTGTTTATGTTGGGTGGTTTTTGTCCAATTCAGTTGATGTTTCCGACTCTCAAACTGTGACAGTTCTGTTGCATCACAAAGCAGTTTATCACATGGATATCAGTATTTTCCCTGAATATTGAAATAGAAATTGCTAGGTGAAAGCAAGCTAATAGTCATTCATTAACATTGGTGTCCATATCTGGGCTGACCTCCATTGGGGATCATTGTAAGGGGTCTTGGATGCAATTTAGTTTTAATGGATGTATAGGTTTGCAGCCACAAAAAATACTTAAGTAAAATGTATTGATGCTGTTGCGTTAATGAATTTGTGTTACACGCCCTCTTTTTAGTTACTGCAAGTGGCTTTGCTTAGTATTCTGCTACGAGTGAATTTCTTTAAGAAGCAGGTTTTTTGCTCTTTTTTTTTGTTTGAATGGAAACACATCCTATGATTTGTCAGCGTCATTTCAACTTCTGATGCATTACATATCCAGACCTCATTGCACAATGTAGAGGACTGACCAGCAACCTTCAAGGAGTAGCTCCCATAATGCACCAGTCATTGCCTCTCTCTCTCTCCTTATCAATCCCCCTCCCCCCCACCTGTCTCCGGTCCTCCCTCTGTCTTTCCACCTCGGCATTAGTACCTCCAACGTCGCAAGGATACCATGGCTAAGGCTGTAGATGAGACTAGACGGAGACTGCAATCTGTAAGTTAGTTCACTCTCCGGAGTCCCTCCTGAAGCGGTGCTTAGTCTTTTTTCAAGCAGTTTGTTAGAAATGCACCACTTCATGGACACTTAGATGACACATTGCTAATCGCATTTGTGCTGAGAACAAAAAGGAATGCAGCAGCAGATTTCACACATTTTTTCACCAAAACTTTTCACCCCCCACAAAAATCCACAGAGGTATTTTTATAATTTAACACTGAACCTCCCTTCCAAAATTGCAAGTGCAGTTCATGTACAATGGGAAAAACTGTAGTTGCATGGTCAGAATTCACAGAGTTTACACGGCCCCTTCATATCCACTCACCAGACAACCTTACTTCAAGCAATTCTTGCCTTCCCCATTTTCCGTTCATTTTTGTCGGCCAGCATGTCCTGTCCTTTAGTGCATGTTTTCGGGTACAGTTTTGTTTCCATTCAACTCTTCATTATCTGTAAAAGTGATGCTTGCAGTCCTTGTTACGGTATGTATACTGGCTCCCAGCTAATAATGTGGTGCATAATGTCTACTGGGTGCAATTATCCAATGCTATTGCTGCTTGGTTTGGTGTATTGGGAGTTTCCACCTGTTTATGTTATGTGTAGCCTGCTTGTTACGTACATGTAGCACTTTTCTAAAACCTGTTCATTGTTATATCACGTAATATCAGTCAACAGTTTTTGGCTGGTGTGATGCCTGACATATGAGGGTCACGTTGCACCTGAGATAAAGCAAGAGAACAAAGGCTATGCCCTGCATTACATCAGTTGGTACTTGTTTTGTTATATTGTGGCAATATGCACAAAAGCCAATCACAGCAAACAAAGGTAAATTTGATGACATGAATAAACAGAGGGTGTTCTGGGTTTTGCAGACCAAAAGTCAAACATTCATTCAATGGGTTTTTGAGAGTTGTAAAGACATTGTGATTTATAGGACTTTGTACAGAGATATTTGCATTCATGTATTTTAAGTGCTTTTTCCCATGTTTTGCTTGCAGTTCTGTGGTTTGGGTTTTTTTTTCATTCATAAAGTATTCCAGGTGAAAATCATGCAGTGCATTTCAATTTTGCTTGCTACACCAGTGTCTAAGAATCACGTTCTGTAGCTTTGTAAGTTATTGGAATACGGTGTGGACATGTGTCCCGTAACCAAAAAAGATGAAGTTTTGTATCAACATAAGAATTGTTCTCTCTCCCCGGCAGATGGGCTGGAACTCTTTGAGAGGCAAATCAACGTCTTCCTCTTCCTCCACGTCCTCCGCGTCCTCCTCAACCACCACTCCCATCTCGACACTGACTTCCCTGAATGATTGCACCCCAACTGCGACAGCGGCCAGTGCCTCTACGCACGAGGAGAGCTGCAAAAGGGAACAGACCAACTGCAGTGAGAAGCCTTCCGAATCAGTTGTGACTTGGGCAGACTCTCCAAGTGTGAGAGGCGGTGTGGCGGAAGACGTTGAGAAGAGCCAAGAGAATCAGAAAGTCCTTGAAGATGGGATGCGGGAAATTGAAACCAAGCCAACCGCTGAAAGCTCCCCTGTGGTGAAACAGCCTGAGAATGACTCTGCAGTAACCAAAGACTCGGGGAGCACTCCCAAGGAAGACGTTTTGAGAGAATCACAAGACGTCCAAGAAACTAGAGATCCAGAAACAGTGAAACAAAGAGTCCTTGGTCCCACTGACAAATCAGGAGCTAATTCATCTGAAGTCCAAGCTGAAACTCCAACTCCGGATGTTAGAGATGGCATTTTTAGATCAGAGTCGCCTCCGGAAGTTCCTGCTGAGACGTCAAACTCTCATCCTGATAGCCATTCAGAGGGTGTTGTCAAGTCGGACGACCAATCCCACGTTGCAATTACAACTTCCGACCATGCCCACGTGCCCATCATTAAGGGCAAGAGGCCTGCGTCAGTGCCCATGGAGACTCAAGAGGCTGTCGAGAAGGCAAACAAGGAGAATCTGGACAGGTCGACCAAATACGATACCTACCCGGGCCGAAGGTCCATCTCCTCCAGCAGCCAGAAGAAGGTGGACAAGATTAAGGCGAGGAAGGAACCGACCCCATCCTCGACCCTTAGAAAGACCACATCCATGTCAGACCTTCATGAGGGTAAAGTGTAAAAGGCTTTGATATGTATTCTAGAATGCATATCACTGCCGCACAGAGTTGATGTCTTTTTTTACTTTTCAAGATGTATTTTTTTTTTTTTTAAATACATCTTGAAAATAGTTCGCGGTACCCGCTGCTTCACCTGACTCAGACCAGCCAGCCGCCCCCGGCAAGCTCGGTGGTCGAGTGGTTAAGACGTCTGCGCTAGTAAGCAGGAGGTCATGGGTTCAAGTCCCACCCGAGTAAGCTTGTGACTTTTTTCGCAAGCTCTCGGACAAGTACTGAGCATACAATGTTTTTTAATATATACGTTGGGTAAGGGCAAAACCTGTTATATAAATTCTTTTTTTAGTTCTTTCCCGATTCTCCAAATAAACCTAATTACTAGCTTTGCAGTTGGCATCAAGCTTAGAAGTACCAAGGCTATGACTGGGTGTTTTAAAAGACGTTGAAGTGTTAAGACACTCGGTTTGACTCAGACTCAATCGCAAGTCCATCTGCAGACATTTGTGACCAGATCCAGTGAAAGAAGTCTCAAGGGCTTAGTTCTGGTGATTCTGTTTCAGTTTGTACAAGAAAGAGCAAGTTGAGGTTTTTTCCATGTATTGATGTACACAATGAAAGATTCTCTTAAAGGCTTTTCACTCAAAAGTTGCTCTTGGGACTTGATACTCATTTTGTTAGGTCTTCACATTTGTCTGTACTACGTGTATACACACACGCACCCACACATTTCTTTCTTCACTGTCAACTGGAGTTTCATGTTTTGTTTATTTTTAATTGCAGCCAACCTGGATCAGGAGACGAGATCGGAGTCTCCCAGCTTCAACATGGTGCTGCGTTCCCATCCCAGGAGTCATAGCATGGAGAGGAAGAGGCTCCGAGCCAACAGCCCGGCCAGGGAGAAGCACCGAGCCCGGCCGGACAGAGTCCTCCCATTGGTGCCCGGCCTCCCCAAGCCAAAGTCCTACGAGGTAGGCACAGCCAGCTCCTTGGCCAAGGTGTCAGCCCGCAAGGACGAGACACCCCCGCCGTCCCCATCCAGGACCGGCCGGGGCAAGCGAGCCTCGTTTGGGGCAGCCGGCGAGGAGTCCAGGCAGTCCAAATCAGGGGGAAGCTCCCCAGAATCACCTCCCGAGACCACAAAAAATTCTGCTTCTGCTGAAAAACAGTCTGCCAAGGATTCCCTGGCAGAAAAGAACAAACAGCATGCCGACACTGATGTCACTTCACAGGTAACCGTAACCACAGATCACGCTATTGATTCAAAAGATGCACACAAATCATCTCCCCCACCAACTGTTAGTTCACAGAAGGAGGTTGAACTCAGTGCTGGCAAAGAGCAGGCCGACAAGCTAGCCATGCCCCCACCTTCCAGCGCTGCTGTCGCTAAGAGCAACAGGAGCTTTAGAAGGTCCTCCGCAACTAGGGTAGAGTTGAGGCAACAGCGGCGACGCGGATCCTCTTCAAAGGCCCAGGCAGTCACAAATGGTGCTTCCTCAACTGAGGACCAAAAGGGCTCCAGCGATTCCATCTCGACCTCTGAGGCCTCTCAGACGGACACCAGGCCCTCGTCTCCTCGGAGCAGGGCATCCTCCTACAGGGAGAACCGCAGCAGCAGCTTACGGGAGAGCTTGTCGCCAAAAACAACCAGGAAAGCTTCCCCGCCAACCGTCCAAGCCGATACCAAAGAGGAATCTCAAGCAGATCCCAGTAGTGGCCCTTTGAAGCTGAAGAACTCCACCGACGATGTGAAGGATGAGAAGACAAACGACAAGCCCTCACCGAGGAGGCGGCGGAGGGAGCGGAACGAAGCCAGTATTTCTGATACCTCCACTAACAATAACACTATCATACAACCGGACCCACTGGACAAGACCCATTCACCAAGGTCTCGCAGTCACCGGCGGAGGTCATCTGAGGCCAGCAGTGGGGCAGAGAGACCATCTGGTGATGGGATAGTGGCAGACAAGACTTCCAGTGAGACACAGCAAAGAGGGGAATCCGTTGAACAATGCCAGACACCCACAATCAAAGGTACTCTCACAGGTCAGCTAACTGTGTCTGCCTGTTTGCCTTATAGGTTATGTTTTGAGTCAACACTTACCAACTGATAATTGTATATTACCTTAAAAACCTGTAAAATAACTGACGCATGGCGTGGAGCTTGTTTTTTGATGGTGGGGTTTTTTGTTCTTCAGTCCCAAGCCCAAAAGGAGGAGCCTCTGTGATGACCTTTGACATGATGAAAGCGCAAGTGGACACCATGAAGACGGCCTTTGACCAGTGTCTGGAACTGTGTCTTAAGGTCAGGATTCAATCTGAATGCATTTAAACAAGATAGGATCAATAGCTTATTGGAACTAGTACTTCACCAGCTGTGCAAGGTGTTTTGGGAGTGATCAGGGAACTGCCTCATACAGTGTAATGGGCAGATGACTGTACTCTGTTCATGAAGCAACGTTTCTGATTTAGTACCTCTCTCCGGTGTCAAACTTAAACTCGGTAGAAACTTGGCATCATGTTTAAACAGAAGCTTCAGTTACGTGTAACTTTACTTCACCCGAAATCCTTGTCTGTCTGTACTCCATAGTGGCATTGTTACAACACAGTCATTCCCTTCAAAATGTGCCTCAATTATTTAACACTCTAAACATCACAAGAATGGTTTTCTTACATGTAAATGCATATCAGTTGGTATAAAATTGATAGAATGCAGAGGTGCTTCTAATTGACAAAATTACATGGACATCAGCCCCTTCTTTTGGTTCATCACATCTGAAGAGAATCATTAAAAACCATATATAAGCTTGTGTAACTTCCTACAGCAAAGACAACACATGTAGTAAAGATGGAGAAATGGTACAAAAATATCCAAGCTACTTTATTCTGTCTGGTTCTTGATAACTTGTATACCATATCGAAGCTGTTTGTGCCACACAGTGGATTGTTTATTGCTTTCATTGCAGGCTCAAAGTTGTGACACACTGGGCGAGAGTCATCAGCATTTCGTGGACTATTTCAGCTCCACGTTCAGCCGGATGCAGGCGGCCTCATCCACCACCCTCACTGCCAGGCAGCGACGCTGTCTCAACCCTTCCTTCACTGACGATACCCTTTCCGACGTCAGTGAGTCCTCCTTGCCGTACGACGGCCCCCTGCGCTCCGTCTCCCCGAGTGTTGTGGCAACAGCAAGGCACTCTGGGGTGTCGCCGTCTGATGTGGACGCCCTGCGGTCCTCCCTCTCCTCCTGTCGGAAGGCCCCGCCCAATGGGATGACGGGCGAAGTGGAAACCACGTCAGCCATAGCCCTGCTGGATCAGTACTCCAGCATCCTGGTGTCACTGGTCAGGCAAAAAATTGGGGATGAGATCAGCGAAGGCTCTGCAGCCACTCAGACTCAACGCTCACTAGACTCTGCTTTCTAGATGGACGAATTCAAACCATAGAGCTATGTCAAATTACTAGGGCATTAACTGACTCAGTCAATACTCCAGCATCCTGGTGTCACTGGTCAGGCAAAAAATTGGGGATGAGATCAGCGAAGGCTCTGCAGCCACTCAGACTCAACGCTCACTAGACTCTGCTTTCTAGATGGACGAATTCAAACCATAGAGCTATGTCAAATTACTAGGGCATTAACTGACTCAGTCAATACTCCAGCATCCTGGTATCGCTGGTCAGGCAAAAAATAGGGGATGAGATCAGCGAAGGCTCTGCAGCCACTCAGACTCAACGCTCACTAGACTCTGCTTTCTAGATGAACGAACCCAAACCATAGAGCTATGTCAAATTACTAGGGCATTAACTGACTCAGTCAATACTCCAGCATCCTGGTATCGCTGGTCAGGCAAAAAATAGGGGATGAGATAAGAGACGGCTCTGCAGCCACTCAGACTCAACGCTCACTAGACTCTGCTTTCTAGTTGGATAGGGCCACACCATAGAGCTGTATTATATGTCACCCACCATTTCAATAGCTATTTGGAAAGTGACACCAGCAGTATACACAAGAAACCATGCAGATTTTACAGCTTTCCCTCCCTGTTACAGATGCAAAAAGCTTTCTGCAGACAGAGCTTGGTCTGTGGATCACTTTGGAGCACGAAACTTCAAACCGAGGCAGAAAAATTGTCCAGCATTAAAATTATCTACTTCAGCCTCTTTTTGGAATGGTGGGTCACATATCACCAGAGCTCGAACGTCTCATTTCCCTGCATGAACAGCTCTGATGCTGTCCTGAGTGCAGACAGTGTGCAGACAGACAGTGTGTTAATGAAAGAAGATGGCAAGAATTTAATCAGGGGTGTGAGAATTCAGCTTTTTAGTGTAGATGTTAACCCTGAATTTCAGCTTTCTTCTACACCTGGTCTGTGTAAAAGTATGGGAACTTTTCTACATTTCAGCCTTTTGCTAGCTGTTTTCAGCTTTGAGTGGCCACTCACACCCCAGTTTAATGCAATCTAAATGCAACGCAAATGCCGAACATACACAAATAACATCCACAAAGATGCCTAACAGAAAGTGGCAAAATAAAAGCAGGAACCCGTCCCCAACCATGAGGTCCCTGCCCCAGTACAGACGTCACACTTTGTTTACATGTGCATGTTGCCGTGAAGCCAGTTGGAGGCCCATGGTCCACTGAGCACCATAGGAAAGCGTGCACGGAAAGAAACTATGGCGTCCATGACTATCAACTCCAGTAAGGCAGGCCCAGGCCCTGTTCCCAATAGAATATGCTAAGTTTGGACACACTTCCTACATACTGAGCTAAAGACAACTCGGCCTAACAGCAGAATGTTTGTCAAACGTTGCAAAGCCATTTGGCTTGTTATTGTTACTGCAATTCTGTCGACGACATGTATTCATCAACATTGTATGCGTCGTATTTAGAGTTTTCACGCATCGTTCCTATGTTTAGTATAGACTGAGTCAACGACCAGAATGAACCGGTTCGGTGTTCAAAAAAAAAAGGCAAAGTAATTCAGGATCAAAGCGCACATCCAAGTCTACATGGGGCCGCGCTGATTGTGCAGAACCTCGCACTCACGACCAAATGACCTCGGATGCACTTCATTTTGTTTTGGGCATGCGCAGTTGGAAAACTGAACCGGCTCATTTAAAGTCAATTACTGTTGTAGTAGCACACCGAAATACAGGTGGCGCTGGCGTGCGCGCATTGAATGTATCTTTGAACAGGTGCTGCATTTTGTGCACCTCGAGGTTGAGAGTGCTTGTGCATATGATTGTTACTACTACAGTACTGGCAACTCCTTGGCATAGCTTAAACAGAGTTGGCTGTATTACTTGTAAAAGCTGACAATGATACCCTCCAGTGTTGCACGTGTGGTTGAGTCCATCACAGGTCCGACCATTGTGAAATCAGAGGTCAGCTTGCAAGTCTGCATACTTGAAACAGAGGGGGTTAACTGTAACAAAAGAACATCTTTGTTCTTGTGAAAACTTGTGAGTAGACTGTAGACTTGTGAGGACTTGTAAGGACCTCTGAGGGATTGCGATGGACTCTCAAAGCTGAATATGAACACCATCTAGAAGAATGCATCTTCCCAAGAATTGCTTCCTCAGCTAGATACAAGTGGCCAAATTGTACTTAAATCAGTCTCCAACCGAAGCATATGTACAGTGCTGTCTTCCAGACGAATGTGAACTGCAGATTGTCTAGGAGTTCAATGAATTCCATCTCTCCCCCTGTATATCACTTCCAGTGACTGCATAAAGCAAGTATTGTGTGTGTGAGAAATGTGCCAGTCCCACCAAATAACATGAAATTTCATTGGTGTTTTTTATTTTTCAACTCTCGGCATTTGATTTGGATTTTTGCTTGCCAATACGTCTTTTATCAGCATTTTGAGTAACGTACAGTGTGTAGAAAGCCTAAATGTACTTACAGTGAACTCGTGTTACTTGTGGGGTGAGGGTTCTTTGGATATTCAGCTGTTAATGTTTCCATATGTGAGAGTTTGAAAAGCATGCAACAAACAGATTTTTTTTAAGGTAACTTTTTTTCTAAATTTGCTGTCAGGAAGATGACGAGGAGGTGGCTTTGAAGCTAAACTGATTGATTTTGATAATTTAGATTATTGACAGGAAGTAATTTTTTTCCCCAGATGTTGAGTGTAAATGTGAGAAAGGAACCCCTGGAAAGTTTCTTCATAAAATATATTCATGTAATCTTTAAAGTATGTAGAAATGGAATGGAATATTTTCCCCTATTTGGGCATTTATATGATATACGTTAGACTGTCCATTGTTAATATATATTTACACTTTAAAAGTTAAAGCTA
The DNA here is from genome assembly GCF_054643075.1 of Acanthaster planci. Lineage (NCBI taxonomy): Eukaryota > Metazoa > Echinodermata > Asteroidea > Valvatida > Acanthasteridae > Acanthaster > Acanthaster planci. Next base: position 19,275,316 of record NC_141777.1, read on the forward strand.
CATTGAAGCCAAAAACAAATGTATCTATAAAAGCTTTCTTTTGTGGGATATCAGATTAATCATCCAATGACTGTATAGTTCCATTAAACGTTAACGTTTTCTAACAAAGTTACAGGTAGCAAATTGCTTTTTATGTTTTGTATACAGCAGATGGGAATTTTGAGCAAGGGCCAAGCACTGTATATAATCATGCCACACCACGGCGGCTCCAATGCTTGTATTGTATTTGTATATACAGCTCCAGAAATATCTGCTGGGGTTTTTTGTAACATTCCAAAATTTGGTTCAAGCTTTTTTTTTTCCTCCTTTTTTTGGGGGGGGGAAACAGAGAATGATCTGGTTTGCTGTTGTCTTCCAAGAAGGAATATCATCTCAGAATGGATTTTACCTTTATCGTTACTTTTTGTTTCTACTCCACATAATTTAAAAATTGCAAAGTTTGCCCCTCATTTGAATACACTTTACTTGGAGTATTGCAAAATTCCCACCTGAAATGGCAAACGTCAGCTACAGTCTCAACATTTTCAGTCATCCCGATATTAGTGGTTGAATTTTCAATTTTATTTGCATCCCTTCTATGCAGAATATTTGTTTATTGGGATGTTCAACAGTTCTTGCCTGTTCACAGTTGATGGATGTTATGGATAGGCACTGGTGTTTCTGCGTTGCTTTAAACAGAATTAATTTGTTCGTTTACATGCAAAACTATATGCATTATAAAACGTTGCCTTCGTGTGTTTGTATTCCAATTAAATTGCAATCAGAAAGGAAAATGCTTTTCCCAACCGGATGATTTTGGCAGATGTCAATTTGAAATTATGCAATTTGCATGCCTCGCTCATTTTGTAAATTATGTGTTTGTTAGATTGCTGAAATGATGAGGACTGATTATTCAAAGGGTAGAGCAGTTGTTTTTCAAGACAAGAAAATGGGCCAGTTTGTGGACCGATTGAGGCTACTTTCCACCAAGATTTGGGGAACAGGTATGGGCTTCCAGTAGTAATTGAAGATGGTAGCAGACCGTGGATCTGCTTGTAAGATGTGCAAGTGCTATATAATTGACCAATTTTCCCCTGAAGCAAAACCCAAAATAGCTCCTTGAGAGGAATTAACCTATTCTCACAAGCAGTGGCTTTTAATATGTACATTTTTCTCATTGATGGCATGGTCCTGCACAGTCCATGAATGGTCATAAATTTAGACGTTCACTTGCTTGTAAGGCAGTATGTAAAACTGAGCGGCAGTTGGGCACAGCTGGAGACGGGGAAACGGCTGAAAATGTGATGGGGTGATTTTCATCTGTTTTGGGAGTTCTGGACATTTCGTTACCTATCTGACGAACTGGCAAATGGACTGTTCTGGTGATTTTCAGATTTTATCTCATGAACTGACGAATAGCAGTATTCAAATAAAGTATTGCTCATAGAACCAAAAATACAAATTAGGAAATGATTTCAAGGCCAATTTTGTTTCTTCTATACACAGATATCAAAAGAGGGTTGAATTAAATATCGTAAATGAGCACGCAATAATTGCTTAACTGAAAACATGTTTTTCTCGAAAATGGTGATATTTTGTATTCGTGGGTTTGTCAGGTAACAATTTGCTATGTCACTGATGTTTCTATAATCTGGAAAATTTTCCAATTCAATTTTCATGGCCAAGGTAAAAAGCTTTATAAGGCCTTTTTTTTCATTTTGTTTCATTTTGAATGGTCCAACATCAAAGTATAATATCTTCACTTAGGAATATCTACTTTTAAAGCAGTATTTGAGAGAACAAGCTCTTTACATATTGCAGTAAGTAAAAAATGGACTTCCCTGCCCAAATGTGCCTGAGTTTGGCACATCAATCTTGTGCATTACTTTTCATTCAATTGAAACAACTGTCAGTGTTTCAATACATATAACCAACATTTTTACCATGTTATGTTCCATTACCCTCCATTGTTGAAAACAAAGTGGCCTGTCATGTTGTATGGCTTAAGAGAGCACAGATTCTTGCAAGTTGACCATGTGGCGTTTCATTAACTGTGCAAGCAGCCATGCCAAGAAATAAACATCTCCCTCGGGACTTCAACACAGATACCACCTTCAGGAGGGGTACATCCCTGGTTTCTTTCAGGACACAGAAAGGGACAAAACCAGCTTTAGTCAAGGCCTGGCATTTTGTCAAAACCTGACAAGTATGTTGATTTGAAGATTGTTAGAAACCAGGCCTTTGTGGCTAGATATTCTGAGCGCCCTCACTGATGGGGGTCGGAATATGAGTGTATACATGTTTTCAGATGTAACAGATTTCTTGTAATATATGTTGTAGGCTATGCCCAAACAGTCCTATCTACTCATTCAAACTACATGTATAATACTTGGCCAGCTGATCCTGGGTTCCACAGATATCACTACTTGTTTTGATTTACACAGAGAAACTGCAAAGAGCGCCTTCACAGAGCGAATTTTTGTCTTTAGTTCTATGACTGTGGAAGTACGGAGGGTCTACTTGTGCATATCACACAGGAACAAAGACTTGTCCACAGTGAGGGCACACCATGCAAGTCCTTTATTGGCATGTGGTACAGTAATATACCGTATGCCTTGGGGTCAGCTCGTTACGTCTGACGCCTCATAAGTCCGACGATTCTTCATTAGTTTATTTTGGCCTATAGACCCGAACTGTCAATTAGTCAGACACCTTGTATGTCCAAAAATTCAGACTTATGACGCATTGGACTTATGATATTGACACATTTCCTTGACACTTCATACAGTATCATCTGCATGTTGGAATATACACATGGATTTAGTCACGAGTGGCGGGGGGGAAGTGACCTACATGGATGACAATTCTGTGTGTAACGTACGTGTGATATTTAGGAAAGAAAATTGCCATCAAATTTGCCATTTGACACCACAGAGAGTTCTACAGGTTTGACCTTGGCCAATTGAGCATAGAAGGTGATTAACCATGGGAATTGGAATGATCTGCGACAACTAAGATGAATTTGTCCTCATTTATTGCTCGAGTACTGTGTTTACGTACGGTTTGTTTCCAAGAAAAAACACAATAAAATGATTTTGTTTGTTCCTTATGCTGTAATTGTATCTGCGCCTTGGTTCAGAATTTGTGTGTGTGTGTTTTGGAAGAAATTTTTGCAGCATTTGTGGTTTTAGTCGCCAACAGTCATACCAAGCTTTTTAGGGCAGTATCTGACAAACAAACATGTAATTAATGAATATTACCATTTTATTTACAGATACAGTCAATCAAGTACAAATTTATCTTACACATTGATTAAAACTGAAACTACAACTAGAGCTCTTTGTAAAAATCAATGTATTGGCAATCTCATATTCCAACCAACACCACATGTTTACAGTTTTTAACGCAAGGCGCAAAAATTTATAGTAAAAAGGGGCCAGCCACGTTGAATAGTGACAGCTTTACAAACTCAACAAATTCATGTTCGGTGCAGTTATCCAAGATTTCTACATTGTCAAGCGAAGCCCATGTAACCGTGAAATCCAGACATGGGAAATGTATTTCTCTTCACGAGTGCAGCACACTTCATTCCAAAACTTGGCAATGCCATTTTCAGCCCACTGGGAATATATATCGAACTCCACCACTCACACAAAGACAGTTGTCGTAATTCCTAAGCATACTTTTCACCTAATGTAGAAGTGGTTCTTTTTTCTAGTGTACATTTTCCATCTAGCGGTAAGGTTCCATGCAACATACTAGGCTTCATTTTGCGTTGTTTTTCCTCTCTCACTTAGTGCTTGGTCAAAACTTACAACAGGGAATTACATGTACATGCAAGACGAATAGTACTTTTCTTTTTTTGTACACTATGCTGCATGTACTTCTCAATAGAATGTGGATGGCGGCATCTGCCTGTGTGCCAGACTCGTCCTGACCGCCCACCTCAAAGCTTGCCTCTTCTTGTCTGTGGGCACCACGTAGTTGTTGGCGGAGTACGCCCGAGGTGTGCGCCTTGGATACGCTGCCGAGTCCTTGTACATCATCTGCTCCTGAAAAGAGGCAGGTTATGGAGTACAGGGTGATACGTGCTTCAGGAAATTCTCTGTAACTCAGATACTGCATCACATCTCATCACAAACATTTCAGGTGAACATCCAAGATTACCGATTTAATGCTTCTTTCCACATACGGTCAACACTTGTGCCAAGCAGTGCGTATCTGTCAAAATCACTCCCAAGACGATTTTGACGGCCAAATGCAACACGCACGTGTAGTATATAAACGGGTCGCTTTTTGTGTCCGTAAAAGTGAAACGCATGAACACATGACGTACGCAACGCACCTTAAAATAACATATGGAAAGGCGCCTTTAAAGGTGACCCAACTAAACGGAAATGAGTCACCCGGAGCCAGTTTGGAGTTAAAGGCCTTTATAAGAATCTTGCACGATGCAAATCAATGGGAATTCTCAACAGGTTTCACCCATGTTGTGGCCATTTTCACCAGAAAGCCAACCCAACAGCTGAATCAAACCAAACAGCTCAGTTCCTGATCCAAACTAATACATATTACTGACAATCTGGCCTTTGGGCTCAGTTCGTCAGATCCGGTCAGGAATACAACTGGCAGTTTGTAGAAGTACCCATGCATCTTATAAGTAAACAAACTTTCGCTCCATACAAGGCTACTTTTCCACAAAGTGGTCCCAAATCATACTTTTCATTCTCAACTGCACCGGTGCACTGGCAAGGTTTCTTGCCTGCTATTTCTTCCATGTACCCATGTACTGTATGCCATGCTTCCTATGTGTCAAAAGTTATCTTATTGCTGCTTAAAAGTATTCAATTCAACTCAATTTTATCATCCTCGAGGGGAAATTCCCACTGGCCTTTTACATTACTTTGGAGTTTAGCACAAGCAAATAACAAAATGTCAAGATTTACGAGTAAATACAGAGCAAATAGAGGAACAAATATGTTTTTGAATTTCCATCAAAATAAAATACTGCACAGAACCTATCAAAGCCATTACAACTTGCACATTTATAAGTGCAACTAACTCCTGCATAGCATCTAGCATGGTCTTAAGAATAACTGATGGACGGTATCAGACTATTTTAGAATTCATGAGGGGTCCAATGGTCTGAAATTCTGAAGTGTGTTTAATCACAAGTACAAAATTACTTATCAGAGTAAGACAGGTACTAATTTGATAGGAAATTTCATTTTTGCCTTTACTGATGTTTCCAACTTCCCTGAATGAAGAGTTAACCTTACTGTTCATTCCAATATGGCTGACTCATCAATTTAAATAAGATCCATGACACTCTCAGCACCCAGCTGCGTGCTGTTTCTGAGATGTGACCATCAAGTTATTCCAAGTCACAGTTACGTAAGTCGAGCTAAATAGGCAATACCTTGATACTGCATTGCGATTTTGACCAGAAAGTCAGCAGACAGGACAAGCAGCATTTCTTCTTTTTAAGAAAAATACCATCTGAAGTCTCACTTTCCATTTTCTTCCACTGCCTGACAACTCGTCTTGGGCTTTACTGAGGCACGCAACAAACATTTTAACCACTTCCTGCCGGGTGGAATTTGCATATGCGGGACAAGTTGCTGGGCGATTTTCAAGATTTTCCGTTTTCAAAACTCTTCAAAAATTCATATCTTCATTTATCTGGACGCTTACATTCACACCAATGACTCTGGTGGCTACTGTTATCTGACAGGCAACCTCCATTGACACCGGAGTATTGCAGCCAGGCCTGCCGCCTAGTAAAGAGAGCCCAGATTGTGCGGTGTAGCGTAACTTCCTTTGTTCCCAAAATTGGCCCAGTGTGTTGCTGAATTACAGTGGTGTCTTTACAAATGTGGCCAGATCAGGTTGCAGGGATGTTGTATCGCTCATCGCTGGAGCACTTTTGTCCCCGCTGATAATCCGTTGGCACTGAATGCCACAAACAACGGTATACTGTTTCAAAATAATAACGGATTACCTCCGCTAATGCCAACACTCTGTGCTCACAGCATATGAAAATTGATTGGCAATTCCCAGCAGCTCATTTTTTGTTCCGAGTACGGTCTTTTGTCACAAGGCCCAGTTCCTTTGTCTGATTTCAGGCACCCTGTACCGGGCTCCCTGACAGGAAGTGGTTAATATCTGAGCGACCCATTTTCAGGCAAGCAACCATTCTGTCAGTGTGTGCACACTTACCCTGATGCTCCATCTGAGGTCGTTTCGGTTCTTTTCGCCCGGCGCTCTATGACTGCTCCATGCGGCCTTGTACATCTGATGTCTGTCAAGGAAGGGGCGGATGGAAAGCATTTGAGTCTGAGCAATTCCGTAATTGCGGGAGCACCTTTGTGCTAGATCTTGGCGGCTGTGAGTCGGACAGAATTCAGGTGTATCGTCCCTAACAAAACCTGGACTGACAATGACAGAACTGTCTGAATGATCCCCCCCAAACAAAATTGAGACATTTGTCTTAAATATAAATGTGACAGCTCACGTCTTCAATGACTGAAGCATTTTTGAACACTAAACCAATTGCTTTTACATGGAAAGTAGCTCTCTCGAAACAAGTTAAAATTGGCTCTTTACCAAGTCCAAACAAACCGTAACTGAACTCAATGCAGTCATAAAGAGAATGAGTCGCCCTACCTCGAGACTGGATCCGTCTTCATGTCATGCTTTGTCCTTGGCTGAGCAGAGTCTGGTCTTATGACTACAGCAAGAGATGACAATAAAAGTATGTTAAGTGTACACTGACTGTATTCTGAGCTTAAACAAATCACAGATTCCAGGTGTAACGGTGCTTGCTGTTTGGAAGTGTTTGTTTCCACTGAACACTGCGACATCTAAGCCCAGTTGCAAGTCCAACCACTGACTAAGTCCCCTCCCCTTGGAGTTTAATCCTAAAAAGATTCGTACCCTCTGTCCCCCAGAGTTCGGCTGTGGCATGCCCAATGATTTTTTTTTTAACTTGGTGCCCACGTAAAGACATCAGTACAAATGTTACATTTCAATTGAATATGACATGCGTAGGGGTTTTGATGTTATGATCATTTGACATTTATGGCCTCACATGTGTTGGCCCATGTGCATTGAGCACGTCAATGGTTAACATGTGGATTTTTGACATATCGAATATTCACCAAATTGGTGTCAAACAGACCGTAGGATGTTACAGAAAAAACTCAGGGCTTGGAAGATGAAACAAATTTCAAATGGTTTTGGAGAAAATCTTGAAGGGGTGGATTCTACCTCCTCCCCTCCTGCTCTTTCAGGGTACAACATGTCAACACCAGATCAAACACTCACATGATCTTGGTAGATGGGGTTTGTACACTGTGTTTTCATCTCCTGCAGGCCGGTGAGTGTACTGCAAAATGGAAAGTATGCTTGTATGTAATTCTCGTTACAAGTAAAAGCCAATCAGGACGGTTGAATGTTACTGGAACACCTGAGCGTAGGTTTGGGTAACTCTCTAATGAAATCTAACGGAAGTGATTCAAATTTGTTCGAAATGCAACTCTATAGTTTGCTTCCCATTATGGTAATGGAACAAAGTTTGGGAGGTTTCTGAACTCTATTATGAATTGTTAAAGACTTTACCAGTCCTCTGGAGGATTGTGGCCTTCTTGAGGTGTAGATGAGATCCGAAAGGCTGGAGGCACTGTCAGTCTCCGTCAACGTAGTGTCTCCATCCTCATCATCAGAGCCTCGGACATCTTGCCTCAAGGCCAAACGGGATAAGCGATCACCGATGTCACGTACATCTCCTGCTTATGGACAAAGACTGGACTAAGTTTAGATTATCACCCATTGGCACCCTTAACATTTGATAATGCTCCGCATTTCGTTGTTAAGTTTGGAATGGCACACATGCATCATCCTTGATAAATTGTCTGATCTGGCCTCTGTGCGGAGAGAGAAGGCCATGCCAAGCAAGACTGCCTCAAGGAAAGTGCAACCCAGAGAATGTGTAAGATTTTTTTGGACCCAACATAGACATCATTATTTTCTTGTACCTGATTCACTTTCAGTTATGGACTCATCAAACACCTGGGCCTGACCATTCATCTTCCTGTAACAAAGCGAAACAGTTGGAATTACTGAGAAAATGCAGCGAGTCACTAGCCGGTGCCTCATTGGTGACTGTCTCAAGACGGTGGACCATTAGCATCATTTTTAGGCACTGAGTATCCTAATCAGTTCTGATATTGTATGGGATTTATCATTCTATTTGGCACTGACTCCAGACCACTGGGGCAGGATGAAAACCAAACTCAAAAAATCCACTGGTGAGCTGGTGGCAGATCTGTTTGATCTCGTGCTAGAAATTCAGGTGCGCGGCTTTGGGAAACAGGACATTTGCAGGGTTTCTTGGATCTGCTTCTGGTTTGTGATAGGCCTTGAAAATTGACAGCTCAATTCATGATGAAGTTGCTATCTTTTGAAATGGAAGATAAAAAGCTTTGTTTTTAGGAAGTGTAGTTGATGTGCTTTGCAACAATATTTTCCGATGCTTCAAATTTGACATTTTGGGGTTGAAGACCCAAAGCTGTCATTTCCCTACACATTTCATTTCCCTGACCTACACATACCTGACCACTTTCCTCTTCATTGTGGGTCTCTTGTTGGCCGACGCCCCCCTGCCCTGCCTCCCTCTGCCCTGGGTGCTGTCATCCGTTGTGTCCAGGCCCACGGTGGACGTGTCACCATATTTGTAGCTGAAAGGCTCCGGGTGCTTAGCCGGGTAATTGGCTGTCTGACTTGGTTTTGGTTTCACTGGCTGCCCAGCTGCAACTGGCTTGTACTGTTTTTGATTTGGATACATATACATTGTTGGTTTTACACATAAATGGTATCAGTTCACAGCAAGACACTGATCTGTCATTTTCTCTGTGGACAGGTTCATGTACATACAAACATACCACCAAAAATTAAGTTACCTTTCTATCCCCTGGGCATGTTTGCGGAAAGCTCCACGTTTCTGCCCAAATCCTACAATTTCCAACAAACCACTTCCTTTTACATTTGGACTTGAGGGCCTATTTAAAGCAACACTGGGTGGGTTCTTCTCTCGGCAGTTCAACAGAATCTGAAGTTTACACAATGTGTTGAACAAATGGCAAGGTTTAACAGGCCTCTGCTTAGCAATCTCTTGGCAAAGTTTAACAGGCCTGTGCTTACCGATTTCTTAGCAAGGTTTAACAGGCCTGTGCTTACCGATCTCTTGGCAAGGTTTAACAGGCCTGTGCTTACTGATCTCTTGGCAAGGTTTAACAGGCCTGTGCTTACCGATCCCTTAGCAAGCTTTAACAGGCCTTTCTTACTGATCTCTTGGCAAGGTTTAACAGGCCTGTGCTTACCGATCTCTTGGCAAGGGTTAACAGGCCTGTGCTTACTGATTTCTTAGCAAGGTTTAATAGGTCTGTGCTTACCGATCTCTTGGCTGCACTGGGAGCTGAGTTAGGCCGTCTGCCTCCAGCTGACGGGTAGGGGATTGGATGACTTCTGACTGGCAGCCTCAGGTCTTCAGCTGTGTAATCTGCAACCATCAAAACAATGTTCTAACAATAATAATATGGCCATATACATGTAGAGAGCCAAAGTGAACGTGTCACATGCACAACGCAGTGTGTGCGCGGCATTAGTGCGCGAACCAGCGCATTAACCAACATGCGTGCCACTCCATTTGTTTCCGCTGCACTCTCTGGTTCAAAATGACAAAGTGCACCTATCCTGAAACCCGATCAAGGTACACCAACATTATACATGTACATTGTTATAATCCCTGATTATCGGGCCTGCAAACGTTTCGAAACAAAAAACAACTCGACCCCTGGGGAATACATGTACACAGCATAATGCTGCCATTTTGAGGCACAGATAACGAAATCAAGCAACTTCAAATTCCCCTGCCCAAACAATTTACTACATGCACATTGCTAGACATACAAATGTACATGTACATATGTGTATAATACACATGCAGATCTCAATCTTTCAACTATGTCAACTGTGTAGGCGTTTCAAATTCATGTACTGTATGTCTGGTTGAGGCGAGAACTGGCCACGGAGAAGTTTCAATTTGCCTTCTTGGAACTATGCAAGTAACACCCCAAATTTATCCTCTTGTTACTTTGCAAAACAACCCAAATTTCCATGTGCGTAAGAATAAAAATTTCCTCTGGCTTGTGCTTACCCAAGTCAGAAGCGGCAGATGTATCAATCAATCCTTCTCTTTCAGATTCGTCTTTGATTAATCGCTCCAAATCTGTAATTAACAAGCGAGTGATGTCCATGTTCATCTCACTTCTTCGGCACGGACCAGAAAGATAAGGTCAAGTAAAAACTACAACAGTTTCTTGTGGGGATTTTTGAAGAAAGTAAAGAGGACGGGGAGGCCCTTTTTTCATTGTTTTTTTTTCAAATGGATGACGAGTTTTTTCTGATACATGTACTCGTAATTCTGTGTCTGAAGGACCAACATAAATGCCTCAAGCTCACAGATTTTGAAGCCCATGTACATATTTTGTCCAAAATAATAAACTTGGGCCATCCCAGCAGCACTGTACTTTGCCTGTGCACTGATAAAAGAGACACCGTGGAGACTGATTGGTTTAGACTGGAGTGAGTAACTTGAAAGTTGCATGGTCCAAAGATAGAACTGCTAATTAAAGAAATGCATCTAGCAAAACATAAACTGACAAATTTGGGAGTCTGACGAGGAAAACAAAAAAACATGGAGCTGCTGGCGCCCACCTTTGGCAAACTGTTGCAGCTGTGCAGTGGGAATGTTGTGGTAGCCGAGCATGCCCAACTGTCGGCGGACGTCGTCCTCGCTGAAACGCAGGCTGTCGTCTGAGGTATCCATTGCTGCTGGAGGTAAAAAAAAAAGCCTGTGAACGGATCAGAATTTTTTAATCACGAAACAAAGTACATATATCGTACATGTAAATATCGCCAGGGTAGCAACACACAAGTATGTTTAGGCCTATTGGGTGAAACTATTTGCGGAGTGATTCCAGAATACCCTGCCACTCTGAAAAGGCCCCCGGAATGACTGATTACATGTATGTGGGTACGAGGTGAAAATCCTCATGAGACGAGAGTGACTGTTTGACCTCGTAGCTGGCTACGAAGTTGATCATGCAGGGTGGCGGGATATTTCTGCAGTTGAGCTTATTTGCCCACTTTCTGAAAGGGGTTTGATTTACATGAAGTTGTGGCAATTTCTTTTTTTTCCTAACCTTGGATACTTCTTTTGTTACAAAGAGACCAGGTATAAAACGTAGAAGAAACATACAACCTGCATGTGCTGTAGACTGGCCATTAGTCTGAAGTTTCCCTGCACCAAGGTGCACTTGATATTCTATAGTGTAAAGTTCCAATAATATCCTCTGTTCAAAACCCTTTCTTACAGCATACCATACGTGTATATACATGTATGTTTTTAATCACCGACTTTATAATTTTATGTTCCTGATGTTTCTTTTTATAATTGGTCACTTATTTATTGCTTAATTCATCATACACTACGCTAATTGGATGTAGAGGATTTTCAGAGAATTTTTTGAACCAATTGTGTTACCGAAGAGGTAAATCCCAGTTCCATCTCATGGATGCAAAGTCTCAAACCTGACAGTGTGGAAGGATAGATGAAATATTTGTCGTCAAAGTCCCTTAAAACACTCTTCTGTCTCTGCTATTGCACTCTCTGGATATGTTTAGTGCAAGGCCATACAGGTACATAAAGCAACTTTAAACAACTGGGACAGGTTCACGGTGCCTAAATGGGCACATTCTGTACATGTACATGTAGGTTCTTTTAACACATGTACATACTGTAGAACAGGGTGAAAGTGGTGTGCCACACAATATTTTGCACCAAAAGCAGAAACTGGTTGGTACACTGTACATGTTAGGAAAATATATCACTGGCTCCATTTCAAAGACATGACATGGAAACCCTCTACTATACCAGTCACTTTGTGACTTCAACCTAGAGAGAATGAAACCTCAACCCGAATGTGCTACCGTAACACATCTCTGAGCAACATCTCTGAAAAATCCCTTGGGTTTGAAATACAGCACTTCATTCCCCTACTGAATTTTTGATCGCACCATTTGGCTGCTTCACTGTCAACAGAATTCAGTCAATTTAATAGTTACTCTAACCAATTCAACTTGACCATTTACCCAAGTCATCCAGTTGTCTGGACAACTCGACTTAGGATTTCGGCCTAACAGTAATTGACCCTCCCACTAAATCCCTTAAAAAGTTTGAGGATTTGTGATGGAAAGAACTCCAAATTTGAGTGCTACTCATTTTTCCCTACTATTAGCCATCTCAAAGCAATAACACTGGCACTGCCCACTGCATGCACGGTTCTTTCCATGCCTCCCTACACTGCCACATCATCTGCTCATTGGTCATTCCTGATGTGCCTCTACCTGTCTTTTCTACGAAATATCCAACCTTACTTCCCTTCTTTCATGTTTTTCAAACAATATTATACAACCAGGAAAACCGTAAATTAGAAAGAATGATCACAGAATCGTGCAATGCATGCAAGAAGATCGACTGATCGTGCAAAGATTATGCGATCGCATTCAACATCAACATACATGTACATGTAATGATGTATCATGCATATTGAACATATGAATACATGTACAATATCACTACATTTCAAGTATACCAATGTGAAGTTACAGAGTAGTTCCTCATTCTTCGTTCAACATTCAATGTTGAACACGTATGTTGTGTAACTATTTGATACTCTAACATTGAACAAGTAACCATTTGACATTAAGGGTGCACACCTCTAGAAATGATGGAGTGCTAAAGGGACAAAAAATATAAACTGCAGCACCATGAGCATCCACTTATGTACCTTATTTACATTGTACATGCCTTTTCACAATTATGTACACGTACATGCACACGCCATTAACTCTCTCCCACAGAGGCAACCTAGACATGGGATTTTTGGGGGTCAAACAAGCCTGAAATTTATGTAAGCGACAGTTTGTTTTTTGTCCCTTTTGCATTCCATCATTTCTAAGGGTGTGCATCCTGAGCGGCTGACGAATGTCAAATGGTTACTTATTCAACGTTGAATATCAAACAGTCATCAAGTCATGGAAATTAACCTACATGTACTTGTTCAACAAGTTCGACACTGAATGCCAACGTCAACCGAGAAATAAGTAACTTTAAACATGTACATGTAGGCCCGAACTTCACACTGCCATCAGGTACCCCCAAAACTGTGGGGTCCGACGTCGTCCACCACCCCACTCGTGGGAGCAGGGCAGACATCAGACCCCACAGTTCTGGGGGTAGCCATCAGGTAGGCCAAGGCCCAACTCTGAGCCTTATTCTCGCGTTCAGGATGACATCACTGAATCTTGATTTTTCTCTCTTGTTGGTCAAGTGGTGGCTACTCCATATTTACACTCGTAAGTGAAAGGAGCAAAAATGTATTCTAGTCTATGAAGAAAATCTGGGGATTGCATACTTGGAGACCACCCAGATTTTTGTCATTTTAATCTCTCAAAACTGGTACCTGTAAGTCTCCCCTAACATATCCCCCCCCCAGGCAACACTCTCTTTATTGCGCTGACCCTATTTTTTGGAAATTTCAAATTGTAAACTGTGAGAAAATGTGACTTTCTTACTGATAAACCAGCCACGCAAATAATTTGAATCCACCATGTGTCATGTCATGCATGTGTTAAAATACTGAGTTTTCCCTAATAATTTCCCTCAAAACTCAAAACCCTGCCCTTAAGTTTTTTACAACAACCCTACAGTTATTGAGCTAGCCCCACTCGTGTGCCATACTAGTGGGGCTATTAAGTATTATTGAACATGTCACAGTCATCTACCAAGGTGATTTCAAAAGCTAAATTGACTAAACAGTCTCACAACTTCAATAATATTGTTTATACATCACGTACGCGTAATCGGCGTCTTATAATCTTTACATCAAATACAGTATGCCTGAATTTGAAATTCCACTGTTCACGCGCTATGAATTCCTCCCACACTGTACCGAAAAGGTTTCAGTTATTTTTATCACGTTGTAGCTAAAAAGGAGGAAAACATGCAAATCCCTGTACTATGAGAGTTACCCCTTTGCCCAGAAGTACTGTAGGCCTACGTGAGTGAAATAAACATGAAACAACCTCCGACCATGCTCCGACATGTCCGACCGCGAAAGTGCGGCGAACGAAAAAAAAAACACTTAATTCTCACCTTAAACTCAATAGGCCGAAGTGTTATTATTAAATAAAGTTCTTCTTCCCTTCCAAATGGTCAACTTCTTTTCAGTACTCCCGTTACAGATTTGTCCTTAAATGGAGAAAATGTAGAAGCAATCAAATTTCAAACCGTCCGCTTCGAAGGCAGGCAACCCTAAAATATTTGTGTCAACAACAAACTCTTGAGGGCAGTATTTTGTTTGTAGTTCACTACTAATTTTTTAAAAACCGTAGGGGTACATTCCACCAAATCGTAGGGTTTCTGTGGGCAAGTTCATGAGTATTTTGGCAGGGTTTTTACAATAGGACATGTCATAATCAGGATGGATCATGGGGATATTTCCATATATCACGAATTTGGGACTGGTAGTTTTCAGTTCGGGGTAAAATGCCCCAACGTTCGCCTGTGGGCCTATTTTGGACAGCGGCGCCGCGAGCGGTTACATTCAAAGCTGACGAGCACACTATTTTGGGGTAACTTCGGGGAAAGGCGAATGCTAAAAAAATAGCGTGGCTAACCCCAATAAAAATGAAATAAAACGTGGACTTCTGGTCATAATCTTGAATTTCTAGTGAAAAACCGGAGGCCAACCTCTTCCCTAGGGTCAAAGGGCAGCGCTATTTCGGTCCGATTTTGCACTGTTTTCTATAGGGGCGCGTATAGTGCAACATACCGTGGGGCCCGGTTCGCCAGTGGGTTCTCTATGGAGTCAGTTTGGATGCCAAATTCCAGCAGAGACTGTGAACACCCGGTGCAAGGCGTCATTTTGCAATATTTATTATTTTTGCCACAGAATTGTAATTCCTCTTACAACAAATATATTTAAAATTAGGTAAAAACCACAAACAGGAGAACATTTTGGAGGAGATTTGAAGCCGATGTGCTCGATATTCCCGCAATCAAAATTTGTGATATTTCGACATGATAAAAAAAAATCTGATATCGATATCAGATCAATCGAGTGTATGGAGAAATCGAGTAATCTTATATCACTAATTAAACGTCATTTAGCTGGCAGGTATATATGACCCACCCCACTGACAGTAATCGCATTTGCTGTAGGGCTAGCCTACAGAGGCCAAATATGAATGTTTGCTTTGAAATTTCCAGCCCATCCCAATTTTATTCGCAAAGGCAATTTTCATTTGCCGTTTCGGTGGAAAACTTGTAAATAACTGTACAGGCCCAATGCTAACACTGACATTGCTTTCGCTACTAGCGTGAATTATGAAAAAGTAGGCACATCTCAAATTACGCCCACACAATACGGGCGATTCACAATAGTGCGCCTCCAAGAGTTTGCAACGCGTTGGCCAATCTATCGACCCTTTCCAAGCAACGGAGACCTTGAACTTGAGAATTTACAATACTTTGAGTGGACGATCACAAAGGACTTTACTGCAATTGCATTTGCCTGGTATATCGATTCCACTTTCCCCCATAAAAGGAAGAGACTGTTGTTTTGACAGGAATTGTTCCTTGGTAATGCTTGTCCTAGTTGTCCTCGTTTCCCTCATTTTTGTTAGCAACATAACCCTCATTGTGCCGCCAGAATGATACTGGGGCTTTGCATGCTAATTTCAGGATTATGCCCAAAGGCTGGATGACCAAATCTCAGGTGACTGAGTGCAGTACTATCTGGGAATGAAGATCGAAATCTTGGTAAATTTTACATGGTTCAAAAGCTTAAAGAAAGGGATACAATATACAGCAAATTTCAACTCGCTAAACCTGCATAAGTTTGGGGGAAATGGAAGATATGTCATAGTTTCAAACTGTTTACTAGGAAATGCCCATGCGCAAACTATCAGAGTGGAACTGTGACTATTACTCTCTCTGATGATCAAATCCAGGAAAAGTTTGCATCGTTAAAAGGCGTGATTGTAGGACTGCGTACAACATTCCATAAAATGCAACTTTCAAGCAAGTTTAAGAGAGATGTCAACAAGATAATGTAAATGTTCTGCTGTTTTGTCGACTATGTCTCGACAATTCGGGTCTTTTCAACTTATTGCGCTTGGCAGCTTTAATATGACTTTAGGTATATCTTGCAGGTAACTTTTGCATGGTCCGAAATAAGTACTTACTCAAAAGCCTGATGCCTTTCAAGAGTAGGCTATGTTTGCGTGCGTGAAATCCCCTTCATTCCAGAACCCTATAGCGCCAACCACTCATCTAATCAGTCCCGAGGCAAAAAGTGCCTGTTTTGTTATTTGCAATGTAAGTAGTGATAAACTCTCAGCTACAAATGAAAAAGCCCCTCGTGCCCCTTTCCCGATATAATCGGTCTTCATTAAAAATTAAGAAATTGAATTTGTGAAACATTTTCTTGGAAAACGATGTGTGCGGTGTAGCAACCCCGTTACTTTCTACAATAGGCATTGACCGCAGTGCGTGATCCCCTCCATTATGTTTGGACAAATACAAAAGCCATATTCGGGGAGGAGGTTATAAGCTGGAGGATGGGGGTTGATACGCCTCACTTACCCCAGTCTTCCCCCTGTTAATGACACGCCCAGGTCCCGGAGTGGTGGATACCTGACCTCATTTCTCTGCATGATCCCCACCTTGAAAGGACTTACTTTTTTACTAGGAGAACAAAATGGGCGTGCCCAGGGGGAATGTGCGGCAACAGTTGAGATGTTTCCTGGCAATTGCCAGTGTGATCGCGATTATTCAAGTGGGATTCTGTGCGGCTAGACCAACTACAGCACCGGTAATGTATTTGGTGTGCTCTTGAGGAAATCTGTTTTGTTTGAAATGCCAAATTACATCTTCTTTACTAGCGCAGTCATGTACTTGCATTTTCAGAGTATAACAAGACAAATTGTGGCCAATTTGCAAAAACGAAATCATTATTATTTTGAGGGTTCAACATTATTAGAGATATTACTCGCGATGTTAATGAAATCAACGAATCAATTATTATTTATGCACCTTGTGAGGCCGAGAAGGGGCCGAAATACAGGCATCTCACTTTTGGAAACTATGTGCCAAACTTGTCTTTCAAAAACCTACACAATGCATTCTCTCTGCCTAGAGAACTCAGGCTCCGCTGTCTTCCGGTCGATCAATGCATTCCCCCACATTTTCTTAAGTCACTTACAACGTAAGAACTATGCAAATATCTATCTTCTCTTCTAAGATTCCAGACCTGTTCATATTCCTTTATTTATATGATGGTTTCCAGAATTCCTAAGTATCGTAAAATGCTGGTGACAGGGTTTATTTCTGTTGCTGCTCCACACCCTATCCACCTACCCACCACTTTGCTTATGCTCCGAGAGTGTAATCATCATTTCAATCTGCTCTGAAGAAACGTAGCAAATCATCGCCCTTTTTTTCTTTTATGTGTAAGCCCTGT
Source organism: Acanthaster planci (assembly GCF_054643075.1). Taxonomy (NCBI): domain Eukaryota; kingdom Metazoa; phylum Echinodermata; class Asteroidea; order Valvatida; family Acanthasteridae; genus Acanthaster; species Acanthaster planci. The sequence continues at coordinate 19,292,943 of NC_141777.1, forward strand.
GTATCCCTTGGTAATTTGGCGCCATTGTAATGCAAGTACATGTATTATTAATACGAAAGTTAACCAAACTTGCACATATTAACAAAACCCGACACGAACTTCCAATCACTCTGCTAACTTTTATCACCATACATTTTGTGGCCGTGTAACTATAAATATTCGACTACAATTTGTAATTATCGATTGCAGATGAAATCTTCCTCTGACCTAAGTACGGCTCGTAGACTCTCGAAAACGCCCCTTACGATAACCACAGAGCCAAGGGAGGAGACACCCAGCCCGGGGGCTGTCCAGTCAGACATGATGCTGACAGCGGACCAGCTCTCTGAAATACGCAACCTAGAAGCGGACAAAGCACGGGACGAAGAGCCAGCGGAGGCGCGCGGGAGACAGCGGATGCGGAGGAAGGCAGTGCCCGATGTGGCAAGGCTGTGGCCCGGCGGAATTGTCCCATATGAAATATCCAGGTCTTCAAGTACGTCACAATTTCGTTGTTCGCTGAAAAAAAAATTGACCACATTTCCTTGACTTCAATAAATCTACTCAGAATTACTTTGGAATAAATATTGAAAGACATTATTGATGTCATCTCCAGTTCTTTTTTAATTCGAAACTCACCGACAAGATCTTTCAGATAAATCTGCAGTTCAAGTGAACTTCAGAAGTGGGTTCTACAGCTGAAAAGTAAATAAAACGAGTACTACTCAGCATGTTTTAGTTCATAATCCTGTCGGCATTTCCATCAAAATCAGAATGGTAGAATTGAAATGCACGTTTTGTTATTTCATTTAGGTCCAGTAATCACACAAACTCAACTTTATACTCTTGGCGTATCTTTGGTTCGTCAATGCAAATAAGGTAAAATAAAAGGCATTTTTAAGCCAACAGTATCCTCTATAAAACCATGGGATTTAGGAAAATGCCAGTTGACCGTTCATGTTTAATAATGGCCAGCAATTGCGTGCACCATCTTTGGGACACACTTTAAAATGACTGACAAGTGTATCTTGCCTTGCAGTGTCGGATCGTAGTGTAATCGAAGGGGCCATTGCTCACTGGGAAGAGAAGACCTGCTTAGACTTTCGGCCGTTTAATCGCAGACTGGCCCGCCGTCTGCGCCACAGCAGCAAGATTGTCTTTTTCAAAGGATCAGGGTAAACCGGTCTGTCCGGTCTGTAGTTTGACTCAGTCTGGGTGCTGTGTGAAAGGAGATGGTATGGTACCTTCTCTTCTTTAAGATTCGGAACACTCCATGGACTTCTGTTACCGTACCGTTTCTTGCCCCCTCGTCGGGTTCAGTTTACATGTTGTCATACGTCGTTTTAATGTCTCCCTTTTATCTGTCCACCGGGCTGAAATTCCTCTCTGCCTCTTGGCTGTGTGTCTGTCTATTGGTGGTTTATCCTAACTAATGGATCTAAGGAGATTGGCTTACGGTGAAAATATTTCCTCCGGTGACAATCCGTGACTATTTAATGTGAAACATTGCCCAAGTTAGTGTTACTGCATCAAGACAAGTGCTTCTACAGCGAAGTCCGCCTTGTCCCTCACCTCAAGCTTTCAAATTTAATGAGTTTAGTAACAGTATATGTTTATTATTCTGGCAACGGCACTCGATATTGAATGTCCCTATTATGGGTTCATGTGGCTCTACGAACAACTCTCGATCTTACAAGTTTATAAGGTCCGAACACTGTACTTTACTCTCCGTCGTCATGTTCACAAGTCGGAACGTTTGTAGAGAAGGGTTAAGTTTTAGGTACCTCATTCTTTAGAAAGAGGTTCATATCACCTTTCTTTGGCAGATGCTGGTCAAGCGTTGGAAGGTCTCACAATGGAGCGCAGAGCATTTCAATCGGGGACGGATGTGCTGTTGTAAGTCAAACAAGTTTAGATAAAGCAAGTGCCAAACCTAATTGAATAAAATGAAAATATGGATAACCCAAATGGCAACAGTTAACATAAGATTATAAATGGAAGTATTCGATAAACGTATTTAAAGTCCCACAAACCGCTCTTGGATTTGTATTCCACCTTTTCTGTTTCTGCATGAAACATAAGTTCTTTTCCTATTCGAAGCTGGGATCGATCGTGCACGAGATTGGCCACGCTGTCGGTTTCTTCCACGAACATTCGCGCCCGGACAGGGACGATCACATCCGCGTTCACACCGAGAACATCCACCCGAGATACCGCTACGACTTTAGGGAGCTCGACTGGGGCCGAGTGACAAGCATGGACGTCCCGTACGACACCAAATCGATCATGCACTACGGATCTCATGTAAATAGCAATGGAGAAAAGAAACGCTTGTATGGAAAAGTTCATCCCCCCCCCCAAAGGAAAAAGAACAGAAAATTAGTTGATCCAAATGACCATTCTAAGTTGCACAAATATGATCTCACTTGACTGTGGTATAGGGCCTACGAGTATATCTTTAGCTCTATGGTCAGAGAGTTCAAAGTGCCATGAATAATTTACATGCTCGCTCTTCCCTTTTCAATGCGTCATACTTATAGTCTTAATTGACTCGGCACATGCGAGTGTTCTGCTCGAGGCTCTTTTGCGTCTGGACGCAGTTTGTTGTAGACTAACCTCGAAGCTGGAAATCTTTTCATTATGCTTTCAGTGTTTATCACAACGAAAAGCTATTCCTTTGGGCTTTTCATAGTCTAATGCACCTCTTATCTTCTCATCCAAGCATAGTTTACACGCATTCAGTTCCGTTCCATCCTAGGGTTTTTCCCTTTTTTGGTTGCTAAACCCGTTTTGTGTGGTTTTCTCCCCCACCCCCAGTATCAATCAATGAATGGTGAAGCCACCATTACAACCATCGATCCCTTACAGCAGGCCAACCTGGGCAGGCGAGACGGTCTGAGCTTCGGCGATGCCAAGCTAGCCAACATCATCTACCAATGCAACGGTGAGTAGGCCGAAGTGCTTGGTGATTGCTCGTTGATTGATTAATTGAAGGCGAATTTCCGCCACTTCCCAAATTCAGACAAGCGCACGCACAACCCTCCGTGCCGGACGCAGAATTTACTCTCGGGACCTTGGCATTCGCGACGATCAGCGTGATCGTCCAAAACAAGTTCCTTTACGAGTTACAAAAATTGCAGCAACATTAATTTTAAAAATCATATCCAAGCACGTCCTCGTGGCCATCAGCGCAGTGATTCTGTTACAATGTTAATTTCCTTATTTTCAGGTGATTATTACAAGATCACGCAGTCCCCCTGTCAGTAACTTTCACCGTGAGCCGTCTTGGGTGTAACTTTTCTACAGACAAAATGTCAACGAATTTACACATTTGCATGCGTTTGTCCAAACATTTGAGAAAGCTTTTTGGGGGTAAAACTGCATGGAGAAAGGAAGCTCAGTACGGTAGCTCACCGCGAGCTGAGCAACTATGAGAAATGTCCTACGTATAGACTGCACATTTTAAAGATTTCGCTGACGTCATCACAATGATCCAACGGATGTCCTATTTTACGGCAGGGATATAGGAACAGCCATTGTCATGCAATAAAACTTGGAAGACATCACAAGACGTTCCGATAAACTAAATAATATACCCTTGGTGGGAATACCTGTAAGAATGAACGAAACACTAAAGAAAGTCCGCTTCTTTCACAACCACGCCCTGTAGTATCTTCTGTTTAATCATCATTCTTCTTTAGCTCACTGCGATCTCCCAGCCATGGATTCCCGATGTTTGAACGAGGGTTACATCGGGCCAAGTTGTGATTGCGTCTGCCCGGACGACTACTCGGGCTGGAACTGCTCGTTGTTCACACCGAAACAATCAAGTAAGTGGTTGGCCACCTTACCTGAAATAAACTGTATAACTCAGAGTTACCATCAACAGAGGCTGAATACCGCCCGATTACTTTTATTACATTAACAAGAGATTTAACGGCTTGAAGACAGGCAGTGGATTTTGCTACTTTTTCGGGGGCAGAAATAGTTTATATAGTTCGTCAAGGTTTCAAAAGTTTTATTATACAGGAATAGAAACATGTTCACAACTTTTGAGCAATAAAATGGTTTAAAAGCTGCCTGTAATTGGTGGCAATTTCTAGTCAAAAACCAATTGAAATTGTTCGGGACTAACCGAACATCACAGAGCGGACCTTTCGGTATAGGCATGACTATTCTGTAACCCCCACGCACGCAGACATGAACGCCTACGAACAAGTCAAACTCAGAGGGATTACATAAATATTACTGAGAGAAAATTGCGTTTAACTTTATGTTGAAGTGGCATTAACCATTCCAAACTGAAAGATAGCCCTCGACGTGTTGGCTTTTACAATTGTTTTTTTGCTGTTCATACCATTCGCCCGTCACCCAGCGCCCGAACCTGGGCCGATGGCCCTGCACAGATTTTAGTGAAGGAAATACGTCTCCGGGGTCTCAGCTAACCACGCACACACCATTGTGGGTAAATTTCTGCCAGGCGCGCGAGCTCACTTAATGCGTTACACAAGCGGCAGTTATCAATTCCATATTTTTTCTTTGTCTTCCTCATTGCTGAAAATATTCTCACTACTCTTTATTCGTTCATCCAAAATTGATCAAAATAACCACTGATTTCAAGTGATTTGAAATATATCGCCAAAAGACACGTGATCAGCGATACTTAATGAAAGATAAATTACTACACTGAGATTGAACCAAGGCGGTGTTTTTTTTTTATCACAGCCGAGACTTTGCCCTTGTTAAAGCATTGCCATTGGCGAACCCAAAAAAATTAAGTAACGCTTGCCAACAGGAAGTGATAACCTCGCGGTCACGATTCGTGTACAATGTAAAGGCCTAGCCAATCACAGTGCAAAGCCTTGAGCACTTCCCAGCGCAGCTGTTTGGGCGCCAGGCAACGAGCGAATTCTTGCCGATTCTTACAGGGTGCGTCGAGTTACTGACAGAGGAACAGGGACAGGTATCGAGTCCAAACTTTCCGGCCGGCTACGAGAATGACATGCACTGTATCTGGTATATCAAGGTAAATGAATTTAAAGACAGTCGATGATTAACTGCAAGTCAAATCAAATCGTCTTTTGGCGAAGTCACATCGTCAAATAAAAGCTACTTTCAAAAAGTGCGGTGAAAATGGTATTCCTATATAGAGGACGAAAAGTGGCCATCTGCTTTTCTGCTATCAGGATAGAAGAAAAGCAGAGTTTGTGTTTTTGTAAAGTGCATTTTTCAACTCGGACTTTTCCCCGGGGGCCTTTTCTGCCACCTCAAAAGCAGAACGAACACTGTTTGATAATACATTTTTCTATTTTTCTTTTCTTTTTCCTTTTTTTTTTTGCTTCAAGAAAAGCAGATTTGACTTTTTCTCTGTTCGCTGGCGGCTGAAAAGTGGCCATCTGCTTTTCTCCTCTCGAACAGGCAGAAAGTAGGATCGGACGTTTAGACAACAACCGTAAATTCAACGTTTCTGTTTTTTTTAAACCGGAGAAGCAGATTTTACATAGGCGGCTGAAAAGTGACCATCTGTTTTTTGCCTTCCAAGGGCTGCGAACAGGGTCGTGAACCAACAGATTATGACCATTTCCTTTCTAGGAGATTGAAGACGTAGAAACCAATAATTACAGTCCACCCTATCTATTGTAATGAAAGATTCACATGCTTTCCATGGCCCAGGCAAGCTTGTGTGTCTCCTAGATGACAAATGAAAACTGCTCTGGTATACATGTATTTCCTTTGAGATGCTCATTTCTCTACCTCACGGGTCACTGATACTACCGTATGGGATTGGTCCCCAGAAAGCATGGTTAAGTATTGGTTTCCACGTCTTCGCTCCCCTTGAACGGAAATGGTCGTAACCTACAGGTTCATGACCCTATTCACGGCCCATTGAGGACAGAAAAACAGATGACCACTTTTCGGCCACCTGTATAAAATCTGCTTCTCTTATCACAAAAAGCAGAAAAGTTGAATTTACAATTGTCGTCAAAACGTTCAATCCACTTTCCAGCTAGTTTGACAGGAAAAAGCAGATGGCCACTTTTAGGCCGCCAGGAAAAAGAAAAGTAAAACTACTTTTGTAGTAGCAGGAAAGTGGAAAAGTCGAAAATAGCATGTTACAAAGACGTAAAGTTTGTTTTTGCTTTACTTTTCTACTAAGCTTTTCTTCTATTGTCTTCCATAATTCCTATGCTGTTGTTTATCCCCTGTTGCCAAACGCGAGGGACGTAATCAAAACTTTTGGTGAAATTGACTTTTAAACTCTCACCTTTGTGATTTTTGTGAAATTCTTTGCCAAAAATGTACTGCAGGGTACAGCCAATTCGTCGATCGAGATGACCTTTCATTCGTTCGCTATGGAAGGCGGGGAGGGTTGTTCTTTTGACTACTTCCAGTATCTTAACAGTGACATGAGCCCTCTACGGCAGAGGTGAGAAGCTTTGTGGGTGCACTGAACTATTTCAAATTCCATTAAAAGCAGTGTAAAATCAACCAAGTTTGGAGCCCCATGACAAGCAAATGAAGTCCCTTGGGCCTCTCAAATAAAAACAATGTGTCGTTTGGTCCTTCAGATTTCATTTGATTTTCAAATTTTAGTAGGTTAACCAGTGCATTTTTCAATTATTCGCCAAAAACAACCCCCCCCAAGTGAATGTTCCCAAGTCTTCTCAGCAGCCATTTTTCAAATGACATCCCTCACCTTTCGTGGGCTCTCAAACACATTTTTGTCTGCTATGCCCCAGATGGGTGCTCCTGAATCTACAGAGATGATTATAAACCATACTTACACAATCCCACAATTTCTTGGCCCAGACAGACCCCTCTTTTGGACAGAATGTGAAGGGGTACTTTTTAAGCGCCTCCGCCTGGCGGAGAGTTTTCCTTGAATTGGGACACTACACCCCTATACTCGCCACTCTCGATCTAATTATGCCCCAAGCGGGCACACGGACACCAGTCAGGACCGACTTCTTCACTTTCTCCTTGTTTTTCCCCATCAGCTGGAATTTCAAATGGGGATCAAATGGTTCCAGTTGGTATGTTTTCTGTCTGTTAGTTTTCCTCGATCAATTGGAAATTTCAAATGGGATGCAAATGGTTCCAATTGATTTGTTTTCAGCTTGTTTCCCCCATCAAATGGATTTTTTAAAGGGACTCAATTGGTTTGAATTGGTATTGAAATGGTTTCAATTGGTTGGAAAGGGTCCAACTGAGAAAAGGTGTGAATTTACTATTCAAACCAATTGAACCCAATTGGATTCCAACTGATTCTAAGCAAAAGCACTTGGTTTGGAATAGGTTATTGAATTGGTGAGTGAATTGGATCCAATGGGTAAGTGAATTGGTCTCAATAGGTAAATGAATGAATTGGCCATTTTCAGTAGGGTATATTTCAGACTGATAACATATCACTTATACAGCTGAATGCTTGTAAGCTTTTGGCTCCGAATGCGTTGAAGTCGGACACAGCACAATAGAATTTTTTAACCATTCAGACGGTTAAATAGGAGATTTTGGTTCATCCAGGTAGATTGACAGTAAGACAAATAGGAAACTGGTAAACTAGACTTACGTGCAAAATCCACGGAGAGAACGTCAAATCCGCCATCAAGTCAGTCAGAGCTGAAGATGCGACTCGGATAAGTCGTGAACCGTCCTCTTTTTTTTCACGAGGCCAGTTGATCAATTTCATTTAGACGGGTATGTGCCAGTAAATAATAAGCCTCATAGAAATTGTGCGAGTGGAGCCAAAGACCGTTGCAGAAATTACAAGGAGAGATCCCATTACGCTCCCTGTAAATATTTTTTATAGCAGTTATGGGCACGACTAACCCATATTGCAGAAAATTGTAACAAATTACTGATATTTCTCGTGTATTACTGTAGGCACTGCGGATACAGGCCGCCGCCAACGACCGAAGTACTCCCCGTGGCGGAGATCGTCGTCGAGTTTCAATCCGACAGCGACATTAACGCCAGTGGCTTCCAATTTACTTATCAGTTAGTGCCAAGTCACCACGATGAGACGTTTTAAGTTCAAATAAAAAAAATCCTGGCTCTCACCTCTATCATATATAAAATGAAATATAATTGATCTGATTTTTTTTGAAATTTGGGGGATGTTATAAATACATGTACATAGCTTTATTTTTAAGCTGCATGGCAAATGAACATTTCGCAGAGATGTGGCAAATCAGAGATCAAACGCTGGCCTTTTTTTCTGAACCATTAAAACTTCAGTTAAGAGAAGTGATGCCTCGATTTCCCGCTCAAAGTTCGAGTAATTAAAATCATCTATTACGGGATCTGTTCTTGACAGATTCTAAAAATCCACACAGACAGAGATTATTCTGTGACTAATTCCCTCTGAATATATAAAGATTTAATAATCTTCACCCTAAGTACAACGGTTTAGTATGCTACCAAACTATACTCCAACATTTCAGTTGCCGTACAGATGGACAAGTAGAAAAGGACTCTCTACTAGGGTTTGCAACATTCATTTTGAGACCACCTCACACAACAAAAGGTGCTTCACTGGAATGTGGGTACCTACAGGTGAATGTAAGCACCCAGAAATAATGTTTAGAAGGTTCCAATAATTTTGTACATCCAGAGTAAACATTTGAATAAAAGGAGCCGAAATTAGCTAAAAAGGTGAATACTCACACCCCTGGCTCTATCCAATCTGAAGAAGGAAACTGACCAGCAACAACGAGTTTGAACAATTTCAGGAGACATTCTTCATAATTGAAAAAAATATTCAAACAACTCACTTGGATTTTCACACAATTCACTTCAGCTGCATCCAAATTACCCTAATAACTGTGTGATGAGGCCCACATCCTGCAGAAAGTACCCAACTACATTCCAATACACTTTATCACTTCGTCGCCTGTAACTAAACAAATCTAACATAAAACTTCGATCTCTGGAATTACTGTAGAAAATATGTGCCGAACTACCCTACAATCAGATGTAGAATGACATTTGTGCCGAGGAAAGAACTACATGTACATCACATTTAATTGTGGGAACTCTAGATGCACAAAACAGTTCAAGAAGATCTAGTACATGAAATTAATATGTAGGTTAAAATACTAGCAGTGAAAAACGGGAAAACTGATCACACACGTACCATTATACACAATCTTTTCGTCCATAATTGCCATTTGAAAACGTCCTTCCCTTTACAAAAATCACATTCTCAACTTATTCAATAAAATTGTACAGCCTAGTCACTTTGTAGATACATGTACAAGTATATCAAAACTTCATAACAAAACAATACTTCTCTCCAGCTACATGCCATCACCATTAATATCTTGACTATTCATAAAGGAGTAACAATAACACTTGATTAAATGACGTGAGAAGTGAGATTACAAGGAATATTCATTAAACAGACGCAACTTCCAGGTAGAATTACTTCTTGCTGCTAGTTTGTCTACTGTTGCGATTTCCTGGACACTGCAGAGTTGTTCATATTCTATATCAATGTAATAATCACTAAAACTTAATGTTTGTATATTTATGAAGCAAGGCCACTGAGGTGATATTTCACTGAACAGAAACAAATTAATGATCGCAGCCAAAGAAATTGTCCTTTCAAAACAAATCCACCTGTTAAAACGACCTGTTAGGATTACAATGGAAATGCAAAATCCCATAAGAATAAACGGAATAAGCTTTTTGCAAAAGTTGCTACTTTGTCATTCAAAGTTCTATGGCAAAATTGTTTGAAGGAGAAATCTGATCAGCCATATTCATTGGACATCCACCTCCGCTAAAAAATCTGCACCTCGAATATTTATGGTCTGGAACAGTAATGAAATTGTTTATGCGCATCACTAGCTCTTGTCATTACCCCCGAAGCTCTTTATGAAAGGAACGTCGAGGATTAGTTGACGACAGCAGAAGTGCACATGGTGTTCAGCCCACACACACCATCGCCACGGTATGCGAGATAATAGCCCTGCATGGAACAAGACAAGAGTTCTTTTGTCATCAATCTCGTAATTGCTACATTCCAAAGGCCATGCTCCCAAAAGGGGCTCAGTTTTTATTTTGTCATCAACATCCTGAATCAATGTAACTTGCTATGTCTCGTCATGCGGTTACCTTGCAAGTTGAAACCGGCTCAAATTACAAGACAACAGATCTTACTCAAGATGATGGGTGAAACTTTTTTTGATCGTTTTCCCTGAATATAATCTTATTCAGTGTAACGGTTACACTGAATCTGTAATCTTGCACCACCCCATTTCACAGGTTAAAATGTAACCTGTAAAGTGGAGTGGTGCAAGACTAATAGAGTTTCAAGTCTTGCTTTCATTTGTGGCTTAAAACATATAGACATGAGTAACCACAAAGTTTAAATTATTCATCATTGTAAGCTGACATTAGTTTGTAACTGGAACTTTCATTTCACTGCGTTTAATTCAATAAGGCAGACTCTGAATAAAGTCAATTCACAATCTGGTGCTTTCAATTCCTCAAAACAAAAAGGGCAACATATCCCCCCCCAATACACCACTCAGTGGCATATCCAGTGGGGGGAGTACACCTTGCCCCCTTTGCAGATTTTTTTTTCAAACAAAGAATACTGTACTTCACACGTAGGAAAGTTATCTGTATATTTATTCATCAAATATTAGCACCAACATCCTAACAAAATAACACCATGAATTAAAAGCAAGGATGTTGGGACCATGAGTGGCTTTTGATATTGTTTTCTCCACAAAATCATGTTTAATGAGCCCAAAACCGCATTCGCTTTTGAATTTTCCCCCTCCCCCAAGATGCCAAAAGCTGGATACATCGCTGATACCACTGCTTGTAAATGGAGATGTATTTGGTCGAGTACCAGAATGCATTAAAACACCTCGAATTTATCAATGATATGGCTATGAGTGTATAGCTCAGTGCTCAGGGCGGGAATCTTGAATAGGGAAGGTGTAGTGCGTGATTTGTGCTGCTAGTGGATAAAAGTGTCACTTCATGCTTGCTAGCAGCAATGACAGCATATGGAAATTCTTCGGTCATTGGGTAAATGCGTCTGAAATTTCGTATATATTCTATATTCTATTCTATTGCTTAGCGTGTTGAGAGCGGTGGTCTCCATAGAAGTCAGGCATACATTTCCACTTTTCCTTAAGTTGATGAGTTTGTCTGTTTTCTTTTTGAGTGATGAATTTAAATGATAAGATCTTTAACTGACAAAAAAGGTCATATCCATCAAATGTAGCACTGATGGATTTGTCTACGGAAGCAGACACTGCTCAAATTAACTGGAAAAAAATGTCCCCTCTTTCTTGTGATGTACAGCTGTAGTATTTTTTAGTTCTGTGAACTAAAAGCATTCTTCAGCACTGAAAACTTGACCATATACCACCCCATGGGCTCCCCAAAGTAATGCATTCCATCACATGCGCATGGAATGTTCATTTCATTTGGATTCTCCATGTCTTGCTGTCTTCATAAAGATGTACATGTACTACCACACAGCCAACACTGTGTCACATTACTCATTTTTTCGAACTCTCTTAACCATATGCTGTTGGGTTTAATTAGAATTTGCATGACATGTTCCCAGGGGATTTTCAAGATTTTGCATTTTCAAAATTCTTCAAAAATTCATAACCTCATTTACGAAACGTTTACAAGCGCATGAATGACTGTCTGGTGGCTACTCTAATCTGACAGGCAACATCTATTGATGCCAGTGTATTTTAGCCTGGCCTGCCACCTTGTAAAGAGAGCCCAGATTTTGCGGTGTTGCATAATTTCCTGTGTTCCCAAAATTGGGGCCCAAGGCACTGGTGGCGTCTTTTCAAATGTGGCCAGATTAGAGTGCAGCGGTATTGTACTGCTAATCTCTGGAGCGCTTTTGTCCCTGGTGATATCCGCTTTCCCTGAATGCCACAAACAGAGGTACACTGTTTCAAAACAATGACGGATTACCTCCGCTATTGACAATTGAAAAAAATGTTCTTAATTCCCAGCAGCTCGATCTTTCGTTCTGAGTATGGTCTTTTGTCTGATTTCGGGCAACCCCAGCTATGCGTATAAACCTAAGGTCTCCGGTACCGGGAATCCTGGCATGAAGTGGTTAAAAACACAACAGATCAAACAATTCCCATTAACTTTTTCATTCCATCTTTCATGTTCTCCAACTTACATTTACACCCCAGTCAGCTCCCCAGCTGTTCTTGATGATCCAATAGGGGTTCTTGCCCCACAGGATTCCAGGCTCTGTATAACAAAAAAAGGGGGATGATGTAGAAGTCATGTTGGAGTAAAGTTTTCAAGATTCCCCTATTTAACTGCTTTCATTGGTATGTCGTAATTTTAAACCAGACAGTGAGGGCCATACTTACAAAAAAATAGCCCATGAATTCTTTATAAAATGGCATAATTGTTACCTTTTGTGCCATGCATGATACTTGATATCATGCTGAATGGGTGCACTGGGTGCTAGCTCTGTGTTTTTCTCGTACTTTTGTCAAATATTGCATATTTGAAAGCTGGCCAAAGAACCTAAATACTATATGTGGTGCCATAGTCTTTATAAAGAACTGTGTGGATGCATGTCACCCCATGTGGGTCAGAGGGCAGTCCCTACTGCACTGATTTAAAAAGTTCAGGGTATTAACATCTAGCACAGTCAAAGATGAAAATAAGCATTTGAGAAAATGGCCATAAAAAGTACAAGTTCCAAAAATTCCAGACGTTGTACATACTTGTGCCATAGCCCACAATCAGCACCCCGTGGTCCAGCGACTTGGGGTTGCAGAAGATCCTCCAGGGGTGAGAAACACCGCCGAAGTAGAATTGCATTGCGGCAGCATTGATGCCGATGGATATGGGACCATTGCTGGCCGTCCACTTGGCCATCTCTGTCATAACGAGACAACAAAAATTGAGGGACACTGATTATAAACTCAGCCTCTGAAAACAGGATCTAATGGATACTTGACACCTGATCAACAATGGCAGGTTTGATTTTGTGGTCTTAACATCTAAAAAGTCACAAACTCTGACACCACCTCTATAAAAGGGCTGCACAACTTCAGGGTGAAACATCTGGTGATTTTTCAAAAGTTATGTGATGGTGCTGCAAAGAGGGTATGGACAGTGCAGCTTGCGAAGTAAAATACAGCACCTCCATAACAAACATAACAGGCTTCATAAAAACATGTGACTGAGCTGTACTGTTCAAGGCAGTTTGCAAAGAAACTTAAAGGCTTTTCAAACATTTGTTCTTTCCACCAATCTTGAGTACATCCACTGAAAGACACTTCCTCACTTTACTAACCTTCTTCGTTGGAGGAGATCTTCACGGAGCTGTTGATGTAGACTGTGATGTCCTTCTTGTCTAGCTCACACTTTTCATCTTCTGCCTTGTAGGGATATTCAGTCTCGGTCTCTAGACCGCCTGAGTGCGTGGGTTAAAAAAGACAAAAGGACGGATGAAGATTTGCTCTTTTGCAGAAAAGAAGGACAAGGGTTTACTCTATGGAATAAGTCTTCACACACTGGTTCTCCTCCGAACCACACTCTCCGCAAACCTGCCTCACTTAACTGTTCACACAGTTGGCATATACATGTATGTGCAAATGTTCACAGATCCATTTGTTAATTATGCAATCCAATCTGACCAATCCGACAGGTAAGTTTGTTGCCTTCACAGTAAGCATTTTTCTCTGTCATCTTATGTGGTATAAAAAATTTGGAGAAGGACTCGGGGGTTACGGAAGGAAAAGCAAAGAATCACTATCACAAACCAGAGGCCTGCTGATCGTAACTGTCTGATCTGTAAATACAACAGTGCTGCTTAATCTGTGATGTGACCTTATGGCTAACTGTTGCCTACTCACCCATCTTAATGGTTGCCTGGTATGCATTACTTGGCAAGCCCCCATCACACCCTTCATCCACCTTGTCGCAGTCCACCAGTTCTAGAAACGAAAAACATTCATTTGAGAATTGCTCCACATGTTTGCTTGTGTTAGACCTTTTCAAGTGTGCATCTAAAATGAAAGTTGCTCCTTGCTTGCTCGGGCAAAGTTACGATTGGTGACTTTACTTGTACGAATCACACACGAAAAGGGAATATACGTACAAGGCTAAAATGAGCATGTCACCATGTGTAAGTGATATCTGACAATATCTGCCATTCGAAGGTGCCGATTTCCTGCTGTCTCTGTTCACTGGGCTCATAAGTATCTGAACGTTCCTGATTCCATCCCCAAATCTTGCGGACAGCTTGATGCGGCATATTTCTGTCCTCATGGGTACCCATGTATACTCTTGAGAAAGGTACCGGTGCTAGGAGTAAGGTTTATTTTAGGGTCCAATTTTGTTCTTGTCGCTTCCACATCTAACAATGATTTCATAAGTTCAGAACACAGTCTTTATAATTTCCAAGAGTGATCAGCAATCTGTCAAATAAATTAAAATAGTTTGAATTTGGTTTCAATGTCAGCGAGCCAGTTCCCTATTTGCAAAAAAAAACAAGGTCATTTGGGAACCAAACGTACATGTATGTGGGGAGCAATGAAGGGACGTGCTGAGAGGGCAGATCTCACACAAGTCTCTGCATGACCTCGGACATACAGCTGGGGGTGCTCCAAATTCTAATTAATTGGCCACATGTGCCCGTAATACTGCTGAGTTCACGTCCTAACTAGTACTTGGGACACGATCGCTATGGGTAGCCAACTCACGTTGTTCAGAGAGGGACACCAGGTTCCCTTTAGCGAGCGCCCACTGTCCCTCGATGTTTCCCGTGGTGGAGAAAGCCCAGCAGGACCCGCACTGCCCCTGGTTCTTGACGGGGGTCACGGCACCCCGGGTCCGCCAATCAAAGCTGGCAGGGGTGGGGCCACTCGGGATCTTGGCCTGCTTGAGGTCATCTTGTGGAGGAGACTTGGCCGTCCTCTTGAGGCCTGTGTACATCTCCTTAAACTCGTTAGCTGAAGGGAGTACACAAGAAAAAAGTGAAATAAATAATTTAAAAAAGAAGCTTTCTTCCATTTTGAAAAAAAATCTGCTTGAAAAAGTCACTCATAAACTCTTCAGGATTTTAGAAATACATTTCATATGAAAATGGAAACTCACACAAATGTACATGTACTTCCATTTCGATTTGAAAGGACTTGTACAGTCACTTGTACACTTCTAGAAACAGTAGTTATCACAACAATAACAGATGACTTGAAATTACTGAAAAATTTCCTCTGCTTCACTGGAACAAATGCGCATTTAGAGGCAAACGTTGTTGCCAACCAAGTTAGAACTTTCTGAAATAAGAGAACGTCTACAGGTTTAAATCAAGCAAGTGCCCAACCAAATGTGGCAACAGTCAAAAATCGACAATGCCCAAAAGGAAGCTCTACGCTTGTTGCACATTTCTTGTGAAGCGGCTTACGGTGAAGATCGGCAAACTTGGTAGCACCGTAGGTTGCAGTACCCCTCTCGTTCTCATTGTAGACACGCACTCTCTCCATGTTGTCACTGAAGAGGTAGTACCTCTTAACATATTCTAGGAATTCACAAAGACAAGATGGCAGATGAAACTGTACACAGCACAGTAGATAAATGTAGGGAAACTTTAGATGAAGGTATTTGCCTGTACGTGTAAATATTTATTGTGGTCACATTCAACACCAATTTCTGAAGTCTATCCTATTTTGTATGTCCATCACATTCCATCAAGTCACAAGCTATTCAAATAAACTGTGACAAAAGTATTCCTTAGCCCTAACAGTCCCAAATCCTCCAATTTCAATACACATACACCCTTGGGGGTTAAGGTTAGTCTTTGAAGTTTTTCAAATTTCTTTTTTACTCCTCTAGCAAAGGTTTTGAGCTTTCCCATGTCACACAAATCTAAAAAGAAATGAAATACATTCTAGATGGGTCTCGCTTTAATTTTTACCACACTATGTGAAGCAATCTTTATAAATACCTGCATGAAGAATGAATGACAGCAACATTTTTGGAAGATGACTTATTTTGGGAGGATGATATCAGTTTGAAAGCAAAACTTGCAAGTGTAAAACATTGACTCAATACCAAAAGCTCATCGGATTATTCTGTCACTTTTGGTATTCTAAATATACATATAGCCTGCTTGAGAAAGAGGCAAAAGGCAAAAATGCAGCTAAAAATAATGTAAACTGATACTAGTATGTAAAAATACCTTCATCATTCTTTTCATAGCGGCGGCTGAACTTCTGTCTGAAATCTTCAAATTCCTGGTAGTAGGGATAACTGTCAAAGACCTGCCATAACGAAGTCAACAAGAGTGTCACCATTCAGGAAAATCCAATTAAATAGTGTGCACATACATGTACATTGATACAGTTCCTAGGCATTCTTTTTGGGTGAGCGACTTTCCAGTAAGGTATGTGTACCAAGACCCAACCCTGCTGAATAAAACAAGATGGAACAAATGAACCCATGGAACTTACATGTACTTGCCTCTGGGCATAGAACAGTATGTGTGCATAAACTAGCCATTCTGAGACAATGGATGCAGGTTTTTTTTGTTTTGTTTTGTGCGATTTATGTTTTAAAGACATCAAATCTTATGGTATCTTATAATCCATCTTTGAAATAGTTTGTTGTACCCGCTCCTACACCTGATTCGCACCAGCCAGCCAACACCGCAAGCTTGGTGGTCGAGTGGTTAAGACGTCTGCATTAGTAAGCAGGAGGTCATGGGTTCGAGTCCCACCCGAGTACGCTTGCAGTTTTTCCACAAGCCTTCGGGGGCATACACTGAGTATACAGTGTTAAAAAACACATCGGGCAAGGCAAAATTCAAAATTAATTTACATCTCCCCGGCGCAAATCCATCTTTGAAATAAATCTTATGGTTGTTCAGCTCAGACAGAGTCTCCTGATTTTTAGCTTTGGAGAAGTTGACTTATTTGGGCAACTCAAAAAAGTACAAGGCCTCTTATTTTGACAGGTACATATACATGTACATGTACCTGACCAGAAGATTATGGAGGCAGAAACATCACAGGGTATGGTATACAGGTAATTCCTTGTTTTACATTGAAGGGGAATATTTTAAAATAATGTTGAGTCATTTCTGATATTTCACTATTCAAATATTTGACATTTAATTCGATCAAATAAATCCGAAAATTCGGTCATAAAAATGGGCAGATTGTTGATGAACAAACCATATACAAAACAGTTGCAATACACACACACAATGGAACATTATGATCACTGCAATACATGTAGCTCCTCACGTCTAGGAGTATCTCCAGCTATGATTTTGCAAGATTTAAGAGAGGAAAAATACTTCTTGTCCTGTTGAAAATTTCTATTCCTTTTAAATTTTTAAATAAATAATTCACTTTTTGAATCGTAAGATTTCTGTCACTTTTCATTTGTATCTGCTTGAAACATGCCTCTATAGAGCAATTTTTCTCATTTAAAAGAAAAGAAAATTTGTCCTTCCTTTTCAATGAAGTTTGTATTCGAATATTCAAATTTGGAAAATAATATTTGAATTTTCCATAATCCACTGAATATTCGGCAGAGCTCTATTTTAAAATGACATTAGACAAACAACTCTTAGTTTTAAGCTTAACATCACACACAAAAATCACACACACACCAAAATAATTAAAAAAACATCAAAACTCTAGATTGAGGCTTCATTGTCCAAGCTTTCAATTTCACTATGACGACACACACTCCAACATCCACAACAATGTACATGTACTTCAAAAACTCTACAAGTTGGAATATGTCTTTTATGTCAAGTTGGAATATGTCTTTTATGTCAAGTTACAGCACATGCACAATAATCACAATGTGTTCTTCAAATGTAAATGCATTAGAGAGCCACAGGAGGACAACTCTGTTTGGAGCAGTCTTCCACGATTTTAGAATGAAATTTCATCTTCTTGAGAGGTTTTCCACTCTGGACAGGAGTTATAAAACCACTCTCTCAGACTGGAGTAGCCACCGCTCTTTTCAAAGAACCATATTAGGGACCATTTGAAATATAACAAGTGGTGTCCTTCCCTTTTTCACACCAAAACAGAAAGCACTCCACGTACAAGAGGAAGCTGTTCTGTGATATCTGGCTCCAGTAAAGATGAGGAAATACGCACAATAAAAAAAGAAGACAAAGCCATCATGAGATGACTACATGTACATGCACAAGTACGTGATGGAAAACACAGCTCAAGCATGTCAAGTCACATCTCCTCCAGCCTGGTTCAACATACCGATATTGAGCAATATTTGCGCAAAATTTCACAGTAACTGGAAAGTCACGAGTATCTATTTACCATGTGACAGTCATACATACATGTATTTATTTCTAGGTCATTTCCCCTTTGCCATTTACCCAACTCCATATGTATATTATTTTTCTTTGCTGTGACCCTTGCTGTGAATTACAGCATAGTTATCAAGTCTACTAACCGGGTCAGATTTTTTTAAAAAGCTGTTTGATGACATGAACTTGTGTCTCATTTAGGTAAATTACAAAAAAGGTTAGAAAACCATGAAAAATGATTAAACTTTTCACACACAAGAATTCGGAGGTCAAAAATCAAGAACAGATCATACCCTTTACTTTTTGTCTGTTACCTTGTCGGTTTCTTTTGTGCAATCGAATCCTTCCAAACTTCTCCTCTTCTGCCAGGGCACCACCAATACACTCAGGGTGCACCGCTCCTTCTGTTGAATCAAGCATGACCAAGGCCAAAAAAAATAAAAATTGCTATTTCGAGGGTGAATTCAGGCTTACATGCCCACATGGTACTGCTCCTGCCAAAAATAGTCTGAGCATTACCTATGGCACATCCAATCAAGCTAAGTTTGTTTGGAGATATGATCCAAAATATTGACTTTCTTCAATACAAACTGTGAGGGAAGAACATTTTTCTTTCACCTGACATCATAATTCTTGTGAAATCAACAGGATCTACATGTATGTATGGGGTGAAAAATACAGTTTATCCCAACAAACCTTCCTGCAAAAGCTCCACAAACCGACATATATATGTACCGGTACCCACATTCCATCTTACAGTACATATTTTCCCCTAACCACCCACAAAAATTTGTTACTACTATTGCAATGGAAAGAAACTTCTCCAAATCAACCCCCCGCACTGACATTTACTGATATTTTAAGTATAATGCAGATTTCAACCATACACATGAATTTTGTTTTCTTACAATTTATGTGTACAAACCACAATTTCTAACTTTGTAACCAAAGATCATATTCACTAGATTAAATTCAACCTTTTAATCAGCCACCTTTTAATGAAAATGAACTCAATACCCATAGAGATTGATGCTTGACAGTGTCACACCTGTTTGTTGGAACCTGCCCTGAACTAAAGTATAGCCATGACAGTCCCAAATCCTCTGATTTCAATCTAATTTTACATACATGTACACCCTAGGGGGTTAGGCTAACGTGAACATGAGCTCCATACTATTCACAAATTCGAGGAAACCCTACATCCTATGATCCCATCTAAAGAATCTTATTAGAGCCATTGACCAGAAATGGAAGTGGTGATTAATAAATAAGTTGATCTTTTTGTGTTAAAGCTAGATGTAGGTAACTGTTTAGATGTATGGGGGTCATAATCCAGGGTCAAGTTATGGATGACTTGTATAATAAACCACTAAATCTGATGTGCATTATTGCAGACTTTACTTGTTTGTTCCAGAGACCCAGGTGAAAAAATAGGAGAAAATAGGAAGCACAAATTGTAATTTGAAAAGGGGCAAAAGTAGGACTTTTGAGGACAAAGCAGGGACGAAAGTAGGATTTCTGTGGTCATTCAAGAGTAGCTTGCATTATACCAAGCTGATGAACATAATGAATGGTAGAATTCCCTTTTGTTAAGGTGCACCCAAAGGGGTACATGCAAGGGTACAACATTCAGCACCTGGGATCTGCAACTCCTATGCATATAAGCCTGTCATACGATTTACTGTTATTAAACATATTCCTCGAGATTTCATTTTTCGGAACTGTTGGACAAAAAGTGCAGAAAAAAATAGGAATTTCCAGGAGAAAGAAGGAAAATTAGGAGAAAAATTGTTAAAAACCTACCAGTACTGCAGGAAAAAGTAGCAAAAGTGTGAAGATTTACTAAAAAGCCTGTCAAAAACTTATGACAAAAAGAATGGCTTCCAGTTTCCTCTGAAAGTCACAGCAGGGTCCAGGATACAAATAATCCAGCATCCCGGCCCCCATGTGACTACCAATGAATTACAAACTACCAGTACCTTTTCCTTAGGGTTGAACTTGCAGTCTTCCAGGTCAGTGACGGCATCACTCTTGGTGCAAAGTGTGTTCCAGATGGTGATGTTCATACGATACAGAGTTCCAGCAACAACCTGGGGGGGGGGAACAAACAAAAAACATTTTAATTTAGTCAGTTTTTTGGTTCACTGTTTCACAGTCCATTTTTCAATTTCTTTATTAACACGTTATTCTTCCATGCACATCAGTGTGGCTGTTTACAATACACAATAAACTTAGCAATACATGTTACATTTGAATTAAATGTAGTACTCTGAGTTATCTGACTGCACATAAATATAACGATTTGAGTTCCCAGACTAAAGACCCTGTTGCTATACCACATGATTTGGGCCAAGCTTTTGCATAGCAACCATCTCTGGAATGGCCTGGTTCCTTTGTGCTCTTCTTATCCACTGAGAACAGTGTATTGATGCAAGGTGTCTCTTATGTAACTAAGCAAAAGCTTGCCCCAAATCACAAGGTATAGCAACAGTGTCATTAGTATGGAGAATTCAAACGGTTATGTTCTCGTGATTTTGAAGGACTAAGTATACCAGATTTTATTCAACTTTAACTCGCAAAAGGTTTATTGATAAACTGCAAAGTACTGTACAGCTGGTTTTGAAGTTTGTACAATACACGTAATTTACAGGGTATTGGTGCAGGAATTTTACCTAAATATTTTGATCTGTTTTATTTCGGCTTTTACAGGAAGACTACCATAAAATTTCAAACCGTAAATGTTCATCTGTGTATGAGACCGCCATAGATTCTCCATAGATTTCCGGAAGTGAGTGATGGGTCAATTTTTGGCAGGATATTTCTCTTTTAGGTCAGGTAATTTTTCAGTTTCACTAGCAAATATTTTCCAAATCCCTTATTGCACGTTGGATTTTTTAAGAAGTAACTTAATGAAAAAAATATTACAAATTCTAAAATCTGTGCACGTTATTTTTCCTATCCAAGGGTTCCGGAAGCACGCCATCAGGGGTCAACTTTCAGGCTCTAAACGGTACCAGCTGTACAGCGTACGCATAAAGAGAGTACTGTGTACATTAAGGATGGGTTACTCTATTATCGCGGTAGTTATCACATTTCCCAATCGAAGTAAAGATTGCTCGCTCACCTTTCTGAATTATCCTATCCTTGCTGTTGTTTTTTACTTTTTAACTTGATTCATAAAATTTTGTTTGTGGTTCAATTTATTTTCCTCTACGATAGCTCAGAAAATCTGTGTGCACACCGTATGCATGTGGAGGTGGAATAGATTACCGCAGTACTGAGAAATGGTTTGTACATGTACGATGGCCTTTAAAGCACTTTATTTATGAATAAATATAAAAAGAATGAGTTTGTTTTCAGGGCATACAAAATAGCCTCATTTTGGGATACTGTTCCATTTTACCTGTAATTGACTCCATTTTTCCAGTCTTCTCCTTAAAGATGCTAAATGCCGAGGACATCAGATGGGAACAATTGCACTGCATCACGCTTTTCAATCCAGAAAGGAATGACTTACTTTATTTCACCACAGCTTATTTACCTCAATCTTAAATGTAGCAATAACTCTGACATTCATCTTATTACTTAAATTGGTGCTTTGCCGAAGAAATAATATGTGGGTATTGCAAATTTCATATTTTAGTGGACTCACTCTAATTTACTGATGTCTTAAACAACTGTTAAAAATGTTTTCTTTCTGAGTCCTAATTCTCCAAGAGTTAGAATCATCTCATTAGACCTGAACTATTTTATTCAAAATTTATCCTGTTTACGTCACAAATTCTAAATATAAGCTGTAAGTTCTTTAAGCAAAAATGGTGACAATAATGCCGATGTAATTGTTTGCTAATTGCCCTGGGCGTGGGGGGTAAAAGTACAATGGATACAAGTCCACTGTAATGGAGATTGGGGGCAGGCAAGCTTTACGCATGCAAAAAGTTCAATGCAGAAGCTCTTATTTTGACTCTGAAAAAAATGGGCATTTTCGCAGTTAAAATGTGCCTTTAGACACCTTTGGCCATTTTGAAATTGACATATGGGAACCCAGCAACGGACATCCAAGGGCATGGTGGCGTTAGAAATAACTGTTAAAATTTAAAGTTATGTATGGACGGTAGGTAATGATGGACACAGAAAAATTACATCTTTTGTCAAAACTTACGCGAACATGCAGAATTTTTCTCTCTGTTTCAATAAAACTTATCCTCAGGCCATAAATTATTGATTACGTGGGCGAATATTGCCGATTAGGAACTCACTGGCAACGCAAAATTCAAAATTTCTGATAGCGCAATACTCATGATATTGGAACCGAGTATACGCACGTATACCCACCTGCTCTTGAGCTTGTCGAATTTCCACCAGCTTGGTCTTGAAGTAGTCATTTCGCCTTGAATTAATTTCATCTACAGCGAATCTTGCCAATTTTTGAATGTTGCCATCATCGGGGTCGACGTACTGCCACCCTCCGACCAATTTTCCCAATGCTTCGCGAGAGAATAACAGAAAAACAGCCCAGAGCGTATACCTAGCGATACCCATTTTGGAGAAGTGCAAAAATAAATGACATGAATGCGTATTGATCAGTATTTAGTCGCTGCAATGAGTTACACAGTGATGGCCCCCCTTTTATAGTTAATGGATTGTTCCATTTATTACCAGTTTCCCAGCAGTTAAAAAAAAACACAAGAAATACAGCTTTAACCTTTCAATTAATAAGTTATATAATTTATAAATACCCTTAATCCCGCCTAAAAGTGAAATACTTGTAATTTTTTGGGATGCATCGATTATTTGTAGAGGGTATTATTTACAGCAGAGAATGTCACATGACAATCAGCATGTGACCTCACGGTGGCATGTGATTGCCGAGCAAAAATCGGATCGGCGCATGTTAATGTATATGTATTTGTTGCCGAGTGTGACAAATTTGACAAGCTGCGTGGATGGTGTCTTGATGCAACTGGGTGGGAGTAGAGTCTTCGCCTAATTATTATCGCTAGTAGTAAGTGAATTTTGGTTTTATAAATTAAATCTACCATTATGTGCGTATCAGTTAATTTTTTTTTAAATCAAACATGTCAAAATTTAATGTTAGTGGAGAACTGTTGAACTAGGCCTACATCATGATGTACATGTAGGCCTATATCATCATGTATTTTCAACATGACAATTCAGCCTCAGGCGCATAAATATTTCTGTTTTCTTTTTGAAGTGATCTTGGAGAGGATGTCATAAGAAACATTTTGATATATGTTTGGATTCCATCGGCTTCTGCAAAGCATAGAAATACTGATTTAAAACAGGAATATTTTGAGATGTTTTGATATTTGTACATGTGTAATGGAGTGCAAACTGTGATTTTTTTGTACACAAAAATGAGTGTGGATTTTGACTGAAAAGCTGAAAATTCACATTTCTATAAAATGTTTGTTCTTATTCGTGCCTTATTCACTGAATTAAATTCGGCTTCGCTCACAAATTTTGAAATTATTAGAAATTAAATAGAGGAGCTAGAGTGTGCGGAAAAAGACAAATTTTAATCACAATTTTCTATTTAAGAAAATGAGTTTCCAAATAAACAGCGCCCTCGCTCATTTATGCATATCCCCACCTCAGGTTCAGGTTTACTTTATTTTCCACACAAGGGTGGAGGGAGTCCCTAAAAAGCAGTACTTATCGAGTAGCCCCCCCTTTCCTAACTACACATACAAATACCACATTCACATAGACATTACATTTAATTGGAAATTTAAAAAGAGATGAATACGACCTGTAACCCTATGAGAAATACTCAGTTTGCATATAATTGTTCAGTAATAATTATTGTAATTATTCAATTCATATAATTATTCAATTTGCCATCATGGTGATGAAATATGCATGAAGGCCCAAAGTTTTCTAATTCCTTACATTTGTATTCTCCCATTGTTTAAATTAAACCTCAAGTCTTACCTCATACATGTATCTGATTATTTTAGTTCAAGTTAGCTTCTTAACAGGTTAACGGGTTACTTCATGTAGGTACTGCACTCACATGTACTTTTTTATTTTCCCATTCCATTGATTTGTAATGCTTGGCATATTCCACATTAAAGGAGATCCCTATTCGACGAGCTTCGATTCTCAGGGATCTCCTCCCACATCCTGATGTAAATGTATGCGCAACCTCTAACTGGAAAATGAACGTAAAAATGTATTTAAACCATATGTAGTAAGACTGACATCCATGACTGCATCGTCACTGGGTCCCTAATTTTGCCTCCTATTGTTAAGTCTTATTGTTTTTTTCATTATTGATTAACACCTTTTATCATAAATTTATGGTAAATATTATTATACTCAGTGAATGTCTATCCCCTCTCTTTGCCCCTTGGTCAGCTGTTGGTGGAGGTTGATCGTTTGCATTGGTCAAACCTTTCCAGCCTCTTGCTGTGGCTTTCAAGCATGAGCACGGCTGGTCTGCGTTGGGCTGTGTTTTCATGTCATGCAATGCGAGGTCAAAGTTCGCTTTCCTTTCTCGCTCAGTTGCAAAGTGGCAGGCATGCAAATTGAAGTTGCACGTGTGAAAGTTAGGAGTCGCGGATATGCAAATTTGAAGTTGTACATGTGCTAATTGCCTCAGACTAACTTTGGATCAATGAAAAGGTTACTGTTGCGTGGGGACGCCTTAATTGGCGGGAAATGCAATCTGTTTGTCACTCTTTCACAGCTTTCCAAACATGTTGGTCATTTTCAATCTTCTGGAAAATTTCCCCAACACCCCAGTGCCCCTCCTTCCTCAGGTTCATATTGGGGAGGCTTCAATCCTGTTCACTTTCTGGCTGGCAATTGTTGGTGGGAAAAAGTCAGCCAGCCACCCAATTCCCTGCATGTTTGCATTTTGGGGGTTAAACTTACAGTATCTCTTATTGTTGTGGTATTATGTAACTTCACTATAGTATAGCACCCTCCTTTCCCAAGGGGCTATACACTTGTACATGTACATGTGCATGAATTCCTGACTGAATTTTCAACATCAGTGGGAAAATGAAATGTTTTGCATAGTGTAGGTAATTTCACTCCAGACTAAATGTTCAACATAAGTTCAGCATAACATTTTGTGATGATAATGTCCCATGTCCCAACATGGTTCAGGTCTGGTGTACCCATGGTTTGGGTCTGGTATACCCATGGTTTGGGTCTGGTGTGCCCACTGTTCGGGTCCGGTGTACCCATGTCTTACTGTTTAAGTTTGGATGTTAACAGATTGAATCAGCGTCCACAGAATAGATTTCTGGCTGTGGCACAGCTACAAAACAGAAGACTTTGTGTGTGCTCTCACTTCCTGTATGTGCATCAATATACATATTATATTCTTTGGTGACTGTCAAGAGATGTGGTAAAAATAATAAAGAATGAAATGAACTAGGCCTACTATTGCCGACCATGTCCAAATGTTAAAGATTGACAATTTGCCAAGCCCTAGGCCTGTCGGTAGTTACATGTACTTGAACTAATTATTAACCCATGAAAAGCCATAATGAACATGATGGAGGTCTGACATGTTTGTGGACAGTACTCACTAACCCCTGCCCCTAGACCCAGTAAGTGGGGTGAAGTACTCCTTAAAAAAGTGACATAACAGCGCCCCATTCTTTGGTGTTCTTGGAAGTGCATGGAGCTCCCTTGTGCACATAGACACTACGTGGAATGGTGAGGTATGCACACTAGATTTTAATCACTCCTAACTATTGATTATAGTAATGTACATGTACAAGCATGAAGTAAGGAAAAATAGGGTTGTCAGTATTTATGTTCGAACTTACATGGAGCCTATGCCATAAGTAAATCAAGCACTAATCCTGGTAATGCTCATGTTGTCAGAAATATGTGATTCCTGATGTTTTAACTAAGCATGGAGCTGGCATTATAATGCTCAAACTAGTTTATACCAGATTTTATCTCTTTTTGGAAGACAAATGTTTTGATTGGAGATTTACAGGTACGCTGGACTTTGACCTTCAATCAACCTTGAAATTTAAGGTTAGACAATCTTGACCCTGGGGGCCAAAAGTGTTGCCCAACTCAAAATCTGTGAGATCCAGAAATATGAACTTTATTTGTTCAGGAGGTATATGTAAAGTTGAGAGAATGTGGTCATTTTTGAAAAACTAAAATTGCTTGTACATGTAATTTGATACATTTAATGTCACACCAAATAGAGCCTGAAAGTTGACCCCTGATGGCGCGCTTCCGGAACCCTTGGATAGAAAAACGTGCAGAGATTTTAGAATTTATAATATATTTTTTTGTTCAGTTTCTCCTTAAAGAATCCAACTCGGAAAAGGGACTCTGGAAAATATTTGCTAGTATATCAATTTATAGAAACTGAAAAATTACCTGATCTAAAAGAGAAATATCCTGCCAAAAACTGATCCATAACTTCCGAAAATCTAAAATACATGAAGAACAGTGCAATGAAACAGTCTCGTACGCAGATGAACATTTACGGTTTGAAATTTTATGGTAGTCCATCGGTAAAAGCTGAAATAAAAACAGATCAAAATTTTTTGCATAGTCTTATAATTTATAAGTAATAAACTGAAAGCAACATTCTCCTTCAATTACAAAAGATTCTAATCTTTTATCTAACCTTTGCTGATGACAACTGTGTGATGTCAACTCAACGGAATCTGGAACCCATCGACTGCAAATTTTTTGCAACGTTGTGCGTGTACAGTCTCCTTTTCACGTAAGCACAGGTAGTGAAAACAAAGGTGCATGAACAAGAAGACCTACATGTAGGTACGATATCGCCGGAAGTGAAAGGTCTTTAAGAAAATTCGTTTTTTACCCATCTCCAGGTGACTTTCCAAGGTAAAATTCCAACATGAGTGTTTCATGGGGTGGTTTCAGTTAGGAATTATTCTTCAAAAAGTTATCGAATGTGATAGGACGGCCCAACGTAAAATGCCCATAGGAAGACCGCGCAAGGGCTCTTGAAGCTCACTGCATGACCTTTTACTTTCAGGCTCTATACATGCATGAGCATGCACGCATATTTGAGGATCAGGGTTACTTGCCATGTTTCAAGTTTATATGTTGTATCTTCTGGAAGAAAAGTCATAAAAAGCCAATAAGTAACTTGGCTGATGAGCTCAATCACCTGAAAACCTTCTTCGAAGCAGACCTCCATGCAGAGTGGGTGGGAGTCAATATGCAGTCCCTGAAACCTCTCATCCAAACTTCACCCATGAATTGAAAAATATGTTCCTTTTTGCCTCTGAACAATTGCCTTCAAAAAAAAAGGCAAGTTTGTTTGACGTCACATTGAGTGGAGAAGCTGTGTACACAGAGCATTTGGGAGTTTGGAGTTTATTTTCTATATGTCACAACTAAGTTCAATGGTAACCTGTAAATACAGGTGGTGACAGATGGGGGCACCAGGAAGATACAAGATAAATACAAAGCTTGCTATTTATGAAGTGTAAATACATGTATGTACAGGTAAACGTTGCTGGAGGGTCTCCAGGTGGCAAATGCTTTTTTACATACATGTACATGATTTGTTTCATGACATCATTTTGTAGCACTGCGGCATTACAATTTTTAGGCTTTCTTAGCAGGCATAAAATGAACCTCTAATAAGTGATTTTATACATGTAGATCATGTCACATACAAATTTGTGACCCACTGTGTGAAAGTTAGTCTTAAGTCGCTAGGGCCTCTTTTTGAGTTTTCATTTGTATTTTAAAGAGCAAGTTGATATTTTTGTTTTGATGTTTCACTCAGTTTGGCATCCTGATGAAAGTGGATCCTCCATGGTGAAAAATGCTATGGGTTCCTATTGACTTACAATGTACACTGTGCAAAATTATTCTAAAGGACTTTGTACTCCTAAGTGGCTCTGGCGACTTAAGACTCATTTTCACAGAGTGGGTCACATTTATGCCTAATGGTGTCTTATGTTAAGTGCAGTAAGAGAGTAAAATGAAGCTATACAGAGAAGAGGATGACATGCAGTCTTCCATGGAAAGAACCGAGACTGACACATGTCGGAAAGTGATGATCTTCCTGGTGATAGTGCAGATACTGGTGGCTGTGATAGTTACCTTCACATTCCTTGGGATCGGAGCAAGCAGGCCCGAACCAGACCACTGGGAGAAATGCACTGACAACTGCAGGTGTGTGAGTAGGATGTTTCAGTTGCAGAAAGCCTAAGTTTATTTGCTTTTTTGGGGCGGGGGAATTTGATTAGTCAAGACGAGGGAAAGGGTGCATGGTCTCAACTTTTTTTATCTTTTTTTCGGCAGGTCAATCACATATAGGTTTTAAGGAAATTTCCTTAAGTCTGTGTAATTCTCAAAAATGTATTGTATATGTAAATGCTCAGGGGTGTGGATGCAAAAAATGTCCTTGCATGGCTGTGGCTCAGGATTTCAGCATCGATTCTCCTGATCTGGTCTTGAACAACGTTTACGTTTCCGCTGAAAATGAATTAAACATACATGTAATAATTTTCACATTACAAATTTCCCTGGGCTTCAAAAACCACTTATGTTGGAAAGGACAATTTAAATTTCTTTGTCAAAATCGTGAATTTATCCCAAGTGCAAAGTTCGGGGGCCCTTTTGTTACTGGATCGTGTTTTGGGTAATTCCAGAAATTAGGGGTCCAAACGTGTGACATTTTCGTGGCCCATTTAGATCTGACCTTTGTTATTTGACTTGAAGTATCACCAGAATTGATTTCAAACTACATGTATTACTATTTGTTTGGCAGGTAATTTGCATTAATTCACCACTCTTGGAAATTAGAAAATGTGTTCTGAACTTACAAAATCACATGTCAGATGTGACAGGGACACAAAAAAAATGGACCGCTTATTTCTGGAATTACCCTTTTATCCTTTGCTTGAGACCAGTCACTTGATGAGTTCTTGACAAGTAAGAACGGCTAGACTTTCAAGGCACCTAATTATTCTCTAAGTAAAACATTGACAGATTTGACTGTGCATTTGTGTGCAAAGGTTTGATGAAAGCTCAAAACGTTATGTCGACAACTTAGTCATTTAATTTCATCATGATTTTCATATTATTATTCATATATTAGGTTCATAATATCAACTTTGAAAATGCAGTTACTTTTGGTATTTATTTTTCCAATCATTTCAGCATCGTTTTAGCAGAAAGCATTCCTGCTAATTTGACCTTCCCGCCTGGTTCCCCATCCCATGTGTCAACATTTGATACCTGGATGAATCTCATCAACATGGCCACTAAGTCCATTGATATTGCTTCTTATTACTGGACCCTGAACGGGAAAGATGTCTATGTGGACCCCACTGACAAACAGGTAAGTTTTTTCATCAGTGGCGCACCCAGGGTTTGCCGTTTTGGGTGTAGCTCAACTGGAATTTGAGCTCATGATGTTCATGAAGATGTACATATATATATTGTAACTTTCTTTTTCAAAAATTGAAAAAAGTCCTCCTGAGCCTCCCCCTTCAGTGCACCACCGTTTTTGACTGCCCAAGTATTTTTCAACAATTGGAGACAGGTTCAAAAGTTCAGCACATAAACCCCATCCTTCCCTCCAAAGGTCCATAAATCGATGAGTAAGAAAACAGTCCCGTTACTGCAATTTTCCCACATTCCAGCTTGACTCTGCCTTTTTGAAAAGAATGTCAGACATGCAAGTGCCAATACGTCAGTGCTGCAGTTTAGTCCGTAAGTCATACCGGAATCACTACTTAATCAAAAGTTGCTTCACAAGCCTGGTCTTAAGACAAAGGGGATGTGAACCATTGCAAAGGAATGCCTCATTTTACATGTAAATCAAAATACAGAAGATTTACATGTATAAGATGCCAGTATCTACCAAATATGATGCTCATGGCACATTACAAATATACCGGTAAATCAGGTAAAATTAGCAGAAATAAAAGAATGAAACGATCGTTGAATAAGTGGTTTTAAGAGAAACCTTGAAGTAATTTTAGTATTTACAGTCTGTGACTGTAGTTGCAGCTGATTGAATTTGTGATGGGATCAAAACGATGCCATTATATCATCTTTGCATGTGATCCACTTTTCCAAAAAGTGTGTAAAAAAATCACATACGTACATGTGGCTCAAAAAGCCCACGTGTAAACTTTCATGTGAATATGACAAACCAGTCTGTTCCGGGGATATAACATTCCATGGAGTTCAACTTAACTGCAAAATAGGCTTTGAAAATGTTGAGTCTAATACACACTTAGGCTCCAAGTTCGTTCAAAGACACCTTAAATCCCCCGGCAATGCACAAGTTCCCTTGGAATATTTTTGTTCATAAAACTTGAAATTTTAGTGATCAAGATTTTTTTTCTGACAAAGAACAAAAATTGACATTCCACAAGACATGTCACCCTTCTCAACTTTGAGCAGGCCATTGCATGGAAAGGTAGTGCAATCTGTATTTGAATTTTCTGGAAGGGGTCACTTATCCTCTTTTTTTTTTGCATAGGAGAAAAATAATGCAGCATTGATCCTTGCACGGAGCAAAGGCAAAATACAGTTTTTAAGCACATGACTTGCAAACCTGCATCAACTTGTCACATGATATAGGGAGAAGAGATCTTCAAGGGACTGATGAATGCCGGGACCAAACGAGGAATAGCGATCAGAATAGCACAGAACAAGCCAAGTGAATACCTGCCGAACAATGACACACAGAGTCTGCAGAAGGCTGGTGCCGCCCAGGTACGCAGCCTGGACTTTGATGCCCTGATTGGCAGCGGCATACTCCACACCAAGATGTGGGTGGTGGACCGCAAACATGTCTTTATCGGAAGCCCTAATATGGACTGGCGGGCACTGACTCAGGTACGTTTGTAAACAATACTTTTTCCCATGTTTCTTGCCCTAGCTAAAAAGCAGCTTTCAACTCAAACCATGGTTGACCATAGTCCAGCTTTACTCAAAGGAAAGGTGGTGGGTTTACTGTAAGTCCATTGTTTAGAACCAAGCCATAAGGTACAGATACATTGTTGGTTCTTAATCTTGTTTGCATCTAAGTAAAGAGGGAACTCTTAAAATAAAAATGATTGTGTGATATGACGAGCAGCTGCAAAAAGCCACCAATGACAGGGTTTCCAACAATGGTTTGACTATTATTGCATGATTGTGCATTGCATTTATGATGAAGGATAAAGAGATCAGCTGAGGGTTGAATCATTGTTTACGATCATACTTGATCCATACAAAGTAGTCTTGCACCTTTAGCTGCACTGCAGATGTAATAGCTGACAAAAGAGCTTTGTAATTAATCTTGGGAATCCAATCAATCTAGTGTTATTAACCCTCCTTTTGCTATAACCGTTAAAAACAGTAAAAAAATCCTTTCACTTGATTTGCCCCAGTTCACAGACACATATGGGAAATTTGACTGATTTTGACTGATATGACAACTGTGTCAAGAATGTATCTTTGCATAGGAGGGTTAATGTAATTATACAGGTGCGTGTGATGACATCACTATGTGTGTTTCATTGCACCATTCAAAATTTTACATTGGCTAATTGGCTCCCTAGAGAATCCTTAGCAAAAGCATTAACAGTAGCTTCAACAATTATATTACTCAAAGTAGAGTGTCTTTAAATAAATTTGTTGTAATGGATATCATGTTTTCAGGTGAAGGAGCTGGGTGTTGCATTCTTCAACTGCAGCTGTGTCGCCAAGGATGCCGCCAAGCTGTTTGAAGTGTACTGGACACTAGGCAAACCAGGTGCTAGGGTACCAACCCACTGGCCCACCAATTACAGCACCCCCTACAACAAGATGGCACCCATGCAGATAAAGGCCAATGGGACCGACACTGATGTGTATTTATCGGTTAGTAAACACTTTGAGTGTTAGTTGCCCATCATCCCAATACCCGTGCTCAACGCCACGGATGCACTAATAAGCAAACCATATGCAGAGAATCTCTACTTTTTGCTTTGGACAAGTCCAAGAAGATGTCATTCCTGTTGGGCCATCACGCTCATGCACAGGTTTCAGCTTGAGAGCAGGCGTGCAGTTCGGCAAGTCACAACATCCCATTGGTCTGAGAGAAATGCAACTCACCTGTATCACATGCCTGTCGCAAACAGGATGGCCCCACCACAATGGCTTCTAATTCTAGTCACCAGATTAGTCTACAGCGTACGATTGTATAGTGGTAGTTTTAGTGCAGAATTACTTCTACGCTAAAACTTACTGTTGTGGTCATGTGTACATTCTGTAAAGTGTGAATTCCATGCTTAGGATACTCATTTAAACATTGGAACCGACAACGTGAAAGAAAAACAACTTAACTTCTGTCTTCAAATATGTTACTGCTGTTTGGATTTGTTTTCCTGTTGGCAATCACTATGTTCTGAATCTATTTTGGGATTTCCTGAGTTTGGGGAATTCAGTATTTTATATATAACCAGACATTTGATCAAATGGAAATGTTGAATACAGGATGCTGATAGACATGTTACAGTTTTCAATCAATGAATTTTGCCTTCTGCGACTTGACATGATTGTTGTTTTGTTTCACTTGCTGTCCGTGCAGAGTTCTCCTCCTCAGTTTTGCTCAGATGGCCGGACGAATGACATTGATGCCATTCTCGACGTCATGGACAATGCGGAGCGCTTCATTCATGTTGCAGTCATGGAGTACTACCCTTTCTTGGCATTCAGTGACCCTCAAAAGTGAGCTTGGACTCTAGTTTTCCTTCGACTTTTGAGTTAATTCAATTTTAATGAAGTTTTTTCCCCGCATGTTTTGGCTTGTCTTGTTTTGTCCTGTTTTGATTGAAAATTTTACAACTTAATAGCAGTGATTGAGAGCACGGAGATTTTAACATCCCATGGGCACGAAGGAGCATCCTTTCCTCATCATTTGAAATCCTCCATTGTTTCACCAACAAATCAACCACAAAACAGAAGTCTTGGATTTGTCTTTTTGGGCATTGAAAGTTTACCAGATTGAAGGATGCAATGTCCTTTTAAAAAATTTTTCTTGGGGGCGTGCTCCAACAGGAAAATTTCAGGGCTCCCAAGACATATTTATATCAAACCCCCTTCTCCTGATAATCTGTTGACACTCCTACATACATCTGTCAGTAGAGTTTATTAGACTGACAAAAAGCCTGTGTTGAATTTCTGTTTCAGATTTTGGTCAGTCATAGATGATAAGCTTCGTAGTGCTGCATTTAATCGTGGTATAGCAGTACGGCTCCTGGCAAGCTCGTGGAATCACACCAACCCAGACATGTTTGGATTTCTGCAGTCACTGGCCGTCCTCAACAACACCAGCAAAATGGACATAGAGGTGGTGAGTGGGCAAATTCTACTCAGTTTAATATGTTGTGGCACTGATACTGTTTGGTACTGACTTTGCCTTGCAGAGCAAATGATGTAGCATTTTGATTTTAGTGTGAGTATATGAAAACAAAGTTTGTGGGAAATAAATTTAGGGAAAGTCCTCAGTGACAGCCATTGAATGAGTTTATTAACTCCCCATTTCTCTGAGTAACTGAGTTACATTCTCAGTTTAAATCATTGGGAAAGTACATGTAAGCCCCAAACTCTATTGAAAAGGAGGTGACACATACTGTATCAACACAGCAACAGTGCCCTAAGGTGTCAAAGAGTATTGCACATTATAGTAAAAAAACATTCACTTAATTTTCCAAAAGGTTGTAACACTTACATGTAACTGCCCCTGACCTTACACCACATTGAGGAAAATGAGATTAACTATGGTTGTGGGGGTAAAAATATTGTCCCCATAATGTTTGGGCCCCACAACATCTCTGTTTCAATATGTGTGTTGTCTCCACGTATTGTGTACATATTTATAAATACACATTTGGACATGTATACAATACATTTTCTTGCATACAGTTGTGGGCATCTTTAAATTTGTATTTAATATACTTGTTACCTCTTTTTTCAGTTGTTTGGCTGAATGACCTTGCTTTCCTTCTAAACTACAAATGAATGATCACTATAACAAAAAATATTAATTATACAGCAACAAACAAGAGCTCTGTTCCTTGTGAAGTTGAAATGCTGAGGCATACAGTGTACGTCTCAATTAAGATTGAAGGTTATATTTTTCAGCTGCATAGACCATATGCCAAGTGCTTACAAAATTGCACACTTTTGCACTGATGTGTGAAAGCAAAGCTGGAAATGTTGATGCGTGCAATATAAAAGCAAGGTTGTAATTTTCACCTGGCAAAAGTCATAAGGCGTCTCACCTATGGACAATATGCCCTGTAACTTTAAACAATATTTGTGTAGGGATTAGAACGGTTGGTTAAATGAAACACAGGGCACGTGTATTTGATACGTGTACAGTAGTGGATGATAAGCATATGTATATGCACAGGTACGCACTTCACCTTGGCATTCAAAACATGGCCAGAAAATCTTATACATTAGTACAACTATATCATGGTGTTTATAATGAAATTGTGCTGACAAAAAGACTGTAATGTTTACACTTGGTGAATTCCTTATTTTGGCAGAAAATCTTCAAAGTGCCGTCGACCCCAGCTCAGGCCCAAATTCCATATGCAAGAGTAAACCATAATAAGTACATGGTTACGGACAAGCAGGCCTATATAGGTGAGTTTTTGGCTCATCATCGACTTTCAGCCCTCAAATAGTTACCAGTCCTTTTCAAAACAAATTGGAAATCAGTTTATCTTGGAACTATTGCCATAGTAATGCAAATGTACCGAGAAAGTACATGTGAATATGTCAGTCTCTTACGAAAAGGTTTCCGATTGTTCTTTCAATGTATAGTTCCTGTGCATTCAATTGTTTTACTTTGTGTTGATCTGTTTCTTTTGAAATAAATTGTATTTTTGCATTTAAACTTGCTCCGCTTCAGTTGATCTGCGTTGTTAATGCATATACTTCACAGTACAGTAGCTGTTTCAACTGTATTTGCATGTGCAAACAGGGGTGTGCTTTCATAGCTGCCAACAGAAACATGTTTCTGTTTCAAGTTGGTCATTGGTTGGACGTTGTCATGTCTTCAGTTATGCCTCTGTGGTGTGACTTGCACTGTTCTGGCTAAATGAGATCCAACGTTTAGAGTTGATTTTTTGCTGGTTCAGAATGGCTGAAAAGTTTTCTGTCGTCTCCAAACATATAGATGTCCCCCAGTTTGTTGCATGTACAGTACCGAATCCCAGAGGGCACTTCCTTCTAAAATGTGATGAGAGAGCAGCAGTACACGTAATAAGATAATTTATTGCTGAATATTCTTTGGAAACTGCAACTGTCAGCAAAGTCGTCTGCTGTCATGCACTTTTTCTCTCTCGGATGATGTGATCATTTCCGATTCTGTTCTTTTTGGGGCTGCCTTAAAACATATTCCTGGTTATCCCTTCGATGTCACAAGTGAACATACTGGGATAGTATTCTCTTCCCAGCCCTCCAAATATCGTACTTAACCTGAAATCCACTCTGGATGCCCGGATGGCCTGCCATCGAAATTTACTCAATTCTTAATTCTTAGGTACGTCAAACTGGAGCAAGGATTACTTCGTTGAGGATGGTGGAGTTGGCGTCATTGTCAATCAGACATCATCAGCTGCAGCAGGGAACTCGGGAGAGAGTTTAACGAAACACTTGCGGCAGCAAGTGGCCGACGTGTTTGAGCGTGACTGGAACTCGGACTATGCCACATACGTCCTATAATACATTTAAAGGTTGAAGGTTCACTCTATAAAGCTCGATGTTGGAAACTGTTTCAAATAACATGCTGTCAGTTCAAACATTGTGTTTATTTAGTTAATTTTCATATGCCAAAATGATGTGTACTAGTTTTACTTCTGTGGCATTTGTAATTCTGTAAAACATTTGCATGTATGTGCTCAACTTTCTCATTTCAAAAATCCATTTTAAATTGTTCATTTTGTTTATAATTACATTATTGTTAGGTTGTACAGAAATTTGGCCCTAAACCTGAGGTAGAGGGATGCTTGTCTAGGTTTATTCATGGATTAGTAATTTAAGATACATACATCATTTTTGTATAATGTTGTACCTGTGCCTTCTCAGATCATGACTGCCATTGTATTGTACTGTAAATCATAACATCTTCAAAGTGAGTATGTTTAAACAGAAGAAACTACCGTATATGGACACCCAGGCAAGCAGAAAGATGCTACTTTCTCTTTATTTTTCACTGTTACCATGTTGGACTCTCTTTCTACACATTTAAAAACACACTGCCCAGTCTTCCACTTACATGACTAAAGATATAACATGGAAATTTGGGAGTCCTTTATCAGATTTGTGCAGAACTTCTTGCCTTGTTTTTTGAGATTCTGCTCAACTGAGAGAAAAAAAAATGTATTGTTTGCTGCGCCTTAAAAGGTCAAGAAGAGTTTTGATTGTTGAAAAATGGACCTAGTCCACATTTGTATGTTCAAGAATTTATCCATATACTCTTAGTTATCATACTAGTTTTGATGTTGAATTAAAAGACAATTAGTTTGTGTAACTGTCCACTGTAATGATAATAGAAAAGGACTGTCTTTCTTTGTTGCACTTTGAAGTGCTGTGGATACATGAACCTGTAGTTAACCCTAGCTGAAAGAAGTACAATTTTCACCACCATGTGGTGGGGGCAGATTCCATACTCATCTCACATTGCCTGTGGCAGATTTCTTTGAAACCCGGCTTGCATGCTCAGATGTCCATAAAGAATACATGTAGAAACAAAAGCTTAAAGCTGTATCACACATCGGTTTGTACATGTGTATGTTCCAGATGGTACGGTCAGTGGAAAAGCTGACATTATTTGCCTACCAGTGTTCAAATGATGAGATATTGCGAGAACTGTGTCTCTGAGATTTCAAGTCCATTGATGGCAAAATGACTGCAGAACCACCTGGCCTACTACAACAGTTACCCACCACCTGACCACTCACATGATTATGTCGTCAACGTCTACAGAGCGCTGCAGTCTGTTCAGTTTTCGGAGCGAACCACGTGGACACATCACATCCATACTGCAGCCTTTGCATTGGTTTCCTGTCCTTCAGCATCATACAGTTTGAAATACATGTACTTTGAACATGTACAGTGTACAGTGTACTTCTTGAAGTCAGACATGATGAGGCCATCAGCCATCCATCAGCCTCCAATCTCATTCCCCTTGACACCTTTAACTTGCCCAAGGCCAACACACCAACTCTAACCATGATCAGCGGTCATTGGCAGGTTACTACACCCACCATACCATCAGGAACAGGCGTCCACCACATTTATATTCAAGCTTCACCAGGCACATTCCAGACTTACATGTAATTGAAGACACTTATTCAAATTTAGACAGCATTTTGAAGTACTTGTTGAAGTGTTTTAAGGATCAATGCAATAAATCTTCTTAGAATTACTTTTTGTCCGTGTTTAAACTCTTCTTCAGTACATGTATATGTTTTTGGAGTTAAATGAAGGCACCTTTTAAAGTATTCAAAATTCACTAGGCTATTTCTGACAAAGGCGGGCACTGTTAGTGGGATGCAAATCCATTAAGACACGGTTCGGTTTGCATGTTTTAATGTTCAAATTTAAAATAACAATAAATAGCAACAAATTCCCAAAGGAAGTGGAAATCTTCAATAGCAAATTATAAATAATACAGCAACTGTTTGTGCTGAAATCAATGCAACACTGAGGTTCAGTGCCTTATAATTATGCCATAGTTTTGCCAGGAATATGTGAATAATCATACTTAGCATAGAAACCAAAAAGGACCAAAAATATAGATAAAAATAGAAAAATAAAACCTGACCATGAAGTTAATTGATACACAAAGCTGCAACTTCATGGATCTTATTAAAATATTTCTCCTACACGGTACCTTTAACAAATGCAGTTTCTCGTTAGAGTTTGTTGTGATTATTTTCATCAAAACATCACCAAAAAAGAGAGAATTGTCAGGACAATAAATGTTGGTGATATCAGGGACAAGGGGTACAAGGAGTTGTGTGTTCTTAACTAACTCTTGATTTTTCTTTCTTTTCTTTTCTTCATAACTTCAAAAAAATCGTCACCTGATTGAGAATTTCAAGTGATGTTACTCCTTTTTAATTAATATGCTTGTTGCCGCTTTGAAATAAATCAACCAAGAAAATGTTTGAGTTTTGATGATACATTCCTAATCGTTTACATGTATATAGGTAAAATGTGCTATGGTTCAAATGTGTATAGGACCTTGGTGAATGTTGGATTCTGTTTTTCATTTTTCATAGGTACGTCCAACTGGAGCAAAGATTACTTCACCGTTACCGGTGGAGTTGGTTCTGTCATCAACGATACATCACTGCCATTGCCGGGGAATGTGGGAGAGAATGATGGGAAGTCTTTACGGAAGCAACTGGCAGATGTGTTTGAGCGTGACTGGAATTCACAATATGCCTTTTTTCTTGCACAAGAAACCAAATAGATGTTGGACTCCTGAAAGCTACTTGTAGGTTAGGACAGCAAGAACTACGGGTAAAAAGGTTACCAAAAATCTTTTGAGTACGCACAGATAGACAGTAATAATGCCACAGGCATTTCATGTAAAACAGTTTTTTAATTCTTTTTTAATCAATTTGAGTTGCAGTTAACTCTTAGAAGCATAGGCAGATCCAGGGGGAGCTCCTGGGGGTCTGGACCCCCCCTTTCATAAGAAGACCCTTTTTTTTTAACTTGGGATCAAGAGCAAACATAGCATTCTGTTGATGTTTTCTGATGTTTTTGGTTGAGGAACCTGACATAAAACCGTACATGCTGGGATATTACTATGGTTTTCGGGATATGGATGAAATGTTCCAACAGCTCTGGGTGGCTTCCAGTGCCAAATGGCCACGCATGTAATCAGCGAAAGTCATTAGGCCTATGTCCCCCCCCCCACCGATTGAATGCTCTAACCCACTAGACAAAGAGTAAGTCACCTGTAATTCGGGTTCAGGTGGAGGGCTATATGGCAACCTGAAATTCATGCTTTTTAAAACAAAATAGTGCCCTGGGTTGGACCCCCCCTTTTGAAAAATCCTGGATCCGCCCCTGTAGAAGTAACAAAGAATTCTTTGGAAGAATTTTAGAAAATATATGTTTTGGTCAATACACTGTGAAGATCTTTTCTTCAGTTTTTCATGTTTCGTCAGTACTAGAGCGATGACTATCCAACTTTCAGCCAAAGTTTAAAAGACAAGTTTGGGAAGTGATGGGCTACATGTGGCGAATCTCAGCTTGATTCCCTGCTATACTGTCGGAACTGTGGAGATCGTCCGAGCGATCTAGGGCTTAAGGAGCATGGTTCCGTGTCGGGAGCAATTTGCCACCGATTTGTAGCTGACTGTTGATCTCTTGGAATTACCGCAACAATTTGGACGCACTAAAGGTTAATGGACAGTCTAATTCTGTGCAGGAACTAACAATCTATGTATTGCTTTCATCACACTATGGCTGTCCACCACTGCCTCTTTTGATCAAAATTTGAAGCCGTTTGAAGACAGGACTGGATTATGGCTATCGCTGTCATGTGCCACCCCATACAATTCCATGTATTAAGACAAAATTGATACACCAGCAGTGCTGGGTGAACATACGTGTCAGCATCATTGTCACTGTTTGAAGAAGTGACAACAATTAT
This sequence comes from Acanthaster planci, assembly GCF_054643075.1. NCBI lineage: Eukaryota > Metazoa > Echinodermata > Asteroidea > Valvatida > Acanthasteridae > Acanthaster > Acanthaster planci. The sequence continues at coordinate 19,332,902 of NC_141777.1, forward strand.
CCACACTACCAGTCAAAAAATGGATGAATTCCCAGTGTGTTGGAGAAAAATGGTTACAATAACATTTTCCGTGTTCAACGCAAAGGTTTTCAATTTTAAGGAACTTTCTTAAGACTTTTCTTCCACTGTACAGTTATTGTGTGTGTAATCTTTAGGATAAAAGTATATTTTTATTCACATTTTCCCTATGCAACCATGTCTACACTATTCATTGGTGCTATTGAATTGAACTGTTTATCACAAGATGTCTCTTGTGGACTTCTTTGCTCTTAGAAGTATCCCATATTCCACAAGTTAGATTAATGTATGATGTGTTGAACTAACAGTGCCTGTACCATTGCAAGGTAATGAACTGCTGTGGACCATGTATGGTATGTAAGCTCCAGTAGGCATGGCCAAATTTCATGTAAATGAGTACAAACCTGTCGTTGGCATGGATGAAGAGAACACAGAGCAGCAAGGGTATTCAAGCAGCTGCCATATTTGTCTTGCTCTTTCCATTGATGGGGTATGTTGTTGTGATGAGTCAGTAATCTGGCCACCTTCTTTAAAGCCAATTTCTCCCCAAGCTAAATGGACGGCAAGTTCCCGAGTATCCACATGCTAACCGTTGGTCAAGTTTGTGTAGTAAGCAGACTGTATTTTGTATGTTGTGCACAGGTTACTTGGGAAAACAGACCCGTGGCTAAGGACATATCTGGAATGGGGGAGGGGGGCCCAACAGGGGCCATGACTCCCCTAGGCAGCCAATTTTTTTTTACTAAATACTGTAACGAGAGGCTTTTTGTCTACTATTTATTTCATTTCCCTTCAAAAAAAAACCCTGAATGTAACCTTACCTTTCAGAAAGGCTACAAAAGGCAACATGAAAAAAGTTTCAATATTTTTGCACTCTGCTGAAAATTTGGTTCTGGATCCCATCCTCGACAGTGGCCAACAAATGGCAACTTGCCTGCTGGACAGTTTGGCAAGTCTCAACACCCAGCTGGTTGAATAGCCACGTGATGTGCGCATACATCTGCTCACAAGCCTGGTGCCACAGCAGCAGTGACTTCAACTTCTTGCCGCCAAATCAAGCTGCATCTAAACACTGAAATACTGTATCACGAAACAGCAAATCTCTCATTATATGTGTCTCTGTAGAAACTCAAATCTCTTCGTATGTTTGGTTAAATGCAGAATACAAGGGCATTCAGACTTAATGATAAATGTTATGTAAATTACCAAAAATGGGTCACTTGGGAGATATTCGCATAGGAACGTGCACAAAATCTTTTCAAACTTTACCGTCCCATAATTCAATATTCCCTAATCCGATCTTAAACTTTGCATGTTTTCCTTTCAGACCCTAATCTATCATCTCTCAAAATGTGCACAATAAAAATTTCCTCCTTTTGGTAGTTGGAGCATTAGGGAGACATTGAAATGTCTCCCTAATGACCGATGTCTCCTAATGTTGAAAAATTTACCACAAAATGTCTCCCAAGTGACCTATTTGGAAATGTACCATTTACCTTTTTCATGAGTTCAGTATTAGTACCATGCTATGTTTAGCTGAGTTCTGTCTACAGTAGGATGTTTGTGTGTCAGTATAAGAGGGGGCAAATCATTAAATCATCTCAAAATACATATTCATGAACCTACACGTAGAAGTGAAATAAAACAGTGACAACAGTAAGGTAATAATGCGTTTTATTTGATCTGCTTTTTTCCATTCAGTATTATAAAAAATAGATTATACACTGGCTATTGTGAGATTCTTTCACTGGATGTTCTATATACAAAGAAGGAATGATGCACCGGAATTGTCATTTTTTTAAAAAATTATTATAATTTGAACTTTATTTAAAGTTTCCCAACTCTCAGGACCAGTTCTAGGAGAAAACAACTTTCAAAAGTGAAAAGTCATCAGCAATTGGCCAGCGCCCAAACTGACCGCGAGCCCATACTTGAAGAATATCTAGTAAAATGACAGGCCCACTAGTTCACAGATTGGAAAGTTTCATCTGTCACATCAAAGACACTGTGGCCAAATCATACGAATTTGAGGTAAGTTAATTCTATGTCGCTACCTGAGAGACACCCAGCACCGCCACTCTGGTTGCGGTGGGTGAGAATGGTACAAAGACGCTAGATAATTGAATTTAAACCCACTGCCACTGAATCAAAAGGAACAGAGCACATTTCAGTCTTGGGAATTCATATTTAAAGATGCACATGTAATTAACAAAATCATTACTCTAGACATTAAAAATAAACTCTCTCATGACACACAACGGATTTGTTAGGAAATGCAACCGGACTTGAAAAATCAAAGTGAATTGGTTCAGAACTCCGGTCCATTTACCACAACGTGTAGTACTATTTCACAGTGAGGTAGCAACAGGTGCAGTTTTATCGCAGCCACTTTTTGTAACTAAGAGGGGTTCCACAACTACAAGTATTGACTCCAGAGAGATCCAAGATTTGTACAATACTTCTTTCCAAATCTCCACTCTTGCTACATTGGGAGGTCCCACCATAAAGTGATATATTTGATATATACACCCCTATTCACACTTTCGAAAAGTCTCCTGAGTTGAAACATTCCCCATCAGCCTCTCTCCTCTCTGCTAATTAGAGGGAACTTTTACACAGAGCACATGGCATGAATCGGCCTCATCTCTCACTGGTGAGTTCTGAGTCACAACTCTGGTACTCAAGCTGATGCTTGATGATGACTCGGCCACTGAAACAGCTTCCTCATCAGATGTAACTTCTACTTGGGCTGCAGTGCACTGGCAACTGCTGTCATCCAGATAGCCACAGCCATAGCCCCCGGGTCGGGCCTGGTCAGCCGGTCCTTGCTGACGTAGCTTGCTCGGCCAGCCTTGGCATCCATTGCAGCCGTAGCTTCTGCTGCTGCTCGCGATGCCTGTGTGTAGTAACAAATCACATGCACAGTCAGTACAAGCCCCATTATATCTGCCCATGGCTGTGGCTTCAAATTACACACAAGTCTATCATAGTGGCTGCAGCCACTACCTACATCTGAGTAATTTTTGACAAGGTCTCTGGAAAACATCAATAAGCAATCTCTCTGCAGGAAACTTTTTAGTCCATTCTAGTTTCTGCTGCATGTTTAGGCCAATAACAATCATAGGCAAAATTATGCAACAAACACAAAATGCATTTAAAAATCACTGATACCAAAATGGGACAGATTTTTTTAAAACCAAAACAGAAATGAAAACGGAGTGAGGAGGAAAAAGAGAATCATGAATATTGCCAGTTTCCATAAAAATGCCTCGATGTTGACCAGTCCCTGCAATGTTAATGACGTTTCAGTCTGCTACTGTTATCTTGAGCATTCTGCACCCAAAACCCCCTTCAGAGAGAGGGCTCCATGCACCCTTCTTGGCCATGCCCATGCTATTCTGACATTGATAAATTGTCTCTCTGTGAGCAACAGAATGAGGAGATTTGTAGGGTGGTGACTCAATAGTAGACAACAGCGGAGTCTGGCTTTGAGAAGGAAACAGTTTATTCTCATCTGACTTAAAATACTTGATTTTATGCCGTGAGAAGTGAACATGGAAACAAGGGGCTGAGACAGCGCATAGCTCTGGGTTATGTCAAAGATGAGCAAAGACCGCTGCTCTTCTAAATAAAGAAATTTGTATGCATTTTTCAAAGGGGCATTTAGGCTTTCTCAAGAAAACCTTAAAATAATTCGGTACGCAGAATGAGAGGACCACACTGCGGTGGTACAACGCTTGTCAACAGTTGGAATGTGAGCGAATCGTACCTCTTCAATAGGGCGTCGTGATCTGCCACACACGTGTTAAGCTTAAGAACGCACGTGTGGGCACTGTGCCACTGCAGTTATGGGGTCTCCTGGGATTGGTCTCGTATCACTTCAAGGAATGACATGGGTGTACATGATCATGCACTGTGTTAAGTATCTCATGAAGTAACATCCTTAGGGACAATGGGGCAGGAATTCTGGCATGTCCTCAGCAAGGCTGCTTGCACAGGAATGGGGGGGGGATGCGGGCTGTGGACAGAGCATCTCGAGTGTGGATGGGTTCTTCATGAGGGGCACTTGTTACCTCTGAACTGAGGGCATATGACAATGCCATCTTTTCCTACCTCCACGGCACTACACTAACCTCGGCAGCTTGCTTGATGGTGCCTTGGTCAATGGTATCTCCTTTTGCTCCCTGGAGCACGGTGAATGCAGCGTGCAGTGAATCAAGCTGTCAAAATCACCACATAGCAAAAATCATCAGTGTTAGCAATATTCAACAGGGCCCAGGCTTTCATAGGCTCCCTCCCCTCAATAACAGCAGATTTTTTGTGCTAAGATCTAGCGTCTCCACCTGTTCCACAAAGACTGTTAGGCAGTAAGCATAGTAAAAACAAACTTAACCCCAAAGGAAAAAGTTGCAATTACTAACTGGGAAAATGTGCTTAAGCAGCATAATAACTACAACTATGGCACCGACTATAGTAAGCTGTGTGTTTTGTGTCCATTATACCGTATCATAGTGCCCTTAACGGACCAGATGTAAGGGCTGTGTCATGTTGGACAGTGTTACAAGTATAGAAGAATTAAGCAGGGTTATCATTACTAGCATAAAGGAGTTCCTAGATAATCACCGGCTGGAATACGCCTTGAATGCAACACACCTCTTTGAAATTGGATCCTGTAGTGTACTGAGATGCTGTCCATTGAATTGTTGAGTGTCACAAGAGGAAATATTAATCTTTGGGTTAAGCCGAGGAGGCCATGTGCCCCGATATTAATTTACTTATTGTTATTCTGATATCTAATGCTGTAGACTCGAACAAGCCCTCAGTCATGAAATGTATTCTATTGAGTCTTAGAGGATAAAGCAACCCAAACTAAGCACATGAATCATCCATTGGAGGATCATTTACAACCAATTATTGCCTTACAAGTGCAAGAATAAGTTCTTTATAGCTTTGTGGTGGTCCTGCCCTTGATCATATAGGCAAGCCAACATCATTTACTGGTACATATATACCTCATTTAATGAACCTATTTTAATTATAAGAGATCTTCTGGATATGCACTAAAGGTGGCAATATTTGGAAGTCTTGACCAAAGGGAGTGTACCGCTTGAATCAGGGAAGTCCATTCAGTGATCACACACACAGACTAGTAAACCACATCATGTAAACTGGTTCCAACAGATGAAATCCCATAATTATGCCCTGCTGCAAGCATTCCATTGAATTCATCAAAGCATTCTTTAATTTAAATTGCAGAGTTGCCACTGCCTGTTCTCCCTTAGTTTTTAGCTCCACTCCTCTCTCTCTTTCAGGTCCCCTGGATCTGCGTACCATTGTCCTGTCTCCTACTTCGGCTCCTCCGTACTTGGAGACCGTATCCATGCCACACTTCAGGGCGTTCACCCAACCAGCGGGTGTTGTGTTGCTTTGCAGAACAGTAGCAGCAGCCGTGAAGAACAAACTGTACAGCTAGATCAGAAAACAAATTACACCATTATACCATTGTCTTGCATACAGTATTTTCATTGACCCAAAATGATCACATGTCCAGGTGGCAAATGAGCATGTCACCCTCACCACTGGGCATCACATCACGATATCACAGACTAGTCCCCACCCCACAGTCCAAACCATAATGAAATATTTGTTGACATTTGAAGCTCGCTTGAAGTTCATTACTTTAAAAAAAGTCCCTAAACACAATACCTGCTGAGCTAGAGAAACATGGAGATTTTTCTCCGAAATGATTTGTTAGGCGTAAAGATGTGCTGCTTTTGAGCAACACACATGCAACCAACACAATTAAACTACTGTATGGTGATGCAGTGAGTTCACATGCATCATACAACTTTGTGTGGGGAAACTTACCAAGACGCTCACTGTTTGTGAGTAAATTGGAAAACTTCAGTTGAGAAAAATATTACAAGGAACTCGAAACAGAGGTAGATAACAAAACAATTATTGACTGCTGTGATGTGGGATGGAATGTTTGAACACACTAGGGGACACACAACACCTATCAGCTTCACCTCAGGTGATATAAGAATCCCTTGGGTGTTAAAACAACATGTCCCACATTACAGCAGTCGGTAATTGTTAAATGTACATATATACAATGTGAAAAACAAATATGTGAAACAGAGACCAAACAAGACATTAACTGCGAAAAACAAGCCAAATGCACATCATGTACTTTGAAATAAGGGTTGAAAATTACTACTCCTGTGCAGCACTGTTACTGTTAAGTCTAGAAAAGTCCAACAAAGACCCTCAGAAATCCATTGTACATCCTTATAAAGTGTCCACTACAAGTCTGTCACAAGTGATCATGTCCCAAGGTGGGTTCCAAGCTACTCAAATGACCTCTGAGACTGACAATGGTATCCTTTGTCACTGTTTATCCCCTGTTACTTGTGATGGAACTTACGAATTGACTTGTGATGTACTAGGGATTGGACTAGTGATGGATCTAACCACAATGACACTATCACAGCATTTCCAATGACAGCTACTTCACAGATATTCTTGAGTGGAAACCTGTTAAGCTCGATAAACTGGTTCTCAGAAGAATTTCTGTAAAACTGCTGTCCAAGTGCTCACTAAAAGCGGCCAGGGTCACAATATTACAACCGCTGATCAACCATCACCGTTTCTGCACAAAGCCTAGGTTTGAAAATGCAAATCTCACTCACCGCCCCAGAAGAACCTCCCATATGCGTCTCGGCAATTGAGGAGAGTTTCAGGGCAATGGAGGATGGACTGATGGGCTGTGAAAGCTCAGACAGCCAGGACACAATACCTGCAATGGTGCGGCAATGAAAAAAGACGTGAAATCAAATGTCATTCTTCATATTACTGTAAAATGTACATGTATAGAGGGTTGTGGAGTATCTTCAGTCAGTGTCAACCTGAAGTTGACTATACTGAAATCACTTGTTTCAGTTTTTTTTGGGGGGGAGGGTGACTGACAGCTTCAATGGGCACATGCTTGACATTCTGTGATTAAGCCAGCCACCAGAGATGAGATTCAAGTTGGCCAGCCCACCTTGACAGGCATAGTGAGTGATCACACAACAATATAAAACAGTAGCAAATCCAGATGGGATGCACCTGGCACCCCCTTTCAATTTTTAAAATTCTATTTAGCAGTGGCGTAAACCTGTGCCGGGGACTAAGGGGACTAGGGGGATGGGGGATGACTTCAAAATGGCACATTCAAGACTTTTGTACTTTTTCTCCCTTTTCTTAGTTCTAACAAATACAAGTTGGTTGTTGGAAAGTTAAAAAAAACACCTCTAAATCTGCCTTTTTTCTCACCACAAAAACGGGGAGGGATGATCCAACAGCCCATTCCTGTAGATGAAGCATGGAGGGGAACATAAATCCCCACCCCACGCCACCCCGGATTGACACCTCTTACTACATTTGTTTTTATCACTAGAATATTCTATTTGCTTTTTTGGGTTATTAAGGATTCCCTTCCAGCCCCCTCTCCTGGTGGATCTGTCATTGCCACAAGCGTTGTGAGGGCAGTCCCCCCCCCTTGAAAAATTGAAAAGGGAAACATGGAGAAAAAGCAAAAGAAATGAAAAGAGATCAAAAGGGATGATAATCACCAATTTCCTTGAAAAAAAACCCAGCGCCGACTGTTTAAGTGTTTGTCACTTGTAAGCTGATGAGTGCTTTGCCAGCCCCCTTCCTCAGGAAATTCCCCTGTCCAAAAACAGCCTTCCCCCCTCCCAAGAAAAGATCCTGTTAACATCCATGGCCATTGTAAAGCGTGCCACAGATTTGAGTCTCACCCGAAAACAGGGTAAGGCCTGTCAAGTTTCTCCAAAGCATTCCTACAACGCTAACTGTGCCAATTAACTAACGGATGCAGGGGGGGGGGGACAGAATCACCGTTGAAAAGAAAAGGAAGAAAAACAGATCCAATAGGTTGAGTATATTATACAGGCACTTTGCTTAAGCCCTACAAAAAATAAGGGGACTTTTAACTATCTCAGGGCCTTCAAAATTTTGAAAGGTGCCATTAAACTCCAACACCTACAAAAACAAGTGCGTGCACATAAGAAAAGTCAAGTAAGTATCATTCAATGGATGTCCGATTTTTGAAAAGCTTTGATCTACACATAACCAGCACATAGCTTGTAATATTATTGCAAAGCTGTGCATCAAGATGAAAGGCTCCTAAAAATAGGTTCTGGTGGATTACACAGAGTGGGGCCTACAGAACACTGCTGCCATGCAACTGTGGAATACTGATTCTGGTCCTGGTAAAGCTCTTCCTCTTTACAGTGAACTACCCTCCCCCCGATCAAACCAGGACCGTTGGGTTTTCTTGCTAAATTTAATGCCGCTGTTCCTTTTGATAATTCAACTGGCACTAATGGTCGATTACTTAGTCTAAAATATGTTGATGACATGACTATCGTGGAGAGCGGTAGAGGGAATGACCCCCATACAATTCAATCTGTTTGGGATGAATTTAGTCAATGGGCGGTACAAAATAATATGAAAAACAACCCAGATAAATGTGCTTGCATGACTGTATGCTTTATGAAAAATATTCTACAATTTCCTCCTTTACAGATTTCCTCTACTGATCTCCACATAGTTGATTGTGTAAAAAATTCTTGGTGTTTTAATCAGTTCAGATCTTAGATGGGAGAAACATGTTGTAAAATGTAGCAATTTATCCTTTGAGCTACAAATGCATTGTGTTTTTAATAAACCAGAAACCAACCAAACCAGAAACCAGGACCCTCCTGAGATAGTGCTTGTGTAACAGGGGAAAATGGCACACCATGGGGGAACTCGCAAAACAACAAAAACAACTCTAACTAAACCAAGGATCTTTGAGGGAAAGGTCACAGGGAACTGAATTAATAGGGACTTGGACACCAATACTTGACTTTAAAAAAGGACACAAAAGAAGGTATTAATGAAAAAGAACCCCAAAAAATGCATAAACCAAAGAAATGCATAAACCAAAAAAATGCATAAACCAAAAAAATGCATAAACCAAAAAAATGCATAAACCAAAAAAATGCATAAACCAAAAAAATGCATAAACCAAAAAAATGCATAAACCAAAAAAATGCATAAACCAAAAAAATGCATAAACCATAAGGACTAAAGGACTAAAAAGGCTTGGCACCAAAAGACTAAAACTTTAAAAGAACTAAAAAAAAAACAAAAATGTGTAAAATGGACCTTATGAGTATACACTCAGACTTCAATCACTGACGTCTGGCAGACAAAGGCTCAAGCAGAAAACCACACTCCAGTTAGGAGGAACAACACATGAGAAGTTGACTGGTCTCTGCTGATCTGCTACACCGTGGCTACACGGAGTGTGGCCATACCATGTGGCTACATTACACAGGGGGAAGCTGGGGCTTAAACAAATAAACAGGTGGGCACACTACTAAAAAAAATCAAGAACTCTAAATTTCAGCTAAACATTTTCAAAGGAGAACTACTTCTATGTAAAAATGTGTATTTAAAAACTCATTTCTGGCTCTGCCACACTTGCAAAAGTGCTTACACAATTGGTGTGTTTTAATCAATATGCTTATATCAATGGCAATGCAGACAAGCACAATATTTCCTTCCAAATTCATTCCAAAACTTTCAGAGCTGGTGACATAGCAAGAATAGACGAAGAGTCATTGTCCAAACAGCAAGGTCATAAGAGTCTTTGTTCTTGTACTAACTCTTTAAAGACTTCAAAACGTTCTTTAATGCAATTTTCAAACCAGCCGAATACGTTCAAAGCCATCTTAAACCTTTCTGACAATATAATGGGTTCATTCAAACAAGATGGAGTTTTTCCCTTTACTTTGTAACAAAAGAGCAAATTGATGAGATGGCCTGATTCAGTTTCTCTATTTCAGTGTATTGGATCAAACCGTTGAGACTCAAAATTGATTGCCAAATTCCACTGCTTCTATAATCAAACCACATGATTTGGATGATTAAAATGTCATCTGCTCCCCCTCCCCTTTCAAATTTTTTTTAAAATATGGACAAAGTAGAATTGGTTAAATTAGAATTTAGTACGTGCTTTCATCAGAGAATGTTCCGAAGGACACAGTGTTTCATCCCCATACAAGAATGGGATGAATTCTTTTGCAGAATTTGACTCTTGAGTGAATTATATCCGGCTGCCATTTCCTAACTGAGCAAGGAGGGGGGGGGGGAATTCTGAGTGAACGATAATGAAATTTAGAAAAGATAACAGTCTTGTAGAATGTCTGATCAGCACGCATAAGGGGACACTAATGAATGGGCCTTTTGTGCTGGTCATATTAGTCCAGGAATGACTGAATTTGACCAATTGTCTGGACGTAATCAATCCAATTATGGATTGTTCCCCTTTTCTTCCATCTCCCTCAGCCTAACCGGTAGTCCAACTGCAGTTCTTCCTCCTGGACGCTTTAACGCAATTTGAGGCCGGCTTCCTGGGGAATCAATCGTTGAGCCCCAATATTGCGGCAAAAGAAAAAAAAAAACGCTGAAGGAAGAATTCCCCCATTACCTACGAGGACTGTGACTGGAATGTGTAACGGTTGATCACAGCCGGCCTGATTGCTATTTGGTCGATTAAGGACAAAAAAGTTTTTGGGAAAACATGATGGAGCACCGCTAGCAAATCAGATATTTCGATGCAATAGAATCAGTTCCCGAGCAATTACTTCTCAATAGATACATGTGGGACAGGTAAGAAAAAAAGGGAAAAAATGTGGTTTTTTTTTTAAACTGTCCCCCCTCTGAATTTTCTAACTTTTGGGCCTGGCCTACCTTATGATTTAGTGCTTCAATTTCTGAATGCTGTGAACTACAGATGACCTCATAAACCATCTGGAGTTCTATGTAATACATGTACATGTACAAACAAAACTGGCTGAAGGAAACAGATTTTTTTTAGTGTCTGGCTATATGCCGTTCAAATCTGTTCTAACAGACTAGAGAATTTGCTTGCAGTTTACGGTTTCGGTTTAGCAACAGGGCATTCTTCTCAAACACTGGTCCATGAAAAAGCAGTGGCCTTAATTGTGAAAAAAAGTGAAAAAATTGCTAATTAGTATGGGAAAATGTGACCAACTCCAAGATTTTTTTTTCTGTCACAGGGAGCCTTCTATTAACATCCAACATTTCATGTTAACTTTGGGTTTTCTCATGTAAGTTGCAATTTATGGGAAACATTAGCTAGACCAAGGCTTGACCACTGCATGTCACCAAGAACATGGAACTGTTTAAGGGGTGGGGATCGAGATGAATTAACAGCAGCTCGAGGGGCTCTTTATTTATAATTTAAAAATGGTGGAAGGGGTGTAAGGGAGGACAGGTCTTTTACACTGTGCATGAACAAGCAGAGACACATTGTTTCTTGGCCATAGTGTCATGTGGGACCTGCCCACCAGGCCAAAGCACAGAATGGCGCATTTATGGAATGAAGTGGGGACAATTTTTCATCAGAATGTGCACAAACCTACATCTATAGGGACTTTCTGTGGGTACTGTGCACACTCCATTAGTGGCATTTAAGTGCCAGCCCCACCAGCTAGGCACACTTGAGCACAAACATGCACGTTTCTTTTCGGGACCGGGGATGACTTTTCATCGGAATCTGCACGAACTGTTAGGAACTTCATGGGGGTATTGGTGTTCGGCCTCTCTTGACTTCTGTTGAGGGCATACTTGTGCACGTACAGAGTTCATTGACACATACCAGCACAAGTGTGTGGTCCTCTGTAGGTCACCCCTTACAAAGTATCTCACACAGTCCTGACAAGTTCACATGATATGATGTTGCTTGCTAACACAAGTCCGTAGTGCATATTGGGTTACTCGTGCTTCATGTGCCGAATGCCATGCGTCCAATTATAAACTGTACTGATCGATGGTGATCAAGCCTGCTAAACACTAAACGGATTCAATTCCCCTAATTCAATTGCTGCCGGAGAGTGTTAGGTTTGGTGAAGTAGGATTGGGAGGGGGAAGGTAGCTGGTGATCCCCTGAGAACAGGGAAGGACGGCAAAGTTTTTGGTCAGACCCAAAGGTTTGTCAGTATTTTTTTCACAGTTAATCACTCCCTTTCATTTCGCATCTGTATTTGTGCACTAATTTTCATGTAATGTTCAATCAACAATAATAAAAAGCCTCCTGATCATCAAAGGGAAAAATCCTTCTGTAAAACACATTAGCAGTGCATAATACTGCGTATCCTTTACCTGAATTTCAACTGAAGGGCCATTTTTTGTCGCACATTTTTCCACAAGATTTGCACAATGAACGTTTGCTGTGGAGGGCTGGAAGATTTAAAACCATTCTCTTATGCCTTCTTCATTTTTGCAAAGTAGTTTCTTGATCAATCAAACTCAGAAATTTAACAAAATACTCACCACTTTGAGTGAAATAATAGTTTTTTCAAACAGATTTGGATTTCCATTCAAAATTGATATTTCATTTGGCAGAAAAAAATCCAGCGGCATAACAGGGGGGCATGGACAGCGAACAAAAATTCCCCCCCAAAAAAAAACCTTTAAAAAAACCCACAAAATCAGAAACTGTGTACTTACAAACATGACCTGTTGAAGGGGCAATGACCTAACAAATGCAACATTTTACTGCAGGTGGCTTCATTTGCTCTTTGTTTGTGAAATGCATGTATGACACTTTGAGGTCTACATCACTGATCAGTAGTGTCTATACACTGTACCTCTACATGTATTTATATTGACAAATTCAGTCTTGTGGCTACTGCTACTTTAATATTGGTTTTTGAACAAACTGCCAGAATCAGATCACCTTGATCACTGAGCCTCTACTCGAGTTAATTAAACCGATCACTATGATGACATGGAGTCAGATGAGACACTTCATCAGTGAAGCCCAGTCGGACACTCAGAATCGTCAGGGTGGCAATGCATAAAGCATAAGGACAAACACAGACAGGTTCAGCAGATATGCCACTATGTATGTTATAAATGTTGTCTCACAGACTTGTATTTGGCTATCATACAATTTGTACACGCATAGGTCAGACTTGGGATTTACACCTTGATGCCCACTGGTACTACGAAAGATGGGGAGGGAGTTACTGCTGTTACTGTTGACGATGTTGGTACAAAATACAAAGTCTGCATGATTATTTGACTCAAGGCACATGCTTCAGGCTCTGCTGTGCTCGCAAAAGTCAGAAGTTAATTATCCATTTGCAGGAAGTTTTTTTCTCATGTTAGAAAAGAGCTGGAAGTCTAAGTTGAGTTGGGTCATCTCTTGCAGTGACTTGAATCAATTCATTCTTATATAGCAACTTGAGTGAAGTCAGGCCAATTAAACAAATTAAGCAAGTCAGTGACTTGAGTCACTACAACACTGTATTATGAAGTAGCGAACCCAACTGTGCAAATCAAAATTAAGACAGTTATTTTACACTGCAGCTACAACCAACACTCCGCTGTTACTTCTAAAATATTAGTAAAGTTTCACTGGATATCAGAGAGCATTCCAGTTTGGTTCATGCTCAAATTCTGGGGTTTAGAATTCACAACATGCAAAACATACAAAAACCCAAACTGCGAAATCGTCAGCAACATCCTTTTTGGGGAGTCAGATACATAGCTAGTTAATGTCGGGTTTTCTTCCCCAAAAAAACCTGCTCGGGGCAGGTGCTTTTTTTTGGGGGGGGGGGAAGAATTCTTCAACCTTGCAATTTATTTCTGGCACCCTTAAAATATGTAGGGTGGCCGGACTCTTGAGCTTAGGTATCAGTAGATTTCATTCTTTTCCCCCTGAGTTTTTCTGTTTAACGGTTTCTCAACTTTCCTGGTAAATATTGAGGCGTGTGTCCAGTCATCAACCGGTTCATATACAAAAGGTCGGTAGCATGTATATATATGGGCGTCAACCGTGGCCATGTGTGCTTTTTGCCAGTTGTTTCGATACAAGGGAGTCACCAGTTGGGATTTTATAACTTTATCTCTTTTGTAAGTGTGGTTTCGCTCCCTAGCAAATTGGTCTACCCAAACGAAGGAGGTCTTTCATCCCCTTAGCTTCTTTGCATATGGGGTGGGCTCCCAAATTCCGTTCTGAGTACTCAAGAAAGGCATATCTGGATGATTGTGGGAGAGGGGTCCACTTAGTCGATGCGTCTTCATGTTAACATCAACCGCGGAAGTGAAAAAAAATTCTTAAATGAATGTACTCATCCTCCGTGGAACAAATAAGGAAAAGTGTGTGTGCTCATACGTCATCCAGAAACAAGTGGTTAAGCACTTGAGCTTGTTAGTTGAATTAACGTGTGCATGTAGCACTTTTGTATCAAATCAAATCGTGTCAAATCAAATCATGTCAAATGGAATGCATCACAATCATGACAATATCATTCTGCAAGGTGATGTAATTTAATAAGCAATATGAAACAACTGCTGAACACATAACATAAAACATACATGTACATTGTCACAATACTAGTTTTGAACCAAATACGGTACCAACACCAAACTAATACCAAATGCAGAGGAAGGCCACCTACCCTGCACACCATTCTTGATTGTCGTTCCACAGTCCCCATCACCGCTTCCCCTATCCAACTCATTTAGGCTGTCCTCACTGGCCGCCAGGCTATCACAAGCTGCGTGTAATGCTGCCTTCAAGGCACCAAATTCAGCTACAAAACGGTAAACAACAATAAAATTTAGAAAAAAAATAAAACTGAATATTCAAAACGAAACTTCTCGACAAATTTAGGCTCAACTTTATCTGTAGCTGTATAACGTTCAAGTGATTGATATCAATAAGAAATTGGGCATGTGCACGCTTACATTTCAAATATGATAAATACTGAAGGCAGTATTGGTTATTTATTTCTGTAATTTCTCTACAGTTGTTAAATTACCTTCACCCCTTTTTGAAACGCTTCCCTGTTTTCTTCATTGGAAACTTGGCAGGAATCCCTAAATATTTCACTGACACGAGTACTTCATTACTTTCATTGCAACAAACAAGTTAAGTTATTAAAATCATTTATTTCTAACTATGCCTACGTGTAACATAAATTTGGAGAGCAAAACGGAGACTGAAACCCTGCATGACTTTTGTGAAAGTGCGCCATGCCTTGCTGCACACCTTAGGTAATCAAATGCAGCCGCGTGGAGCTCTGGTACCAAAGTGCAGTGACATTAGTTGCAGCGCTTCAGAGGTGACTCTGATGTGTTCAGATTTCGTTTACGAGTCAAAGCCACAGTACAAAAGGCATGAAATTGGATTTCTTTCGGGTGTACAAAGGACTTTACTATATGGTAGGATTGCTGTGCATGCTTCCTGTCCAAAGATTTAAATCTGATGAGTTTACACCTTCGGAAACCTCAGGTTCTGTGCCCTCTGCAGGGGTGACAGTGGTGTCCGAGTCAACTGGTAGAGGAGGCGCTTGATTCAGCTCCAGACCGGAACTTCCTGAGAGAGAGACCCTCGGCCATGCAGGGGCTGTTGTGTCCTGGTCTGTGGAACATGAAGAAAGATGTATTGAATGTGGAGGGCAATTGATGATGCGCAAGGCAATGATGGCTCATTTCCTGTCCACTTCTCTCTGCACGGTTGCAACTCACAAGCATAGGGTGCTCCACCAATACAATCCTAAAAGGATCTGAAAACCTGATCACTGAGCATACCAAAGCCCACAATGATGGCAGAGGCACCATGCTAATTGTTATAAAGCTATTTTAATTAACTGTTGCTATCATTGTTCTCTTTTATTTCTTTTCGAAACTGCAACAATGCTTCCACCATTACAAGGGCACTTCATCAAGTGCAAAGATTCAATTCAGGGTTTGTCCATAGAGACAATCTAAACCCTGGTTACCGTTGCTCTAATTTCTTTAAATCTCTCTTGGTTTTATAAAAATTTTCCTTTAATATGTGTTCAAATTTATGTGTACATAAAAAGAAAATATATTTAAACGACATACAAATCACACTCAACACATGCCAATTTTTACTAGGTAACTCCTGGCATCACTTGGCAGAATATGGCAGCCAGTAAATGCGCATGGTTGAGCCTTAACATATTTTTGAAGGGCAAAATGACGTGAGACAAGACTGGTGGAAGTATTACCTAAGCACTTGGTTATGATCCCGTCACGGTCTAGATGCATGATGGTCACGGAAACGCCAGCCATTTCCAGCGACGTCATGAATGTACCGCAGAATGCTCTCTTGACAGACACACCTTTAGTTGCTAGTCCAGAAATAAAGTTGGTGAAAATTGCGTACGCTGTAACTTCAGACGCTAACAAGCTTCCCACGTTCAGTGGTGAATTAAAAGCTACTGTAAAGGAAAATTTCCTCAAATGCACATCCACACAGGCAGAGATTTGAAAACTTCGGAAGCAAAATGCAAGCACATGACCATCATGGAGATAATTCAATATCCGCATGATCAAATCAGCGAATCGTGCCACTTCCTGAGTTTGGAACATTAAATGTTTCTAGCCGCTTGACTTTGGGTGAGATCCCTATCACCGAGGTACATACAGGTTTATTTAATACTTTCTGACTAACATCCCATGAAAGAGCTGCTGACAACATGCAGTTTGAGTTGTACAGTGCTCGTGCCATACGCTTGGCATTACCGGTTCCAATCCTGCTCCGATCGACTTCTTTCCTAAACCCAATATTGACTGCTCAAATGAATCAATTGACTGAGTGACAAAGCAAGCACATAAAAGAAGGCAAAAAGAAACTGGAAAAGCCACAGGAATATTTCAAAACCATACCAAGATATTTGAGTGCTGCCCTGGCGACAATTCCCAGCTCAAGGTAGGAGGTGCCGCCCAGGTTGTTGATCACCAAGGCAATATTGTCCCCTGTCTCCAAGGGCAGACGGCTCTGATTGGTTGGGCTAGTCATGTGATCCAGCATGGTTTTCACCACCTCATCTGCACTACAAAGCTGCCGGTAATGTTGGTAAGGGAGTCCAGATTACTAACTTGGGTAACAAAAATTGCTCGAGAGATTTTGCATGGAAAAATTTGCTAAGTAAACAAAAAAAAATGCAGTGCAAATATAGATCACCAAAATATCGTACCACATATTTTGCTTATGACAGATTCCCTAATGGACAGTACGTTAAACAGCTCTATGGAGCAGTCCTTCCAACTTTTGGTAACATTCACTGGCAACAATTTGGTTCTTGTGTCCTTCAGAAAAGAGTGAACTACAATGACATTTCTGCTACCACAAAAGAACACACATATGGAACTGTCGGGCCATGACATTGCTAAATTTCATGAAAGTTTAAACTCTGTGAACTTGATTGTAAAATGAACTCAAATTAATGGTAAAATATGAATGTAAATTGATTGTTTATCTAATAATAATCTTTTTCTTGTGTGCATCTGTTTACAGGTCCGTATCATTGACTGTGTTTTTTTTTATTACATATATAATTCACATAAGGTATTCAGCATTGGACAAATTTGTAAATTTGTGTCCCACCACATTCCCTGTTGTCTTATTTCTTGTACTGGGTTCTAACCCCTCTGAGGTACAAGTGGCGTAGTTACACGATGAAAATTTACATGTGTACATGTACTAAGCAAAATACAATTGAGTAAAATGATTGCAGTTGCATCATGTATCAATCTCTTTCTTGAGTATGTGTGGTTCTGAGAAGAACCGGGGAATAACTCGACATTTCGAACGATGTACTCTGTCCGTCATCAGGAGACTGCAGGATTCTGACTGGGAGTGGAGCTTATATGGTGTAGAGAGGGATCCAGATGTAGGGATTAGCTCGGTGAAGCGTTGAGGCGGGAACAGTGAAGGTGGGAACAATAAATGCTGTGCTGGATCCTGGTACTGCATGACCTGAGTGTGTGCTTACTCAAGCGCGTCAGTTGGGGTTGGCAGTGGGAGAGTGAACAGCTGGTTGCCAAGGGTAGAGAAGATCCATAGGCTAACTAAGGGGGGAACCTAACTGGGGAGTCCTAGGGTATGGGAGACCCACTGGACTGGGATGTGAGGATGGGGCGCCAGATATCGCTGATGCTGAAGCCGATGTCTTGGGGAACTGTGCCATGCTTGATGATTTCCATGGCTTCTCTGATGCGGTGGGAATACCATCGTTCGATGCTGGTGATGAGTTCAGCTTGGCTCCAGTAGATCTGATGGTCTTCAGTGTGGGAGTGCTTAATTATCGACGACTTTTCAAGCTCTCCCTTCCTGCCATGAGCTTTGTGCTCGTTGATTCGGGTAGGGAGGTCCCTGCCCGTCTCAAGATGTACACTTTGCCACATTGGCAAGGAATTCTGTACACCCCTGGTCTGTGCTGGGGGTTCTGCCGGTCCCTGAGCGAAAGGCGCCGGTTGTGCAACTGCAGTGGGGCTGTATGCAAAACTCGAATGGAGAATACGCTGGATATGGTGGGAAGTACTGCCTAAGTAGGGGAGGGAGATGGAACTAGGGGCCCTAACTCGTTGGCTTTGGGTATAGGAGACCCTTCGGCCGGGGGTAGATCTGGGATCTTGGGTCTTGACTTGGCTTGTATCCGTTACGTTGCAGCGCTGCGGTAATGTGGTGGAGTTCTTGGCTCAGGAATTCTTTGTCGTAGATGTTGTATGCCCTGCAAACAAGGGCCCAGTTGACAGACGACTTGATCTTGGGGTGGTGGAAGGACGTACTGTGGAGGTGTCTGTCCGTGTGGGTGGGCTTGTGGTAGACCGTGGGGGCTAGGCTGCTGTCGTCCTTTCTGGTCACCTCAACATCAAGAAACGAAATGTAGCCTTTACGTTCTTGTTCCATGGTGAACTGGATGCTGCTGTGAAGCCTGTTGAGGTGTTCCAGAAAGAGTTGGAGGTTGTCCTGCCCATGTTGCCAGATGACGAAAGTGTCGTCTACATATCGGAGTCAAACTTTGGGTCTGTGGTCTGATGTGTTGATGGCGAGCTGCTCAAATTCCTCCACGAACTTGTCAGCCAGAACCGGGGATATAGGAGATCCCACGGAGGTTCCACCTGACTGTTCAAAGAATTTGTCCCGCCAGCGGAAGCTCGATGAGTTGACACAGGTGAGGAGCAGGGGGGCCTCCTCTGGACGCTACAATGGGGCATAGCGGAACGTCTTCCTTGTGGATCTTCGGTTGTCCGAAGAACCTTGGGCACTTGGAATTGGATGGCCGGAGCTGTAAGCACACACTCAGGTCATGCAGTACCAGGATCCAGCGCAGCATCCATTGTTCCCACCTTCACTGTTCCCACCTCAACGCTTCACCGACCTAATCCCTACATCTGGATCCCTCTCTACACCATATAAGCTCCACTCCCAGTCAGAATCCTCCAGTCTCCCGATGACGGACAGAGTACATTGTTCGAAATGTCGAGTTATTCCCCGGTTCTTCTCAGAACCACACATACTCAAGAAAGAGATTGATACATGGTGCAACCGCAATCATTTTACTCATCTAGTTTCTTTCACCATGAAAACCTTCAAGTCTTATCAAAATACAATTACTGAAAAACACATGAAGGGTATACAGGCATGTAATTCGACTTAGACAAAAAACAAGTTTTTCAACTTCCAATGGCAAGAGTGCGCAGTGAAAAAAAAGGAAGAAATCAGCAGAGCCAAGGAAAAGTTGCATGCCTGCCTATAGCACCTGCAACCATGTGACTAGAAGAAAGTTACCCAAGTATCAAGGAAAGACATTATTGGCCTTGTAACACCCACGTTCCAGAAACTGAAAATGGATTACAGACAATATGCAAATTACTATGTGGTGTGCAGTTCCTGGGCCTTTTCCCCCTTTTTTTCCAAGAGGACCAGTGATACAGGCCTGGGGGCTTGAATTTTAGGGAAAAATATTTACTAGACCAAAAAGAAGGGTAACCAAATCCTAATGACAGAAAAGTGAAGTAATACATCTGAGACCTTTTACCGGTGTCTATGTAACCAAGAAGAAACCAGAGAAGGCTGTATGTGGTTCCTGTTTGTGACTACATGTGCCCTTAATTGAGCAGAAAATACTTTTCAATGCTTTCCAAATTAGTTAAATAACAAGGCTATTGGGCTTGTTAGTAACCGAAACCATGACAGCAGCACTGTGTTCCATGGTTATTTTTGGCCTCCAGACGTGGGTGTTGTGCAAAATGTACAAGAAAAAAGGTCCCAAGGTCCCTAGTCAGCTTTACATTACTAGTTTAAAACCAAACCATGAGGGGAGGGAGTAAAAATAAGTCGAAAATTCATATTTTTCCAACGATTTCATTCACTGATTTTACCCCACATTCATAATGACCCACACGATGAGGTAATCTGTCTGAGGTATCTGTGATTGGGTTTTACCTGCATCCTTTGGACACCAGCCTCTCCATGAATGCCAAGCCCCAGCTCAAAGTCCTGGTGGCCCAGATGGAACGAATGCCCAGCACCAGGCAGGCTGCAAGGGTACAAGCACACCCCAATGGTTCCTGTAGGAATGGATTAAGCAGACGCGGATGTTTCAATGAGGTTGGAGCAAGTTTGGTGGCGCTTACACGTCTACGCCTTCGCAGGCATATTATCCAAATTATGCAAATTTAATGCGGGTTAAATAAAAGGTATTTTTAAGTAAGCTTTAATTTTTTTATACTTTACTGTTGTAACGTTCTGTTTCTTTGATAGTTTATTGTTGCGTTAGTTTATGGCAATAAGACAGCGAAAAACCTTTCCTCAAAAATATTTTCAAAGAGCAAATTTGGGAACTGACCATGAAAGCAGCGTATTCCATAATTTACATCACATCAACACCAACTTACAAATACACTTAACTCCAAAAGAATTTCAAACACTTTCCATTCCTTGAAGAAGAAAAGAAATGTACACATAGTTAGTGTATGGAAAATTCATTGCATGGAGCGTGTTAAGGTTACATGTAGGCTTACAGGTAGGTTTCAGTCTAGGTTGTAGAGTTGGAAGTCTACGTGTGAATGGCCTAATTAGAACACCTGTTATACTGAACCGGGCAGCCAACATGGAAGGCTCAGTGGTGACGTGAGACTCTGCATTGGTAATCAGGAGGTACTGGGTTTGAGCACCACGCGAATATTCAACTCACTGTCCATAGCCTACCTGTGGATTGGACCGCTGATTGCACAGTCTTCACAATCTCTTCAAGACTTTGGCCTTCTTCCGCCATTGCCCCCGCAATCTTGTTTGAACAAGGGGAAAAACAGGGGTGAGAATTTGAAGGTACCAGCTGAAGCTGCCGGCACACGAGGTGGTGTTTGCTGCCTCAAATTGGTGACTTGGCATTGAGTCAGACTCAAGCCATTATTTCTCTTTCATTTCTTTCACACTTCGAACGAAAGAAACTTAAGGAGTTAGCGCAGGGTTTAGCCTTAGGGTATGCGTCCAGGCCCACAGCGGTAGACTTCAGAATGAAAATGTAAAGGAAATCTCCTCTAAAACATAAAAATTTACAAAACCTGTGGCTAGGTTTGCTAAACCTGCTGCTAGCTTCTTAGATGCTTATTCATTGGACACCACTGTATCTACAAAATGGATACTACACCTTGGGTACGGTTTGCTTCTTTGAACATAGAAAACACCACAGTGGGCAGCTTAATATGATTAAGCATTTACTCCCTTTGGGTGTTCTCTAGGCACCTTATTGAATCCAATAGAATACAACAGAACAGTGTGAAGCTTCTGCTCCATACTGTGCAAACACCCTTGGACGGTTAGAAACGTGATCTGAAGCAAGCTGAACCCAAAGAGAATCCAACGGATACAACACAAAAGGCCTTCTGTTCACTCCTCACATCAACCACATCCCAAAGAAAGTGACCACGGTAAAGTATCGCTGGGTTTGGCATGGTTGGGGTCAATACTCAATGGCCACCTTGTGGATTAATATGGTTCCACACAGCCCCCTGCGACCAGCTGTCTTGTCGTTACTTGTCAGAGCGCAGTCATCCCCGATGACCACCATGCCAACCCTCAGGCCTTCTGCTGTGGCCCTCTCGGCCGCCAGACCAAAGTTGAGCCGATCGCCGGTGTAGTTCTTGACAATGAGTAGCGTACCAGCTAAATAAAACAAAACAAAAAATTACACATGAAAGAAGGACACATAAGCAGAACACAAATTACAGACTGGGTTTCTGTTCTAAGGATAAATTTCCAATGTGCAAGAGATCCAGTGAGTCAATCAATTTTCTGCTTTGGTCTACAACCAAACAAAAAGGCAAACTCTGAGCAGAAAAGTGCACATTAAAGCACCACAGCCGTTGGTAACAGTGTCGAGGTAGGGACTTGTAAGTCTCAAGACCTGACGATGTGAGGAGGTATTTCGCTATTAAGCATGAGAGATGTCATTGTGAAGTCTTGAATAAAACATTCATCCAGTAATTTCTCCTTTGATATGAAACTGTTCTGACAATGGAATTATCAATGGAGTCTTGTATTATTTTCCCTTCAGGGTTAGTGTGATGAGAAGGTTGAATTCTAACAAATGAAACACTTTGCAGAACATTTTGCCTATTCAATGCTTTTTGAAACATACTTATGATAAATAAAGAAATATATAAATTCCACCAAGATTATCACACCTGAAAATCTTAAGAATAAAACAAGCAACTTTGTTAAAGAACTATTCCAAACAATTTAAATATTGATCTGTTTGACCTTGAAATGCCTAAAAAACTACATTGATATGTTTTTTAAAAGAAGGATCAATGCTAAACACGAGTTCCAAAAGAACTTATGCCCCCGACCTGGGTTGTTCTTGCCGACAGCTCTTATAGCCGCCAAGATGCTGTTGGGGGGCGGAGAGGTGAAGACAGACCCTGCAACAGCACCGCTCAACATACCCTGACCAACAAAACCTGGGGGAAGGGGGGGTTGGAGAAAGTTCATCAAATCATCTTCTCACACTACACTCAATTCAAAACAATACAACATCTTTCTTTCCCCTTCAAAACTGTTGTAGCACACTGCAGGGGTACGGAGTACTTAAGTGTGACCTCACTACGGACCATAAAGTGCAGTGCAGGCGGATGGAGTAGGCGCATGCGTCGGTTCACCCGCTAGTTCTCACGCTTATGCCTTTTACACGCATAATTGTGCCTGCGATGCATTCACTTCTATGGAAGAGTAATATTCGAATAGCTCTTTAATGCAGAACTTTAGGACTCAACAGAGCATGAAGGACAGAGGCACCTTGTGAGTTAGACATGTGCCAAGTCCCTCCTTTTAAAGGAAAATTGCGGCAAAATTCAGCTCAACTGGTTTTGATACAGATTACTGCTAGGGTATGTGGCAAAATTTACAAACAAGATTTAAATACTTCTTTCTATCAGAAGGGACGAATGGTAGTTTGTACATGCTTAGAAAAATTATTTCATCCATGCTTTTAGAGGGCGCCATGTTCCTTTTATCACACAAGGATCTCCTTGTAAAAGATCACAAGGAAAAGCACAAAAATTGTCCTTCAAAATTACCTATAAACAACATTTTGAGGAAATACTGGGCCATTTCTATTACTGTCCAAACAGGCTGCTAAATACGATAAACTCCAACAAAACATATGAAAGTGTGACATGAGACGCTACTCTTCTGCCTCGGATGACATCATGCTTTGGTTCAGGAATATGGAAACCATTAGCATAAAGACCAAAATGTTGATGTTTTTCTACTTTACTGCTTCAAAGGTGGTGGAAGTTAATAGTAATATTGCAAAAATGCCCCCCTACACGTATTCCAGTTAATGTCTCCTTTGAATGCAACAAAACTGTTTGGCACCTCTTTTGGGTCACTCTCATGACACTCGCTGACCTTCTGCCACGAGCCAAAACGACAACAAATCATCACTTAGTAAACAAACTTTACTACAGCGAAATTTCCAAAAAATTGGGCAAATGTTGGTGCAGAAATAGCTGTAACACTGGTTTCTGCCTTGGATGGTATCACACTTTCTCATAAACATACAAATTATTTGCAAAAACAATCAAAAGGCATACAAAAAGTCACTTAAAATAGAATATTAAATTAAAGTGGACACAAAGGAGCATTTATGAAAACTGTGGTAATTAAACAATTGCATTGTATGGGCTCTGGGAATGTTGGAACTGTTGGTTGGCGATGAACCATGGACAAGGGAGGAATTCCTCATGGTGTGTACTAAGCAATGGCTGGCTAATTAGCAGTTTCACATTTTTCTCATTATAATTACATTAGCAAGAAAACAAATAATCAATAAATTCTTCTTAAAGATTCCAAAATGACACTGGAACTGGTTTGAGGGGACGGAAAATTGCATTATCACAAGGACTGCATTTAAAGAATTTCATTTAAGTTAGGGCCTGTAATTTAATGTATTCTTGTTAAATCATAATGTGTCAGTTTTACCTGCATGAGCGGGCTCATGGCCGGAACCGCCACCGGACAGAATTGTGACCTTTCCCATCTTTTTGACCTCTTCAATATCCTCCCTGATGACCACACGGTGACCTTGGAGAAGTCTGAGGCCAGGCTGGCTGGCCACTAGACCCTCTAGCGACTGGTCTACGCAGGCATCCACGCTGTTGATGAGCTTCTTGGTGGTTGGGTCTGCCATGACTAGTTCACAAAGATCTACGGATAAAAATGAAAAAAAAAAAATCTCGCCCACTCATCTAACGAGCTCTCTTCCTTGTGCAACACAACCTAATTGTCCACCTATATTAATGCCGCACTGTGTTTTTTTCAGGCTTTTTAAAACATCATGCAACACTGGGCGTCACCAGAAATTTTTCAGGTGTGGGGGGGGACACTCATGTACATGGTCATTCCATGAGGTTGGGGCACAATTTGTGACGGTGTCAATTGTTACATGGGTTACGTAAAAATGAACAGCTATTTCCCTTCATGTGGATTCCAAACTGACATTGTTATACATCTTGCAAGGCTGAATACAGAGGTGTGTGTTATTTTGACAGAGTAAATGACCGACTCTACAGGTCATTACAGCTGGTAGAAGTTACCCATGTGACAAGGACACCGTCACAAATTGTGCCCCAACCTCATGGAATGACCCACATGTATGTAAAGAGGCAGCAGTCTCGGTGGCAGTCAATTCCAAGGTATTTTCGAGCAAGGTCGTGAGTATCATCTACTTTGTTATGCCGTTTTTTCCCATTTCGTTGCATTTTTTTTTTTTTTTTTTGTGGGGGAGGGTCAAAGTGCCCACCCACTTTTTTGCCCCTTCCTTCACGACGCCAATGGTTGATGGGTATAAATACATGTATTATGGTATGAAGTTCAACGGCAGATCTTAAACTAAATTAAATTCAGCGACAGACCGATGTGAAGTTAGTTCCTCGTGTGACGTTCGACATTCAATGTTGAACAAATAACCGTTTGATATTTGAACGTTGAATAAGTAACCGTTTGACATTCAGGATGCACATTCCTTAAAGTGATGGAGTGCAAAAGGGACCCTCAAAAAACCACATTTCGCTGTCATGCACATCCACACATCCTTACACTGCTGTACTTTTGAGGTATTTCCTTTGTTCCCGTGTACAAAACTCCCACACAGCACACAAAAAATTTGAAATCACTCCAATTTAAACCAAATTCACTTTCTTGGGTTGAAATTTTGACTGTATGTCCCTTATATAAAACACTTCAATTTGCGACAATTTTTACCCATAAAAAATTTCCCCTTTTTGAGTTATTTCCAAATATCAGTTTCGTGAAATTCTTGTAGGTAAAAACTGGCCTTGTGGGGTACTTCCCATTGTTCCGGCACCCAACAAGGCCCCATGCTTAACCGCATCCCCATGTACACTGTACCCAGTTTACATTGAATGCCTCACAGCCACACCACACTTTTCTCAAATCGAAATAAAATACATGTACTCAAACCCCATGCCCTGCCTGGAGATTACATTAAACCTGATGTCATTCTACTCCTCAATTGGAGATGATTCCTTGCAACCAGGGGCATGGGGTTCCTCTGGGTCAAACAAGCCCTTGAATGTAGTTGGCACAGTTTTTTGTCCCTTTTGCACTCCATCGCTTTTAGGCATTTGCATCCTGAATGTCAAACTGCTACTTATCCAACATTCAAAAATCACACATTTACTTGTTCAACATTGAGGGTATGGCCCTGTATTGAGGGTATGGCCCTGTTTCCCCCACTGGATCTGCCCATGGAGGAAGGGACCCTCCATGATCTGCCCTAGGTGCCGGTAGGGTCGTAGGGTAGAATATGGCCGTTTATCATGTTTATCATTCACTCATTTTTTAATGAGCACCAAAGCTCATGTCAATTTGTCATCCAATTAGTACCCTTTCCAATACATGTACATGCACCTGACATGGGTGTTAACCCTAACACTCCTTAATCCTCCAACAGGTGAAGGATTGAGGAGTGTTAGGGTTAAAAGATCTGAAAATGAAATGAAAAGGAAAAGCGAAAGAAATTTTTAAAAAATTCATATAAAGGGCCCAGTTTTCAATGGTACGCGTTTTCGACATAGGTTTTTTTTTCAAGGAAAACAAAGCCCGAATGTTATAGGAGCCTAGTAATTTCGCACGTGAAGTTTTTATGGTTGGTTGAGCATCTAGATGTCATGCATTGTGCATGGTTGTGAACCGTGGTTTGGCTTCATACAGTGTATGTGTGATGGCATATATAGCTCCTTTGGTGGGAATACTTTCTTCATGTTGGTCAGTTTGAAAAAACCTTACATCGTCGAAAACCGTCACGCAGGGATATATTTGTTGAAGGGTCCTTTCCTTTCTATTTATTGACATATGACGAGACCAAAGACAGTTGACTTTGCCATTGTAAAATAAGAAAAGATAGGCCTAGTTTCACCATTCCTGCAAAAGTGTCTGAATCATAGGCTACCCCAGATCTATGTATCCAAACCATTCTCACCTCAACACTTGTCTTATAATGGGATAAAAATGGGTGTATTTCCCATTTAACAACTCAACTCCGATTAGCTACTGCTGGCAATCAAGCACTTGAAGCAGGCACCTTTCCCTTTAAATGTAGCGCCCTCCATTGACTTGAGGTGAAACCGCAGACTACGGTGGTTAATAATTAAAATTGGTGCCCTCACAAGGTTAATTCTCAAAGACAAAGTAACTGGTCACTAACTCATGTGAACTGAGTGGACAAGCAGTCTTATTTTGGCAGATGGGTTGTCGTCTGTTTCGCACTAAATGATATTTTATTGATCTTTGCAATTACGCGACTCAGTGAATTACAGGAGGCATCATTGTTGCAAATGTCAAACATTTTAACGTCATTCTGAGATATAAAGGAGTCTTTAAGGGCTGTTACAAACCTACCGTCAGAGGTCCAATTGTAAACACAATTAAAGCTTTTACAATACACGACCATGGAAAACGTGCTTATTGTAACATTACAGACAA
Organism: Acanthaster planci; assembly: GCF_054643075.1. NCBI lineage: Eukaryota > Metazoa > Echinodermata > Asteroidea > Valvatida > Acanthasteridae > Acanthaster > Acanthaster planci. The sequence continues at coordinate 19,360,335 of NC_141777.1, forward strand.
AGCTGCCACCGGACGGGTTTTAGTTTATTGGAAAATGGCAAATTTATCAGCCTAACCGTTTCCGTTTACCATCCGGGAATAATTGCACAATGACGTCGTTCGAAACGGCGGGATATATCGGTTGCGTGAGGGATACAAGAGGACTTAATCGACAGGAACCCAAGACGCATCGAGCAAAGTGGACAAAAAAAGGACCGTTTTTTGAGTGCGACCAATGAACGACGTTTTCCACTAAACACGACCACCGTCGTCTTGCCGCGATGTCACTCGACCAATTTAGGATTAATTTTCTGACAATCTCGGGGCGAGTTTCGACTTGGCCCGCGTGACGTTCTTTTCGCAGAAGCATAAAAAGCGCGGGGGGGGGAGGCGTGATCTGCCGGGGGCTAGGGAGAATCACGCCCGCAGCGAGGCATGGAGCTGAATGGTGCCAGCGTAATTACAGGGCAGTTTTGAGGGAAAGTGCCGGAGATGAAGATAATAAACAACTCTCTCGAGCTCGATATCTGTAGTTGGATGAGGAAATGAAGAAAGAGCAACGACCGCATTATCTGAAACATATTTCGGCAAGCCAGCGACTTACAACCATTTTTTTTGCATGCAACAGACATCTCAGAGACTTTTGTTACTAAACATGTCAGTATTCAAAAAGACACAAAAAGATCGGTTGATTGTGGCGTTTAGTCCTGGAAAACAAAACCTAATACAAAGTTCTCAAGATAATTTCCATGCATGGAAAAGTCTCAGGGTAGTTCAATGCATGGAAAAAGTTTCAAGATAGTTCCCATGCCAGGAAAGGGTCTCAAGATAGTTGTATGGAAAAGGTTTAAAGATAGTTCCCATGCATAGAAGAGGTCTCCTCTGCATGGGTAAAAATGAAGGAAAGCACGTAAAACCTTAGGAAGCTCTACGTGCCCGTGCTTGATGATTTTCGAAACTACCACAACAAGGCCGCCGCTACTAATTACATCATGCATCGCTAGTTGTACATGTAGGTGCTCACTCGTCTGAACGCGTAAGAAAAAAGGCCAAGTGAAAATGGTTTCTCGTCCAGATGCTTCGAACAAAATAAAGGAGGCGGCGAAAGTTTTGATTTTTAAAAACTTTTTTTTACCTTTTACAAGAAGGTGGTTGGATTTTCCACATTCCGTCGCCCTTACTTTTATATCAAAACGGAGGTTTTACCCATTTGACAGGTTCTTAACTTCCATAGAAAGTTACATATTTTGTTAGAAGCAAATCATTAGTCAAATCAATGTGCAGATTATCGAAAGCAACAACAATTTTTACAAAAGGTCGACCGACAAACAGAAAACGAGTAAAGATGAGAAATTGGTTCATTTTTGTTCGGTCTAAATTGTATATAAGTTTAATAAAGTAAAAAGGGTATTCCTCAGTGCAAACTGTGAAATCTTATTAAATGCAACACTTCAATTTCGGTACCTTAATCTGTCTCGGGGGACGTAAAAAAAACGTGCAAAGGGGCAAAAAGAAAGAACAAAAAGAACTCAATTTAGCAACAATCAATTGATAAATTTTAACTGAAAAGAAAGACCCCCCCACACCAGAATCTCGTGTTGTATGAAAGTCCTTACTTGATCACATCAAACCGCAGAACTTCAAACTGTAGAAACAGGTTTGTTTAAGATTAATATGTCAGTTCAACACAAGTCCACCCCTTTCGGGAGTTTGAGCATTACTATTGGCACACAATCTGAATCCAGTCCCGCGCATTTTTCTTGTGATCTCTACAGTCACTGATGCGAAGGTTCTTCAAGATCTGCATCAAAAGCTTCAAACTGAAGTAATCACGGCGCATTAGCTAGTTTTTGAGATTCCTGTAAAATTCAGGGCGGCACGATGGTACTTCAACACGATAGGTAATTAGCCGCTGAAATGACTCCAATTTCGATTACTGTTATTTCCAGTGCATGGTAGGTTTTGTTCTCTTCTTTGTGCCTTTTTTGTCGCTGTTGGTGACGAAGGTTAATTAATTGCATAATGCCAGGATCGACCCAACAGTTCAGTTCAAGCACCCCCCTGTTTCCCCCCAAACTGTGTGAACAATAACTGTGGCCTCCATTGGACGACCTCGACGCAGAGTAAGTAGACCAATGCAGGCAATTGACGGGCGCGGGAGCCGCGTGCGGTATCAGCCGGCAATTAAAGCCAGCACAACCGCTCTACAAACGCTCAGCGCCCGCGCTGAGCGGGAGCACTCGAGGCGTTGCATGGAGGTATTTATTTGATAATTGGATCATAATTATCGGCAAGGTGAATTGCCACGTTGTAATTATTGGTCTGCAGATTATCCACTTTAGTTCACAGTAGGACGAAGAGTTTATGGGGAAGGTGGCATCATTCGGGCTGTCGGTTTACATAGAATCCTTGTCCAGAGACTATTAGTATAGGCCTATGTAATTATTAATTCAACACTGAGCACATGCTTATGCCTGTCAATGAAACATGGAATTCGGATCACATCTAAAAAGCAGATGGAATTAATTACTGGCTTGCAAATTTGATAGACTTTTAGTCAAACGTACAGAAATGCCTGGCATTTACTGGCTTTTCCTTGTTCATAGTTGAACATCACTTGTTATGATCAAACTTTATATACGAAACTGATCAAGGATAAATGATACTGCCAAAAGTGTTGATGCTCTGTACCGAAGTATCAAGACTTGGTACTTAGTACTACTTAATACTCAGTGTAAGCACTTGAGCAATATTCATCTCGGTGAAGAAATAATGACATCTGGTTTCAATTAATTCTTCGAAACATCAGTGGTTAGTTATGTCTAAAGAATTATGAGGTATTCATCATTAGACACAGAAAATCGGCATTCTCTCTATCCGATTCCAAATGAATGGATTTTGCCATTTCCCCCAGTAAGACGTGCATATCGAGCGTGAACCTCTGTTAGTGCGCGGTTTGAATCAACTCCACACCGTGTACCCTACGCGGGGCTGGTTAATATACATTTTAATCATCGGAGATGCGGCATTTTCAATCTAGGAATCCCCCAACGACGACTCCCTTCGGACGGCCGAAAAAGAAAAAAAACTGATTGTCGATTCCGGACAGGTTGAACTCTCCTCGGAGTCACATTATGGTGACCAGAATTATTAAGAGTGGTAGGAGCTTCTCTCTCTCATTTTTAAGGGGGGGGGGCCTTTGCAGCTCTTCATTATCCCTACGGTGTCTCTCCAATTCACTCATCAATCCGTTGCATAATTCACGTTGAAGTTGATTTGTACTGACTTCTAAAACCGAGACTAGGTCGACAGCGTAAAGGGGGAATAAACTATCTGGACAAGAGAACGGAGTTTCTTCTCGAATACTGATCACCTGCTCATCAGAAGTTAACCTGTAATCGACAAGATTAGTGTGCACGCCGCCAGAGACTCCCTGTAGATGAGCCCACTTTAAAGCGCCTGCGGCGCATGTGATATGTTTCTGTACCAGTATACAAAAAAATCTTTTTCATTTTGAGATCAACTCTTGTTGAATCTTGCCCTCCTTATTTTCCCTTCTCTCTCTCTCTTCGCTTCCTCACGGTATAGGTGGCTTTTCAAGACGATGAAATGGCGGCGCGTCTCCGGGAGATGATTGCGAGTGTCCCGGTCGGTACGGTCCCAACGGAGGTGGTGCTCTCCCAACGATGCGGAGGGGAAGACGGCGCTTAAGGAAATTGCCCCAGTTCCTTGGGGTTGAAAAGGGATCGCCGAGCCTGAACGGGGCTGCCTCTACGCTCACACTCTCGGGATGCTATCACCAGCCGCGTTAACCCGGTCCGTCGATAAGTTGTCTGGATTGTCAGGACGGGCAAAGGCGAACAAGTCAGTCAGCCAGAAACAGAAGACGATTAGCACAAGGCTGTGATGGTCAAGAGGAGTGATGCGATAATGAATTCCAAAAACTCTGATTAATGAAACACCCGTGAACCGTAACGAGCTCTTAACTGTGAGAAATTGACTTTCATTGGGGATGACAGTGCACGGGCCCGTACAGCATAAGTCCCTCAGATCAAAGGCCCGTGATTTTGTGATGAATACTATGTAGCTGCTACGCATTAATCTCAGTGCATGCTGGCGAGAAGTTTTTGAAGCAGTGTCAGTCCGGTGAGGAGTTATACTCGACTACTGAAAGATGTAGACTAAAATCGAATTTACCAGCATTGTGAACAAAAGTAAGACAATGGCTGACCTTCATGTGATGAACTAAAACATTTAAAAGCTTTACCAAAGTGCTGGTTCTAAGCCTCTACGGCCGGTTCATACTACAAGGGGATGCGAAAGCGAAGCGAATTTGACGTTATGAATGATTTGCAGGGAAATTTCGTCCAAGCTGAAATGTGTTCGACTTATGCAAATTCACAGCGCGAATCTTTTGATCTTTATCAAAGTCGTCACGAATTCGGGTTCGTGTTCGCTTTCGCGTGAAGTACGAGCCCGCCCTTTTTGTCTGCATAAGTTTTTACGAGGACATGAGTGCAACTATAGAATACCAACGTGGACAGCACTGATGACGTCATCGTAGTAAGCAAAGTGCATGACTGAAAACTAAACTTTGCTGGTTTTTCTTGAATTATGACGTGTGTGTCTATTCGTGCAATGTCGCCAGAGAAGTTATCCAGTCAACATCAATCACCGATTAATGTCCAGCAAATCCTTGAGAATAACAAAAATGCCGTAGGAACGTAGGCCTACCGGTACTCTCTCTTGATTATGTGTGAGCAACGATAAGATCACTTTCCATAATCCGCTCTGAGCAGGAACAAAAGAGGGCGTGTTTTGAAATGAACTCGACAGTCCTTTGGTACTCACGCACCACATAGGTGCGCAAGTTTATGCGCGTTTGACGCGGAGCGCGCTGAGTACGCGCAACGATTTTAGTCTAGAATGTGTGGTCCTCGCGTGCACGCCGAACGCGTGCTAGAACCCGGTTGGAAAACTGAGTACCATCTGTCTCTCTTTCGCCGGTGAGGGTGCACTTCAGCTCAGGCTGGATAGTCTTTGAGATTGTCAGTCTTTGAACATTGTTTTGAAACTCTCATTACATTCATCCAATAATGATTGTTTGCAATCTTTACGGCAATTAAAATGTAAAAAAAAATTATGCATGCATCAAAGATACCGGTAATGTCTCGTGCTGCCGAAATTCCGACATAATGATTCTTCTATTTTGCCATTTGTCGCAAAGTAGAATTACTCTTTTATACATGCATAGGCTACTTAAAAATGCTCAACCTAGCCGCCTACTTAATGATTGTGGGGAAAATGGACAATTTTGAGAGGGGAATTATGGGTGAAATTCGCAACTTGGTGGCACGCCATACCATGCTACTGGACGGATGTGTTTTCCCTTATGTCGAGACGCACTACGCGAGTCTTTCTGTAAAACTGGGTACATATTTTGTGGTAATTGGACACATTTGTGGATGGTATAAGGGTCACTTTCAGTATTAAACTGAACTGTTATTTAGATAAGTTGCTTCTGTCGCAGCTATTCCACATATAATGCAGAGCATTCGTGTATACCTCTCTGCGGCACGATATTTCGTTATGAACACTGCTTTCACGATCGGGAACCCAACCACGTTTTATCATTGTTTTGGTGTAGACTTTTGGCATAATTTTCCCTTGTTTGCGGTGTCAAGTCACATGTTTTTGACTCACATAGGCTGCTGAAAGGGCCCGTTGGCCCTTCCTAAGCCGGACTGACACACGTCGCCCAGACCGTGAGCATAGACGGGGTATGGACAGGGCCTGCACCGTCTACCATGCCAAAATAATGGGAGTTCCGAGACAGCAGTGGCGTAGCGGGGGGGGGAGCTGGGGAACGTGCCCCCCACAAATTCCCAGTGCCCCCCCCCACTAAAAAAGGAGGAATGGATATTGAACAAGGCTAACAGAAACCTGCCCCCCAAAACCACACCACTGAAAGATGCTGGTGCCCCTTTGTGCCCCCCACCAGTAAAATCCTAGCTACGCCACTGCGGGACAGATATAAAAATCTATAGTCAAGCGAATATTATTAGCAGAATTCTTAGATGCATCTCCTGGGGGGAGCAGTCATCGACAGCAAACTGCCAAACCATTAAGGGTTGAAGACTTGTCGATTCCGAGGTATTCCAGTGGCAAATTTGGGATTTTTTTTACTCCTTTTTTCCTCGTTTATTCCGCCCCCTTCCCGCCCTTTTATTAATTTCTTTCCGTAAGGAGGGGTCGCATGCAACTGCCCCCATGCATGGCGCCCCCTTAGCCGCGCGCATGCTTAGACTGGAGCTAAGTGTGGCAGTTTGACGACGCAACGCGGTGCTCACAATTTAGCCCCGGAAAATATAGATTATTTTTGAAGCCACGATATCTTCTTCCTTCTCTTCTTTTTCACAGAGTGGACCCGCCGTGTATATCTGAAGCCTGACTGATTAACCGCGATGCGTGCCTTTGTTGCGACCCTCACCTCTCTCGGGCCCCAACAGACACACACAACGGAGAAAAAAAAATGCAGGGGATCTGAAAGGGCCGCGTTTCACCTTCCCAGGACCGACCTGATTAGAAGCTAACTTGAAGCGTTTTACGGGCCCCGATGCGCCGCTGGCATGGATCCCTGTTCTTCGATAGAACGATGCGAGATGTACCGTATTTGCGCTCTCTCTATACACGCCCGAAAAATGTACTAATTTCATTTTTTTTTCGGAGGGGGGGGGGCGTGTGAGGCAGTTTGTTCCCTTTCCTCGTTTTTTTTTCTTCCTCTCCTACCGCAGATTGGCTTCCAGTGCGCTCCCAGACAGAACAACAAGCTGTCTGGCTTCGGGGACCTGCACAGGCAAACCTCGGGGACCCGGTGGGAGAAAGGAAACCACTCCGATTCATCCCCTTCACTAAACTTGATTTTTCTCCGCTCCTCCCTGTCTCTCTTTCTCTCTCTCTCCTTTTGCAATTTTTTTTTTTTGGGGGGGGAAATGTAGGACGCGGATAATGGAACCGATTGACGTGGGGGGAACCGATTCTCGGCTGTAAACGTGAGAGGCAGATGAGAAATACTAGGAAGCCGCTCCAAACAAATTTTGAAAATTGGAACATGGGCCGGGGATTCTCTGGAGATTTGCGCCCAAATTGGAATGGATCTAATACAAGGAATCGCACGATGGATGTGTGGTCAGGCCTATACACGCTGATGAGAAAGTGGGCAGATAGCGGGGACGTAACATGGAATGAGGAGAGGCGTTGGGTACTGTATGATGTCCGCTACCGTGTCCGTGCATTGGATCTCAACATTCAACAATTTACAGTCTGTCTGCTAATAAGAAACAGTTTGTCTGTAAAGAAACGCTTTGTATATTAGAGCTCGTCCGTACGTTTTCACCGATATTGTCTCAACGCACTCAAAATGTATTTAATAATAAAAAAAATCCTGTTATCACTTTGTGAATATGTCTAGATGCTGTATTTATTGGTGATGTCTAATCCCTAGACATCAATGTCCGATGGCGGACCACCGTCCACCAAAACCCTAAACACTTTTAGTAAATTTAAACAATGTTTAAATTTACTAAAAGTGTTTAGGGTTTTGGTTATTGATATCAAGATAGTGTTCAAGACAAGTGCTTAAATGGCTCAACATAGCTTTTGTAAATAACAAATTTATTTTGTCTCTTTGTTACTTTTACAGATGTCAATATAGTATAAAACTTGGACATGACTGTTCTCATGTAATGAATAGTTATCGAGAACAAGTTCATGTGATGAAAAATGCGAACGTTTACATTGAGCTTGCACCGGCCATTGAGCCAAACATTTCAATGTACTCAAGGTGCCCTGACGTAAATGTGCGTTTTCGAAGGGCCTCGTGACTTTGTGATCCATGTCCGTCTTTTTAGGACATTTTAAAGGACTGGGCGCCCTTTGGGGTTTCTGTGCTGAAAGTGAATCATCATTAGCAAAAAGCTGATTTCATTTACCTCAACAGAGCCGGGGGCGGAAACCATCCCCCACTCAATTTTCCTCATATCGTCGCAGTGCATCCTTTCAGTTCATCCAAAGTCCTCGCACGGTCTTTTTGACACTAATTCTCAGAAAATCGGACATATACCGTTCTTTTAGAAAGGCCTGAATTTCCGAGACAGGTCAACCAAAAACTACAGGTTTTTTCCTCCGTTGACGTGTTCAATGCACACCAGCTGAGGCTATGAATTCCAAACGGCCACATTAACAAAACCGTGTTCGATTTGAATTGAATCCCCACATCCGATGCACTCATAGATGGTTTTTATCCAGGCCAAGTTTAAAAACAGAATGGGTTTACTTTGGCTGGATGTTCATCCTCCCAGTTATGAAGTAGTTCTGAAAAGCTCACATATTTTATGGTAAAGGAAAAAGCCTCGATGTTACCCCTGTTAATCAGCACAAAAATGCAAGAAGTTTGGAGAGTTTGCTGTCCCGTCTATTTCATTTTCTTTTGAAATCCTTGTTGTTTCAATGTATGAAATTAGTTTAGTGAGCAAAGGTTTTTTTCACATGTATTTTCAATGAGCAGAAAATAGTTTAGTGTCTTCCGGAAATGACACTAAAGATTCAGATATCTCATTGTGTTTGTTTGGTTTTTTTTCAGGAAAAGCATGGACAATTTTAAATGTCTCAGAGGTTACTTGTCGATCAGATACAGAAAGGGATGAAAAATAGTTGTTTTACATTTCAACAAAATTTGTTTCCAATAGAAATTCACGCCAGCCCCCCGCCCCCCAATCTATCGAGGGACAGTGGAGATCTGAATGGGGAGAATCTGTATGAAAGTCCATGCCACTGCCCGGCTAGAGTTAAGCATGCGAGCATTTGTTTTGGGGGGATTGGGAATCACACCTGTGGTAAATTTCAGCTGTCAGAGGTCCGAGATCAATGTAAGCGAATAATGAAAATCAGTTCCAGTTTCACATTCCTGATTAGAGGGATGCTTGCAAAATGACGACTTTCCAGGTAGGTTACGCTATGAATAGCCCTGTGTATAGTTTTTGTGGTTGGAAATACGCAAAAGTTTATAAAGTATTCAAAAATGAAATTTTCAGTAACCCAAATTTTTATCTTCTGTAGAACTGCACTCCGTTCAAAGAATTCCATCCCATGTTCTTGTAATTCGTCTTATAAACGAATTCCGGGGAAGTCAAAATATTACTTGATCTTTATCTTTCAGCGTTGTGTTCCCTGTTAACTTTTTATCAGTCTCTACTGTCTTTTGGCATATCTGTCTGTTGTTAGCCTACATGGTTTTTCTGTCCTTGAGAAATTGTTTCAGTTTGAAGCTGATTTTAAACATGAGTAGCAGATACAGCTTTCTGTTGCCTAATTAGCAAATAGGAATATGGTCAAGACAGCAACCTTTTATACCACTTCCAAAGCAGACACAGCTTTCTGTTGCCTAATTAGCAAATAGAAATATGGTCAAGACAGCGACCTTTAATACCACTTCCAAAGGTTGAGGCTTGGTTGGTTGAACGCAAGGGACGGGCAAGGCGACAGGTTTCCAGAAAGTGATTGTATTCTCGAATCACGTGTGTAATTACCTAGCAACGCCGCGGTGCACTCTCATTAGTTTAATCGAACATTTTCGGTGGGAATCGAGTTCCTACGCCTGTTGAGTTGGTGCTTCACCCTCCTATTTGTCCCGGGCACTTTGTGTTGTCTTCTGCATCCGCAGCAGGGTATTTTATTCAGTTCTTTTGACTTGATGGCGTGGCCGAGCGTGAAATCTGGCCCGGCCAGGGACGACTTGAGAAACCCAGACCCGCGCAGCGGCAGACCGGGCCAATTCAGACCGGCCCGCGCCTTTCTCTCGGAGCTGATGAAAAAACGAATTAGCTTGATTAACCCGCCATGGTGTGTGCGAGAGAGAGACAGAGAGAGACAGAGGAGGGGAGGGGAGCCTGACGGCTGAACAAGGAGCAGAACCGTCTATTTTCCCCTTCCACCTTGTCCCGATAGAAATGTAATTCTGAGTCAATCGGGGCCAACAAACGGGTTCAGAGCGGCCATTAGCGTGATTAAATGCGCCGGCACCGGAGTGATGAGGCAGACAGCGGCATGAATGGGAGATGCTCCGGCGCTCGGAGAACTGCCCAGCTCATCACTGCGGCGAAACGCGGCTGAAGACGGAAAGCGCACGGGGGGGGGGTGGTGGCTGGGGAGACTTCTAGACTGGGAAACTGATGCTGTTGTTCGCTAGCTCCATTCATCCAACCTTAACCATCAATCCATTTCCACTCACCGCTGCATCAGAGGAATTGTCATGGAGACAAGGCGTTCGCGGTGGCGAACACCGACGGATATAGTAGTAGGAGACGGGGTGAAAACTGCATCTTTCCCCGTATCACTAGCGGGGCCAATTTACCGCACCAAATTCACTTAAAGAGACCAGGGCACGGGGGCCCTCGTGGATAACAAGCTCATACGGGAATGTGGGCCCCGCGTGTGCGGTAAGTGCGCTGTCGGTGAGCTGAGGGGAAAGGAGACTGGATGGAGCGGGGGAAGAGCATTCAGCGAAGCGGTGGCGCGAAACACAGTGCCTGGGGGGCAATAAGGAACACGCTTGGCGGACCAAAATACCTCACGGGGGGAAAGAGGGAATCCAGGGCTGTGATGACTTCAGAAAAGCGCCGACTCCCCCTTTTTTTTAAACACTAGTGGCCGTTGTACACCCAGGCCGAGGCGAACAAACTCAAGGGGCAAGTGGGTAACTTAATTTTTACCAATCATATCGGCCGGGTAATTTATTAGCCATTATGCTAGGGGACTTGTAATAACCCGAGGCCTTGCCGGGCGTGTTAAACGAGATATGAAATTGATGTACATGTTGTTCTTCTCCCCTAGTTTCCCCCTCTTTCCTACTTCGCTCAGCCTCCGATTTGTCTCATTCGAGCAAGAGAACAAGACTACACTCGTCGAAATGCATTTTCAACTCAAGCGTGCACAAAGTGAAAAGTGAACGCTCTCTGTTAGGACGTGAAAGCAACAGGCCGAAATTGTGCATCAGCAGGAATTGAGATCAGCCCTTCTGGTGACGAACACCGTGAATTTGTCCTGCAGAAGGACAAGACGAATAGAACTGAGACTACACACGTGAACCGATTTGAAGCCATTTCGGCGTGTACTGTGCAAAACCATACTTTGTGACTCTAGTATATTATAGTTTCAACACCGCGGAACTACAACACCTTCGTGGAAGATGCAGGGAGAGGAGTCTTTTACGAAACAAGTTCTACAATCGCTTCGGGAAAAAAACAATCCCATTTCCCCCTCCCATATTCAAAATCTGCGGAGAAACAACTGATATCGCCCCCCCTTAATCCCTTTCCCTACTATTCTCTCAAGTACCGTTACAAATGCCCCCTGCAACGGCCTCACAAATAACAAATAAGAATTCTTGTATCGGCACACGACGATTCTAAGAGTATTATTGAAACTAACACCATACAAATTAAAAAGCTGATTTTGAACACTCGCTTCAAAGACAAAACCCTGAAAGTCCTAAAGGAGGGCCCACTTCGCTCATAAAGGCGAACGATTTTGCCCCACTGGAGTAGAGTAACCAACCTCCATCACCTCACTCCCAACCCCCTCCCCTTCCAAGATCTTACGTAATATGCCTTCTCTCATTTCAAAGAGCATTGCCTATGTTGATTATTTGCATATGAAATTCTACGAGAAGAACAACGCAGATGACCGGATGACCGCCACTAGAGTGGGTAATTGCGACACTGAATGGCCGTCGTTGTGGCAAAGTCCAGAATATCGTATACGCCCAAGAGTAACTGTGATTTGCTGCTAGTTATATGGGTGACAGTCACGGCCAACGTTTATTGGTGGCCAGACTGATGACCCATTCACTATACTGCTGTTGCATGACGATATTTTCTTTCCTACAGCATGGATCATGTTTGGACGTTGAAGGCCTGGACGTGACTCTTGTGATAAAGGCCTAGTTTCGGTTTAGATTTAAACTTGTCATAATGTGCCATACTGCAAATGAAATAGTTACCCGTCTTTGGTAGTGACCCACTGGGGTGGGAGTGGTCATTTTAAAGGCTTTGGGGAAAAGGATAAATTGATACATACAGTTTGAAGACTTCAGGAGATAGAGGTATGCTGGTGGTTGGAACAATGGCACGGACCACGACGCCTGCACTCCCATCATACATCAGTTTATGCCATTATCAATGTGATAACAACGATGACTAGAATGACGATGACAGTGACGATTACGGTGACAAGCGTGATGGTGATTGCGTTTTCAATGCCATATAACCATAGAGGGTGACGATCCAAGACCTTTCCTTGAGTGCACTAAATTCCTGTCTAGATATGCCAGAAATCTTTGCATTTCAAGCCAACGTCTGAAACGACCGACACCCCCCCCCGACAGGTTGCATTATTCATGAGAAAGCACCAAATCACAGACGGATCTAACCCTGATAACCCGTTTGCGGAGAACAAGACGATACATAATTAAAGATGGGACTCGGGTCGTTCTAATTAATTAACCAATCAACGATCCCCGTCACCGACGCGGCCGGGGACCCCTATGGAGGGAGTGATGTGACCCACCGTGATTGACAGGTCCCTGCTCACTGATGGCATTCCGTGTCGCCTTTCGTGGTGAGCACTGAAGACCACGATGATAATGATGATGTTGACGACGATGATCGCTATGATGATATTGGCCAGGACTAGGAGGGTCGGCCATTAACCAATGTCTAATTACTTGCGTGGCAAGTGATTACGCCATGATACACAATTCATCACATTTATAAGCCGTGCGGCAACACATCATCAGCAAGGAGAGGGGAAAAGTCGACTGACCGGGGCCGCGCACGCTAAGTTCACCAAAGGACCCAACAGTGTACTAGCAAGAGTGGTGGGGCTTTGATACGAACCAAATGGTGCTTGCTGTTGGACACGGTCTACAACTTGCAAGTTGTAGAAATTCGGGCACGTTGGATCATACCGTTAAGCTCATCAGTCGTTTTCATCGCTGGTTGGCCCTAAGTCAAGATATTTAGGAATTCCTTGACGGTGGTTCGTTTTCTTGAAAGAGCCCACTAACCATATTTTTTGAATAGGAAATTACTTCCACTACTTTGAAGAGAAAAATCTCCGTGGAGTTCTGGAATGACGGGTGAGACAATAACCATCCGGCACGGGGACTTGCACGGGCACATTTCGGCACCCAGACCCCTCGTGGTGGCGTCGTCGGTGGCCTCTAACATGGCTTCCTCGCCGACCCAGCGCTCCCCGTTCGCCATCCACGAGCTACTGGGGCTGGGCCGGTCCGGTGCGCCCGCGGCCACGGACCCCACCACCGTGTGCGACCCGGCGACGGCGGCGGGCCACGACACTCTCCGGGCCGCCCACATCATGCGGACCCACCATCTGCACGCCATGGCTGCACTGCCCGGGTTCCATCCGGCCTCCCTGTACTTCGCCAAGCCCCCGATGTTCGAGCCAGCGACTCTGGCACTGGCTATGCACAACCAGTTGGTGACTGCAGCAAACATGCCTCCACCACCATCTCTTTCGCCCCCCTCACGCAGTGATGAGCGACACCAGATGACAGGTAAGGAAAAAATTGCGCCAAAATTGAAGGTACACTTACAGACAGAATGCCTCAAGATGATGTATGTATCATAGGCCTGTACATATCATACCTACAATGAGAGAATTGACAAAATGTTGGCGTTAATTTAAAAGGGTTGTTGATCTTGAATTCGGAAGTAAACAATTATTCCTTGTCGACGAAGTTGTGACTTACCATGCGATAAAGTTATACTGAACAGAACCACGTGCACAAGTACTTAAGTGTCCGAAGGTAACGGTGTCAAAGTCTGTGATTTCTCCAAGACATAAATGATGCCAATGAATAATGCATTAATGAAAATTTTCCGGTGAAGCTGCATATACGGGTACTGTTGCACCAATCGTAAAGTGTAGCGCTATTCGACGTCCTGGACTTCCGCAAGCAAATCAAATTTCAGCTCTCGTGAAATACAAAATTCTGGGGAAAATTTCACAGGTCCTATCAAATGTTGGGACACTTGAGGTGAAATGTAACTTGTCCTAAAAGTATGAGCAAAAATGAATGCCACTACAAGGCAAACCCAACCGGCAAATTTCTGAGAAATGAACTGTAGGAAGTTCGACTTCTCTTAATATTTTCCACTCACGGTGCTGGAAACTTGTAGATAAGCCATGCGGTGGATCGACGTTACTCCGACCTCTTCACATCATTGGTATAAACAAAGTAACCATTATTGCTTCAAAATAAAGAATCGTGAAGGAAACCAATCTAATCAATCGACGGAAATATTCTTCTTCAACTTCTCAAAACATACAAGAAAACAAAGTCACGTAACAAAATTCGGCGCAGTTTTTGAATGTTTGGGCAAATGGTGTTTCATTCCTCAACGTTCCTTCGTGGCATAATTATTCGTAATCTGCTGGTGGTGCTCTGGATCTTGTTGTAATTTTCTTGTTTCCCAGAAATCATTTATTATTGAAGCGTGTTATATTTTACATACCAAAGAGATTCTTGTATTTGTCATGTTTGTAAGAAACATAACTGCATTCCTTGTTGGAGATGAAACTCTCAAAGAGATGAAGGTGTTTTTGAGAGCTTTTGTTAGTGTCGTTAAGCTCCGTGGTGATTCTACAGTGACTTTATCGTTTACCTTCGCCGTACACAGTTTTTTTATCCTTTGTGCAATAATTATTTATCAAAATTTTGCTTACTAACCCTACCCTCAAGGAGTCTGACAGAGTGTTATTTTCACTCCTGAGTGTCTTTTTTTTTGCGAGAGCTGTGTCATCAACAAATGGAACTTGATTGAAGTGGACACGTCAGTCACCTCACGAATGGAGCAACGGACAGTGCGACGCAATGCGCCCCACACTGCGCGCCTTTGTGTCCCACGGAAAGGCCCACCCGCCTCCACACCCCCGTTACATCCGCCGATATCCCCTATCAACATTTCCGATTCCTTGTCTGGTTCTTTTATTGCGGTGACACCGGGTGTCGTGTCCCAGCTTGGAAGAAGAGGCAGAAGAAAGGGGAAAAAAATCCCGTGTACAATTGGGGGACATGTTTCTATCAATCTTCAATTGGGTGCTAATTTACAGTAGCCTTACCGCGCCGTGTACCCCCCGAAGAGCGGCCGACAATAACCGTACAGTGATTCGTCCGGAGATCTCGCTGCGTCAACAGGAACTTGGATGTAAGAATCATTCAAAGTTCTCCTTTGGAGGAAAATACAACTCTCACTCAGACAATATCGCCCATTGTTACCCTCCTTGTTGACATCGCTGCATGTTTTTCAGGGTTTTTTTTGGGGGGGGCGTCGATTTTGCGTGAATAGGTATGCAGATAAACGGGGCCAAAATGTTTAATTAAAGTGCGCAAGTCATCGTCCGCCTGTCCCAGGGCCCCATGAGCGCCACATCCCCCACGTGGACGAGTGAATGAACAATAGGTTAGTTTTCAATCAGTAAATTGGACACGCGATTTGCCAGTCACCCTCACAACGCTCGTGAGGTTCTGATCGAGGCAATAAGTACGATCTCCGCCGCACATTCCCTCCAACAGATGGTTTGTATTTGCTCAAAAAAAGTTTTTAATCAGGGGAAAGGATGACGGTATATACGGGAGGCGCCCATCGCTCCCAAACCTCGATTCAAAAAGATCCATGCAACTATGAAATTGGACACATTTGAAACATTGAGAAAAGTCCAAGAGCCTTTTCCGCTTTCGTAAGTAGGCCTATATTCTGTATCTTAAATAGTTCTGATCATTTTTCTTTTCGTTCACATTGAAGCAAAAATATGAAAGTCGAAACCGAGCATTTGGAGAATTTTTTTCTATTGGCATGAGAAGCCTAGCTCCACGCCTTTATTTCATGCTAAGATTTCCTGTCTTAAAAAGACTGAACACAACATCTAACAATCCTAATACATCTGAAATCGAAGACATCATTAAGCCACCATTAGCATATCAAACACACTCGTGTACTTTAAACTATAAATTGATACAAATCTCAAATCCAGGGATGTCGGGCCTGTGTCACGGCATTGTTCATTTGAGGATTTTCCTGATCTTGCGCCAAAGAGGTAGTTACCGATTTGAAAATTTGTGTGCAGACTGGCGTGCCTATTGCTCTGAGAAACTGCTTGACGCTCAATACCGCACAAAAAGTTCTTTAGCCTATACAAGGATAACTGATTCAAATGACCACATATAGGTTTTGACATTACCTGATAATTTGTTGGGTTTTTTGGCTTTGTTTATAAATCCTGGACATCTAAGACTTACGTATTAGTAAATCTTCATGTACCTGCACTTACACATCACAACGAAAAACTGTACACGTCTTTGATGACTAGAAATGGCATTAGTGTGCTACAACAATTTATTGCGTGTGAAAATGTGGGATTGAAAATACACGTACTGGGAGGCCTAAACTCAAGTTTTTTTTTGGCTTGGATATCTCAGGGGGCGGGGAAATGGGGGTGTTGGTTGGTTGAGGAGGGCACTTGTTATAATGGACCACGAGCCCTCAGGTGCGACGCTGCAGCTAATTGCGAGCAAACACGACTGTGTGAGATTTGACACTTTGGGGTGTCAGTAAAACGGCTAATCCTGTTTGCCCGTGTGCACGGCCACGCATACAGATCACGCCAACAGTGCAAGATGCTAGTAATAACACAACCTATAAGGCCAAGGCGATAGACAGTTAAATGATGGCAAAACCATGATATAACGGTTGAGTTCCTTTTATTAGCGGGGGTATAGGACAAAGTATGCAACTGGCCAAATGAATATTCATTCGGGGGATGATTACACATTACATTACATTACATATCCATTATTTCAGGATTTAAATGAAGTTCATAATTGAAATGTCGTCAACGAGCGTGAAATATTGTGTAAGAGAAACATGAAACATTTGTTTTTGTTTGCCTCTTTTGGTTTTGGCTCTGTGGTTTGGTGATTTTTTTCTTCGAGCAAAAGGACATTACAAACCATCGAATAAAGCTATTTCACCGATTGGCCCAGCTGTCCAAACACCTTTTGATAATGAGCAGCAAAACTAAAAGTCATTTACTGCAAGGTGAGGTATACTTAGGTTGTTTGAGTGCAAACGCTTTCCACCAAAGTGTGAATGGATTTAGAAGTACAAGTTTGGCGCGATGAATGCGATGGTAGCCGCCCGGGTAAAAACAAATGAGCAAAGTAACTGTGCTAATTAACACGAGACGACACACGCAACCGCTCTAGGTTCGCTGTCGGCGACTCAAGAGAAAAGATCAGTCTAGCCCCAATCAGCAGTGATTAGTCTTGAAGTCCATTTGCCTAATCGAAATAATGTTTGCCAAGCATACAATCAAGACCTGTTCTTCTTCTTTTTCTTTACGATTTTCTATTGACGCTCTGAAAGATTATGTTGTTCTTGCTTGTTGAATTTTGATAAATCTTGCAAATGCATTGCCGTCGGTATTTCGCACATGGGTGACGTATGACCGATCGCAGTCTGGTGCTTGCTTGTAATTTGAGCCCAGAAATTGGCCGTTTCGTATTTTCTGTCGCAATTATCTTTAAGCGGGTTTTATAAAAAATAGAACTACATTAATAGCTCTGTGATCGTGCAGACTACAATGTGACATATGAAGTCGGAGAAACAGAATGTGGGCGCTATTGAGGTGGTTTGATTTTGCGCTATAAATTTAGCACAAAAAGGGCATATATCGGAATGCATGACTAACAATGGTCAAGGAAAGACAGGATTCACGTTCTGTATACGAGATTTTTCACCATTTCCCTTCACAACCGTCATCACGGCGCTGTCCACATTGACAAGACTTGGGTACAAATTGATTCGGGCTGTAGGTGGTGATGTTGATCGCAATGGGTGCATACCACGTTGTGAAACAATAGAGCACAGAAACAAACGTGCAATCCCTATTGTTTGTTTTGTTTTCTTTTCTTTTGTTTGTGCTTAGCCATTATGAGCATGTAAGGCCTCAGCGGGAGTCCATCTGCTTTATTTCATTTCACGGTGCTGCCAGTTTATTCAATTTTTTTTTCAAATCCAACCCTTACTCACTTTCAAACTAATTTCCCGTAAAAATGTGAACAAGTATCCAAAGACCAGACTTAAGCAGGAAATTTTGATGGCTGACAATTCCTCTTCCCTCACTGTTGATTTTCATACTTCAAAGTTATCCAAAGTTAAAAAACAGGTCTTCTGAAAGCTCTGGTACATAATTACGGGCAATGAAAGTTGTGGAATTCACATTTTCCAGAAAATATGCTATAACTCTTCAGCAGTGTAATAACAAACAACGAATCGGTGGCTGACTTCAGATGCTGCGCAAGGTTGGCCGATCACAGGTGATTAATTTTCTGTAATGAGTCGGGCTAATGCCCTGAGACACCCTAGCTTTTCTGTAGCGCAGCCAGCTCCATACAGAATGAGTGGCAAAATGCAACAAACTGAAGAACAGAAGAGAGAGAAAAAAAAGATCGGCCAAAATGGATTATCATTTCAAAACTGCATGGGATGTTGAAACAGCTCCTAACTGCAAAATCGGGATGATAACAACATTAAATAGAACAAAATTGTATTACACAGTTATTCCTCAGATCAATGATTATCTGTCTATATAGTGGCGCCATTATGGTCTGCCGGATGAAGCTGAAAACTGCTGGTAACAAGAGGCTAATGAGACGACTTTGTCAAAACAGAACGCGATAATGGGGAGCTATCCGTGTTGTCAGTGTTCAGTCTTCTTGTTATGGGTGTTATCATTAATATTCCAGTGCCAAACAGTCACCTTTGCGTGAGATTATTGTATATTATTTAATACGCGTCTTGGATATCTGTAGGGGACAACTCTATGAAACAGAAGCAAATCAGCAAGATGGCATGAGCATGTAGTCAACAAACGGATGGAAATACGGTACTTAACGTCAGGGTAAATTATTGTGCTCTAACCAACAATTTACCATTTAGTTAAGAAAGCTACTTGGCTAGCTACACAGCAATTGACAGCAACTGACCAGTGATTTTAACTGATTTTAACTAGACCAAATCTGGGCAAAATACTGGTCAAAAAAGTTTTAGAGTTTATACTCTGAGGTCATATCGAATAGCTTATAATAAAGAAGCAAGTAGATCGAGGTGTATGCTATAATATATATTATTATTAACCCTAACAGTCCTCAGTCCTCCAACAGATGAAGGACTGAGGACTGTTAGGGTTAACCTCCCGGTTTTCTTTCTTTTACCAGTATACGAAGACCGGCGATCTATTTATGGTGATGCCAATTTAGTGTCATTAGAATGATGACTGATTCACTCGTTTGGACTACACAGACTGAAGCGGGACGAGGACCATTTTCTGTATTTTGGTCTGTTTCGCTCACTGTGCAATCGAGATAAACCCAAATGTAGGTGATGTCACGCAGACTGTACATTGTTTGGTTGAAATCGTTTTGCCAATTTGAAAGATGTTATTGGATTGGTAACGAAAGACCTCCCGCTTCAAAATGCTTACCGTTTACCTTGAGAGTAAATTTTGATACTTGCATGGACAAAATTAATGTAGATTACGGCATGCTCTTTGAGATGTCTAGATTTCACAGTGAAAAAACAACAGCTCGAAAATTTCAGTGACGTTCAATTTTTGCTTGACTGAGAATTGTCACGAAGTTAATTCAGATAAATGTAAGTTATAACGGCGAGGTTCATGCGTTGTATGATCCTTACTCGCCTGGGGTCAGGTCATGCTTAAGACGCTGGGTGTGTCAATCAGCCAAATCATGCCACTTTTACCCGTCCTTCCGTTGCTGTTGCCCTGCCGCAATGGCACGAAACCCCCCAAACTTCAACAGGGCAACTGATACACACGCCGCAGTCAACTTCGCCGGCGACGAAACTCAATAGCATCGCTCGGCGAGCAAGGAGGTTAAAATCATTCACCTACGGGGGGCGGATGTATATGCAGCAGAGAGAAAAAAAAAGTGAGTCATGTTTGCGTTTTTATGAGCAGTCTTTTCAACATTCTCTCGGGCCTTATGGGCCGTGTCGTCTGCGGGAGTGTTTCGGGGGGGGGGAACGGGTCACGGGAGCGCGAGTCAATCTATCCCGTTCACAGCTTCGGGCGGGAAGGGAGTTGTTGCGTGTGATTACCTTATTAAGTTATGGTCCACGCAAAAACTACAAGGGAAATCCGCGCCTTAATATGAGCAGATATCGATTCCAAGATGGAGGCAGTTAGAGGTGGCTGGTGGACGGAGGCACCACCGGGTTATCTCAGGCGTGAACGTAAAGGAAGGAGAACTCTGTGGAGAATTGGGCTTTTGCGCATGTACCAGAGTGACTTCCGAGTGCACTATGGTGCCCTTCGTTGTCAGTAATTTCCCCGCGTACACACTGGCCGGCGAAATCCCTGTCCTAACATGGATTAGAATCGCGACTTGCGTGCTGGCACACGATCGGATTTGGAATTAATTTCGCGCCGATTGGTTCGCCAGTTATTCAGGAGCCTTTCACGCCGTGTTAATTCAATAACGCGGCGGATCGAAGCGAATCAAATTACGCTTACATGTTTCAATTCCGTAAAGTGTCTTGCCTGGGAGCGCGCGGCGGGCAAACCACGGGCCGCGGCGGGGGCCCGAGCATCGTGGCCGGCGCATCATCAGCACCGGCGGTGCACACAACACCAGGCGCAAGGCAACCTAGCTCCCTTCGCCGGAGTCAAGTGGCCATAATGCGAGATTGGCCGCCTGCCTCCTATACGCTGTGAAGTGAGCATGCATTAGGCAGTATCTGTTGATTAGGTTCCGCCATTACTGTCCACGGGTAGATGACGATTAATTAACAGCACGGCTTGATACTACGCCTACAGTTATCTGATCGATCGCCTCTGTACAAGTGTTGGCGCTCGCCGGGGAGGTACGTTTCCACTCATGTACATGTACATGTATCCTACATGTTTATAAACCCCTTTTTTCCGGAACAATAACTGATTAGAGGCGGCTCACCCTTTTCCCCCGCTGGCTTATCAAGGAAGATTGGTCACAGAGCCGGAGTGGGTGTGAACCATTGATCCATGTAATACTAATCAAGTTAGTGCTCTTAATGAGAGTTGTAGTTGGGTTGTGTGTGACGCGACAAGGTTTGTCCAAGTAATCCCACTGTTCCCAGTTTTCGAGCAGTACACACCCGGCAATCTCCTTCAACGTGTTGACTCGATTAATCGTCCAAGTGTCCCCAATCCAAAGGGCCCAGACACCCGATCAGGAGGGCCACTTTCACTTACCAATTATTACACATCCTTGCCCGCCCACAAAATCAAATTTTCCCAGCCGGCGGTAATATTGAGATTAGTTTAATTATGACTCTGTTTGGAGGAGGGGGGGCCAGCCGGAGAAACTCGCGCGGAACTCGCGGGATGTGTGCGAGCGCGCCAAAAATTCAATTACGTTGATTGCGCGCAGATCCCGTTAGACAATTTCCGTGGAGCCAGCGCGCGCGAGAAAACCCCGGTAAATTCAATTTCACAGGTCAACTTGCTAGAACTAAAAAGGCTAGTTTACTGGCCGTTTCTTACACCGTTCTTGCTTGTGAACAAGGTTATTGATTTCCTAACTTGATCGAATTAGCCAAGCCCGCAGATGTTTGTTTTCGCGCGCGCGGGAAACCATATCCAACGCTTGTTGTACCACCCTGTCTTCCTCTTTCTCATTCTCTCTCCGTATTTTTTTTTAAACTGGCGAGATCTTATTTTTTCACTGGAGCGTAGGGACACTAAGTGATGGGGTTGGTGTGATCGACACATCTTAATCAGGAGCATAACAACATCACACATGGGATTAGCCTGTTACAGGGCCCAGGGCAAGGAACGTGAGACTTCTATTAGCCAAGTGTACTATATCATTGGTCCGAGAGTGGTTATTGGTCTCAAAGCCCAGCGATGGAATATCCTTGTCAAAGTTCTTAAAAGGCTCCCTCTTAAATTAGGCACATGTGCCAAGATGTGGGTGCATTACATATTACGCTTCACTGAGATTGCACTTGTTTTGCTGCGTGTATCCAAGTGTCAGCTCTTAGCAGATAACAATAATATCTATGATTATGTGCAAAAAATTCAACCATTCAGAGAGCCTTTGGTAGAAAATGAGACGGGTGTGCTGATTGGACAATCTCGTCAACAAAAATCGGTGTGGCTTAGTTAGGATATTGATGCATTATCAGATATACACTTATCACCATGTCTGCAACCATAATCAAACGCCTGTTTTGCAGACTAACAACATACTGACGTCAACTGGGGAAAAAGCTAATTCGTTTGTTGGACAAAAATGCGCCTACTCGTTAATATGGCAAAGATCACAAAAGACGTTGACTGACCCTCTCCCCGTGACTTGGCTGTTCAAGCCAAACTTCTGACCAATCAGGATGCTTGTAAGATAACGGGCGTCGTAATGAGCAGTTGGGCACGATAGGTATTGGATGTTGTCTCGTCCGTCACGTCAGGGTTTCAATAATGGAACTGCAGGTGGCCTTTGTGTTTTGGGCCTTTTGTCGTTTGCAATTAGAGATGTTTAATGCATTTCCCTTCTAAAGCACTGCGTAGAAGTAGACGCCAAGTGGTCCGTCTCTGAAACAAAAAGAACCAAAAAATGCCTTCCTCGGCCATTTGGGGAAGAGTAACGGGTGGTGAATAGCCTGAGTGCTCGGGTCGACGTTATCAAGTTAGCAGTTTTGCGAGAATTTAAGGGGAACAAATTACACATTATCGAGTGGGACATTTTAGGGAAACAGCCATTCTTTGCATTATTGTAACGAGCAATTAGAGACCTGTGACCGTCACGGGGGAAAAGGGAACCTTGGTAAAGATCTGGCAAGGTCGACCGCTTTTGTGGGGAAATAAACGGCTGAAAGAGGCGGCGGGGAGAGCAGTGTCGGAACTATGAAATAATGCAGGCTTCCTCGCTGAATCGCTCTAGACGTGAAAGCAAAAATGAAATCAGCGGTCCTTGAGGATTTTTTTCCACGGAGATGGCCAGAATGGGAGAAAATAAATATAAAGCATGTGGTCTGGAAGTCGAGGTCCACGCTAAGACACGGGAAGACATGATTGAAACATGTCTCGAGACCGGGTGACAAAGAGGTTTACTCTTGGGCGAGAAATGTGCTAATAAAAGCCCAGTTGAGGACGAAGGTCGAACCCATTACAAGGCCAAGCGCCCCCCCCCTTCCGAACGGTCTAGGGAGATGCATCGCGGTTGCGCATGCTAACCTCTCGCTGAAAACGAGCAAGTGTTGAGGGCTGAGGCTCGGTGAGTTGCGGTTAACTACACACAGTGCAAATGTCTTCACGGGTCGATGGGACGGAATTGATATGCTGGAGAAAAAAAATTCATTCCCGCGTATGTG
This sequence comes from Acanthaster planci, assembly GCF_054643075.1. Taxonomy (NCBI): domain Eukaryota; kingdom Metazoa; phylum Echinodermata; class Asteroidea; order Valvatida; family Acanthasteridae; genus Acanthaster; species Acanthaster planci. Next base: position 19,383,824 of record NC_141777.1, read on the forward strand.
CATAACCGTATCGCTTCTGCTTGGGTTAGCCCGAAGCAGAAACGCCGACGAGGGTACACCCGTGTTGTATAGTCGCGCCTCGTTACGTGCTTCGTGGATCAACCACCACGCTGATATGTTAGCCGCTCGACTGGTCAGGTTTGCTTCCCCCAAAAAATGATTGACGAGACCAATAGATTTGATTGCCATTCACTTGTTAATATTTGCGGAAAAGATTGAAGAGAAGTAAAAGATATGTCATGACATAAATAACCGCAATCAAGTCATGCCTTGAGCTGTAATTAAAATCCCTTTTATAGATGGAGATTTCTTCCTTCGGTAATTTCAAAAGGTTTCTGCTTGATCTCTGAACACTATCTTGGAAGTTTTACCCCTCTGTTAATTTCTAAACACGCAGAAGCAGGCCTGTCTTCCTGGTGTGTCGCAGAAAGCGCCCGAGTCTTTTGTAGTGATTGAGAGTGTAGGTTTTAAAAAGGACTGGTGCTAACAGATTAGACAATGTTCCCCAGTTCGACTAACCCCCGTCTACGCAGCTTTGAATTGTTTCATCCATCGCCTATGACCGTGGCCTAGTTTGATTAAGGACCACTACCTGTATGGTTGGTTCGTTATGCACCTAGCGCGTGTGCAGTGAAGTTGAAGTCCGAACAACCCTAGTCAACCGTTGTCAGCTCTCTAGGAAAAGGGGAGAAAAGGTGGCTGCAGGAAGGGCAAAATAGCAAAAAAAGAAAGTGAAAATGGTCGTTGATTAGTGACATACTGTTTTCCTCGGCATTTTTCTTTTAACTGGTCCTTCCTGCACTGTGCTATTTAAAACGGTTTACGGCAACCAACGATGCGACCAACCTCGATGGGCTGGTTGCGAATAGTTGACTGGACTAGTCCCACCGTCGTCGACAAGCAATAAGAGTTAGCCGAACTATGGTCAACCATGGTCCTTGATCGAACTTGCCGGACACCGGTCAACATTGCCAGTGGCGAGTTTTGCCAGCGTCGTAGTTCGTTTGGGAATGTTCTTCTGTAAGTTTAATTGGGTAAGAATTACACGCGGTGATGTATAATACGCAAATCCCCAAAACAATTAACCAAAGAGAAACAACCGAATCAAACCGCACCGTAAGTGGCCTACCTGGTATAAGTTTTGGGTATAGGTTGCCCTGGTTACGAATTGGTTGTCTCCCGCAGCTCGTTAAAACACTGTGCATCTGTTCGTGAAGCTTGATCGTTGACTGGCGGGCCCTGAATCAGCAATGATAAGTCAGTAAGCTGCAAAATTCTGCGGCAAAGTTTGAGAGAGTTCTGCTGATGCTGTAACATCGCTGAAATTTGTACTTCGGTGGACCTAATCGCAACTGGATTACGATATTATATAAAGTTTACATTTTATATTAATTTTCAAAGGCAGCACCAAAGATTCGATTAAAGTTGACCTTTGATAGCAGAATATACCCCAAAAGTAAAACTTTCAGAGACGACGACTTGCCCTTATAAATGGGCCAGGCACACTTTTCGATTTTGTTGCCAAATTGTTTTGAGGATGTTTGGAATCTCATAAACTGCAGATGGTGTAATCATGCTACGAATGCAACATTGTGGTCAAATTAGCCCATTTTGTGGCTAGCTTCCTACCAGTTACCTTGGCTATTTCCTGCCTTCAAAGTAAAACACTGCGGACAGTCCCTGTCCTTCCAGTAAGTTGCAGACGACTTCCAAAATATGAATAATAAAGACTCTCTCCCTTATGTGTTCGGATCATCATTGACCGTTATGTTTGCCGCCACCAAGTGTCTCCAAAATCTCACATGACCCTTGTATAAGGCAGTCGCCACGACTTATAGTCAAAACATATAGCACGAAATCTTACCCAGAAGCAATAAGAAAGAGGGCAGCGGAACATTTTGATAATCAGATTAACAAAGTCAGGCGTTTTTCCACATTTTCAACCGTTTAATACGCGCGATTCACAATAGTGCGTCTGTTTAGAGTTAGGTCTGGGCCTTCTCTTCATTGGATATACGCGGAGGCGGGCAGAGAATAGACCTGGCCGTAGCTCTACAAGCCCGTTTCGAACACAGCCTTTCAAAAAAGAAAGGTTACCTGGGAACAAAACACACAAAGGGCAGCGCTCATTGGGCAGAACCTTGCACGCGCGTCCAAATGACCTTGGACGCGATTCATTTTGGGCATGCGTTGTTGGAATACCGAACTGGCTCATTATGGAAAGACGCCTTTTATCGAAAAATGACCAGAAAAAAATATCAGGATCAGAATTTTTCTAATGCAACGCACCGAGGGAAACATCCTACATTTTCGTAAACATGAGGGATTTCTCTAGTTCTTATTACATTAAGGCGGCTATACGTCACCCACAACTTTTCCAAACTGTCAGGTTGGGAACTTGAGACACGGGAAAACAAAAATCAGGAAGTCTTCACTTTCACCAAATAACTCTAAATGACTCAATGAGGGGAGTGTTTGAGGGACCTTGCTCTAGATAGCATCCCTTACTCGATGTGAAAAAGATAGCAGGTTGACTAATTCATTTGAAGTAATTTTCGAATGTTGCGCGTTTTCTGGCAATTGCTTTATTGAATCGGCGGCTCCCTGCACCAGTTGACGTGCCCTGTTTTGAACAACCCGAGCGCGAGGCCAGAAACGCATTGTCCAAAGCGTGTTACTTAGATAATGATAACAAAACACATGGTAGCATTTACCGTGGCGTAACCCCCTTTTCTGCTGGTCTGAATGGCTTAACTTGATAACACGGGGAGGAAATTCTCCGGAAATAGGTCTGCCGCCCCAAATTCTCCTCCGCGGGCCCATTCTCGGCACGGCCGTGTTCAGGGTCGAGCTCACGGCACCTTTCTTCATCTTAAAAGCTGCTCTCTTCATGAAGCCAAAGTGAATTGGAATAATTGCATTCTATCTGTTTTTCTTTTACTTCCATTATGAAAAGATGTTTGCCCTTGTTGCCAATTCTTCTCATGACAAATATGCAGTACCACACTCGAGAGGACTTACAAGTGTGGGTACATTCTATAACTACAAAATGTAGCATCGCTGTCAGAAGAAATGGCTAAAGGGGTAGGGTATATAAGTTTGCGTCCCCCTCCTGGGATTTATGACCAGTGGCGTATCGAAATTCCGAGTCGGAGAAGGGGCAAAATGTTGGAGTGTTTCGAAAACGATCGTTTCTTGATAAAAAGACCCCTCCCCCGAGGAAAGATTCAAGCCTACCGTGTATAATAGAGTTTGCGCTAATAAGAAAAAAGGGCAACATGTCCCCAGGGGCAAAGTTGCTTTCCTCTTTCCCAGTTGGATAGGCCTCCGCCTGCGAACCCTTGAGCTCTCCCCCACACTGAATTAATGGCAGATAAAAAGAAATTTGTATTGTTTGATACCATAAATGTATTGGAGCATGACTGTGATACACTGCTGCTCATTTGCTCGTTTCGCTGCTCCTTTATGAGCAAATGAGCAGCAACGTGAGTAGCAAAATGAGCATATGAGCAGCAAAATGAGCACAATCCTACGCAATGCATCCGGTCATTAGCCACTCGCGTCATCACGTTCCTTCTAGATTCCCACCTACCCCTAACAATCCCCATAACACGGGAATAAGAAGTGGGCGCGGTTCAACGTGTATTGCCTTGCAACAAGGCTGTAATCACTTCCCGCGTTACGTCTTAACCCACACGTTCTTTTGCGAAAACAATGATTGTCTTCAACCAAAGCACTTTTTCAAATAGGGCACGTCTTGGCATCAAATCTGTTGGGCCCTGATTTGTTGTGTCTTCATCATTGGGCCGATTTATGAATCGGTTCATTCATGCAAAGGTGAATCAACGCTGATGTCACGATACGTTTACAGCGAAATTCACTCGACTTGAAATGTGTTCAACTTTTGCGGATCCGGAGCACAAACATTTGATTTGACGTCAGAAATTCGCGTTCGTTGTCGCTCTCCCACCAAGTATGAACCGACCCTAAGAGTATTGTTGATGTGGGGTTCAATAAAATCATATTCATTTGTCTCGCTCTCATTTGGAATATTGCAAGTATAACCAAGGCAAAAATTGACTTATTATATTGTATTTGTGTTCCGAATTGTTCAGTTTGTAGAAGTAAAAGTCTCTGTTAAAACGCAATCAAGTCCACAATGTTGGAGTTTAAAACATTCCCTTTTTTGGCAGATATTTCCGAGAGTGGGGAGGAGAGCGTCAGTGGAGGCAGCGGGCTCCTGCGCAGTCAGACACCGCCTCCTAGCCAGCAGTCCCCGCTACTACCGTCCAGCAACGGGAAGAAGAAGCGAAAGAAAAGGAGGCACAGGTAACTGAAAGTTGTCGGATATCATGTTGACAAGCATATATCCTTCCTCGTGGAATGTTCATTTTCCTAACATGTTGAGGTCCCTTTTTGCCTGAAGCCCAGGCCCAGGTCTAACCTCTACGCGAGTTCGTCAGCGGAGTGACTTGGTTTGACAATGAGAGATAGGGAACGCTAGACGGCATGACATTTATTTTGCTTCACTAATTACCAGACTCTAATGGGAAGACGATAAAAACCGGGATTTGCTCGTTAGTGAAAGCAAGGTTTTGCTGCGTAATAGTTTGACGTCACAACTTTGCATTATACCGACCGACGCAGGGACCGACCATGGACCCAAAAAACGCTTGCGAACAATATCAGACAAAAACTGAGAAACTCGATAAAAGTCGGTATAAAAGGGCTGGGAGTTTTTCATCTGTGCGGAGCGATTCGTCTTACCGTGTATATCCTGGGGTAAGGGACCAAATTCAACCCGCTAATTTGATTTATTGGGAGGAAAATGATAATATATTTACTCTACTGACTTTACGAGGAACTAGCCAGTTTCCATTCAAGGGTGAAAGCAAGTCAAATCTAGTGCACAAAATGTCGATATTGCAACGGACATACAAATATATGTTATATGCCCAAAGGCAGCGAAGTCAAATTGAATTGGCTGAACAAACTGCGGCGATCGCCTGGACTTGTTGGGAGGTATAAATTATTTCCCTAATCACGTTGCTCCGTATGGCGGTTCATAAACTTCACGAACCTTCCCCGGAAGGAATCATCCAAGCGGACCTACTGAAGATAAGTGTTAAGACATGCAAAACAAACCCACCGACAAATGAAAACCGGCAAGACAGCAATAACACAGGTCCTTTTTCTGTTGTTTTACTTGAGAGTGAACCACATTTTGGAAAATAACATGCAATGCACGTTTTCACACTACAGGGTCCACATGGCCAAAATTCAGCCACCTGTGACTGGATCGTAGAAACAATACAGGACAGACTAGTGGGGCAAAACTTCTCAATGATTAGGCATTTAATGCTTAAAGGGTTCAGGCAACGCCCCCTTTTCAGCCACATTTTTGTGCAACTTTATAATGTATTTCAATGTATGAAACCAATCTTTCAGCCTACGGGATTAAGTGGTGTGAATAAAGGACGAAATAAACATTTAAAAATGTATATGCTTTAAGAAAACAGAGGGTGCTGTTGTTGGGTCAGTTTATGGGTTTTTCTGTTCAAATTGTTAACATAACATTAGCTCATTGAAACATTTATGAGATAAGGTTGCTCGATGACTTGCAGTTGTCACGTCCTTTAACAACAGAAAATCACTATGGGAATTCAGCACGACAAAAATATACCAAAAAATGCCAGAGGTTTCTGTGCACAAATCAATGTAACATTGAGGCTTTTCCCTTGAAAAGTTTTTATTACGAATATGGAAATTCGGCATCAGCATGAAACCCCCAAAGCACCAAAGACCTTTAAAAATAGATAAACAAAGACTGTAAAGGAAGTTAACTGAAACAAAAGGGTGCATTTTTCAAGGAATGTACAAGAATAAAGAGCATTACCTACCTTTTAATAAGGTTTTAATTCTGCCAGCTGTTGCTGAAAAATAAGTCCCACACATTCGGACAAACTCATCAAAACCGTTGCCAAAATTTTACCCTGATAAATCAACCAGAAACTTGAGCGTTGAACATCCCATTATGGCACTGTCAAACATTGAGCGCACTTTATAGCTTAGATAGGATTAGTATCAATATATGAATATAAACATCATGTATATAGAAAACCCTGATTCGTTGGTCGACCCAAATTAGCCACCCTTAGATTTTGCAGTAATATTCCAAGCTAGCAATGGCTGATCTCTGGACTCAGTTCTTGAACAAGACTGGTCCAGTGATTCTTTGACTTTCGAAATCTTGTATCGAATAGCAGGCTATCGATTCTCTAGCTTATTGAATGCTAGTTTGGCGCTATAACTGAAATCCCGTGGTGCCTATACGATTTCTTGATAATGGAATGTTTGCTTTATTTCACTGCACTGAAGTTTTGACAGGTAAGTTTTACAAAACCTATATGTAAGATTTAGAAGGTAGAAATTACTGGATTTGCCTTTCTTCAGTAGTAGGCCATCCTGAATCAAACCTCAGACGATCTCTGCTAAATAAGTCTTTAAGAATTTTAGTAGGAATAGAGAGGAATTAACAGATGCAAAGTACAGATATTACGTGCATGAATCCATTTGCTTCAATGAGTGATTAAAAATTATTCATACAAGGTCATGATGTAGTTCCCCCTCCCATGAGTTACAGTTTCTTCCAGAAGCTCTCTTGTCTTTCGAGATTGCCAAATAAATCCTAAATGGCCAATTTGTGAGAACCAGTTGAAAATTATGCATGCACATTATCCCAATGAAGGCATTTATATCTGAATGAATCTGAATGCAAGGAAAACGAACGGTCAGCTTGAAACAATTTCCTTTGAAGATCTGTTCCAAGTCGCTGTATAATAAGGCCTAAACAAATTATACGTTTCCGAGCAATTTCGGTGTGAATGTTTGGTTTGTGTTCCTGAGAGGAATGACAAAGGGAAAGTACACCAGGTCACACACGAATGGACTTTAACCAACATTTACATGGTAGATTTGCTGAATGGGGATGCATCTATAACATGACTCATTATTAGAAATGTCTACTGTGCACACGACATTTCACCCAATCGTTTTGATCTGGACAAACGGCACTATAGGTAAGAATGACAGGTACAACTTTAACCAACCCCGAAAATTGATGTCAAGTACGACTGAAGTTGTTCCACTGATTACCCAAAGTGGCCGGCAATTTGTCATGAAAATATTTTACAAATTGATGTCGGGCGACGCGGAGTTGGCAGCTGTTTGTTTGACAAACACTTCAGGTTTGGTAAACCGTGTCGTATGAAACATGCTGAGGACGGCGGGAACGGGTCAAACCCCGTTTGCTGAGGGGCCATGACGTGACAAGACATTCCTGGGACCGGTGCGCGGTGCAAAAATCCAGCCGGTGTTGGTCGGCCCGAAATGCCCCTTATCTCACCGCTCCTGGTCTATCACCCCGAAGAAAATCGCCCCCTCGTCTCTCTTGTCCTTTTATCGCTGCCTAGCCGTCTGCGTTATTGGCCTGCGCCAATTAGTGCCGTGTTTTGGCTGTCACTTGTCGGAAATGTTTAGTCTTGGTGAAGCCAATTTTGGTGGGGCCCGGCACTCGTGGCTGACGGCTGACGTTCGTCAAGTGGAGTAGGTGGCCTGACTCATACTTAACGCACAGTTAGAGAAAGAAGTACAGACAAAACAAATAGCAAGCATTCAATACCATGAGCATTGATAGGCTTTAGGATAATTTAAGGTAAAACGGGAATATCCAAACTTGCAATGCCCTGGCGGGATGTGAAAGTAATAAAAAAAACAAAAGGCAAAAGAAGACATGTAGCCGTGAACTCTCGAATGTTGAAGAGTCTAGGGCTAAGCAGAATTTGTACATTGTATAGGGTGCACCACAAGTATAAATTCCCATAGACAGCAGTGATAAATCTCCATTACTTCACAATTATTTCAAAAATATTCACAACTCTCACAGGTGTTCAGGCTGCACAGAAGAACGATTTTCGACATGTCCCCTTTCATTTCCTTTCAATTTCTTTTTTTTGGAGGGGGGTTGACAGATGAAATTTTGAGAAATTCTCACCAGAAGCAGACCTCCCCTCAAATGGAGAGATGTCCCTGCCCAGAAAAGTAGCCATTTTGAGAAACCCTCCCTCTGCAAAACGGCCAAATAGTGCCACTTTCGGACCCAATGGCGCCCAAATTGCTCAAAATTGGAAGCCCTCAGTCCAGGCCAGAGGTTCCACGCAATATTACATTGAAAAACTTTTCTTCGATTCCCGAATATCATGGCTCTTGCAACTTTCTAATAACAAATATTTTGAGTGTTTAACTGTTATTAATGAGCTCGGCGGACGGCTCTTGTGCCTATTTACGTGGGTGCCAATGCTACAAACACCCAGGTGCATTTAGATGGGTTGTATGAGCTCACTGTAAACAAATTACTGTTTTCCTTTTATGTTGCACGCGTACACTATTAAACCTAAGCTGGTATTTCTGGCTGCATGCTTGCACAGTTCGGGTTGGTTTCCATGAAAGTGGAAGTCGGCCTGACAGACATATGCACAAGAACGCCACTCAAATGAAAAAAAAAGTTTTGTCTAGCGCTGCTTCACGCAAAGGGTTTACCTCCGCAACCAAAGAAAATATGTTGTCCATGTTACGCAATTCTTAGGGTAACTGGACGGACAGCATGTTGCACTTTCCTTCTCTTCCTGTTTTCCAGGACGATCTTCACAAGTTACCAGCTTGAGGAGCTGGAGAAGGCCTTCACAGATGCCCACTATCCCGACGTATATGCCCGAGAGATGCTGGCTCTCAAAACGGACCTCCCGGAAGACCGTATCCAGGTATGTGACCCGCCCTAGCTGGAGCATTGCCAGCGCCAAAAATGGCCGGAGGGGGAGTTAGCAGGCCCCAACACTCGTTCGTACAGTGTTGTGATCTTTTAAAATTAAGTATTCTCTTTTTGTTGGTTCTGAAGGATTGTTAGAGAGCACAGAAACTTGTTTGATGTCAAGACTAAACATCCACACTCAATCGATTTATTTACCTATTTATTTATTTATTTTTTATTGAGTTCCGTGAAAGTTAGAGTTTAGGAAAGACACCTTTAGCCTGTTGCTGTCTTCTGCCAGATTTCATGTAAACTTCCTCTTCGTCACGCTCTCGGTTAACGACCATTTAAACATGTATTCACAAAAGTATGTTTACTTCAATTTGAAACCCCGGTGTATGAGACGACCCACCTAGACACAGATCTTAATGCCCTTGTATGTAGATTCTGAAGCCATGGAAAACAGCACCATGCAACTTGCTTGTTTCAGTTGAGTTTCGAAGCTTTCCATTTGGTAAAGGTGGATGGTTAGGTGAAGAGCTTTGAGGTAGCATCGTGCAAGGATATCTCTTTTGAGTAAGTGTGGTTCTGAAAAGAGCCACACTCCAATTGCTTGTTTGGGTTCCGCAAACGAGGGTACGAAATATTAGCCTTGAAACTGAAGAGTACTTTTGCAGCGTAAAAAAATCATTAGTCTCATTTCAGAAAAGCCTCTTTATTGCCGCATTGATCCAAACCTGCCTGTTATGAAGAACACAGGCTATACGAATCATTGTCCGTGTGGTATCGGAATCACGAGGCATGTCAACGATAATTTCCAACGTTTGGGGGAGTTAAGGAGGCTGAGATTCGGCGAGAAAAGCGGATTAGGGGAATTACTCTACTCTAGAAAGCCCGTCCTAGATCTTGCTGCCTCTTTGCAGGAAAAAAAATGGAAGACGACTTTAGAGGAAATCCGGAAGATGGTTATTGGCGCGAGCAAAGTACGGGTCCCGCCGCGGCGTCTCCCGGCATCTGCAAAGCAATTAGGTGGGCCGGGTTACTATCGGGGTGTCCCCGTCGCAAAGCCGTCTTAATTTTTCCAATTTGGAAAATGAGCAATTTGTAAGCCATCAAAAACTCATCCGGAGCCTGCGGGCCTGCGAAAAAAGAAAGAAAGAAAGACTGAAGCCGGCACTGAGGGTTGGGAGAAGGGGTATTATGGAGGGGGGGAGGCTAAAGATGAAATTCAATCCGGCTTGAGCAACCTAGCGGCAATCGCGTAAACACGTATGCCTAATAATACACAGGGCCTGTCTTTCGACCCTGTGAGGATTTTCAAGATGCAACATCACAGTCTGGTGAATAGCCTCGAATCCAGTGTTTTTCCATGATTCGAAAGCAGAGAGGTTTGCACAAAATTATATTGTCTACCTCACGGGACGTTTAAGCACGCACGTGTGTATGCGCCCTCGACCAACGGTTTTAGATGCAGACATGTAAGTCTTTGTTGTTATTATATACGTAGTCACAAACTAACTCCAAGTTAATCAACCGCAAAATAAGTGACTTCTGGAATTGGCAGTCGCTTCGAAGATGAAAAAACGCATAAACCTTTCATACAAAGCACGAATAAAACTAACGGTTGAGAGGGGGAACGTTCCTTACAAAAAAAGATGATTAATTAACAATTACTGGGACAATTTGCCTTTCTACGCATGGGAGACCCATTATTAGATGGTTCTTTTAGTATACTCTGCAATGTTGTGGAGGACGGCATTTCTAAAATTCGTGCCTGATTGCACATATTCGTGCACGTTCATCCGAGCGCTGTTGATTACCTTAACTGACCGCACTCGCCTGGAAGATAGTCGGGACTTCAATTTGCCAACGGTTTTCCAATTCTCCAATCGTCCTCGTCTTCTTCTCCTTTTTTCCTCAAATGCCGCCCCCCCTCCCTTGCGCGACGAAATGGGGCAATCAATTTCGGCACATTGAATTAATAGCCCAAACTGTGCATTTATCAAGCCACAGCATCGGGCGCATGCTGGCTCGACCTTCCGTGCACCGTCTATCTATGGGATCTACTACTCGCGAAAAATTAAGCGTCTGGTCGAGGTAACTTCGGAAGAGTACAGAGTTAGCAAGAGACTCTCCACTTTCGGTCTGGCTTCAAGGTTGACTGCATGCATTGCGCAGGCACTCTTTGCCCGTTTTGAAACGAGGTCGGTTTTCCTTAAAGAAGTCATTTCGCACTGACTAGCTGTAGCCCGGCAAATTGAGATCAAGTCTGCATAACATCTCCCGCCCATCACTCCCGAAAAGTTTACATTTAAAACTGCGATATGTCAAGGTCACAAGGTTACTAGCCCCCGGTTTGTCAAGGGCCACTTTCGGTCGTCCTGGATGTATTAGTCGTCGGCCAATTTAACATTAAACATACGACCCCTGAAAGTGGTTTTCGACAATTGAGTCAACTGCATATTTGAATATTACCCGCAAGCTATACGCATGTGCGTTTACAGTCTGGTGCCGCAGAGAATTAGGCACCAACGTCTCTGGGTTCTATTACCCGATTTTATTATTTTGTTATATCTGCATGGAATATAATTACTAAGAACATAAATATGGGCCTGAACATAGGACCGACTAAAACGATTCGCAAGAAAACATAGTCTCTTTTTCCCCCAGTAAATTCGTCTCCGAATCCTGAAGTTGTCCCATATTTCAGCCACAAAACATGCGCACAGCGATGTCTTTTGAATCAAAGGACGACAGAGTAGCGGCAAAAATAATAATAAAACTCTATAATTGTTTGCGAGCGTTAACAAAACATCCAAGTGGGTCTCGTTTTTTTTTTACTATTAAATGGCTTAAAGGAAGTTTCCGAATCGAAAATTATAAAAAATAAGAACTGCTGATTCTTGAACTAACATCACCTTTAGAGGTTTTGGTCCACGATCAATGAAATGCGTTTAATCGCCTTCTCACCCGAAGAGATAATTAATTCCTTTAGTACGAGAGTGACAAAACTAAGTAGATGAGAACTGTTTTCATTACAAACAAGATGCTGGTTTGAAATAACAAGTTAAACTGTATTGACAACGGATTCTGGTTTTATTTCTCGGTACACTGTGATTAACCGCACTCGCTGTACACTGTTGGTTACTGCTTCATGCATCGCAAGGCGAAGGAACACACGGCGAATTAGTTACTAATTTATCGGGGCTTAAATTGTAGACGGGATTTCGATCACGGATTGGGCCGCGAGGCACAGGCACAGTCTGGCACCCTGATGCTGTTCTGCCGCGCACCCAGTATCAACAATTGTGAGATTATCAATCTTCCATTGAACTAATTGCGAAAGCTCATCCCCCGACCTGTCCCCCTCCCCCCCTCCTTCGTCATTCCCGTCCCGGCGAGGTCTGTTCGCATCCACCAAATTGAAATTGACGGGAGGGGGAGGACTAGGGGGAAGACGGCCCCGGCTCCGGTTGTTTTGTTCGAGGGGCCCCGATGAGTTGCAACGTTATAGCTGTGGCGTGATGTGCGGATAAAGCAATGAGCGGGACCCCAGAGTCACGTACAAGATCTTCCATTACCACGTGAGCACGTGACTTCAAGCGACTGTCTCGAATTATCATGCAGCAACCGCCCCCCCATACCTTGGCAGTGTTTTTCTCTCTGTCTTTACCGCTTCGATTGCGTGTGCTTTCGCCAATCAAAAGTCCCTTTCGCGTTTGTCATTAAACGACGTAATTACGCAGCCGGACCATCAGCCCGCCAGTTCTGTCGATTTTTATGTGACTTACAATCTGGGAGTAAATTTAAACAGAACGCATCAAGATTGGCCAGAGAAGCAGCGCTATTCAACGTCAGAAATCACCATGCGAGCAGCGTCGGCCGTGAATTTGAACAGCTCAAAAACAGAAACATACCGTGACCAGTATTACTGTCTAGCGTGCAGAAACAGTATAGCTTCAAAGCTACGATGGTAGCAGGAAGCCTAACAACCGTTTCAAAGAGCACTGACCGAAAAATATCAGCTTGGCATGAGCAATACCATTCATACCGTTGTTTTCAGCAGTTGATAAAACAGCTGAAATGTCATCACTAACGGGCAGCATGATTTGGTCAGTCTGATGAACTTTTTTCAAACCCTGTCATTTGAAAAAAAAAGTAGAATGTCATCAGCATGGGCCTAACACTCTCTCTCACTTTCTGTCCAGCAAAATCAAGAATCTCAAATACCGGTAAAAATCAAACGTGTAGACGACTGAGTTAGGAGCAGATATATCGGGGATCTTAAGTGTATTACTCCCACCCCTCTGAGGCCATCCAAACACACAAAAAAACCCGCTGCCAACCGAATCGGCGAATTCCTCCCAAAATGGAGAAGGTATGCACATTGTAGAATTTTCCGTGGAAAGTGCTCTGGATTCCCATTCGGCACCGTATGAGGGCCTTTCTTCCCTTCCTAGCTCTGAGATACTGAGCTCTCAACCGGGGCTTGGATGGACCGACGGACGGACGGAACGGGGGCTATAGGCCTAATCAAACTAAAGACCAATAACCGCTAATACTCTGCCCTCCGGGCTGTCTACCCGTGGGGGATGCGAGCGCGAATTTGCCGCAGCCAAGCGCGTCCTTTGTACGCCAACATTAACATCAAGTCAGTATGTCATTGCCCGACCGTTCACAATAAACACAGCCTATCTGGGGAAATAACAGTCTCTCATCAGCATCTTCATCTAATAGCTTCGCGGTCACCAGTACAGTTCGCACACTTTTCGCAAAAGCAAACCATTACGGCATTACCGACGCTCAAAGGCCGAGAGGAGCTCCTCGATATGTATTTTGTGTCGCTACAAAATTTACACAAATAAGGTATAAAGGTGTTATTTCGCGCGGAGTTCCCCCTGGACTGGTCATTGTATCTGGATGTACTGGAAGATTAATTTTCTCCGGTGCTGTAACCGTTTGCATAAATGGGTATTAATGGAACAGTTAATCATCACCCTGGAGAAGCGAGTTGAATGAACCAAGGCTGTGCAGAGAAGTGTGGCGTACACATTGCGTGTCTGCCACGCGTAAACGTGCAAAAGAGTTTGTGGGCCCCGCGACGGGGTCTCTAGGTCCCAGGTTGCTGGGGCCTCAAACAGTGACCGGCTTGAGAAACTACTGCAGTTGCCGCCGAACAATTCAACAAGTCCATTAAGACATAGAACAGACTGGATGAAAATGAAAGACATCAAAATCAGGAGGAGCTTGACACAAAGCCGAGCAAAAGCGAACCTGGAGATTCAAAAGAGCCTTAATTTTGGAGGGAAAAAAATACAATAAATAAAGACTATTTTGATATTTCCTGCACGGTTTTAAACTTTAATTTTTCAGCGTGTGTGTTATCATTATCCACGGGAAGGGATTGTCTCTGTTGCTTGTTCAATTTTCAACTACTTTAGTGGTTTTTATTACTGCCAACTGAAGGTCACAAATGAAGCCAGGCTGTAGGATTTGTTCGCAATGCATTGTTGAATGAAGCACGACATGACATGTCGTGCCATGTCGTGCCTTGGCATTGCACGTCAGCCCGGGAAATGACCCCACGCCCAATAAAGCGTAAAATGTTATTACAACTAGACTGTGGCCCAGTGTGTTTGAAAAAAAAAACACACGACTTTCGTGAGAATGGTTTATCCAGTTCTTGTGGAATACGGGCGATTCACAAAAGTGCGCCTCCAAGAGTTTGCAACGCGTTGGCCAATCACAATGCGCGAAATCTGTCGACCCAATGCGCTTTTGAAAATGGTCGACACATTTCGCGCGATGTGATTCGCCAACGCGTTGCAAACTCTTGGAGGCGCACTATTGTGAATCGCCCGTATTGGTGTCAAAATGCTCCTAGGCAGAAGTAAACTCCAGAAGGCTTGGCATTTTTTTTAATGCTTCGTGACAGAACTTGAGGAAATGCACAGGGTTGGGGTTCTGCCCTTAGCTTTTTTTTTCAAATGGGCAAATTGATCAAGCTCACATAATTATTCTCATTTCTTGGCCGTCGATTCCATGCAGGTCTGGTTCCAGAACCGCCGAGCCAAGTGGCGGAAGAGGGAGAAGTGCTGGGGGCGGAGTAGCGTCATGGCTGAGTACGGACTGTACGGCGCCATGGTCCGGCACTCACTCCCGCTGCCGGAAAGCATCCTCAAGTCGTCGGAAAAAGGTGATGGAGAGTGCTGCGCGCCCTGGCTGCTCGGTATGTCCGGCCGGTCGTTGAATCGGAGTGGATTTAGGAAAAGGGGTATTTTTTTCGGGGTAGGGGGTGGAGTCCAAACTTCATCTTCGTCTCCAGCGTATTTATTGCCGCCCTGACGTTGGGAACTTCCTGGTCTATATTTTACTTCACTCGGAAAAATGTCACCTAAAATCTTTTAATGTGAGGTTTGACGGTAACAGCAATTGGGTGTGTGTGATTTAGACAAAATCTGAAGCGGAGCCTGCCCTTCAAAATCGGCCTTGGTGTCTAATCAACCTTTGCCGACGGCGTAGATATGGTGTATATTATGAAACTGCCCAGTGCCATAACTAAGGGGGATTGGGAACCCCCTCCCCCGCTCGAGGTCTGTGCCGCGTGTATGCCCCCGCCCGTTCAGAAATCGGAGTGAAACAAACTCTGGTGACAGCCCGCCTTGGTCAGTGGCACAGTGTTTAAACAATGAGTTCCCCCTTTCCGAGAACCCCTCCTTCCCCTTGAAATGCCCCCAGTAAAATGTTCCCCAGTTACGCTACTTGTCTGAAAGTATCGTTGAAATTCGGTAACTGTGATCAGTGCTTACTCGAAGTCTGGAAGCTTGGCGTTGTTGCCATTGAAAGTTCCCCAGGATTGTCGGAGTCTTTTCCTGGTTTCTTATAAGACAGGGTGAACATAAAGGAGCACTTCGTTTTTTGGGTACGACGTGGCTTAGTTCATTTCATATCGGGATTTTTCTTATGGTTGTCGTTTTCATAGTTTACTTCCAAATTTTGAACATCCTTTATAATCAATTATGTTTTTTATGTTTTTTGATTTTAGATTTTTAATATGAGTTTCGCCCCTTCCTGTTTTTTGCTTTATCGAGTTAAATGTACTCTAGTGGCTTGAATTTTGTTGAATCATTCTTGCCTGTGAAGTTGCGGGATTTTTAGATAACTTCGTGGTTATTTTCAGGTATGCACAAGAAATCACTGGAAGTGGCCGAAAAAATAAAGGACAATCAGGACCGGCAGCCCAGAGACGAAGATGTCGGGTCCCCACCGCCGAGTCAGCAGGATAAACCCTGCTACGAGGACAAGGACCAGATCCGGTCCAACAGCATTGCCTCCCTGCGCGCCAAGGCCATCGAACACACCTCCAAGATCCTGGGCCAGACTGCGTCTGCTCCCCCGAGCCGCCGGTTGGAGTCCCCAGCCCCGCGGGGGGAGGAGGACGGGGCGACGCGGCGCAGCGGTAGTGACGACGACGACGCCGGAGGCGAGAAGAGTTCGTCCTCATCAGCACCGGAGTCGTCGGACACCGAGCCGAGCGCTGAGCGCTCAATGGCGGGTGACAAGCATGAACGCGGCCGGTTACTTGGCATCGGGCACTCCGCCGGCCTGGAGATGTTTTCATTGCACTGACACGAAACACCAGGCAGTGTCACTAAGCCTGTCATTTAATGAGAAAAAAAAACTGTCCCCGTTCGCCGTCTCAAACCTTAGAAAAAATGGTGTGTTAAAATCACGCGTTTGAAGTCATGAGTACTGTTTTTTTTTACAGTGGATATAAAGCAAGTGATTATAATATGTATTAATGCATGTACTGTACGTGTATATTCGCCTATTGCGTTACTTTTCTCACCCACTGCTTTTCGAACACTGTATTTAGCCCTTTTTTGTCATCCAAACATCGTATAGGGTCTACTTAAAGCTCATTGTAATTTAGAATTTCATTTCCGTGTTTTAAATGGTCGATTTAGGACTCGGTTGATGACTCAATTGTGTATATTGAATGTGTAATTATATTTCTTCAGATGGTGACAGTTTGATGACGGATTTGTACATATGTTTTTGTGTTCACCTTCTCTTACCATTAAGCATGGGAAACTCTCGATTTCTGAATTGTAAAAAGTGTAATACTTGGAGATTATTTACGTTGTAAATTTCTTATAATTTAATCGTAAACAAAAAAATGTATGAAATACTTACCGGTACTGAAAACAGAGGGTATATACGACCATTATAAAAACCTGATTGAAACGTGTATTTGGAATTGGTTCGTCTATATATAAGCGTCTATGATGTACTCTTGAGAACAACTCTTGGCAAAATTCGGACTCTTTCGAAGCAGGTTTGGTAACTCGATGGTGGCGAACGTCTGACCTTCGTTTCTAAGGAAGAATAAGGGGCTGGGATAGGATCACCTACTCACCGCTACAATTCACTATAAATGAAGATATAATTCAGATTGGACAAAAACGCCAAGTTGTCTCGCATTCCAAGCATAAAGCTAATGGTGGGTTCGAGCGGTTCACTTCCTGATTCATAATTATGTACTAATATTGCATTTGTCTGGACCGTTTCTCTGTGAAAAAAATGGTTACTTTCCGTTCAGGCTATTCAACTCCCGGGTGAAATTGTGTAACGCACGTTTCATGTATATGCCTGTATAGAAGGTTATTTATTTGTAGACCTGTTGGCATGATTAATTGTTTCATAGTTTCTTTTTGAAATGAAAGTTTAGAATTCGTACGATTAACGTGTCAATGATTTACCATCGTACTTCGTCTTGCTTTGTACTCTCAATTTTGTTGAATTAGTATTTATGTGCACTCGTTATGCAAACCTCCATCGACGAATCATGCCGGCAACACTAACTTCTCATTGTCGGAGAGAATACGCACGTCGTTGAGGTTGCAATGATGTAATTTCGGCGCCAATTGCTTTTCATCATAAAAGCACAACTTGAATCATGCAATTTTGCGCGAAACCACCTCGCTCATGATTTGTTTCTTCGTGGTTTGTTTCCCTTCTGGATTCGGTAGGCGGGAACGAGTTGAGAGAAAAATTGGCATTTTGTTTGACGGCGTGCCAGGTCTTGCCTTTTAATTAATTCCTCAGACGGCAGGCATTTGTATATTTACCTCACTTTGTAGATATGTCACTTAAACTCCACAAGGTGAAAATAAAAGCGTAACCAATCAGTTTAGTGTGTGTGAGTGTGTCTTGGGAAAATTGTTTGCGTTCCGAACAAAAGCCCCAAGGTCGGAGACGCAAACTGAAGTTAAAAGGTAAGAGTCACACCGGTAATGTCTCTGCGAGTAAAACGAGACTCTAATCAACTTTTACTTCCTGCCCCGCGCATTCCAGTGTCACTTCATTTTTATAACTCGACCCTTATGCACTGAAGCATCGCGGAGCTCAATGTGAAGTATGGACGGTAGTTGCCATTGTTTGCAAATCACCTGAATTTTAGTTCGGTATAAATATAATGTCCACATAACTTCTTGGGTGAAGGAAACGAGAGGAAATAATATGGTTGATTGGAATGCATTGCACAGACAATCAAACGCGAGACAAGTTATGACAATGGATAAAAATAACAGTTATCTGTTTCAATTTGGGAAAATTGACTATCGGCGACCACGTACTAGAAAGAATTTCATTTGGCGGTAAAGAACTGTGTGCCCTCACAGCCCGGCAGACAGTGACTGAAAATTATCAATTGGTTTAAAACATCTGCTGCAGAGGAGCGCGTCCGGAGATCGACTACACGAGGCGAGCCAACATGAGAAATCTAATTACTTTTCCATGTTTCCCCTTGTCTAGCTCTCTTAGCGTCGCAACAACCGCATGGCAGCTATTTGACTGTGGCATGTGGAGAGAGGGTTTCGTGCCGCAGCACAAGACCCGTTGCACGGCTCACGAGTCGTGCACTAGGCCCATATAATTCATCTTTTCACGTGCAGATCCTGCGATCATTTTCGATGGGATTCCAACTCGTGAATACGACATTCGGCTCACAAATAACTACAAATCGGTTCTTCCTGTCATCACTTTATTTTATTCGAGCATTGAAAAACAAAACACGTAATTTTCTTTACTGGACTCCCCGTGCCAAATTAAAATAAAAAGTTCCTATAGGGCCTAGTTCGTAAAAGACGCAAATCCAGCATGAGCCCTGACGTGATACATCTCAGGCATAAACAGCATAAGCACGAAAGGCTCGTGATCACGGATACCCGCAAGAAAGCTGTCCATCTATTGCACCAGTCCTCTTAACGTCTGGGAAAAGGGTCAGCTCGATGTTCCCCTGTACTTCGGGACAATCTGACTCATTAAATTAACAGATTAATGAAGCCATCTTTTTATGAGTGAATCCACCCCGCCCCCCGAATAAGGGAGGAGGATGCGTTTGTGGAACTAATTATAATGACTTTGCTTCGGTAGGCCTACCCATGATAAAATAGCCACCGGAACCACTGGGTAAGTTGCGAACTGTTGAAAAACGTTTTACTTTGTTTCTTGTCTGATAACTCTTAAACTGTAAACAAGCTTTGGTCATTTTCGATTCCATTCAGAATTGGTGGCAGACGTCCCACTATTTCATGAGTCGCCATGGCGACCAGTCCTCTGTGTATGGAGTTAGGCGTCGACTTTTCCAAGGATATTAATTTTTATGCTCCGAAAAGTGTCAACATGCACCAAAATAATTCATGACACTTACCTGATTCAAAACAATTTCTGGTGTTATAGGGTGTTTGTTGGTAGACACTCCCATAGCAACGGTGCTACGTAACGGCTACCATTGCATGGCGCACGCATTGTTCATGCAATGGAAGCGAGTTTTTCTTTTCAAGTTTTTTTAAAGTCATCTTATTAACACTCGTTTCAGACAGGTGTTTTAGGGTCGCGCGCGCTCGGAACGACAGCAGAGCGACTTGGTTTCAGAAGTCGCTCTTTTCATGGGCCAAACCCAATGCAAATGTAAGTGTTAAGTTCGTCTGTCTAAAATCACAGTATAATTGTGTCGACCCGAGTCGCTCTTTATTCTATTTGGTTCGCTGTGACTCTAGAACGCCTGTCTGTGAGACTCACGGTTGTGAGTCTCTTTATCCCATAGGGGCGGGGGTTGAGGATTCTATGAGGACTCGTGGTTTATCGTCTGACAGTATATCTCATTCAAGAGACTTCTTAACATCCTGAGTTCCTCCAACTAAAAGGCCGCAAGACGACCTCTGCGTGGTTTCTTTTTTTTCTGAGTGCCGAAATGGTTATTACCAAGAAACTTTTTTCAGGATAATTGTACGCAACTGTAGGATGCAACTTTTTAATACGCGTTCCGCACTGAGGCTGCTGTTTTAAGCGGTACTTTTCAGCTAATTTTTTCCCTTCTCAAAAGGTAGCCATGTTTATATCTGTAGTTAGTAAGCTTAAAATGTATAATTTATAGCTGAACGGCGACGAGCGTATAAATTCCAAGAGGAAAGAAGCATTGAAATTTGTTTGTCTTTTAAAAAGTAATTGTATATAAATTTTATTGCTAGCAAAACAAAATTCCTCTCATTAAGATTTGAATGGTCTTCCCTAAGTCCAACGCAGGTTGGTTGACTTAAACTGCACCATTGAAAATACACCTCTTGCCTTGCTTTGCGAACTGGGGCCCATGTTAGTTTCGGTTGAGAAATGGCCATGCTTGTTGCAGATTTAAAAAAATACATGTTAATGCTAAAACGTGTACTTTCCTGTGAATAGAGCATGGGAAAACGATTAACTTTCAAAAAATGCGATTACAGAGGCTGTGAATCGCTGAGAAATTTAAATGAGGAAAGCCTGGCAGCTGAATAGAGTCTTTCGTAAGGTTATTGTTCGTAGTCTGCTAAGTCTGGCATTGCGGCAATCTTCAAGTCGTTAACGCGGCCGTGAACGAACATAATTAAACCCATAAAAGCGTGTTTTGGTAAAGGGGCTTAACTTGACTTTAATAATGTAAATTTCCCGAAAGGCGATTAGCGGCTCCCACCGTGCCGCCTGCAAGGCGGACCCCCGGGTCCCGTTGGAATATACCTTGGCGGATGTAGGCCCGAATCCGCGTACAAAATTGGATTCAGTTCCCTTACTTGTTCTTTGATGGTACTGCAGTCAGGCACGGGATCACTGTACAAATGCGGGCTAAGTAGATTAATTATCCCCTCTACGGTCCAAAACTCGAGGAAACAATCTGAAATTACCGGTAGTAAACCCTTGTTGGGGTACTGGAATTGTGTCATCTTTTAAATGCGTAGAAAATACGCCCAACTTGATGGATACCTTTACTGTGTTTTAATTTGGTTGCTGGGGAATTTCCACTGATGAAAAACTGATAAAAATAATGTTTGAGGTGTCAAACATTATTTTGTATTTATTTATTTATTATTTATTAGTTTGTTTGACCACGGTAGTTTGGGAATTCCTCTTCCAGCTGCAGATTCCTTGTTGGAAGAACAAATTCCCACGAAAATTCATTTAAAGACGACCTTGAAACAAAAATGATCATAACATCATACCATTTCATTCGTTATTTCATTATATAATTACATCATTTTCCAAAAGCTGAACATGTACCTTGGAAAAGCGTTTATTTAAATGCATTCCCAAACACATTTTAATAAACATTTCACGAGTCATGGGTTAAACATGTAAACCAACAAAGTGGGCACAAAAAGTCATTTCACCTCTGAACGTTGTTTTCCCAGTGTATTTTCATTTGTTGTGCATGGAGGTGGAATTGGTGCATGAGCAGCGATCAACTCAAAGTCATAAGGGGCAGGTACATGGACATGCATAGACATAGATGCATGTGATTACAGATCCCCTAAAAAAACTTGTCCCATCTTCCCCGACCTCTAGTGTGCGACGTTCATAGTGATTTTCTGTGAGGGGGCCGATGTGGTCATCAAAGAGAAGCTCTCTGTAGGACAGCCGCAGGCAACGTTAATTATACGGACGGTTTCGTTGGTAGGCCGACATGATCTGCAGGTAACGTTATTTTGACGGCCTCAATCACTTGTTTTCGTCTGCAAGAGAATCGCGCTGTGTTCACTGCAAAAGGTGGGGGATAGATTCGACACTGTTTACTACGCATGCACAGCATGATAACAATTTCCATGGAGATGCATGTATACATGTGGATATAATACATGTACATCATCGCTGCTCTTATAACGTCAGTAAGATTGAATTTAAATTCAAGAGACTCTTTTGGGATCTATTTTACTTTCCTCTCACTTCTTATAAGGAAAATGTCGAAACAGTGGTGTCATTGTAATGTAGGCATTTTATCATTTATAAAACTAGAAACCTTAGGGAATGATGATATGGTTCATTGTCCCAGACTGGCCCGAATCGAACTGGTTGCCACAAAAGTCAGCTGTCCTCCCGGAACCAAGCAGCCCGTCTATCATGCGTCGGCCCCGCCGTCGATCAGCGCTGTCCATCCCATCCAGTGACAGCCGGTGCCCCCGCAACTGACAGGCCAAATCGTTTCTTTATCGGCCGCACAGTGTTGCGGCATTCAGGCCGCAAAGTGCCGCACTGTGTGGTCTGCAACTGTAATTAGAGGGCAGCTCAAAAGCTGACGAGAACCATAATAAGGCTTATTAAGGGGTCACTCTAACCTCCCGGCCTTCCGGCTTTTGATTGAAAGATGAAAAAAAGGAACCCAAAAAATGACGGCGCTTTGCGTTCCTTCCAGGGTCTGAGTGGCTTTAGCTTCTGTATAGGCCTACTTAATCACAAATCTTGCTACATATAAACATGTAAAAAGAGCTGAAAACAAAGCAACAAGTTACATCCCTGATCGGACATCCCTGATCGGACATCCCTGATTGGACTTAAGTGAGAGAGTCTTAACTTTTCATCTGAAGTCAACTGTCCCATTGCATGGTTCTGCTGAGAACTGTCATTGACTTCTACCTCCATGCTTCACAACAGAAGGTAAAAAATCGTACAATTTACTACACAGAAATCGGTTTATTTTGTTTTTACCAATATAGTCGGTTTTTTCCCAGCGTGACATTTCTTCGCTTTTTTATTCGTCGGCGACCTCGCAACCCCAGATATAGACTGCCTAGTTGTCAAAGATACAGTCTGGTTGGGTAAATATCCTCATCATGGGCAAAGGATACATTCTAGAAAATAGCAATTCTCACGTTTCGGGTGTTGATATTTAAGCATCCGTTAAACATCAACCATTTCAACAATTCTTTTGAAGGTTACACTTAAAAACACGTGGGTTCTTTATTGACCCGTTCAGTAATCAAGAGCTCGATTTTGATGGACAGTCGAATGACACTGCAAAGCGAGACCAGTCCTCCGAAATTAAGTCAAATTACCCCCCGTGTAACGTCAATAACAGACATATGCACTGCATTGCGAGATGGAGTTCCAGTTCCCATCAAGCCGGGTTAATTCTTTATTAACTGTAATCGTTCACAACTGTGCATATCGCGGAAGTCAGAGAGGTCAAGCCGAAAGTCGTTTCGCCGGTCCTTGCGTCGGGTCCATTGGCCGGGGGAGGTCACAGATCCCACCAGATGTAGGCCGTAGCCCTTCATGCCAACCGTCAAAGTCAACCCCCACGAGGAGTCAGAATTCCGTCGGTGCGCAACGTCCTCATCCGTGAGCGCACTTGCCGAACCGACGGTTCTCAGCTGTGGCCGGCTCGCCTGCCCCGTCTTTAAAGGGTAGCTGCAATCAATTTGTTTTAACAAAACCTTCAACATGCGCCTTTGTGTCTCAGTTAACCTTGTTTGCAAAGTTTGTTACACTACCTCAAGGAGTATTTACTGCCGTTTTGGTTTTCATGCTAATGAGTATTTTCATATTCATGAGCAAACCTGTGATGTTTTCGAAGAAAGAAAACCTCAATGTTACATTGGTTTGTGCCCAGAAGCAAGTTTCTGCGTTTTTGTACAGTTTGCTGAAATAAATTTCCTCTTCTCTGTAGATAACAAGCATCAATCCTTTTCTCAGAAATGTTTTCAGCAAATAAATTTTGGGCTCACAATTTGGACAGAAAAAGCTATGCACTGATTTCATATCCTTGATGACGTCACAGCAAGACACCCTCATTTGTCCATTAGAGTGTTGAACTGTGGATGATTTTACTAGTTTAAAAAAGTGCACTGTTCTCAATGCATTAAACCAAATAGAAATATAAGAGTTTTCATATATAGAAGAGGAGTACAAAGTTGCAGAAAGATTGTCTAAGAAAAAATCAGAGCAGCTACACTTTAAAGTTCTTCCCTTGGATAGGACTTCAACCCCGTTCATGCAAGGAGCGGCCGACGAGAACATACACACTGAGGCTACCTGCTGCCCGAGCCGGTCGCCAAGGATTCACCCAGGCGTCTCTCGGTGCCATCTAAGTAAACAGACCCAGCGGGACCACCAATTTGAAGGCGACGACCCCCACCCAAAGAAGTTGGTAAAGAAAGGGAATGCCAACTTTCGTTTAAGAGAAAAGTCTGGTGCCCCCCCCCCTTTAGATCTGGGGCTAATTGCAGAGGCGGGGTCCCCACGTCCAGACTATTTGTTGTGATAACTTAATTACTGACAGCGGGCGCGAGTCCGGGGCTGTCAGTCAATGCTAGTTAGCGTCACTGCTGAGATGTTAACGTGTCAAACATTGCATTCGATGACGGTGCATATGGATCGATCGAAACAGCCTGGTAGCTGTCACAGCGAATCGTCACTGAAAGGAACTAGTCAATTTGTCTTCAGAACGGTTGACAGTGATTTGCAACCATGGCAGACCCATACGCTAAGTTGCCCCGGCCAAGGTCGCTGCGACACTTCGAGAAGACAATAATCGACGTTCAATGGGCCCATGATGGGACTAATATTGCAGTTCTTCAGGAAGTCATTTCTGCTTCCACTCGCCTGAACAGCCAAAAGTGGGCTTCTGAAAATAATTCTACCAGAATGGTGGTAGATCATTCCTATCAGTGGAACGTTGCATTCAAATCAAAGCGTCTATTGTGATACCCCCACTTTCATGACAAAGAATGCTATAAGAATAAATAAAAATTTAAAAATGTCATTCGCCGAAGCAAAAGAGGTGGTTCTCTTTAAAAAAAAATTCTAAAACAGTACAAAAAATGGTGTAAGCAGAAGGGGTGGTGATAAAATCATGAAACTGGATAAATTCCTATGGACTTTCTAATAGTTTAGTGATGTTCATATGTTTGGAAAGTGAGGAGAGACATAGACACTCTCGGACACAAGGTGGCGCTATTACATCTCATAAACTTGGCATCTATCAAGGGGGGGGTTAGTGGGTACCTTAGAGAAGAGAGAGTAAGCAGTTTTGGATTCAGTGTGATTATTTCTCTCCCTTGAAATAGTTTAAAATGATCACTTCGTTGCGGATATTAACATTTCTGGTATAATTTAACATTTACAGCATTTCCCAGGCAATGTCAACTGCGTGCAGTATCATTCAAATTCAGAGGAGCAGGGCCTATAGCTTGGGTCTTCGTGTCCGTATTCGCTGTTTCAATACTTTCTTCACTGAAATACAATTTGTATGGTCGCGTTTTCTTTAATGGTTTGGAAAGCGTCTTGGTTTTTATCAAGTCCACAAAACGTAGGGAAAACACACATTATACAAAAATGCGACATCAGAAACAACAGGCTGTTGGCACATACGAAATGCCAAGGGGAAATTCGCCAAAAGCTCCGTTTTTCACACAATGTAAAAACCAACTCTCATTATAAAAGCGTTTTTGCGTTAGTTGTAAACACGTAACCGTTTAAATTACACACCTTTTTGGAAATAAAAGTGTGTTGGTGATTAGAAAGTGTTACCGGTGACCCGATAAAAATATTTTTGTGTCTTGTTATTAACACCCAGATGTGGCATTGTGTCTACATTTATTAACACGGCAACACAGATTTGAACACCTCACTGTGGTTAGCTTTGGATTACTAACACACGTTCATAAGGTGTCACCAGGAAGGCGTTTAGAAGGCGTTCAAAGCAGGCTCAGAAAAGATAAACGTGAACAAAGCAAAAACCAACCCAGCTGGAGAGTAAATATTAAAGAAAGTTATTCAATTTTCCATCGGCCAAAAAGGGGTGTAAGGTGGTTTTATCGATGTACCTTTCTGGAATAGAATATGCACGATTTGTTAGGGACTTGGCAGACAGAAATATAATCGCCAGAAATACACGAGCATAAAATTCAACTTCACACTGATCCAATTTATTTTCTACTCTATGCCTAACACTAGGGTTTCTATAATTTCGGTTTGCAGTGCTTTTGGTGAAAGAATGTTGGTATATTTTAGCTGCTTTTAGGTTTATCCATCCATTAAGGGAGACTCCCACAACATCTCAAACACTACATAAGAAAATTGGTGCCTGTTAAAGGATGTGATGTGCGATGTGAAATTAACTCTATATTTAATAGAAAAAAAAGAAATATTTTACATACTGATTGAGAATGTTGAGTACTTTTTTTCAAGTAAGATATTTCAGGATTACACGGTAGTCCGATTTTCGGGATTTTACCTATGGTGTACACCACTTTGAACACTTTGTTCTGTAAACGATTTTTTTTTACTTGGCGTGTGTACAAAGGCAACGATCAGAACTCCACCTCAAATGATAACAATCTGGAGGTTTGTCAACTGGACACCCTTATAGTCAGGAGGCTAACCCAGGGTATGAAAATGGTTCAAATCCTCAATAAAAACATTCTCACTTGCTTAGTGCAACCCTCCAACCGGACTTGAAAACCTTGGAACATTTCCAAAAAAAAAATCAAAAAAATTCTTAAATTCCTGCAAGAACCACCCAATTCAATAAAAATCCCATCGCTCCCTTTTTATAGATAAATTTCATTATTTGTGGTCTTTTGTTAATTTAAAAATACATGTATAACGTTTGGTTGTGATGCAGATATGTTTTTCTAGTCTTATGGTGTAATATAATACCATGGTGTACGATCTTCTGTGTATTATTTTCACACAACTTAAATATTTTATTTCATGGATGTCCTTAATATCATATCTCAATTTTTAAATACGATTTAGACAGAGTGAACTGAATAGGTTTGTGGTAACATATGGCAATGGTATTAACCAGACAAATAAGTCGATCCACTTATTTCCTTCCATAGTGATGGCCTGTATAGAGTGAAGGCCGGCTGTGCAGCGGTGAGCTTTGAAGACCCTGGAAATATCAAGGTGCTAGTGTCCGGAGCAAGCGACCCCAAACTGAAACGAAAACACCGGCTCCCGACTGGTGGGCCCGCCGTTAATATTAATCGGTAATTAAGCCCAGCACACTTTGGGTTGCCAGCCCCCCGTTAGACATGGCTCGCCCAGGTGCTTGGGACATTCTTGACCGCCCGGTGTTGGGCGCTTCAAAGTCGCCGCCAGGAGGTAGCCGATTCCCGCGACCTTCGTGAACTGTCTTCATCTTTGATCTCATTCTCAACACAGATAATTCCACCATTTCATAATTATGTTCAGCCAGCATTCCAAAGCTACTCAGCATGACATAAATGGTAGCGGGGAGCCTACGCGTTATCCGATAAATTAGTGTGCCAAGAACTGATCGAATTGACGATGATATCGGCGTTGCCGGCCATGTTGCTCGGAGTAGTGACGCATTATGGTGTTACTAGTACATCAGTTTCAGTCCTTCAGTTTCTCTATAATTTCTAAGAGTTTTCGTTGGACAAACTTTGTTCAACTTTGCACTGAAAACTGCCTGGGTTAATTTCAACGCCAGGGAGGGTGAAAACTGCAACTAATCAAAGTTTGGGGTTGCGGCAAGCCAATTTTGTTGTTTGGAATTCTTTTCTGGTGTGTGTGAACCAAAACAGTGGTAAATATTTACCGATTTTTCGGAGACAAAATGAACCACAAGTTTTACTCTGAAAATTGCTTTAACACGACCTATTGGGTTGATGCAGTTTTCACCCTCCCTAGAGTTAGTGTTTAACCCAGGCAATTTTTTTTCTGCGCGGTTACATTTACCCGGTGACCTATCTGGTCACGCCTTACTGGGTGTCTCCCAAATCTAGACTGATTTTCACTACCTTCTTGCTGACCTAAAATAGTATGTCCACTGCACGTTTCTTTCATCTTGCTCAGGAGCTTACAGTACTTTTCAAGTTTATTTTGACGACTGCATTTGAAGTTACACGTTAAGCAGTGGCGTAGCCGGGGGGCACGCCCCCCCCCCCAATTTCCTGTGCCCCCCAAGCGCCCACACTGCAAAAACGGAGGAATGGATATTGAACAAGGCTAACAAAAACTTGCCCCAAAAACACACCACTGAAAGCTGGTGCCCCCCCCTGATGCTGGTGGCCCTTTGTGCCCCCGCCTGTAAAATCCTAGCTACGCTACTGACGTTAAGTAATGCATGAATATAACATGTACTTTTCAATGTTAAAAAACCAACAGTCCGACATCTCAAATCCCCACAACTGCGCAATCTTGTAATATTGTACACAATAATATCAGGTGGCAGATATTACTGTATGCATCACGACCCAGTTCACTGTTTAAACAGTCTTGTCATTAAGCGTACAGTGCATCGAAGATGTTTCGAAAGAAGCAGTGTTGATTTATTTCTCTCTCTCTCTTTTTCTATGTTTTACTGATCATTAAAACGCAAAACATAATTAGAAAGAAAAAAGCACGAATTATACACAATTAAGGAGATTGAGAAAACGGGAGATAAATGGAGAAAACGAAGGAGAGAAAAAAACGGAACTCTCGAAGCCCCACAAAGCAACGGCTTCAGTGTGTGGGCGTCAACCGAGAATTTCGAGCTGCCTGAATCGAAACGAGAGAAATTGGCTTCGAGTCGCCGCGAAGTCAACATGTAATGTGGTCAGAGGTCACATCACGTACACAGCCCTTTCAACTTCCTTTTGAAAGGCAATTTGATCACGTCATCTAACTCCTAAGATTCCGAGTATCGGACTTTTCCTTTCGACTGTGCGTGTCGCATCCAGGAAGTGAATGCTAAACCACTATCTGCATTCAACTTTCTATTGAATCTGAAATATCAGACTTATACCGTGCCGGTAGAAGGGATTCATAATCACCACAGTCCCCGTGCTGGTTTACAGTAACTATGTCAAGATTTTAACCTGCGCCCATTTTCATGGGACTTATAAACGATTGCTTAGCAAAGTTGATGTGCTTAGCAAAAAATAACAGAGAGCCAGTCACAAGCAGGGTAAATCGCATGAGCAGTTTAACTACACCCCCATGGGCTGAGCAAAGTGCGTGCCTTCGCGAAGTGGCGTGAATTTGTGCAAAAACTTGGGGGAGGGGGGAAGGTTGGGGGATGACTTGCCCAGCCGTCAAAATTTAAAAAGCGAGAGGGGGTGACACCATATGACTCTATAAAGTGGTCAATGTTCATAATTACATACATCAAAAATATGTATTCAGTTGCATACCGGTATTTATGACTTGCAAAAAATTGTTTTCCCTTTTTTGAGTAATATTGAATGCATTTTTTGTCGTTGAAAATCTGAAAAATTCTTCACCATTTTAATTTTTGCTCACCACAAAAACGTAATGGGTCTCAGAAACTGCTTTACAACATTGTAAGTATTTTTGTATATGTACAAGTTTAAATTAACCACATTTAAGACGATATCGGTAAATGCTTTATCAGACTGGTTTGATGCCTGTATGATAACCATTCTCTTCACAGTGTTCACAGTGTTTTGGTCGGATGCTGGCATGCAGTATCTTCGGCAGCCATCTGGAGAAATCTTACCTCTAGCTCTGTCGACCATTTTTCAAGTACTGACGTATTGAAAATCATTCCCTTAAGTTTCAATGTCCTCCATTTTAAGATTTCACTTTCATTGTAGTTACTAGGTGTCGAGACCTTTTCTTTGTCGAAGACCTTGCGCGAGAGCATTTGCAGTGCTTTATTCAGCACAGGAAGCCGGAGAGTTTAGACCGGTGAACAGCGTTTCTCTGTCTTCGTCGGTCATTTTGCTGCGAAGTCATGGCGAACTTTTCTGATAGTGACGCCTACGGGAGTTGGGGCGTGGAGGAAATCCGGGCATACTCAGCCAGCAAAAGGTGGGACCAGATCAACGCATCGATTGCGCTGCTGACGATCAAGTGTGTGGCACCTGTCGGTCTGGTGACGAACCTGACGTTCCTGTACGTCGTGGCCCGCGTCAAGTCCATGCGCTCGATCGTCAACATCTACTTGACCAACCTGGCTGTAGTGGACACTGCCTTCCACGCAATGACGCTGGTGGTGCTTACTGACCACTGGGAAGTCACTCCCGTGGAATCGGCCACCTTCGCTCACCTCATCGGGTCCTACTGCTTCGTGACGGCCTTGGCGTTCGAGCGCTTCTCCGCCGTGCGCCACCCGCTGACGTATCGAACCACGGCCACCAAGGGCCGTGCCATTTTGATATCGGCTGCACTGTGGCTGGTGACAATATTTACTGGAATCGGGTACGGCGTAACGATAGAGATGGATTTACCACTACTGCCACTTCTATTTACTACTGTCTTTACCCCGCCTGTTGTGTTAATCAACGTTATTCTCTTTGTGGGTATTATTAGGAAAATGCATAATAAGGACACGAGCGGCAGCACAGCTCCTCCGCGGCATTGTCGGCGAGAAATAAGGGTAACCTTTGTCCTCTTCTTGAACCACACTGTTTTTTTCTCCTCAAGCATACTGATAATTATTCAGAACATTTACAGTTTGGTGCTAAATCTGTCTGATACGTCCTGGTTGGATTACTTCAAGGTCCAGGCATCTATTGCCTCCATTCAAATGGCATGTTACATACTGGTCAGCATCAACAGCGCCATTAACCCCTTGGTGTACAGCTGGGTGAGTGCCGACTTCCGAAGCGCCTGCTCAGCGGCGTTCTGCTGCCAGGGTCTGGCGCGTCCGTGCGGCGAACACAGACACCGCCGGTCCAGGACCGTGGAGCACATTGAAATGGACATCATTCGCAACAAACAAAACCAGCCCAGACAGTGATTACAGGAGTCAGCATCGAGAGGGCTGGAGCTGCCGTTTGCTACAACGGTGAGGCGATGAGCTGGAAAGAAAAACCGAGCCATTCGAAAAAGAACGAAGCATCGAACAGATCCGAGATCAAACACGGCAGTACCCAAGGATGTATCGCTATTGTCTCATCACCTAATCACGGAAGAAGGCCAAGGGCCGGATTGAGCATTTCGTAGGGCCCTACTATGCTAAGCCTACCGTCACAAGTACTGCGGCGACGGTGAAGACTGATGGAACCTTACATTTCATGTTGATGCAAGCTGTACGGAACTATTTAGAAGCAGTGGCATAACCGGGGGAGGGGGGGCACGTGCCCCCAACGAATGCCCTTTCCCGCGGGCGCCCCCCCCCCCCATTTGAAATCCACTGCACCTCAGGACATAATAGCCCTAGTTACGAGACCATAGTTTGAAGCTTTACGAAAATCGAAATTTCAGAAAACTGTTAGCAACTTCTCTTATGGCTGCGAAGTGTGTGCTTTTCTGGCATACTCAGTATTTTCAAGGGCCCTTAATCTTTTAGTGAGGCCCCTAATTTATGCCTTTATGCAAAAGTTTCACCAAGCACGGACGCTGGTCGGGTCGAATACAGATAGAGGAATACAACTCACACCACTGTTGCAGCTTGTGCACGGCCGAAACCCACATTCGTCGGGGGGGGGAGCCTCAGGCCGAAGTCCACCCCTAAAGTAACTCAGGATGCTCAAGCCTTCCCCTGGGCCACAGAGGACTGGAGTGTACTGTGCGGCCGTATCACAGCTAGTAGTCTAGATGTTGTGTATATTGTTCTTTCATTTTCAGAAAAAATTAAAACCACCCATGGGTGCGCCACTGTTTCAAAAACCTTTGATCCGACCCAAAGAGAGATCTGGGGGAGTGGGGAACAGGGCTTAGAATGTTCTCTGTGGAAGATCCTTCTAAATGTTCCCGACCGCCATTTGACAATTTTTCAAAGCTTGGCTACTTCTGGCTCCAGTGCCACTACAGATCTGAAAGCTGGGCCTGAGCAGGCCTAAAATGCTTGGACCAAACGAACTGAAACGGTCTTCTGTGGTTCATATACCCTCTGATGTTCACAAAGTGAAATAAAATCACAACTGAAAAAGTCCGCGCACTGTTACAGTAACTGAACACAAGCACTTTGCATGAGGTGCGAGCAGGAAACTAGCTGGCACATCTGGAATTGTCATAGCGCACGATTTTTTGCAGCCGTGCACCAGTACCAGATCTGCTCAGATTCAAAGAGAGATTATTAACTGTCCCCATCTGGGACAAACAGCGCATCCCTGGCTCAGGAACGACCGTTGAGAGTAAGCGTTGCAGTCGCATCGCTACCAACAAAAGAAACACTGCCAACCAACGAAGCTTTTCTCAACCGATGAGGAGTGCTTCGGCTCAGGGCAGATAGATACTGGCATGAATGTTATTCTTGTCATGCAGCTCATAGACGCTTTGAAAAATCCAACAAAAGATTGGCCCAAAACTTCCCAGGGGGGAGTAGGCACTTCACTTTCTATGAAGGAGCCATCTTGAATTTATCTTCAGACCTGAGAAGGATCCACCAGCGAGTC
This sequence comes from Acanthaster planci, assembly GCF_054643075.1. Lineage (NCBI taxonomy): Eukaryota > Metazoa > Echinodermata > Asteroidea > Valvatida > Acanthasteridae > Acanthaster > Acanthaster planci. Next base: position 19,416,257 of record NC_141777.1, read on the forward strand.
TTTGCTAGACAAAAGGTGTAACTCCTTGGATGTGAAACAATCCTCATATTTAACAGGAGGGGGGGGGAAGGATTTGAGAAAAATTTGCAAGACTAAACACAAAGGATTTCCTAGGAACTAGACTGAAAATGTTCAAAAGGGTATCTGACAACCCATCGGGGATGGTAAGATATTGCTTGCAGCCTGGGGTAGCACGCAATGCCATTTAAAAAGCAAAGGCGTTGGTCTGGTGCCACTGATGAAGTAGCATATCCCACTCCAGTATTTCTAATGTCCACAGGAAGCAACACTTAGATGGCAGCAGAGATGAGCATATCTCAATAGGATCATGAAGGAGGTACCCAGCAGTTGCCGTGTGAGTCCGGTAGGTCTGTGTAGGGGATGTCCCACAGCCAGGGCCGATCTTCAGGTAAATAATGCATGCACGGGATGAAGAAGAAGTAGGAAAAAAACTAGATTGAAGTTAATGTTCCAAAGTGGTGGGCACAAATGATGTGAGTACTTCGGTGGTGAATTATTGACCGGAGCAGACATTGGGGAAAACAAAGTTACAACTTCAATGGCTTTGTTTCTCATTGTCTGTGTTTGCAAAATAAAAAATGAAGAAACTGCCTATAGTGACCAGAAAAGGGAACATCTTAAGAGTCGAAGACCCTGAAAAGCCCCTGTTTTTCAGTTCCAGCAGAGTCTTTCAAAAAGACAAAAAAGAGTTTCCCCTTCAAAACAGTCATTGACAAACACCTCCAAATTCACAATCAAATCTGTAAGGGGTCGGCACGTCTGACACACCCTCTCCCACAACTTTTCAAGTGGAGTTTTGTGATCTTTCTCACCATCTCTTGAGTAAGGTACTAGTGGTGTATCCCAAGGCAGTGGGAAATGGAGCTCATTGCTGTCACAGGATGAGGAGGCTGGGGGCTGGGAGATGGCAAACTTTGTACTTCCTGAAACCTGCAGGATAATCATGCAACAGAAATATGACCCACTTTAACAAATGTCATTTCTTGAAACTGTGACCGCACCAGTTAGAACAGGGCAAGTGGAGTGAGAGCTTTGGGGAAAAAAATAGGGAAATCTGAGACAAATCTTTCGATGTTCGTTTTTTTAAATTGAGAAATTGAGAGTTATGTGTATGTAGAGCCACATTTAACACATGGGGAGGCTCTCAAAATGAGTAGGGAATCAGGAACTTGCGGTGGTGTAGCAAACCAGTGCCTGGAATGAACTGACATCTGGGTTTCAACCCCCAATCCTCCTGATAACCTTCATTCCCTCAGATGCAAATATGCCCAATTATTTATCAGTATTCCTGCTCCACCGCGTATATATAGTATCCGATGTCTTACATACACAAAAGTCAATCACCTCTGAAAAGTGCAGGGGGCATGATATATTGAGCAAAAAAAATATATATAGTAAAATGCAAGTTCAATGCCCTTAATGGTGTGGGGTCCAGGGCCCTAGACAGTTTTGCATTCTCGGTGCTCTGTGGTGCAATCTGAGGCAATTTTTTTTACCACTGAACAAAAGCTTCTGTCAGGTTTACTGCGTACTTCATTTAGTTATCACTTAGGAACTGCAGAATTAAATACAAGCCTACAAGTTTTATTAAGGAACAAAAAATGTATGAAGAAAAACGATATGGGGGGGGGGGGTTGGCATTCCCCCTCCTGATCGATGCCCATGTACATACGGAAAATATTCACTAGAATTACCTACTTGATTAAACTCAAGTTATTTCAAATACAGCACCCAACATCTGGTGGAAAAAAGTGAATGCTATGATGAAGCTGCTATCTTGCTTTATAAGGAAGGCTTGAAGAGCAAGGGCAATATGCTGTAAGCAGTCTTGAACCTTGGGTTCCCATCCCAGGAAAATGACTGTCCCTCCTAATTTTTAATCTATGGCCAATGAATATGCATACCAAGCCAAACTAATGGCCAACCTTGGACACAGTTGCTACAATCAATATCCATTTTGTACAGCAAATTCAAGAGCCTGACAGCAATATAGCTGGAAGTCCTGATTAAGATGGGCAAGTAGGAACACAATTAACTGCTGCAACAGAGAAACAAGCACAAGACATCCACAAGTGTCACTACTCTCATTAACTTCCCACTCACTATCTTTTGCTTCCATATCATGTTTGTTCACACCGGCGACCCTTCATCATTTTTGTCAATACGGTCACCGTGCTATCAACGATCCACTTGACTCTGATTCAATCTGATTCAAACTACTGTTGACTTCACAATGGGCTATTGTCTGCTTCTTCTTCCATCCAGTTTTCTTTTAGAGGATCGAGGACTGCCTTATTTAGTGGGGTCACCGACACAATAAGGGCCTACTTGAGGCAGGTTTAATTTAAGGGGGGGGGAAATTGCTCTTAATGCAGCAGTTTTTCCAATTGTGCCCCGATTGACACAATGGGCTGATGGCCTCATTACATGATTGCTGATTAATTTGATCAACTGTGACAGTGGGGTGTGTGTGTGGGGAGGGACGAGCGCATGACCACCAAAGCAGCCAAGATCAACAGCAGAGCGTGCAATGAAAAACACATACGTGTACAATGGAAGAGCATGAAACAAACTGACAACTATTTAGAAAAGTTTATTGAATAGGCCGACAATGATTACCGCATACATCAATTTGCTTGATGAGCATACATGTGGAGACACTGCCACAACAGTCTGTTTGCAACAGAATGGACAAAAAACATCAATGTGTGGGCTGTTACAAGCAAATCAGCACTGCTGTGCACATCTATTAACTTGATGAGTTGTCTCCTACCACGGGAACAACTGCCAGTTACAATGTATACCTATTTAATTGATTGTTTTTGCAGGCAGGTGGAAACTGCAAATGCTGGTCTGTTTGATGGGCCTTTACAAATGGAAAGTAGGTGCTTTATTAAATTTTGACGAGTCTTCATATTTACTTATTGAAGAAGATTGTAGAGGGCCGGGGATAAATTACCAGTGCTTTGAGAGAAGTTGACAAATAGGCCAAACTTTTGGCAATGCATTCTGAACAGATGGGCACTTTCAGTTTCCATGAATTAATTCACAGGTTCAAATATAAAAATGATTATGAACTGATGATACAATTGATTACAGAAAACTCACAATCCTTTACAGAGACATTGCTGAGGAGTACTTTTACTTGGTTTGATGGTTTTGAGGTTTTGTTTCTTTTTTTATTGTGCTTGGTTTAGCCAGGTTTTTGGTAGTGATTGGCTTGGCCAGGTTTGGTTAATTTGTGCTTGGTTTAACCTGGTTTTTGGTAGTGTTTGGCTTGGTCAGGCTTGGTATTTGGTTTGGTGTAAGGCATTTGCTTTAAGTTTGGTTTGGAATTCATCACTTGTACAAGGCACAAAGGGGGCTACCATGTTCTGTGAGGGAAGCATGGGGAGCCCTGCCTCCCCCCCAAAAAACGGAGAAATGAAAAGGAGAATAAGGGATAAAAATCACCAATTGCTTGAAAACACCTTAGAATTGACCCCCACTGGTTTGCTGCTGATGACTGCTTCCCTCCCCAACGCTGGGTAAAAAATGCTAGTGATGCTAATGGGGGCCAAAAGAAACAAAGTAAGGAGGATGAGAGTGGACAGATTATCTCAACAGTCCTGGCAACGGGACCTCAATATTCATCGTTTCATGGTGAAGTACCTCCACCGCACAGACAAATTTGCTTCAAAGAAAAATTGAGCCAAACCATCAGTCGGTCAATACACATGGGTAAATCTGGTTTCTCTGAGATATGGCCAGCATTTGCTACATTAACCACTTCCTGCCGGGGTCTCCAGGATCGGAGACATACGGTTTATATGGGTGGCCGGGGTCTCCGAAAGGAAACAGGGCCCTGTAACAAAAGACCGTACGCTGAACAAAAGACCAGGCTGCTGGGCATTACCGACATTTTTCACTCTCAAAAGTGGTGATAATCCAGCCTTGTTTTGGAACCATATACCAGGGTTTTGGGCATTGAGAGCGAGCGAATTACCATCGGGGACAAAAGCACTCCACCACCGCAACGATGAGCCACACAGCACCGCTGCATGCTAATCTGGCCCCTTTTGAAAAGAGGTCAGCAGTGCACTAAGCCAGGTTCATGAACAAAAGACAGTTATACAACACCGCACAATCCGGTCTCTGTTTACAAGGCTGCTGGCCTGGCTGAAATACTCGGGCGTCAATGAAGGTCACCTGTCAACTTACAGTAGTGCCAAAAGATTACTTGGTGCGGCAATAAACGACTGTTAAATGAAATGATGAATTTTTGAAGGATTTTGAAAACGGAAAAAATGATATTCATGCCGGCCCAGCATCAACAACATTGAAAAATACCCCGGCGTGAAGTGGTTAAAGACACAGGCCTTGACCTCAAATATTCACCCAGATTCCAAATTCTTGCCAGGTTTCACGGTGTGGCATTGAGTTGAACAAACCAGCAAGAAAATGCTGTCATAGTTTTCAAATACATCCTAAAAAAATATCAGGGGGCTTTGTATTCATTTCTCTGTGATTTCTCAAATTAGGCAATAAAAATTATGGCAACATCATCAGTCACAGCGCGGTTACCATGGTCAGGTTACACAATATTTCATTGATAGTGGCAGCATGATATGGTATACTTCTAGATGCTACCATTGAAGAATCAAATAGCTAATCAACCATCCCTGCCCCCCACAAGAACTGGGGTGGAGAGTGCCAAGTAAGGGTGAAGTGACTTGCCAAAGGTCCTGACATAGGCCCCTACCTGGATTCAAAGCCGTGACCCCTGACTCTGTGCACTAACGAAAACATTCGTATAATGCTGTGATCCTTCACCTTGCTATTTCAATTTATCTTCCCTGCGCAGTTTTTACGCACACGCGCAGCAAAGCTCTATTACATGAGTGTAGCGATTGCCAGTTCTGAAATCTGCTGGCTGTTGAGCGAGCAGGTTGCTCAACAAAATGGGCTGCTGAATAGCTACCATGTTGCAGATTGGAACCCAGCTTAGGATTTTTTTTTTAAATTTCTGCAGTTCCTATCAAAAAATGAATGGTTTGCTTTTAAACATTCTGCTGCTGATCCTCTTGGCTGATTTTGGGAGTTTTTATATTTGAAGGGAAGACAACGCACCCACAACTTGTCTTGCTTTGACTACACTTCAACAAAGGCTTTTATGAGCAGTCTGCTACTGGGTAAATGCTTAGAGACTTACAAAGTCTGCTGGGAGGAAGGCAACGCCAATCTCATAGGATCGTATCATCAGCTGTTGTCCGTTCTTCTCAAGAGCACCCCAGGCAGCCTTGGACATGTTGGCACTGCCAAGACAGAAATGAAGGCAGCATCGATTCCACCGAGTCCATTTTATATTCACGACAAATGGGACAAGGCTTGAAATGATAGATCTGTCTCATTTAAAGAGACCATCCGTCATTTGCCTGCAGTCCTTGTAATGTACCTTTGTGACCCCTTTAAACTTAGTTTCAAATTTAATCTTTTTCCATTTTTAAGGGTATATGAATACCTTTATATTTATGCTTTTGCAAATTTGCCATATTTATGAGCTAAAAGAAGATGTAATTTCAGGAAGAAGTCTCATTGTTGAACCTATTTGTGCAAAAAAAATTTCAAGCTTCCCTTCTACGGGGATTCACTTGTTCAGAAAATGAGAGTAAACCAGTGGCAAAGGTTTCTTACAAGGAAACAAGAAATAAAATGCCCCTACTCAAGACAAAGTGATTTTGCGATGATTTGTGTGAAAGATAAAGTTTTTTGGCAATTATTGATTTGGACTTTATAACAAAACCCTGAATTTCAATAGGATAAGGGATAAAAGTGAAAAAGTCTGATGAGTTGACCTATTTTAATACTAATTTGAATCTAAATCGATATAAGTTTTCAACATTTTTTCTTTCAAGGAGTTACATCAATCGTGTAAGTGCTAATTTAATAAGAAGTTTCGAATTCCTTAAAAATGTCAGTTTGAAACCCCGATTTACAAAGAATTGCCCTGTTTTGGGTGACTTAATCTGAAACCCTAACTGGCATAAATCATAACGCAACAGAAATGTCCCAATTTAGGCCTACATGTAGCATCTCAAATGTCTGGACAAGGGGGTAGGGTCATCTTTTGTGTCTGGTCAAACAAAAGCACAACTATATTGATTGTTGGGATATACAACCAGCAAAGATGGCACCCTCACTCTAGACAAAAGATTCAGCCTTGGCATTTCATCAGAGAATCATCAGCTATCGGACTTTTAATACAGAACTTCACTTTTGGTCAGGAGCGTGCCTACAATATAATTACAGCGGGCATATTGTTGTTACCTTGTCACCAGGAACCATGCAATGTGCTCACTGTCGGGTGACATCCGGCAGTAGGTCTTGATGTGTGGACTGGCCCTGGAGCGCCCTCTTGTGCTGGCAGTCCACTGACTATTACAGGGGAAACAACTGCTGTTCTTGATACAGGGGTTATTTAATGGAAGGTCTGATGTGATAGCATCAAAATGCCACGTGACCACACAGGAAATTTTCCCAAAAATCCAACCTGAACTGCAGTAGTCAATCATTTTGGCTAGCAACCATACATGTATATCAGAGGTTGTGAAGTAGACAATGAGGCTCATTTTCATGTAAACTAACCACAAATTCTATATCAAATGGAATAATGGTCATCACTTGTGCTGTGCAGTTTTCTTTATCGTACTGATTCAGCGTGGGCGCTGGTTATGCATTTTGCTCACAGTTTTTGCCATTTATCAAGGCTTTGGAGGCTTGCCGACTGCCCATGCTATTGGCAGCACAGCAGTCTTTACCTGCAACAATGGTGGATATATTTCCCATCACGAGTCAGTAAGGGCACACTATCAAACACAGCACAGGCATTGCTTTAATTTGCTTGTTTGAGCACAGAGTTACAAAGTGTGGAATTAAAGCATTCCTAGCCTTTGTACTAGAAGCACTCTATGATTAGCAGGGCTCCATATAGTGTACACCTACTAGCAGGTATAATGTAACCTCTTCAAGTCATTCAATGGAACATAAAAATCATGGAAGTTGGCGTTGAATTGGACAATTGAGCGTAACTGACTGTAGGAAGGAACTGAAGTACAGCTGTTTCTTCGCCGTCTTGATGCTGTATGGTATCGACCCTCCAGCTGGGTAACCTTCCAAACTGGTCCGGACGTTATCCTTAGTTGGGAAGATCTAGAGAAATAAACAGTCAATGTCGGTATCAAACACTAAACTCCAAGGGAAGTTTTTTACTAAGGACACTTCATAGACGTTCTGTGAACTAAAATGCAGTGCACAATGTCACGTTTCATGGTCAAACCAATAAAAGTAAACTGTCCACAGAGAAAACTGGGCAAGCATCATGCTTCAGCTGGGAGAAGTATAAACCTGTGCAAGGAGGAGTTGAGCTGCTAGCCAATGGCTACCGAATATCGTCCTTGGCTCCCAATAATTTGTGCACATAACCTACCGAACTCTATGTAGTTGCCGTTTGTAATTCCCAAACGTCAACATGATAAAACTGTCGGTGTTTTGTATGTTGGAAAGTGACAAGTGGCCATTATTTCCCCAAGGATTAGAAGGGAAAGCCACTAGTAATCAACGGTATTGAATGGACACTGGTTTTGTGACTCCGCATGATCAGGTGCGCCGCTGATACACAAATCAACCGAGATTCGCCACGGGATGCATCAGAGATTAATCCTGAGCGGTAGCTTCACAACTTTTAGAATAAATTTGATATCAATTTTGCAACTCAATATTAAATAAAAAACAAAATAATTAACAGATAAATTTCTAGAAACCTTAAACGTCAATGCAACGGCAAAAAATCACGAAAACAGCGAACCATAGCATCACAAGAGGGTGCACATCAGTTAGACAAGAGAAGGCGCTATTCAACATGGCAATGAAATGTTCAGCAGTTAATTTTGCTATACCTAACAACCGCTATACTGAACATTTAGCTTGGACCCCATCATGTTCGTTATAGTGGCGTTCCACTGTACATGTTCTTTCTGATTCTATCCACAACTTTTGAACATAGTCTTAGATCTGACCATCTCACCAGTTTCAAGGTCTTGCTTCCAGACTCCCCTTGCATCTTCCTGCCCGAGCCCTGACACCGCGACAAGCTCTGTAGCCATTCCGCACACAGCCATTTGTCTTTGTCCGGGCCCAGGGAGCCAACACTAGAGAACTGACCAATCACGGGCCAGCCTCTCACATCGGCCTCATTTGGTCCACAATCCTTCAGCACCTCAATGGTAGAAATGTGGAAGAGGAGCATGGCTCTATTAAATCCCAGGCTACGGCTAGGTCTATTGTCTAGGCATCTCCACACATTTCCAACGGAGCGAAGACCTAGCTCTAAACAATAGATTCAGATGCAGCCTCAATTTCTTGCACAGAAGATTTTGAAGTCATCACAGGTGTAGTGGCGCAGCTAGGATTTTACTAGTGTGGGGGGGCACAGAGGGGGCACCAGCATCTTATGGGGAGGGGCACCAGCTTTCAGTGAGGTGGTTTTTTGGGGCAAGTTTTTGTCAGCCTCCCTCAATATCCATTCATCTGTATTTTTCAGTGGGGGGGGGGGCACCTGGGGGGCACCAGGAATTTGTGGGGGGTGGGGCATGTGCCCCAAGGCCCCCTCCCCCAGCTAGGCCACTGCACGGGCGCAGACGTTTATACATTGTGGGTGTGTACGAATAGAATATTAAAATAAAATTGGAAGAGAATTCAGAATACACGTGAGTCAGTCAAATCAATGGGCATTTAAAATGAAATGAAGGAGGAAAGAACACCTAAAATTCCCAAGTAAAACTCAGAAATCTAACATCATCACAAATGTATGGGATCTGATCAAATGAATTACACGTGAACTTACAGCTACCGTCAATCAACCGCCATTGCAGTAGGTGAGTATGATAGCGACCATATGTTGTACACTGTAGATTAATTTGTTAGTGAGGCTTATCTTCTCGTGAAATAACTGCGAGTTCTTTATTAAATAGCGCAATGGCCACCACTTGTACTTGTGCCATGTATGGTAGGTACTGTCATTTTGATCCGGCACTGGGTATTGGGTCCACATGCTTGTCATACTTTTCACCATTTTTCAAAGTTTTGAAGGCTTGCTAACTACCTACTGTAAATACTTTGCACGACGCCGCAGTCTTTGCCTATGACAGCACGAGATGAACGTCACCTCATGTGGGTCAGTGAGTGTGCCCTTTCTCACTTTCTTTCTACTCACCTGTCGCAACTTCATATGTCCCCACTTGTGCATGGCTCCTCCAGCGTGCCTACCAGGTACAGATCCAATAATGTGCACCCTGCCAGATGACAAAATCACCCTATTTTTCAAACGGCAATAAGACTCCTTACACTTTGAGACGCCTTTAGAGCCTATATTTCATTTCAAGTCCATACTTTTCTCACACACGTCCCAGAAGTGCTCTTGAAACCCTTAACTCCCGAGGCTTTCCACAAACCGCAAACATCCTCTCTGCCAACAAATAACAAAAATTTTGTGATTTTCTCGCCGATCAAGTTCCAGGCACAGTGACAAGGGGTTGCGCTCTACCCTCCCAACAGCAGCGTTTCAAGCGTGTGCGGCTTCGGGTTCATTCAACATGATGTTGGGGGTGAGAAAAATCTCAAAAGCCTTACTTATGGCCTCGATATCCTTGCTTTTAGTTCGTGGTGTTGTTTTTTAAGGGATTTGGTGCTAATATTTGATAAATAAATATACCAATCACTTTCCTACTCATCTAAGAAACGTTATTTGTTTTAAAAAAATGTCACGGGGGGAAGTTACCATCCCCCCGCCCCCGCTGGATACGCCACTGCGTCCTCAGTTTTCTAGAAGTGCTCACTTTTATTCCGTGAATGAGATGGAGTCTGAATTTTGTACCTAAAATTAGGTTATTAGGTTATATCTCTTATCCAGTTTAGATTGTGGGCACATGCTAGAACAGACAAAGTCATACATGCACATATAGCTCTGAAACCAGTGTTGAGACATAGGCTAACCCCTCAACAGTTCCTGCATACGACCGACACCGATGGCAAAATTACACTAGCACTGATGTGAACGACAGGCCGGGACACCTACTTAGCCTGTGACATGTCGTGCCCCCGGACGTGCCCAATCCAGTCTTGCAGAGACGGTGACCTGTAGGCTGTCAGGTACTCTGCCAGGTCTCGTTGGAAGGATGTTGGGGAGTCTGCCCCAGTGGTGGAGGGGTCCACCTTGGGGAAGATAGGACTGATCCACACGCTGCAAGGGACAGGTGGCAAATGAGAGGGGGGTTAAAAAATGAGGGGAAGTTTTGACAAAAGGAGTGTGTTAGCTTGATTTAACAGAGAAACTCTCACAACACGACCACTTTTGTGTAGTCATGTTAGATTAGATGGAGCCTACACTGTGACTCATTTAATAGGGTGAATAAGGCAACTATTTTTGAACAAAATACTGAGCTCATTCGTTTTTAGAATTCTCTTCTTTCTCTAGGATCTCCCTTTTCATTATTTAACACCGTGAAATTTGAACTTCTATGCAAGAGGGAAAAAATGCTATGTGATGGAGGTTTACGGTTACACTATGTGAGTTTGATTCTGAAGAGGGCTAGTGAACACAACGTATTGGATAACATGCTACGGTGTTGAGCACATCTTTTGTGCTGTTTGGCAGCATTGTCAAATTGGGCCCAGGAATGAAAGGATTCGAACTCACAGAGGGCAAAGGGCACAAGGCCACCTGATCTCACCCCTGTGTCTTCTGATGCCAGTCCCTGTCGATCAAGTTGGCCGTGTGGATGACCACACGCATGCCGCTGGTGTACAGTAACAACATCATTTTACTGGGAGAAAAAAAAAAGAATCACCAAAAAGCTGCAAAGAAAATGGTCTGCAACATTGCAAGAATTTGGAAAGCTTGAGGTACCCTTTCGTACAGTATTAGAAAAAGTTTAAGACTTGTATAAATGATATTTCTTGATTGATTTGATTGCAAAAATGGTTGCAAAACTTTAGGGCTGTTGGGATTAAAAGTAAAGACTTGATATTTAACCACCAAGGCACCAAGGTTATCACAACCAGCTACTTGTCCTAAGAACGAAGGCCAGAACACAAACGTGGTGTCCCAGGGAAGCGTATTAAAAGGAAGCTCTCTGTGAAGTCCCGCATGTAGCACTTGGGTTCAGAGCTGTCGCCTGAACACTGCCTTGTTGAAACACTTGGGGGCAGTATTATTTTCTGGCTACATCTTTTAGCAGCACAATATCATCCGGTTTTTAATATACTGATAAACGTCACAAATACTGATTCCTCAGGGTTACTTATATGCTATTTGCATGAAATTACTAAGCTCGTATCTTGCAACACAGGAGCAGTATTTATTACCACGCAGACCATGTGCTGTGGTCAACCTCAAGATATGGTGTATTTTAACAGGTTTCCTCAATATTGTATGTGTGGAAAACCAACGGGAAATGAGGCACGTACAATGTACATGTGAATCCATCGCTGGAGACTTGGTGGACATGTAACAGTTTTCCCCATAAACCAATCCAGGTCTGCCAATATAGATCGCCAATATAGATCGCCAATATAGATCGCCAATATAGATCGCCAATATAGATCACCAGACCATGTTTACGCATCCCAAGGTATCAGCAAGTTATGGTTCACTATGTGGAGAATAAGTGAAGATGGAAGTTGATTTTAACTTGACTTGAGGAATGAAATTAACTGCCTCTGCGACCCAAGGTTCGAATCCCAGGCCCACAAAGGGATGGGATTTCCATCCCTACCAAACTCTGTTGGTTTACCCAAGAATATTTGTCTACGATTTTCCATCCACCTCTACAATTGAACATTTCTTCTCTGTTGTCTCCCCAAATTTGTATCCCGGTTAAATGAAAACAAATAGATGAAAAAACAAACAAACAGAAACAGGGTCAAACAGGTGAGCAGCTTGATTTGTGACCGTTTGTCCACTAGGTATGTACCGTACCTGTGGTGGGTGCCATACATGATGTCCAGTTTTGCCTGGCAGAGTTTGATGTTGGAGTAGGGGTGGGCAGCCTCATGGAGGGCTGCTTTGGCCTGCCTCTGTTCCCCGTGTACAATCAGCAGGGTCTTGGACCTGTTGGGCAAGCAAACCACCCGATGACGAGGCAACGGTCTCTGGATGCAACTAGGACCTGTCCGCTTTGTCAGTGTTGAGTTTTATACGGGTGAACAAGGAAACACGTGAATATCATCAGACACTGACCGGTCCAGTTTATAGACAGATCAAGTGAGATGCCACAACTGTAGCCGCACTGCATACACACACACACCCCCCCCCCAGTGTTGTTAAGCTTGACATGCCTGTGCATTTGGCAGATCAAGACACCCTACTGATCGGAAAGGCATGTAACCTGCACGTATCCGTAAACATACCACTTCTTCATGTGTAGCTCAACCTTGACCTGTAATTTTGGTCGTTGGATTTCATTATAGACTCAAGTACATGTTCACAGACTTGAGGTGCAGTTTGGCAAACCACAGTGCCCGAGGGGGCAAGAGATATTTGATGCCGCGCAAACCACCTTCGGGCAAATGTAGAACCACCGCAGGCCTCAAATTCTGGTCATCAGCCTCGACTGAACATAAATTTTCTCAATACTAAAAGAAATACACAAGGTTAACTGAATAACAGTCAGGGTTGAGGACAGATTTGTCATTTTAACTTTTACCATCAACCTGCAGTTTTCTATTCATACTGTGCATGTTTTTTGCCACACTTCTTCCATTTATTAAACCGAAAGAGCTGACAGCTAAAACTTTGGCCCTAAAGTGCTATTGCCCCATTTCCATCCCCCTGCACTTTGCATATCTCACAATTACATTCTTTTAGTTTTATGCTGCGCCTTTGTGACAACTCAAAGGCCAAAGCTTAAAATACACATTGGACCGATGAACCAAGGACGGTGATTCCAACAACGGTCTTGCAACGTCGATGCCAGTACGAGAACAGTACTCCAGTAATTGTTTGACATCATTTTTCTCACAAATCATTCCAAAATGTTTACCCAAAAAATGAAATTGTGTAAGCTTAACTTTCTTTGAGATAAAGTTGTACATTCACATATACAAAAGGTGTACGTTCACTCATACAAAAGGTGTACGTTCACCCATACAAAAGGTGTATGTTCATCCATACAAAAGGTGTACGTTCAACCATACAAAAGGTGTATGTTCATCCATACAAAAGGTGTACGTTTACCCATACAAAAGGTGTACGCTCACCCATACAAAGGTGTATGTTCATCCATACAAAAGGTGTATGTTCATCCATACAAAAGGTGTACGTTTACCCATACAAAAGGTGAATGTTCACCCATACAAAAGGTGTATGTTCATCCATACAAAAGGTGTATGTTCATCCATACAAAAGGTGTACATTCACCCATACAAAAGGTGTACGTTCACCCATACAAAAGGTGTACGTTCACCCATACAAAAGGTGTATGTTCATCCATACAAAAGGTGTATGTTCATCCATACAAAAGGTGTACGCTTACCCATACAAAAGGTGTACGTTCACCCATACAAAGGTGTATGTTCATCCATACAAAAGGTGTACGTTCACCCATACAAAGGTGTATGTTCATCCATACAAAAGGTGTATGTTCATCCATACAAAAGGTGTACGTTCAACCATACAAAAGGTGTATGTTCACCCATACAAAAGGTGTACGTTCACCCATACAAAAGGTGTACGTTCACCCATACAAAGGTGTATGTTCATCCATACAAAAGGTGTACATTCACCCATAGATATTTTGAAAGAGATCAGTTTCAAAGTATTCAGAATGATACAGAGGGTCACAGAATTCAAAATGAATTAATATTAGAGGGGAAATTGGAGTAAATGTACTATTTTGTTACATAGAATTTATTTAAGCCTTTTTGAAAACACCTGTTTTTGTCTGAGGTGAAAACATTTTTGCAAAATCTGTTTGACCAACTTAAACATATCAGTACCCCAGGGGAAACCCTAGGACATGTTTGTAATCACTTGGTTCAGAATTATTTTCATTAAATACTATGTCGGTCTTGTAACACGCAGGTGGGTCATTCTACAAATTAGGGGTCCAAGTTTGTTGTGTCTCTGTCACATCTGACATGTGATTTTGTAAGTTCTGAACACATTTTCTAATTTCCAAGAGTGATCAATTAATGCAAATTACCCAACAAACAAATAGTAACAGTTTGAAATCAATTTCAGTGATATTTCCATGTCAAATTACTCAGGTCAGCTGTAACAGGGACACCAAAAGTCACACTTTTGGACCCTGAATTTACAGAATGACCGAGGTACTAATCCTGTGGTCCAGCTGATATTTCACAAAATTTGACCCCTGCAGGGCTATCCGAAACTCCATCCAACTTTCCACGCATGAAATACAATCGTTGCAATGCAGTGTGTACCTTGCGTTCACATCAAAATGAAGAGATTCAAAAGAAAAACCGTGGAGACTTTCTCAACCTTACCGGAACTGCGTGGGATACTGCTGGACAAGCCAGGGAATGTCAAACATGTAGTTGAACTGGGCTGAGGCTATCAGATCACCCATGCATGGCGACAAGATATCTGAGAGAAAAGAGAAAACATGACATTGATGCAATGCCAGCCGTGGCAGTGCCAAAAATAGGGATGACATCATCCACAATACCCTGGCAACAACCAATCCAAACAGATACATAACTGGCATCACGCATGTCAGCCAGTGAGTTATATTATTAATTTTATTGTGAGATAATTTGCTATTTATCTTTATGTCTTTGAAAAATGGGTGTTTCATACTCTTATTTGCTTAACACTGGTGTCAAAACGATAAAACCATTATAGGGAAATCTCCTGAAGGCTCAACATGAAAAACAAAGCACTGCGATAATACCCCTTGGGATTCCACTCACGCTGGCTCAATTAAGGTTACAATAGCATGCTTTACATACCTGAGATGTGCACGGCTAATGAGCTGTTGTATTTTTCCGGTATCCCTGAGACTTTGGTGAGGAGGAAGCAGAGAGGGCTAGCTTCCCTCGTGATCTCCAGGCAGGTCTTCTTTGAAGCAGACGTAGCAGGTGAAGTGGAGGAAGAGGCGGAGCCATCATCCCTCCTCAACCTCTTGCTGGGAGGCAGGCCCTCTTCATCCTCATCTAACAGAGCAACAGCAATACCAATTATCTCGTTTGTGTCCATGAGCAAGCTCACTTACCACAATCTACACAGTATACTATTCTATGCTCAGTATGCTAACCCCCTTATAGTACAAATACTGATAGCCACCGGAGATAATCTGCTGATATGGTTGTTCCATGTTCATAAAATAACCAAAAATAACTACAAGTCAATAAACTGTCGGGTGCCTGGAAGAAGGACGTAAGCGCTTACGACCTTTTGCCGGGAACCAAAATCGCTGCAAAAAAATGTTCCCGGCAAAGGGCATTTGTATGCAACTGTTTTATTTTAATGAAATATAAAGATTTCTTTGCAAATGGTAACAAAAAAATTTCCCAAGTCCTTTGATAAGTTGTTCAAAGATTGCTTTTGCACAGCCCGTGTTGATTTTGTCGTAAATTTTATCTGTTTTTACTAAATAAAGAGAGCGTATTTCTTACGCCCTTTTATACCGGGAACATTTTTTCTACTGTGGTCATGCTTCCGGGCAAAAGGGCATATGGGCACACGATGAAACAGCCTTTTTTCAACACTCAACCCATTTATGATTTGAATCATCAAATCTCATTACACAATCCATTCACTTGGGTAGGAAGCTTGAGAGGGATGATTAATCTGTAGATTCTGAACAGTTTTTGAGATGTCTCGTTAATGATACGGGAAACTGAGATCTTGAAATCGAAAATTTATTTTGCAACCTCCACTTGCACGAAGGAAAATTTACACAATTTGAGAAGGTGGAGCCGCTAGGTGAAGCTGCTATTCAGTGAGAAAACTTTATTTTCGACCAGAAGCGGGTTACCAGCCAAAACGTGGGTAATGTGCATTGGTTTCTGACTGGTTCCAAGCTGATTTTGGCTAAGCACATATACACGGTAATTGTTAATGGGTGATTTCTGTTGAACATATGATCTTAGAAAATTGGACGGTGGAGTTAGACAGTCTCTGGGAGAAGCTTGTGAAAGAAAGACCAAGGACTGGCAATGGAGGCTTCAAGGGGAAAAAGAAGTTGGCTTGTGCTGTGGACAACGCAGCACAAGAAGGTTAAATCAAAGGCATGTCAACAGTGTCCACAGAATTCGTGACAGCAAACTGTTCAGGTGGAGATGGAAACGTTAAGATTTTATTAAGCCGTGGCCGGATCATCTGGCTACGGCTTGAAGTTACACACAGATCAATGGGAACCGGCTGCAGCCACCTACCATAGACTCCTGCATAATTTCAAGCCGCTGTCAAGTCAGTTAGACGCAGCCTTATATTACGCACCTGAATGTCGAAATTCCATCCTGTGGCTGGGATTTTTCCGGTAGCATTTTCCACCATAGTTGCACCTGGGTTTCAGGCTGTTGGATGGGTTCCCACTCGGGTCAGGTGGTGCCTCCTTGGTCTTCAGGACGGAAGTTGTTACTCGGGAGTCAGCAGCCCTGGTGGCGGCGGTGCTTGAGGAAGCTGATGATGAAGAAGCTGTGGATGTTAATGAGATAATTATGAGATGAATAACAAGACATGACAGTCAACACCCCCTTCCCCCTAAAAATATATTTTCTTATGTCAAAATGCTGCCGAACTTTGGCAAGAATTTGGTGACTTTACCACTGAGAGGCAAACCACAAATATTAAACATGTATGATGCAATCCGCTTTCAGTAAAATTCTTACATTAAGTTTTTAAAATGAAAAGCAGCCTACTCTGGGCTCTATTCAAAAACCGGTTTACCCATGGATCCACGGTTTACCTCACTTTCACGTTCAAAGTTCTGAACTGACAATGACTAGATTTTGAAAAAGATTCTAACAAACACCCAATCAAGAGCCATTTTTTTCTATGCAAGTGGAATCTCCCTCCTTCACCCACTTCATTCTCTGGTCAATCCTGCGGGAAACCTCACACTGGTTGAACTGCAGGCATCTTCAAATAGTGAATTATTCAAGTTGACTCAGCCCTAATTTATGTTGGAATGTATGGTTTTCATGAGCGCACGGGGCACGTGCCACCAGCCTAGTTGAAAAACTTCCCACCAGGATGTCTCTACTTAGCCGGTGAGAGTGCACTCAGGGCGGATAGTTTGAACCCCATCTGACTACCATCAGCCAAGAATAGGACTGTGAGGTACGTCACAAAGAGAGAAGTCTGAGTGACAGAACTTGGGATGAGTGCTCACCATTGCTTTTCTTCCTTCCCAGCAGTGACTGAGATGTTTCGTCTGGACTCTCAGAGTCAGAATCAGAAATATCGTGGCCTGTCACGGACCGCTTCAGGGCCACGGCCTCGGAAGCCCTCTGATTGGTCGGAAATTCTGTAGGGCCGGGTTGGCCCTCAACGACCCCCTCCTCTTCGATGTATGTTGCATCTGAATCAGTGTCTGACATGTGGTCAGAGCGGTTGTCCACTGCCGAATGTTTCCCTTGATGTTGGTGGTCTTGCATAGAATGGGCTAGCTCTGCATCAAGCTACAAAAATAAAAGCAGAGCTTATAGCATCCATAGCTATAGTAGTAGCAGAGGCTTACTGATTGTGCAGATCGACCAATTACATTGAATTCTAACCAAATTGAAATGTTTATATGCAATACATGTTTTTCAACTTATTTCCAATGAAAACGGGCGGTATTTTCTTTTAATCTCATTTTAGTCTTTTTCTTGTGTTTTTAAAATCCTTTTTCGGCTTGTTTTCCTCCCAAAATCAAAGATTGGAACAGTTTCTTATCCAGTGTTATTGAGGTGTCTCACAAATCCTTTAGAGCAGAACTCATCAAATTGTTCACTTGTTCAACAGCAAGTTTCCTGTAAGTTTAATCGGTGTGATGTGTCCTAATGCCTAGCCAACTACATGATTCAGATTAACATAATTGAAGTAAAAACATTCCAGTTTAATAAGCTATAAACTCTTAATTTTTATATTGTCTTATAATACATTTTACAACTGAGGCATGTTCAGTGGTGTTACACTAAACTTAATGGGACTGGCAATGAGTGGCATTATTCGGTCACTCATCCCCCTAGCCTGTGAATAACCTCAGGTTCTAGCCCCAGAACTGTGGGGTCCGATGTCAGCCCCGCTCCAACCTCCATGTAGTGAGTGACAAGAAGATACGAATGGAAGAGTCACTCACACTCCCTCGGGTGCACAGATGTGCACTAGTTAGTACTTTAATGGCTTCATTGCCAGTCCACGTCATGTTAATGCAATAAGCCACTTGCGAGTTAAATTTGAACAAAATCTGGTACACTGTGTTATCTGACAGCACAGAAACGTAACAATTTGAATTCCCCAGACTAAAAACATCGTTGCTGTACCTTGTGATTCGGGGCAAGCTTTTGCATAACAACCACCATCTGTGGAATGGACTGGTTCCTTTGTGCCGTTCTTATCATTAAGAACAGTGTATTGTTGCAAGGTGTCTCTTATGCAACTAAGCAAAAGCATGAAAAGCTTGCCTCGAATCACGAGGTATAGCAACAGCAGTTTTAGTAGTTTTGGAGAATTCAAGTTATGTCCACGTGAATTTAAAGAACTCAGTGTAACAGATTTTATTGGAATTTAACTCATAAATGGCTTATTGTCCTTATTGTGCTCAACGTGATATGCCGCAAGAACATAGACAGAAATAGGACCGAGGCACAAGTCATTGCACAAAGAGTTCCATATACGGACGGAGTAGTAATTATTCCCTACTTCCCTACAGCGACCTAGCCTTCAGAAAGCAAAAACATGTTTAGAAAAGTTCAACTTAGGAAGGAAAATACCAAGGCGTTTACTTAGAAAACACTAGGCCTAACCATGCTCACTTAAGTTAACGTTGTTGTTAATGTTAGGCAATGAGCATGGTTAGGCTAGAGATAGTTCAGACCAGTCTCAGTCATAGGGTTTGTAAACAGGGTGTCGAGCGGCGTCCGTATATGGAACTCTGTCCATCATTGCACTCCATACTTGCTGCTGCAAACGTTTTGCTATGATTTCATCTGCTTCGACTTGGTTCATTTTCTGAGACGGATGCTGATGACTGATCAACAAGTATGATAGTTGATACAGCTACAACAAGTCCATGCATGTGGTTTCGTGAGGGATCGTTGCTTTGAAGAAGCGCCACCAAGAGTCTTAGCTAAGAGAGCTAACACATGACAGGCATGTCATGCATGTGTCTTATATTACTTATGTAGCCCAGGGTCTTGGAAAGACTTTCCTCAGGATGTCTGAAAGTTTGCATTGTGATTGTGTGGAAAACATACATTATCTATGCAAAATCTGTTATTAAAACCATGGCAGTTCACCTGGATGTTGTGCAAGCAGTTGGTGAATTCGAGACCTTACTGGGTCGACTACATGTGCGAAATTTGCCGGAGTTCTTCGAGCTGGTGGAGGAGCGGATCGCCCGGGAACGCCAGGCCAGTGATCATGATGGAGTCAAGGGTGCCGAAGGGGGTGCGCAGGCTGGTAGGCTATGATCAGTAATCTTGTATGTCATGGGAAGCAGACTAATGTTTGATCTGTATACACAGTTCCCCCTACTTTTGTGCCCTCTTCTACATCATTCTACGATACGCATGATAGGGACGTGCATAAATGAGCGAGGGCGTGTTTATTTGGGAACTCATTTTCTTAAATAAAATAGGAAATTGTGAATGTAGTTACAATTTGTCTTTTTCCGCAGGCTTTAGCTCCTCTATTTAATTTCCAGTTTCACAATGTTTGAAATTTTAAGCGAAGCCAACCTGCAATTCATTGAAATAAGGCGTACATGTAGGAGTAAACATTTTATGGAAATGTGAATTTAAGCTTTTCAGTCAAAATCCACACTCATTTTTGTGCACCAAAAATCACAGTTTGCTCTCCATTACACATGTACAAAAAAAAATCAAAACATTTCAAAATATCCTTGCTTTAAATCAGTATTTCTCTTGTGTGCAGAATCCAAACTTATACATGTATGAAAATGTTCCTTATGACATCCTCTCTAAGATCACTTCAAAAAGAATACCGAAAAAAATAGTTGAAAAATTTATGAGCCTCCCTACACATGATACATGTAGGCCTAGGCCCACCTACATGTTGTCCGAGTAGGCCTGACTTTGACTCTACAAATCACCTTTTTAAACTTTTGGACATGGTCGGGTGATAGTAGAATACAAGTGCACGTTTTAAGCTTTCCCTTTCATTAGCCCTAACCCTCCTCAATCCTCCAACAGGTGAAGGATTGAGGAGGGTTAGGGTTAATTGATTTCACTCGTACATGTAGCTGTACATTGTCGTACCCTGAATGTAAATCCTCAGAATTCACCCCCCCAACAGTCCTGAAACTGTCTAGTACATCCACCTAAGGATTCAGTGAAAATCAAATATTCCAACAGTAGCCGTTACATGTAATTTTACTCACATATCTGAAGAAAAGAGAAATTCCTGTTTAAATCGGAAACACTCTTATCTTGTCAGCTGAGCTGGAAGTTGCCATCTTCTTCATGTAGCGATTCAAGCTGTATGCTAATATACAGTACCTCGAGATGACGTTACGATGCACCGGCTGAGTGGTCCATTCAAGCATGCAGTGTCTGCATACATGCCGACGACTGTTTCCTTAGCGACGCAACGTCCAGTGTACACCACGTATAATTGAATTCATCACAAGTCAATTACGAGTCACCACAAGCCATTCAGTCAGCTGTCAACTTGTCACAAGCTGTTCAAAAGGAATAGTAAAGGCATTCCATTTCCCTTGTCATCATCAGCTTGTTTCTTGCGTACTGTACAAGTACTTGTCACCTGACCTGTGATTTGACTCATATCCACTGATTAGATTATGACTCTGATGGGGCACAGCTACATGTACATGTATGTAGGCGTATAGCAAGTTGTGTGCAGGCAAAGGGCAGGTGACAGCTGACATTTCAGCTGATGAATCACTTGCATGAAAGATTTCCGTCAGTTGTGGTGCATAACCACTCAGTTATAGAACTGCAGTTGAGTTCACAAAGCATTGAGCAGTGATCGAAATTTCATGTACATGCATGTATGTGACATTTTATCGCACAAGTTACCGAACTAATGAGACACATCTTGTAAAAGTTTGTGGACTCCATAACTTTGCATGATAAAAGGTTTTAAGTTTTTTTGGTTTGGTTAATTACCCAATCGATAGAGAAGTAAAGAAGTATTTAGCACATGTTAAACAATCCTGACTAGAAAACAGCGTACTTACAAATCATCTAGACACTTGTAGTGTAGAGCCAGTTTGGTCTGACACAATTTTCCTACAAATTTATACTGTCCTTCAAATGCATGGAAATGATTTTGATATTCCTATTCCTATATTAGGTTGCGTATTGAAAAGTGTACTTTTTCAAACAATCTTCCCAGACAAAGGAGGGCACTGTTGCTGTGATGTCATACAGTGACAACATGGTTCAGTGCATAGGTTTTTCTATTCAAAATTGAGAAGTCTTGGGTTTCCTCACTGAAAATATCTCATCAGCATAAAACTAAACAAAAAAAGGAGCCAAACAACCTTTGAAATATCAGTAATGAAACAAAATTCCAAATTTGAGGTTAACCGAGACACAGAGGTGCATTTTGGAGGTTTGTATTAATTAAATAAAAAAACCTCCATTCCAGTTACCTTTTAACGCACTCCAAAGCTGCTTTCATGTAAGGCATGTCATAGTTTGAAATACATGTAAATCAAATCTTGCTGTTGTCTTCTTGGCATGCTCTCCAAACTTTTTCAGTGGAATAACGCCAGCAAGTCCCTTCAGGGTTTGAAATACCCACTGGACTGGTAGACTGAGGCCATGCAGTCAAATGTTTTTCTAACATATTTATCTATGAATCATTCAGAAATTACAGTAATAAATGAACCATGTGAGCTTAATTTTCCTTGAGAAAGAGGTACACATGTAATTTGTACAAGCATGTGGACATAGAGTATTACATATACATGTACACGTATGTATGTAACTTTCAAGACAGTACACAAACAACCGGTTCAGATGTTCCATCATTCAAGCAGATTTAAAAGGTGCTGTACGAGTATTCTGGGTAACCTATTCCACACAATGAGTCAGTTTGGTACTTTGAAAAAGGCAAGATCATTCTAGAACAGAGTTTCAGAATATAGCGCATTGTGGAGACCCAGGAGAATGGGTTGAATAGGTTTCCACAAGGAATTTCTAAGGGTGTATAGGTCTCCACAAGGATTTAACGAAACTGACGTTTGGAAATTGCTCAAAAAGTAGGAATTTTGATGCGTAAGATTTCATCGCAAATTGAAGTGTTTCATATAAGGGACATTCAATCAAAACTTCAGCTCAGGAGAGTGATTCATATTGAAATGGGAGCATTTTGCAAACATCGTTTCACACGCGACTGTGTTAGTACTGGAGAACAAAGCCATGTCTCCACAAGGATACAAATTTTGGAATGTACGCACATGTGTGAGTCAGTGTATGGCCGTGCTGTTGGAGGGACCTCCCACGTGCACATTGCTGTTCCTGTATGACCCCAGAAGTACTCCTGGAGGATGTGTTTTTATTCCTCCATGAAGTACATGTACTTCACATTGGGTTTGGGCTGTTGGAATACCAACCTGGCTCACTGCTCCAGCTCGAGTCACCGTGTACATGTAAATTTGAACTCACAACTTCTACCTGAAGACGTTAATTCACTGACTCTGCTCTTTGTGTTCAACTGCCACCAGAAGAAAGCAGCAACAGTGATGTGATGATGCACAGCATAGCCCACGATCTCCGGACTCACTCGCTCCTTCCCCCAGACGCTGTGGTCAAGTCGGAGAGGATATACCATCCAACTACCGGCGAGGTACGGTAAACCAAACCAACCAAAGAAAAGATGCCATAATGTTTCCAGTTCACTGCTCCAACCAACCAACATGTAATGACACAAATCTTGGGCCGTATCATTGGAAAAGGATTAAATGTAACGGTACTGCCCCCTGTGCATAAGTTTTTGTAAACATTAGCCCATTTGTGTATAATTTTTATTTTTTTTTTTCAAATGCATGTATACGTACGCATTCAGGAAATATCATTTTGGACCCGTTCTTTGCTCATGTTTTATCTACCTAGCAGTGTTTTTTCAACAGCTCTACAAAATTGAAGAGATGGCCAAAGTGTTATCTCCAATGGGAGATTGCCTTCTTTTCTTGTTCCAGTTTGCTGCGTTGGACCCCGTCACTGTGGTTTCGGTGGACAAGTTCTTGTACGAGGACGACGAGGCTATCGATGAGATGTGCGACGAGGGGATGCTGAGCCGCAACTACTGCCTGGACTGTGGCTCCCATCACACGGCACCACTCAGTGAGTTCCCTTAGTTAAGACTCAAAGACTCAGTGAGTCCCCTTTTTTGAGGCCAGTTTGTAATTGGCCTGAAGGTGACTGCATGTGCAAATCTGTGACTTCAGATCACTGATTTGTACTGCAAATTAGCCAAAGTTGTTCGAGACATATTGACTCTAGTGAATTTCACTGTTTCATAAACTCAAATCTACTTCCCTTTCGCATTCACCCAATTTATAAACCAATCCAAACACTCCTGGATCTCCCGTATTAAATTGGGAGCTTTTGGAGGGTTTTCCAAGATTTCAGGATCTCGATCCCAACACCTGTTCGCTCCATCCATCAGCCGAGACCTGGTGTTGGGGAACCAACTTCGGATCACTGATCGTGATCCGGATCCATGCGAAACAAACCTGTCCACTGTTGCCATACTCGAGTTAACAGTTCTCCCCAGACTTGTCAGCCTGCTGTGTCAGCAGAGTTGGAGGTTAATCAAGTGTCACATGTTTCAAGAATTTATTTTGTTTTTTGTTCCACTTAAAAAGATGCCAGTCCATAAATTTCCATAATTGAATACTGACTGGATTACAGAGTGACATACAGCTCTAAAAAAGAAAAACATAAATACGCAAGTTGCATGTAACAAAAATAACAAAAATATATGTAATGAATAAAAAAGTTTGGTTCCTTTTATTTCATTTCGCGAAACAGATTTTGTATCACACTCTGCTTCGCTGCTTCAGCTGAAATTTATGTTCCAGAAAGCGCTTCCTGATCTGGCTGGCAAGACAGTAGTCGACATCGGTTCACGGTTAGGTCCAGTCCTGTATGGAGTAAGTATATCCTTTTTCTTAACCTCAGCTATTAGTGCACGTAGGTTGGGTCTTGTTGCCTGCGGCACGTACACTGTTAGATGTGCCACTTTCCATCTGTGACTCTTAAACTACATGTATAGAGTACCGAAGTGAAAACGCCATGCAGACAGTTATATGCAAAGATGGGTAATTCGGCCATAAAGGTGTTATCACCATGGGCGCCATTCGAGTGTGAACGTTAATGTGTGTGCGTGTGCCTGTTGGGGCACCTGCGCCTGTGCATTAAACGGCACTGCACAGGCGTAGTCCAACCAGAATGGCGCTCATGTGATAACAACGTTTTACGCGTATTCATGGTGAAGTTCCCCATCTTGCGCCGCTATTCGGCGCTATACGATCTTTGGTTATGTGTGTAAAAGGCATTAGCACGAATACCAGCAAGTGAACCAACACGAGTGTGTATTCCGTTCGTTTGCACCACACTTCCTTGTTCACTATGACGTCACACTTCTGTACTGCCTACCCGGTCCGAGCAGGAAGGAGAGATGACATGCTTTTTATTTAGGAATTCACCGCAGGTGCCCACAGCTTTGTTCACATGTGGCGCAGACAGTGTTGAGCATGTGCGGCCAATTTAGCCCAATCCCCACGTTCGTGGCTGTCCAGTGACTAATCCTCCTGAGATTTGGCGTGCATGTAAAGACATAAACATGTGATGAGTGCATCCATTTTTGTTGTCATGGTGATTTACAGTTAATACTCTCCCATGTGTCCACCGTTGCAATGCAGTAAGTAGTAACTTTACATTTTTGGCCTGCCTGTCTTAAAATTGACATTGGGGCCCCCTACCATTTTGAATTTGCAGTAATAGCCATAGATGTACTGGTAATGAAGAATATGTCAGGGGTCACAATCACAGAATGCCGAAGATTCAGCAGTAAAGTTTGACAGACATTATAGCAGAACCAGTGCCAACTTACATGGTTAAAAGGATACATGTACAGTATGCATTATAGGGACTTCTATATTCTGAAGTACATATGTACATTTTCATGTACATATCTATCTTTATATTATTATTGTTATTTATTTGGCATCAAGAACAATAACGAACAATACTACTCACTAGTTAAGACAAGGACAAAATAGTGCCTGCAGTAAGTGCCAGGAGAAGAAAAACTCAACTGAATGACTGTAGCCCACAGGCCTTCTCTTCCAATACCACAGGCATCATGTAAAATCATATATTCATATACATGTACATGTATATATAATTATACACACGAAAACAAAACAGTAATTAAAATGCTAAAAATTACAGGTAGTTAGACAAAAATTTAAAAACACGAAAAAGTGTAGTAAAACAAATGTAACTTTGGTAAGAAAAACTGGACGAGATGAAAGGATGGCATTTGCAGACAAAATGAATAATGCTCACACGCAGTTATACAGAGACAATGTCTGAGTTGCAGTTGAACAGATGGGATTTCAGGGAATTGGTGTAATGGTGAAGGGACTGTTACACCACCCCAGCACTCAGTGAGTCAGGTAGTTTGTCCCACAAATACGCAAAAGCACTCAGTGGTGAAAAGTGAAGCCTTTGTGTTTGAACCCTGAGGTGGTTAAACTTGACCATTTCAACATGGCGTCCATAGATGCTTATGCTCTGCTGAACAATTTCACTGTCAAATACAATGTATATTATTGCTTAATCATATTTCAATTATATTGCTTAACTGTACTCATACTTAAGCAGATTTTTGTTTTTAAAGTACATGTACATGTACATGTGTGATATTCTTGGTAAACGTACATGTACACAAGCTCTTTGAAACAGACTTTCATTAGCCTGTTTGAGGTATGGCGAACATCTGGTTTAGGTAAAATCTTTTGTGTTTGCTCCAAATTTACCCACTTCAATTAGCACCCTCCAATTGTGTTCGCCATGCTTCAAAAAGGCTAATTACATGCACATGTAGATGTTGCATACCAGTGGCAAGAATTCAGGCCGAAGTTGTACATGTTCATAACTGTGATGTTCAAGAGCGCCCTCTTTTGGTGAATTGTTTTCCACACATGCATGGTCATTCCAGAGCACAACAATCCTCAAGGAGTCTCAACCCATGATTTCCTGTTGAAAGGGGAGGGGAGGAGGGCTTCCTACTTTGTAAGGTACTAACAGCAGGTCTGGAGGAAATCATTTGTATGTGTGTGTGTGTTGGGAGAGGGGGTACGGCAGAATTGATTTATGTCCAAGGACCTCGTTTTAAGGGCCTTGCTTTTTTATCCAATGTCAGGCGTGTGTCCGTCTTATCGCTTGCGGGCCAATTGTGTGGGCTTGGCTCTATGAATCCAGTATGACATCCGTTGTTGAGTGTTTGTGTACGTTCTCGTCCGGGCAGTGGGAAATTGTGCAGTGACAGGGGTTGAACCAACTTCTGAGCATGCTCAAAACCCTCGAGAGGTAGAGGGACGTGTCACTAATCATTAACTGCTTGTGTACATGTGTTTTGGGTTTATTTCCAAACCCATTAATTAAAGCGAGCGTTTAGCTTCCCAGCACTGTGCCAGGGAAATTTGTGAATTAGCTGTTTGAGAGACTGTGGCTAGTTATTTTTTGGCTGATAGAGATACCTTTACAAGGGTCCTCTGCGATATTGACTTGGGCTACTGTGTGGTTTCGGCAGAGAAGTGTGCAATAAGTAGATAAGAGACGGCAACAAGTTTTTAGAAATTTAAAAAGGGTCTTTTTTATAGGTTTTATGTTAAATTATGCCCCACCGGTGATCAAAAGATATTGGATATTGGTTAGGCGAACACTCAATGTCACTCAAACGTCAATAGAGGGATCCCAATACAACGCTTTGAGCTTAAATCTGTGCACTTCTGCGTTCGAAAACGAGGCTATATGTGTCAGCTTCAATTCTTAGTACGATCAGGCGATTGAAAGTAAGGAGGCAAGACACAAAATACATAATGGTATGTTAAATGCAGACTTTTCAGGCTGCAAATTTTTGTGAAAGAGTCTTTCAGGATGACTCGACACGTAAAATCAAAAGAAAAAAATACCGACAATTTACTGCAAACTAACGTACCTGCGATGGTCGTGTATCTTATGCAGTGGGTGTGGTTTAAACTGAGGGGGCGTCACATTTACGAACCGGATACTCCATGTACTGTGTGGACTGCGCGGGCACGCGCAATGAAGTTCAACACAGAGAGCCTCGGTTTCGATGCAGATATACACAGACGGCGCTAATGTGAAATCCCTCTATTGTTTCATGCACAAATTGCTCTCTGAACAGACTGTTCTGATTTGCAAAAACACCCATGTTGACTCCAGATGTAAAAATATGCACAAAGAAGCATTTGCAATGGATCTAGAGCCAAATTTGTCTGGAGGGAATAAAAATTGGGGAATTCAGTGTAACTATTTATGGCTTGTCTGAGGGACTAAACTTTGGGGGGGGTTATGTGCTTTGGGAGGAAGGGAAGTGAAAAGAAAAAACAATTTGATTTTCTCTCATTTTATTTCAATTCCCAAACAAAATAAAAGTGGTCTTTCTTTGCTCGGCCGTGGCCTCTGTTTGCCCCATCCGCATGGATCTGCCAATGAGCTGGTGCATTCTGCAGAGTGTGCTGGCCTCAAGAGGCATCCTTACCATAAAATAACCAAGCCCAAATCCACGGAAGCTGACAATCACTTCTGCCGGCCTGTTGGTTCTGTTTCACTGCGGACAATCACTCGCCCATCGCCTGCCATTCCTACGAGCAGCCAAAGTTTGCAGATAAATATCACCCTCGGCTGGCATCAGATTGTATCTCAAAATGTACATTTGCCTCTCTTGTTTTTTAAAGGGTTATGTTTCCCTTATTTTGTGGATGTGTGTATTAGTTAGCATTTTGATAGCTACATGTATGGTACATGTACAGTACGTGTACGTAAGATTCGATTACTCTTAGAGTGAACAGAACCTTTGGTGAAGTTACGGAAGCAGATTTGAAGTTTGCTGCCTCACACAGACAAAGAGGTTTCCGTGGTAATTGTAAAATGAGAAGTAATGTACAGTGTAACTATTGGCACTTGCTATTCATGTCAGAGGAAATATTTAGGATTTGCTGCGGAAACATGTACGTGTACACATGATGCATCACACTAATGTTGAGTTTATTCAGATGGTTTGCAAAGCCCATCATCACAGCCGTGATTGGTAATTAACATCTATCCATTGAGCTACTAATTCTTGATGGAAAATCAACCTGTGTCCACTGAATTAATCCTTTTCAGCTTCAGCCTGACCGTACCCGTTGTTCATGGATTTTTCAGGTCATAATATGACCATGCGAATCAATTAGTTATTTTAAAAACTGATAACTTAAGACAGGCTTGCATGATAAAATATCCCCCGTTTCCCCTCTCCACCTGTTGGTCTCAATTCACCGCTCCAATTAGCCATAGCCATAAATAACAGGTGTAACAATGATGTCACAGCCTAAATATAGGCGCCCAAATGTAAGTCACTCCGTAGTGAGAGGTCGTCCGTGAATCCTGTATTTCCTTGGGAAATACATTATATCCGATACATAAAACGTGAAAGGAAAATCTGCTATGGAGTACAAGTTGCCTCTCTTTGATGATGTGATACGCATCACTGTAATGATGTCATCAAGATACACACGTACATATATATATATCGATGTATGTACATGTATGGTGATGTTTGTTTTGTTTATACATTATTTAAACCAGGGTAAGCCCCATCAGTTTAACACTGTTCTCCCTAGGGGCCTCGGGGGCAGAGTCAGCGAAGAAATGTTTGGTTATAGAGATGGAGGAAAACCCCAGGCAAACATGGGTGGAAACCCACTGACATACATCTAGGGACCGAAAACCCAATCCACATGTTGACCAGGGTGGGATCCAACCTCTGATTTGCAAAGGCGAGGAAAGCACCACTTCTTGCCAACCTGACTCTTCGATACATGTCATTAACCTACCACAAGTTATGGCAGTGTTTTCTTGGAAGATTCCAACCCATTTAACGTCAATAGGCCAGGGAATCTGACCTCCAGAGCCAGCCTCAGTTTCTTCAAGTGAACACATATCATACATGTACTTGATGGACAATCCCACAGGTACTTTTTCCTGTGGTTGTGGGAACATACAACACGTCACAACACCAACTTTGTCTCATAAAAAACTTCCCCATACCGTGTTAGGGCTGTCCTTCCATACATGTACCTGTCGAACAGCTCAGTCATTTTTCAAGGAATATTCAAAACGTCATCGAAAGTCGCAAATCCAGCATTTGCATGATGTATTGTTCTTTCTTTTTTTTCCCTTCTGTTTTATTCAGGCTTACTTCTACAGCAGTGCCTCGAGGATAGTAGGAATTGAAATCAACCCCGAGCTATGTGCAATTCAAGGAGACATCATCAGAAAGTTTGCCCTGAGAGATCGCATCGAGGTGAACCAACATTTCACTATTGCATTCTTCTACAATCCCCTCTGTTTCTAGGAACAGTCGCATTTGCCAATCTGGCATGAACACTTTGAAGAAATACACCTTGGATACCGTAATCGCATCATTGGGCTAGATCAGCTATATTTGCCCGGCTTATGTCATAACAGTGCGCCCCGTTGGTCAAAGAGGCGTGTAATGAGTGCATATCACCTGTCCAGGAGCGTTGTGCCACCGCATTCATGGCTTCTACCGGTACATGTAATTCTGATTTAATTCGGGCATTGCACAGCAGAGGATAGTAGGGTCCACGGTTGGGTGAGGGTCCATGGTTGGAGACTTACTTGTACTGGTACATGTACTTATATTAGACATCATGTGGTTTGTGAGTGACTATGGTGAACAACACTCTGTAGGCCTGCTGGCTTGGGGCCAGGTCCATCAGGGGGCGTAGCGAACAGACCTGAGCAACCTGCCACACTTAGGTAAGACAGGAGCAGCTAAGATGGTTGTGCCAGTCGTTTGGTGGGATCTGCTGGCAGTGAGCAGGATCTACCTTGCTGAAACTCTCACGCAAAGCGGGGCGACATGGTCGAGGAGTTGAAGTCTCCTACAGATATGGGGGGGGTGGACTTCCTCATTGGTAGTGAAGTCCTGCCAATGGATCCTAAAGATGGTAACGGAGGCAGGTCCTGAGAAAGCGTTCAAAGTTTATGATTGGAGAGCCACGTTAAAAAATCTGTGGAAGCTTGTCAAAAGAAGTTAAAAGTGTGGACAACATGGGCAGATAGGGGTTCATGATTGAAGAGACTCAATTCTGAGTCCCTTCATAATTGAAGGGACTCAGAATGAGTTATTATGGGGACAAAATTTTTCTGGGACATGTACAAAAGTCTTCACTTCTGGTCCTGAACAACCTAAAAATGGAAATGCCCCCTCAACCAAGGTTGCCAGGCATCATATAAAAGAACAGCATTTGACTGCTGTGATGTGGTGCTTGTGGTTTTTAATCCCAGAATCTGCATAGCACCTTTGGCTTTTCCACAGGTACTTTGTGTATCTTGCTTGTTAAATAAATAACAAAGCTATGCCTCACATCATAGTTATTACCATTTTTTAAATAGAATTTTCCATGTAATGCCAACCCTTGTATTAAACAACTTTGTTCTGTGCTGTGGTGTATCAACCGACCCTTGAACATGTCCTCCCCAAAAGTCCAGGAATATGATGTCGTCCATTGAAATTTCCCATTTTCTTGATATTAAATCTCCAAAAAGGCCCTAGGGTTAATGACACATTTTTAGTAATTCACCTGGGGATCATCTTGTTTTCCTTGCAGGTCATTAATGCTGATGTGTGCACGGAGGCTGCAGTGCTGGAAGAAGGTGAATATGCTCACTGAGTTGACCAGATGTTGACCAGAAAACAGCATTCTCCAATTTTCAGTTTTTCAGCTTAAATGCACCAATGTCTCTTTGGGAAAACACTCCCTCACCAACAAAAAAAGGTGAAGGGGAAGATCCAAGTGAGGGGATCTCACTTCCTCTCCTTCCAAAAGTGTGTAAAAAAGCCCCCAAATGTAACCTCACCATGCTCAATGGCCATAAAAGGTTTCATGAAAAAAGTCCACATTTTTGGCTCCTCCCCTCCCCCAAAAATCCCCCCCCTCCCTGAACATTTGGTTCAAGGGCTGCCCCTGAGAGGGAGTGATGAGCACCATTTCAATTTGCACCCAGTGCCCACACTAAGAGCAGGCACACTGATAAAGAGATGATAGTCAAAGACCCTGTATGCTTTGTGCCGTTTGCACATGGACCTGCATTGCTCAAATTAGATGACATTGTTTTGTTTAAATAGAAAAAAACCTGCCATCTCTTGTACAGACAGGCTGAGTTCGGGCGGCTTGTTCTCCTGTGGTCATGGACAGCTCGATTTGTTGTTCGTGGGTTGGCTGCTCGAACGCCGGCAACATGGAACTGGTTATCGCTGGTAGTTGGTGGCAAGCAACTTGCAACATGGCAGCATCCATGCACGTTCTTCGAGGGTTAATGTTTGGATCACTGGGCTGAATTCTTTTCTACCAAAAAAAAGGAACTGTCATTTCTGTGTTGCTGGAAATGATTAATGTTGATTTTGCAACACTTCCTATTGCCTCCTCCTTTGTAAGCAATCTCGTGAATTTTTGCAGCTGTCCAAAAAAACAAAGTCTCACAAGATTTTCTGTGTGTTCCTGAAAAGTGCTAACAAAGAGGCGGTGTGTGATCCCGTTCTGAGAACAGCATTCTTGGGTCATGTTCCCACCGTTCAAGTACGAGAACAAGAAACCTGTGTCAAGAGCAGGCTGCCCGAACTCGACCACACTGCAGGGACAAGAGATGGCAATATGGATTGATGGGACTACTGCGAAGATAGAGCTTAAGAAAAAGTCTCGATTCTGGCCCCTCAATGCCGCCCTTTGTGGAAAAAGATCTGTAATATCATTGTCCGTACAATTGTGTTTTAATGGGTCAATTTTTCATTGGAATCTGGTGTTACAAGTTCTTTTGTTTTTAACTCATCTCCAAGTTGCCTGACCCTGCCTGCCTATTTTTCCTCTATTTCAGCTGATGTCATCATTATGCATAATGTATTTGAATTCTTCGCTCCACCAGAGGCCCAAGTGAGGTGAGCATAGTCACTAGACCCAACAATTGGAAATAAAATTTACAATTTGGAATTGTTTATTTTTAAGGGAGAAATTGAAGTGACACTTCTTCAAGAACAGGTTTATACAATATACAAAGTATGTCTGGTACTGTCCATGTGCAATAAATGCAATGAATGTTTGGGTTCGATTCCCCTATTCCATTTTGAAACACTATCTCTAGAATATGCTCCTTCCATGGAATAGAGACTTATGGCAGGAAAGCTGTCATTAAGTTGAAAATTCAAAGTTTCCTCAAATTAATCTTAAATAAAGTGCAATCCCCACTAGGGTCTGTTTATCTTGAAAATATCTACCATGAGAGCTCGTTCCCTTTAAGCCTAAGTGTCAGTGATGTGGAAATAGAATGTACCGGGCAGTCGTTCAGACAGAGGGCTAGCTTTCAGATAGCTAGCTGCACCTGAACCACTTATCAGTTTAATGCAGCTCAGCGTCACCTCCATTGGTGGCCAGCCTCACTTTTAGCCGCGAATATGTGTGGGGCTAGCCCCACTTCTGTGTAGCTCAGTGGGGTGGCCTTTATAACCTAGCCCACTGTTCTGAACACAGCTCTGCCCTTGACAATCACCTCATTTTGTTGCATGAAAAGTCTTGTGAACCATCTAGGGAATTCACACTTCCGACTTGCCTATAATCATACATATTACTTGTTTAACATTCAAAACAATCTGCTCATTATTTTTTGGCAAAGATGGAGAAACCAGTCTTTTCAATTCTTGCAAAAACTGACTTGTCCAACTCCAAGGAGTAAGCAAACGTCTAACTCAAAATGTTGTTGCGGTGATAATGGAGAAAGTTAAATGCAGGGCTTGCTACCTGCCAAGCTTGTGTTGGGTTAAATGTAATGTCTAACATTCTTGTTTTAAGGTTCAAAGTTTACAATACTGTAATATCTGGTTTTTACATTGCCTACATGTGCCTATCGATATGCTTTCCTCACCCAGTGTAATCTTTCCACAAACAAAATCACTGAAAATTGAGCTAAAAGCGATGCCGAATACAGTACCTAATGACAACCCGTGTGAGAAGATTACAGTGCGCCTATTACGATGTGATCAAATGGTGTCAGTACCGAGGGGTCGAACAGCCTTTCGGACAGTTGGTATTGACAAATGGATATGATGGGAAACGTATGACACGTGACATAAGAAGGCCGGGTGACTACTGTATCAGTGTGAAGGGATCTGCGTGCTCGCATGAAAGACAGCCATCCATTGCCCTTGAAAGTGCAGGGACTCTAGGCAACTTGGAGTTGGGCATGCCAATGACTAGCGAGTCATGTTTTGACCATGACTCAGTCAGGCTGATCTGTACATGTACAGTGTATGTCCTTCAGGGGTGTGTGTTTATGTTTTTTTTCTCTTCACTTAATTGTACACGCAGTAGTGGTAGGAACTAGTACATCCAACTATTAAAGGATAGGGCCAGGGTACCTCAGAGAGGGTTACCGTGATTCAGATTGGAGGTGACCATCGGCATCTACAGGCCAACTCAAATTAGGGCTGGGTGTTGACGGGATGATTGGAGCATGAGGGCCAGATTAAGTGTTCCACAGGCTCTAGAAACACCAGTGTTCTATAGGCCCTACTGTGCCTTACATAGTTACAAGAAACACTGTCATTGGGTAGGCCCCCAACTGCTTTATGGGAAGTCTATTGTTAGGCGAATTAGGACTGAGGATATTCTTGGGGGCATTTATCTGTCCTCACACCATTTTTGGACCCCCACAGTGTCAGTGTAATCACAAGTTTATGTCTCCAAAGCTTTGGAACAAGTACATGTATGAGATTGGTTGTCATTGCTGGAACCTTGTATTTGCTGTTTTTACTAATGCTGGACTAGGCGATGAACTAGCTGCTCGAAGTTGGAAGCTTTCCCCAAACCCAAACTTTGTAAAAATGCTGAAACTTGTGCCGCACGTGTGTGTGTAGGATGTTGGCATTTGTGTTCCACGGAGCACCTTGAGCGGTATTGTGAATGCCCTCAAACTTTCTGTAAGTTCCCAAAATTTTTCATAAACCCCGGGCACGTTGTCTTCTTTGGGGAGGACAGGGTTGGATGTAATCTGATACTGCCTAGGTGGAACTGTTCATGTTTTCCTTTCACTGATTACCTGATTGCATTTGATAAGAAGACAAACTCTTTTATTCGTTGTTGTTTTGTGTGTGTCACACGGGTGATGGACTTTCAACATTGCCACCCCCCTTTGCATTGGTAAAGATCCACTAAACCCTCATGTATAGTTTTGCTGTCCAAACAAGGGAAAGGAATCATTTACATGGAAATCGGATTCAGGTATTGAAAAGGGGGTCCACTCAGCAATCGGAAGGTTTGAGTCAGAAAGTTTATTGATCCAAAGGTTCATAGTCTAAACACACAAATTTCCTAAACACATACCTGGAAGTTCCTCAGTCTATAAATGGAATAAGGGTCATTTAGCAGTTAATTGTGACCGGTCACGACAAAATGAGAGTAAAGTCGCATCCTGCTCTTTCCTATTTTGAGGGTTCAAAGTCATGTTGAAGTGGAGGTCATTTGGGGGTTTTGTAGTATTTGGAATGAGTAACCTGTGTCCTATTTGATTCCAAACATTTCACAGGATCATATTTAAAATATAATTTTCTCAGCAATTTGGATGATAGCATTCTTTGTGCCGGTGAGAAACGTTAAAACAATGTTGCAAAAAAAGACACACAGCTGCTGGAATAACGTCACATTGTAACCTTGTCACATTGTGTTCCATGTGCATTGCACTGGAAAGCTCGTTTTTTGCTGAATTCAAAAATACCAATATTTTAATTTTTGAAAATTTCAACTTTCAACTCATTTTGTGGTGACAGGTCACAATTTGATGTGATAGTCTGAAGGTTCATCAGTCCAAAAATTTGGATGGTTTCAACATTAAGGGATAAGGTTTGTAGTGTTTAGGTGCTAACATCTGAGAACATAAGGTTCAATAGGCTCATTATAAACAGAAAAAAAAAATAATTCAGTGGTTCAAACTCTGGAAACGATCGTCGAAGATCGCAAACCTTCAAATCATGCCATCTTAACCCTAACACTCCTCAATCCTACCTGTTGGAGGACTGAGGAGTGTTAGGGTTGATGTCTATTTTCAGACTGCTACACCCCAGGACTATTGAATCTTTAGACTGGAGTACCATTATATTGGGACTGTTGAACTTTTGGGGACTATATGCCCTGAGCCGAAGTGCACCCTCACCAGTGAAAGAAAGACTGATGGGACTAAGTTTTCCAATCAGGTTCTTGCGCGCGTTTGGCATGCACGCGAAGACCGTACATTCCAGACTAAATTTGTTGCGCGTACTCAACATGGTCCACGTCAAACGCTGGTAAACCTGTGCGCCTATGCGGTGAATGTGTACCAAAGGACTGTCAATTTCATCTCAGAACACGCCCTCTTTGTTCCTGCCTGGAGCGGATTAAGTGGTAACCGTTGATATTTAACTGGATGCCCTCCACAGTACTGCCAAGGCCTTGCGAAAGTCCGTTGCGGCTTAATGGCCAGTACTTTGTCAAGGTCATCACAGTCAGTGGCCAACATGACAAGGAGGAGACGCCCCTGCCCATCGATTATGTGGCATTAATGTCTGATTGATATTTCCCGCTTGGAAACCCCCACTTCCCAGTTTGGCACCCGCATGTCACTTGTGCTGTATGATGCTGTGCAGACTTTTTTCTCCCTCGTCAATTTCGAATCGGCAAAGAGAGGAAAAGGAAACCAGCATGGAAGCATTCTATACGTATACATGTCGTGACAATGTTTAGTTTTTTTAAACAAATGATGGGACCACATCGGGATAAATTATGCGTGAGAATATTAATATTTTCACGTCCAAATACAGGTAGATTGAAAATATGTCCGAGACACTTTCAGTTGTTGGTATGCTTTGCCAAGTTGTCAGGTAAGTTGTAAGGAAGCCTACGTACGACACTCCAAGTGCACTGTAGCAAAATTTTGTTTATAGACTTCAGACCCCGATATCAACTGTTTGCTGAGTTTGTTATTCTTGGTTGCACTTGTCCGTCGGTGTTATCTCCTGGGGAAAATACCAACTACAGGTATGTAAAAATGACAAGATACCACATCCGCAGTCCTTGACAGAGTTGGACCTGACATGTGCAGTAGGTGGCCATTTGTTGAAAATATGTGCAATGTTTCTCACCGCGTTGTTAACTACACGTGTGTGAAACTCTGAGACAGTGTCGCAGAGCAGTGTTGGCTATAACACCTGTCAGTGGCCCATGGCTGCTTGAAGGCCCCACATGCTCAACCTCCACACACTAGCCTGAGTCGCTGAGTATTTACAGTGTGTGTGAAATCATCAGCCTTCCCAGTGTCTCGACTGTCCAAGAAAACATTATTGTAATGTAATGAAGGTGGCTCAGTTGAACGGATTGCAAAGGTGTGACAACTAGCGTATTCACTGTTTGAAGATCGCACTTAAACTTGTCGAATAAGCAAAACACATGGCCATGAAACTGATATTCCTGAAGAATGAAGACGCAATTGTTTGAGGCATGGATAACTGGAGACTGGATAAGATTGATGGATCCGACAAGTCCAGCTGACTTTCGTTGCACAAATTACGGTTCCTATGATGGCAAAACGTTGTTAACGTTTAAAGGCTGTGATTACAAAATGTCAGAATGGATGAGTCCTTGTTTCAATCTAAATCACATTCAACCGAGTTTTTCAGCGTGAATGGAAAAGTGGCTTTGGCAGTGTCTGACTCATCCTACAGGACAGGTTCACGTTGACTGTGCTTGTGTATTCTCCAGAACTCCGTTCACCATGACCTCCCAGTTGTTCCTTCCCTGCTGCCTACTTGGTAGCAAACAGTGGCACTCTCTCAGACTCGTGGGTTTTCCTGACAGGACAACTTCAAAATAGTCCGTGGCTGCGGGGAGTGGACAGTGTAAAAACTCAGCTGGATATCTTTGATACAGAGTACACTGTGAAACTGCACATATGTAACTAACATTGCTAAATATACTTTTGGTACATTGTTGAATGCACTGGCACTTTTTTGGTGTGCTTTGAACCTGCACTGTAGCATTTTCTTATACCTACGCTTGGTAACTTGACAAGTACAGTGTATGTTAAATCATCCCAAAACGGTAGCCAGAATCTGGTTCTCTTTTATTGGTTCTGTTACCCAAAATTGACTGAATTTTGAGCTGAAGATTTTCAGAAATGATCCAGAAATGAACCTCTGTTGATGATTTGTGGGATTTGTTTTCTGTCCAAGTTAATTGATAAGCGTTAAGGTTGTAACAAGCTGTAAAAAGAGTCAAAGGACTGTGACAAGGACTGTGATACAGCATTGAGATACCGGTACCCATCCCTGATGATTTTGAGTAATGACTACATGTTACATGTTCTTTCGTGTACTGTAGTGCTTATCTCTGTATTAATGTGGGTACCCATGAAAATGTATGCAACTGCATTTCAAAATGACATTACAGTATGTCCAATGAGTCAGTTTGATGCAACTGCTATGAACAAGTGTACTGTTAGATTCCTATGGAGTGTTTTTAGACCACTTTGTGTTTACCTGATAAAAAGAATCTTGCAAAGAGTGAAATGGATTTGACAGTAGTTGCCCAGCTATAGGAAATGGTAGATGTCCAGATGTTTTGCGGTAGAGTTATAATAGGAATCTTTCCTGCTCCTCAGAAATTAGTAAATCATAAAACATTACAAAGGAAATATGGGCCTAGGTTGTCAACATAATAATAACACTTGTGTAAGAAAGTAACTTTGTAAAAGTCCCCGTCCAACTGGAAGTGGGAGAGAACATGTGTTTTTTGATTGATATCATTTGGCATTGAGGCCCAGAAAGGAAGTTTTTAACTTTAGGAAGCTAAGTTGTGCCTTCCTGCCTGCTCAGTCCAGGAAAACAGCCACCTTGTATGTTGAATTTCCCCCCCTAGGCTCGAGAACAATGAGTCGTGCACCGAGCACGTGTACTGGCAACGTAAACTACAAGGCCGAGAGAACGTGATGTTTTGAATACGTCCCATACCTATTGTTCGGGAACAGAGCCAAGACAAATTGAGGGTGACGTATGCTCTTAATGGATGATAACTTCCGCCCTGAGCCTAGTGACATTGAGAAATATGTACAGATAAATAGGGAATGGTGCTCATCATATAACAGTGTGCAGCAAGTCCACGTCGGTAGAGTTTTCAGAGAGTAGGATATAACCGACTATTTCCCTACCTCTCTTGTCCATCACGCACCCCCCTCCACTTTAATCAAGTAACATTAGCAGGACAAAGCTACAGAGGACACATTCCTTTTGAACATTTGTTGAATATTTAAAAATGAAATGGAAAAAAAGTAATAGAAGCAGAAAAAGGAAAGGGGGTGAAATCACCAATTTGCCTGAAAATACCTCTAAATTTGAAACTGTTTCCACTGCCAATTTGTCAGCTTACAGCTGATGAGGGTTTTGCCTGCCCCTTAGAAAAACTTCTGGCGATGCCCATTTTGAGAGCGTAACTTGTTCATGCCTTCACATCAACACTGGAATCGAGAGCCGCTTGAAACCAGTCTGCATAAACTTGGCCCCAGGATTAGAGCAACAAATGTCGACCTCTGTGTTTGCGTCAGAGAAGTTGTCATCAAAGAAGCTTAAAACTTCCTTAAGGTGGCAGGCTTTTTTTCAAAAAGTTAACTTAGATTTTGAGCTTGTTTTGAAATGGTTTGTTCCAAACCAAAAGCGTCAAATATTTTCCCTGTGTACATATACTGATAAACATGGGAAGGCATTCACCGCATTCAGGGGACAAGTTCTTTTGTTGGGGAAATTTGAACCGAGTTGTGGGGACATTTTTGAGTCCTCACAATGTTTTCAGTCCCCGCAAAATAGGTGAAATGTTGAGTGTATGTCCCCACAACTACGATGCAGGAGATAGTGTACTGCATTTTCTTTTTTAATGGAATTGCAAGTGTTTTAATGTTTTAAGCATGAGGGGCCAAGATGATTTCCATAGTATGAATATACAGATAGCAATAAACAAATCAATTCCTTTCAATTAGAATGATCCAAATGTCCGAAGTATTTATGATTACATTGTGAGTCACAACTACTTGCTAGATGCGTTCAAACATGTTTCTGCAAGATAATTTACACTCAAAACGGAAAGCCCATTATTTGAAGCGTGCATTGAGGTCGCATGTGCACACACGTGCACATGTATATCGCAAATGTTATAGATGTTATGCATGTAAGTTTATGGAAACCTTGATATCAAAACTTCAA
Organism: Acanthaster planci; assembly: GCF_054643075.1. NCBI lineage: Eukaryota > Metazoa > Echinodermata > Asteroidea > Valvatida > Acanthasteridae > Acanthaster > Acanthaster planci. The sequence goes on from NC_141777.1 coordinate 19,456,068, forward strand.
ATAGTTTCCATGGTACAGAAATTTAACTTCCATGTTGAATTAATCATTTTTGATTTGTTCCCATCAACAGCAAATAAGTTCAAATAAAGTGTCGTTTCCACAGGCCATTAGAAATTTGGGGCAAAATGGTTGCAGTTTTACTTCATCCCGTTCCTACATTTTTGAGGTGAAGTTTTAGAGTGGCGTGTTCTCAACACGAGAACATAAATCTCAATTTGTGTTGTCCCTCTTTCCTGTCATTCCGTAGCGTTTGGAAATTCTTGAGGAAAACGCTGAGGAAGGCTGGCAGCCTCTTGGTGACTGTCCCGTCCCTGGAGAAGTCCATGGAAGCACTTCAGGTACCTGCTGTAGAATGTTAACGGGAATAAACATGTACTTGGCTGATCTTAAATGTTTTAGATGGGCTTAGGAGAATGGAACCTGGTAATGTCCCTCGCCTTTGGCTCAGGCATTATTAGCATCCATTCTCCTGAGCGGGTCTTACCGGCCAAGTACGTATTGATTCCCATTCATAAATATATTATGAGTCACAAAGTTCTAAATTTCCAACGATTCTGTTCATCACGTATACTTCTCTTTTTTCTTCAAACACCCCTCTAGCCATGTTAGATGGATGGTACACATATTCCTCTAGAAAGCAGTTGCATTAACAATCTGCTTATGTGGAGATTGGGGTGTGTGTGGTGTGTGTATTGCCAGCGGGGGCTTTATTAAGGGAATAAATGCGCGTTTAACGCCGGCTGAGGAGAATGGATGCAGCTAATGCCCGAGCCACAGGCAAGTTCATTATCACCGTTAAATCTCCTGAGCCGGTATTAAACGTTAACCCTAACAGTCCTCAGTCCTCCAACAGGTGAAGGATTGAGGAGTGTTAGGGTTAATTTAAGACCGGCCAAGGGCATTTGTATTCCCATTCATAAATACCTGTTTTAGTCAGAGAGTCGAAAAGAGTCAGTATTTGACAGTTTCCAACAATTTTGTTCTAGAATTTTACTTTCATTTTCCTGAACACCCCCGTTCATTTTATTTTGTAGTTATCCAAAGGAATCTCCTTATACCAGTATGGACGTGGAAAGCGCGTGGCGAGCCATGTGCACACAGACTCTTGACCAATCAGAATTGATTAAACTCTCTCACATCCAGGTGCCAGCACGTGATTTACGCAGCGGGCATGATCACTTCTCAGCGGGCATTATCAAATGTTAATACGCGGTCAAGTTGCACGTTGTTGAATAAGGAAACTGTCTGAGGTATTTATGAATCAATGTTTTAAAGACGGGCCATGTGACAAGCTCTTGACCAATAGGCAAAGCTGATCCCGCTCCCAGGTTTTCAAATTTCCATGTTGTTTATTTTCAAGAATTGCATCACATTCCCTTTCCCCCCCCACTTGTAGATTCAAATCCACGTGGAAGCCTTTCAAATTGCCTTTCTTTCAGATCAAACACAACATTAAAGATTTTGCTTGAAAGAACTGCACTTGGAAAAATAAAGTGAATTAGGAAAAAGTTACACAATCCTCAGTCTGCTATCCTTAAATTCTGATTGAAATGTGATTGTGATAGCTTGTAAAATTTTTTTTCCTAGTGCTTCCCAAAATGCCTTTGGCATGAGAAGTGACAGATTCATGTTCCTCCTGCGCTCGTCTCTCCCCCTCCTCCCCCACTCAAGAAAATTGAGTCGTTATCAAAAGAAAGGGAGGAAATCAAGTGAGGTGAGCGCAGCTCAATGACAGGTAGAATAGGGTGGGCATGTTGGGTGCTTCATTAGCTGTCTCGGACACCGGCCTAAACAGCTTTGTTTTCTGAAAATTTTGTTTTGTTTTGTTTTTTACTTTTTCTTTCACTTTTTCCCCATAGACAGAACACAGGGTCATTCTACACATGACTTTTGGGTCTTTAGACCAATTCCCTTCAAACCTTGCACATACCGGTAGTTAGACTATCATCTGCAGATGTATGCCAAATCAGGACCTCATCATGATGTCATCACCCGATTTATTATAGAATTTTAAATATTTGAGTTTTTCCCAAATGTTTTGTACACATTTTTGAAAGCTTTTTTCATAACGAAGCTTTTTTCATAACGAAGCGTTTTGCATCTTCATCAAAGTTTGACAAAAGCCTGGGATGGTAAAAATGTACTGAAGGAATGACGTCATGATGACATCATCAGGCACCAAATTACAAGTGCATTATTCGTGCTCAATCTTCAAAAATCTAGATAAAATCAACTATGACTTCTCACAGCTTGCTTTTTGTGTCAAATGATAAAATAATGTTTGGTCTTCATTTCTTCTTGTGTAAGTAAAATCGCTTGACCCTTACTTCCGGTCAAAACTGGTCTTAACCAGAAGTACTTTATAATTTGAAATTGATAATAGATATGAACCTACTTTCAATGGTATTAGTTTCCGACACAATTGTTTTCCTCAAAACATGTACCGATGACGTCTTGCAATACTCAAGCGCCCTCTGGCAACAGGTTAAACTATGATTAAAAAGTATTTTGAATAGATGTCTGTGGCAAAGTTTGCTAGAATGACTTTAAAATTGATTGATACAATGACCTTAACACCTGCAACGTTTGTGCAAAAAATTAGGCTGATGACCTCATCAAACCGGAAGTTATAACAAGCAGACCTTTAATTCATTTTAAAAAGCTAAAAAAATCAATCCTGACATGTACAGGCTGAAGTTCCCCATCTGCATCCACTGTGCAAGGTGTTGAGGTCCTTCCGTTGTTTATACATGTACATGCATTGCCCTGCTAACGAAAAAAATTGCCATCCGCTGGTAATGCCGGCAACATGACCTGTAGGGGCAAGAACTGTAGCGGTAAGAGCCATTTCCTCTGTACGTGTAGCGCATATAAATTGAGCCACACTGTTTCGGGGAATCTGGCAAGTTTCCAACCACGCATATCGGGCCTTGCATGGACTGTGTGTGTTAAATTTTGAACTGCGGACTTAACAACGGCAGTTTCATTCCCACCCTTTCCAACTAAATTTTGGGTTTTTTTTCATCTGAAAGATTTCCCCGAAACAGCTCAGTGTCTGTCTTCGGACAAACACAATGCTCGTCTCAACGTTGTTTTCTACTGAAGAATCAGTGCAGTGTGTGTGTGATTGACTCCATTGATCCTTGTGGTTGATTTTGGGGACCCCTTGAGGTTGATTACGTGTATGCAAAGGCTGCAAGATTTGTGGAAGAAAAAAAATGTCAGATTTGATGGCACCCCGTGAATTGTCACTCGCTCCAGACGGCCTCTCCGTGTGCAGAAACTAGCAACGTCATTCATAATGTATCTTGGGCACCTGTATTTTCCTACCGGTTGATGTTGATAAACGGAGCAGAATAAGTTCAGTGTCTTACATGTACGTGTTTGTCACTTCCAACATGTACATGTAGATCATGATCGTAGATCATGATATGTGACCCATCTGAGCAAATGACAAGTTCTCAGAGCAACGTTTGAGTTAGAGGCCGGGTTACAATAAATTTTGCCCCATGTAGGCATCCATGCGCAACATTTTTTGTATCGATGTGCGTGCGTGCGTGCCAAGCTTCCTGCCGACGGTACCTCACAATGAGGAACTGAATTTGCTCTCTCTCTCGTGCAACTTTTAACAAAATTACTACCAGTAAATAAATCCGTCAAACTCATTTGTGCGGAATCCTGTAACGCACATGTACATGCTTGCTGTACATGCATGCATGCCAGCCAGCAGGTATGGGGATACTTTCTGGTAGAGGCACTTTACTGGCTTTGCCCGTGGCTCCAAACGGGAAGGGGGAGCAGATCACAAAGCCGTGTGCGCCCCCATGGGCACACCCTCCCTTTAAGTTTGAACACACCCTTTTTCTTCTTTACGGTGATTGCCCCTTCATCTGAGTCATTCTCTTCGCTGTCTTCTTAAACGTCTTCAAATTTCCAGCATAAACTGGTCCATACTCTACAACCTAAGTCAAACTTGAATTGTAGTATGGAAGGTCTGGCAAGATTTTATCATGGACTTTAAAACTGTTCACATGTATGTACAGTTGTCCGTTTTGTTCCAGCTTGTCACATTTTATCAGAGGAGCCCCTGATTATTCCATCCCTCAAATTTTCGATTAAAAAAAAAAACAAATTGGAATTTAAATGAAGATGTACAAGCTTTTCCAAGCCCACTGTACTGAGCTCAACCTACAAGTACACAAATTCTCAGAAAATTCTGCAGAGAAGCGGTCTGTGGCAGAGAAAGAACACCTGGGCCAATCACCTCGATCGGTTCGACGTGACGGCAAACACAAAAAGGGGTTTTCTGGGTTTGCCTGCCCTCTGTGTGACCTTACTGAGTCAGCAGTCATGTTCGGGCCAGAGGTGTTTAGAATCAGTACAGACAACAGAGTAACGTTGACTGTATCGGTACCCGCATTGTCACTTTCATTAAATAATGTTGTTGAGTAGAACTGATAAGGTGTGTGTATCTTGAGTCAGCACTTATGGAAGAATGGAAGTGGAAGTTACTTTTGGAGTAGATCTAGAGTTCATAAAGTGAGTGACGGAATGCTCACTGCACTGTGCTGTTCTTCATATCAGTTGGCGGACAGACCAAGATGTACATCATTTTTGTGATGCTTCCCCCCCCCAGTCATTTGCATTGCAACATTAAACATTTGTGGACCCGCCCCTGTTTCTTCAAGAGAAATGCTATGTTCACAGAGTGGCGCCACGTGTCTTGACCACAACTAGGATGTGTTCATTTTGGGTTTAAGGAGCCATGTACCCGTTTCCTGTACTGTGACAACTGGTACACGCCGTACCTGTATTAACCTGAAACCAGACATAAACATTTTTTGCCAAGTGTGATCCCCAGGCTCTTGCTAGCTATCCTGCACAACAAGAACTCTTGCTGTCACAATGACACGCTCTCAACACCACAAATCAGAGGTTATTTTATTGGCGCTCTTCACACAAAAGAAGTGTTTTTCACCCCGTATCAGCAATAGATCAATGAGCTGTGTTTTTTTCTCTTTATATGGAGGCTGTTTGGGAATTTGTGGAGGGATTGGGTTTTTTTACCATCCCTTCCCCCCCAAAAATGATGCCTGTCAAAGGGAATCATGCTTGGGTATATCCTGCTATTGTTGATTGGATATCTATTGTTGAAGTCTTGATGAACAGGTGCAATATGGTCCGTATATGTACATGTATTTCCAAAAGGTGACCATTACAGCACTGGTGGCTGATGTCAGATGCACACCCCAAGGGTTTTAACCCAGAAGTGGACTTTACATGTAAGCCAGTAATTGTGATAGGGTCTCCTGCTCAAAGAAGGGTTGGAACACTTTGAACCTATCCACCCAGAGTTGGAATGCGCCCTCATTGGTAAAGAAGACACAGGCTGGTGGGAAGATTCTCAACCGGGCTTGTTCACATGCCCGCTGCTCATGTGTGCCCGCAGTGCATTCCCCATCAAACTTGCTTAAACCTGTGCACGCACGTGGTGACTTCCCACCGAAGGACTGCCATTTATGTAAAAACAGGCCTTAGCCCTTTTGCTCTCACTTCTAGAGGATAAGAAAGGATGAGCATACTAAGAACATATAAAACAGATCAGACACAACAAACTACATGTACTTGTACGGTTCAAATATGAGATTAATATCTAATAGATTGCTGGTTGGTACTTGCAGCCCCCAAATTTTATCTACCAACCAAATGTATTTTTGTTAGACCAGTGCCAAAATATGAAAAAGCAGTTTTCCAGTCAAAATTGACTAAACATGTTTACTGAAACATGTTTACTGACTTAGGTCAAATTATGTACAAGTTAGTGAAGAAATCTTACAACTTAGGTACATGTACATGTAAACATGACCTCAAAAGGATGATTTTTCTGACATAAGCGAATGGAACTGTATACAAAGCAGAAGCAGTATTTATACATGTACATTAACATACTTTTTAAAAGTAACATGCAGCCTATGTAGTTTCATCATAGGAAACAGAAGTCTTGAATTTCTATCTGCCTTGAGCAGAAGCACTCCCTCATCAGTTGAAAAGAGCCCTGCTGGTTGGGAATTTTAGTTTCTTTGGTAGGGACGCACACGCAACTCCATAGTAGTTGAAAAAAAAATTGTGAACTAGAGAAGTGAAGCTCCTACCAATGGAGCCTCCATTGCTAGGAAAATTGTGCCCTCTGTTGGTCCAGCTCAGAGCCCATTCAACCACAAGACTTGGTCTATACATGGCTGACCTCTGTTTGGCCTTTAGTTTCCACTGAAGTTACTTTCCATTTTGTGACCATTTCCATTTTTGGAGTTGCTGGTTGTGTTGTGACTTCATGTAAACACAGCTCCCATACATGCATGCATCCCATTGTCAGATGGCTGTTAGAGTAGTTAATCTGCAGGATGTTATGAAGAGGTCAGTGAAGGGGAGACATTTCTGCATCCGTAGCAAAACAAAACAGCCGAATGATAACAATTGGGAGTTGGTTCAGTGAAATCATGGATATCTTTATCAACTGCCATGTCCCTGGATGGGACTCGAGAGCTTACCTTCCTGTTCAGAACTGAATTTGAAAGAAAACCAGGTTTGGGTTTCATTTTTTCAAGTCTAGGGAATTAAATTATCGGGAAGCATAGGTATCTCTTTCCAGTTCTCCGTACGGAGAAATGGCTGGTCACGGCATTTATTGGAACAGTGGTAGACTTTTGTTTTGTGGGGGGGGGATTCATAAATACTGCTGGTAGAATTGGCCGGATTTACCTGCATTTCGAGTGACCACATGAAGCAGATGTTTTGTGGTAATAGTCAACTAAACACAGTGAGTAGTGAATCCACTGCCTACCCTGCGGTCAAGTCTGCCGGTAATACGGTTCAGGGTCATTAGTGATATTCAACTTGGTGTCCAAGGAGTCACTTGCGGGATGCAGTCTCATTTTCTGGATGGGTCAATCAGGGGGTTGATCATACATATCTTCACTGTTGCATTAGATTTGAACCAGCCAGTTGACTTTGACAAGCTTGGTGGGCTAGGTTACAGACCAGTAAATAAGCTACCACAACAGACAGTAACCCCTTGTCGAAAAATCAGGACAAAATGCAAGTTTCTCAGGTCAGATTAAAGCTCATCTTCTAATCTTTCATTTTCCTTGCAATTTTTTGGGTGGCTGAATGACTTTTGAAGATATTTCTATCCAGAGATGATCACCCCTTAAAGCGGTCACAAAGCCCATCGCCATTTTGAAACTTGATGCCTACACACTCCATTGCAAAATTTGAAAGGCTATGTTTTGTCAAATAAATTCAGAAGCACAAGCTGGCAGTCCAGTTGGTACATGTACCTTCCATCTTTCTTTTTCAAAACCACCCTGTCCATGTCCACACACCACAAAAATGCTCAAATAGCAGAGAATTTGACAGTACGCAAATTATGATTTGGTTAACGCAGGCAATTCAAGACCAGTGTACCGGCCTGAAACCAAATAAGACTTGTAGGTCTTTAAGAGTACGCAGGAGGCCATGGCTTGAGCACCACCCAGCCCAATTTGTTAATTTTGTTTTCCACAAGCCCCCGGTAAAAGCAACGAGCATGCTGTGCTTATTAAATTACACTGACAAATGGGGCTACCCAGTTTTCAAAGTCAGCCCTCACTGGCAAAGCGTGCCTGAGTAGCCATTCATTTAGTCGTTAATAAGACACTTTGCCCTTGTAAAAGCAGGAGGGACGGGGTTTAATTGATGCTTCCTGAGGCACTGAAAATGAAAATGAAGTTTTAACACTAGCGCGTGCTGCTGAAGGCAATCCAGGATTTGCAGGAGGGGTGCAGGCAAACCCTGCACAAGTGAGGTCCAAATGTGTAAGTAATTAATCAATCGGAGCACACAGCGGGCACTGATCCTTAGTGTGGGTCTGTCAAAGGCCCTTTGAGATTCTCTGAGGCCTTCATTTGGGGACAGTTTTGAAGGGAAAACTATTTTTACACATACGCAAAAATTAGATTTAGATTGCATTTAGATTGATGGATGATCACTCTTCAACCTGCCAGGATGCCAGTCTCAGTGGCAAAAACTGGCCCACAATTAACTGGGAAAACTAGCAACTTCCTAAAAGTTGGGCAGAATTCCAAGGGGGAACATGTGGCCTCCAAGTGCTTCCTAACTCAAATCTGTAAAATGTTAAGAAAGGAATGTACATGTGCAAACATGGAAGTGGATAAGGTTCTTGATTTCAAAACCTTAACGGTTTACAACATGCTGGACACGTGTAGCAAAGGTACGTGTACATGTACAGTGTGTAAAAAAAAAGTGTACATTTGTGTTGACAAGATAGTGAGATTGAGCATGGAGTGGTGATAAATGCACCTCAGTTTCTTTACATGTATAACATAATTTAAGTGTACATGTGGATGGCGTACAGTTGTACGTGAACAAAAATACATGTACATAATCTCAAGAGAAGATAATGCTGTTTTTACTTGTATGTTTGTTTGTTAAATCTTTTAGGAAAATAAGCATAAAACAGACAGAGAAAGCCATTTGCTATTTGATTTTCAAAACTTTATATAAAGTTAAGCATTTGGTAAAAGAAAAAAACTGTGAACTTTCATGCCTTGAGTAAATTTACCATAATGATTTCGGCCAGTGTTACCACTGTGGTTGACCCCTAACTCAGGAAGAGGATGTGTGGCCAGATGGCACAAAAACCTTCCTCTGCTTCCTTTGGATATTTTGCATCTCGTGGGCATAATATTCCCGTACTTCTGCCAACACAAGGAGGTCAGCTGCCAAACGTTCACCGTGGCCTCAGCTGAGTTTTTTTTTACAGGAAGTCACACCACGGTCGTGGTTTTTATCATAATATTGCTTGTGCAGACTTGTTTGCCCCCCCCAAATCCATTGTTTTATAGTTCCTTGTTTTGTAGTTGTCTTTTAGAACAGGTGTCTGCTGTGATATGCACAGGGTGCAGAGAATGTGTTCAAATGTAGGAAATGTAACCTGCCTGAACATCAGCAGTGGAACTGAGGTCAGATATTGCATTTCACAAATCCCCCAAAATGTAAATTTCCAAAGTTGGAACGTGAAGAATAGTTAAAGCAGTGGTTGACAGAGAGAGGAAACGCAGATATTCGGCACCTGATATTGTTCGAGGATTACTTTCACTCTTCGTGCATAGGTTGGTATTAATGGCCACAGTGTACAGCCTGCCAGCATGTCAGAGTTTTGGATTTCTGATTTGCTGTCGCTAAGGTTGATCAGGATTTGTACCAGGTAGTCCTGAAAAGTGGACTGAGAGAGTTATAGGGCACATGTCAGGGGAGACCCTGACTGTAAAAGTGTGCCTCAGAAAGAGACACTCATATCAGGTTGATTTCAAAACACAGGTTCCAAATTGTGGGATCGAGCACTACACCCAACTTCAGAGATTACTCAGTAACCTCTCAGACAATGGAAGTAAGCGGTTTTGACAGTTTTTCAGGGAAACTGAAATCGGGCTACACTAGGTTCATGTGTAACATGTATACAAATGTACATGCCTTGGAGCGGGTATCACGTTTACTTTTACACGTGGATTTTTCCTGTAACACACAATACAGTGCTTGCTCTTTAAAAAAAAAAAATCACCGTTGTAACCCAGTGCAAAAACCTTCCGTATCACTTTGGGGGGGGGAATGAGTCGCTCTGTTGTATTCAGAGTGGGCATGTTGATTCATACACAGGCCCTGACATACACTGTATACACTTGCATCAACCACAGTGTGGACGTACATGTCTATGTACCAGTAAATATGGACATTGATTTTTGACGTGCAAAGGTCATTGGGCATTGTTGGTAATACTGCATTGATAAATTAATGTATTTTTAAATTTTTCTTCAAATTCTGGTAATTTTTTCCCTTAAAGATAGAGTCTATCATTTGCAGATCCCAAATGTAAAAGTTCTGACAAATTTAGCAGTATTTTTGGAAATGCTTACTTGGTTTAGAGATGGTTATGGGGCTAAACTCACTGTAAAATTATTCTCACTTGCACGCTGTCATTTTTTAGAAAACAAAGAAGGAAGGCCAGTTGCAAGGATGTGTCTGAAGACTCCTCTCTGGAAAATTACCAACAGAAGCAGGCACAAGTATTGACATGACACATGCGCGTCCAGTTGCTATAATTTGTCAGTTTGGTGCATGACATTGCATAGCTGCATTCAACTGAATGTGAGATTGTGTCCCAGATGCTGAATTCAGGCACAATTCAAAATGTGACTCAGCAACTTCTGATCTGAAATCAAAATCCAAGAATTTGTTTTTTATTTTATTTTTTTTTACAGTATTCAGCGAGCTGGAGCACAAATGACCCGTGATGGACTGTACCTTTAACCAGGTTTTACATCCATTGAGTACCAGGTTTCTGTAGGCTATGTCTTACACTGAATGTCCCACTCATAAGAGAACGTATCACTATAGCCTTGTCATTTCTTAATTTAGCGGGTCCATAATTTCTGTAGAACTCATAATGCATTCTCTCATCTTCAAGTGCCAAGTCAAATTAAATCATTGATTATTCAACCTGAGATTTGATGTAACTTTTGAATATTTGGTTGTACGGTGAACTTTTGGTTAGACTCTGGAGAAGCAGTTTTTGGGGCGGAGGATACAGGAAAAAACACATTATATTCATCCCAATAACTCAGGATTAGTTGGTAACTGGAATCGGAGCTATTTTTTTCTTTTTTGGATTAAGCTTCAAGCAGGCAATTGGTTACCAAGAAACCAAGTTTTTCCATTTTTTCCCTGTTATATCAGTGTAGTGCACCTGTAAAGAATCAAACCAAAAGCAAGTATTTGAATATATGATGAATGAATATTCTTATATTTAGCACAGGCCCAATCATCAACTGGTATTGCATTTTGCAGCTATCCCTTTATTTCTCCTGTGATCCAGATTAATACCTTTGGCACTCATCTGTCTCTGTCATTGAGTTTGTTTATCAAGTTCTGGCAGAAACATTTGCCCCTTGTAATTCTTGGAAGTATAGTACATGTATGTGTGTGACCGGGTGTACTAATAATCACCTCAAACAGTTTGTGGCAAATTTTTTAGAGGAAAGAAGGCAGCTTCCTAAAATTAAGCTCATGTCTACAGGGACCGAAACGGTGGAAGTTGTCTTGCCTTCAATTTTTAGGTTCCTCCCCCCCTCCCGTCTACTTATGTTTTTCATGTAGAGCTGATATGAGATTATCTTTAACACGGATATGCCTCTGTGGTGAGTGTGGTGCATATATCCCAGGGTGGTCGTTAAGTCCACTATGAGTGGTTTCAGAAGTCCTTTCGCAAGTCGGTAGTCACAAGTCCAAGGACCAGCCATTAGTAACAGGGTGAGCAATAACAAGGGAGTGTTTTTGCCACAGTTCATTTGAATAGCTTCTGACTAGGCTCAAGACTGACTGATTTGTGATGGACTTGGAGGGACTTGTGATTGAGCCAACTGCAAGTGCAACACCTGCAAAATCCCGAATCCCATCTAGCATAACCGTCAATTTTCATTGGATGATCCCAATACAAAACGCTGCATTTTTTAATCCACTCTTTTTTGTGTGTGTATTAAAAACAACTGTTACAGTGGAAACTGCAAGTCATATGGTTTGACTTTTTGACCCATGCTGAACCGCAGTTGACACTGACCGGTAGCATGACAGGTGAGGCAGTTGTAGGATGCGCTTTATCTACAGGCAGAGGAAATTTGTGGTCTGGATACCTGACTCCCTATGGTTTGTGTTTCCTGACAGATGAAGTCCAAACAAAGCAAAACGGTATGAAGTTCTGAATGTAAACCATATATTCCATTCTTCCGGCTGTTGTCTTGTGGTCAGAAGGAACAGGTCGGCTGGCGTGAAATTCCAAGTCGGTCTCTGTTTCTCAACAAATATTCTCTTCCCAACCCAATTCATTTTTCCCCACTCTTTCAACTGTTCTGACTTTTCAATTGTCCTGAAATTTCAGTTGTCCAAGATCACTGGCCAAGCTCTGCAAATTCACAAAAAAGCAGGCTGTTGGTTTTGCAAGTAGCGACAGTGTAACTGAATGGGTCTTTATTGTGCCTGATGGCATCTGAAGTTGAATGTACCACTTTTCAAATTTTACTACGCTATATTTTCTTTTCTCAAACCTGGCTCTACCAGATGCAGCAGGTCAGATATGAAAACCCCATCAGATGTCAAGTTCCCAGAGTGACCATGTGTAATGTGTGTCCCAGTAGTGTAATGTCACATTCCGTACACGTATGGGCATTGAAGTTCACGCCAAGTATGCGCCAGTTTCAATATATCCAGTTCAAAGATGTGCCCGAGTTACAACAGGTTTGCCGTTTTGGGGGCTTTCTTTTTGGCTAAGAGGCAAACCTCATTGTATGTAGGGAGCAAGAGCTCATTGCAGGGAGGGGTGTGTGTGACTGCTCTTAGTCCAACTGTCTGGTGACAGAGTGAGAACACACTGCAGTGCTAAGCATCAATTAAAGAGCTTTGACCCCCTTCTCCAGAGGTGACCTGCATCTAGGGTATGAATCTTCTGTACAGTTGACAATGCCAGAAAAGATGTACACTGTAATTGATGACTGGAAGGTGGTGCCGAGTTGTCAGTGGGCGTAATTGCATTAGGGACGGCTTGTCGCTGAACTCTGCTGCAGTTGACTGATTTAGTGCATTGCTGACTGGTGAATCTGACAAATTTGGCACTGGGGCTCCCCCTGGTTAAGTTCTAAAGGGGGAGGCCCTATCGATCAGGCTCTGCATTCTTAGGGAATTTTGAATTGGGTAGACCACAGGTAGACCTGGCATCTATTATGGGTTCCCCTTTCCTAATTTTGAACTGGATGACTAGGATTTGGGCTCTCCAGTCCAAACCTGCAAATCATTAAACCTGGTGTTTAAGCTCCCCCTTCTGAATTTTTAATTAGGTAACCCTGGCACTGGGGCTTCCCTTCTTGATGTTTGAATTGGGTATCTCTGGCATTTAGGTTCTTGCTCATGAAGTTTTAATTGGGTAACTCTTGCATTTGGGCTCTGTCTCTCAAGTTTTGAAGTAGGCGACTCATCATGCCTGTAGGACTCTCCCCCCCACCTCAAGCTTTTACCAAGGTAACCACCGTAAAATGTGGGCTCCTTCAGAAGTTTGTAGTTGAGCAAAACTCTTGCATTTAGGCTATGATTTCAGAATTCTAAATCAGGCAACTCTGGCGTTGAGGTTTCCTTGTGGATTTTTATAGTGATTTGGCCTAGTTTAGTTATAGTTTGATTTAGTGTGTGTGTTTGTTGGTTGGTTGGTTGGCTTGTTTGTTGGCTTGTTTGTTGGCTTGTTGGTTTGTTTGTTATTGGTTTTTTTTTTGGGGGGGGGAAGTGGTGATGGTATTACTTGTCTGCCGTTTTGTGTGACCTTGTTCCAAGGCAGAATGACAGTGACAGTAAAAATGGGACATTCTGAGGAGGTGGAGCAGATGGGAAAGGGGATGTCAACAAATAATCCGAGTTCCCTCTGGACCATTACTCCAGAGAATTTCCGTTGCAGTTTCCTCAAATAGTCTGAACTCTATGAGTACTTTTTTTTTCATTTGACAGCTTCTAGTGTAGTACAGTACATACATGTATGTCATCACATGACTCAGCATGCTGTGCATTTGGATATAAGGGTAGGACCAGACTAACTTAGACTTTAGGTCCTCCTATTCCAAGTGGAACATTGGGCAGCAACAAAAGATCTCCATCCTCTGCTGTTTTCTGCAAGAGATTTGGCATCCTCCCAGATCAGCTCTTCTGCAACTACATCTTTCAGAATTGTCCTCTTCCATGTTGTTAGTGGACGTCCTCATTTTTTTTTCCACATTCCGGCTTCCAGTCAAGGGAAATTCTTGGGTGTCTTGTCTAAAAACATGATGAAGGAACTTCAGACTCTGTGATGCTTAATGGTTTCTGGTTGACTAGAACTTGTACTATACAATGGGAGAAAAGGACATATTCCAAATCTTGGTGTCCTTCTCGCAAGTATTGGTATAATACTGGGAATGCTCTATCCTCTGAACGGGATGCCAGTTCATTGCCGGGGTCTCAACAGCAGTGCCGAAGCTCTTTATAGCCCTATGTGCATAGAGCCCAAAGAGATGAATCATTGTACTGTAACTTGGCCAAGGCTTACAGCTATTGCCAGGAGCAGGATTCTAACCTCGACATTTTGTTCATAGGTTAGATTTGCGCACCCTATGCACTAGATCTCACTCCCTGTTTTGAGAAGGACTTGGGTCCATATTGGACAAGTACTCCCACTGTGGAATACCAAGTCAAGTGTCAGGGGCTTTAGAAGCAAGTCACATGTTTTTAATCGATGGTGGACTAGTTCTGATGATAATTTTTATCACGTGACATTTTGACCTTTAAAGAGTAACAGAAATAGAAATTAAAGGTAGAAATTAAAAGACGCAGTCCTACCGTAGTATTTCTTGAATTGAGATAGTGTTTGCCTGTGGGCCAAGCTACATCAAACACAGCATGGTCTTTTGAAGTATGCAAGACTGCAGGTACTAAGCACAGTGGACATGTACACTGTACATGTCAGTGTTCTAGCAATGATGTCATCCAAATCAGCTTGGGAGTGCGCAGGGTCTTTTTATTCATTTTGGGGTCACAATTAATGGGGTAAACATTAAATTCCATGTTTTTGAAATGGTTATATATTTGTCACGTGAACTAAACATTTTCTATTTCTGTATACCCTTTAAAACTTCCAATCAGTTACATTGGCAATTCCTCACATTTTGTTTTCATTCTGAAGTTAGTTTCCGACTCCAGTCCCACTGGTGGATGGGGGACATGGTCCTGCCCCCCCCCCCAAAGTGACAAGAGACTGTGTGATATATGAAGTCCTAGAATGGAGCACCATCAAGGCCAATAGAGGGTCGTTAACCTCTCATGAGTACCTGGTAGTGGACATGGGTGCGGAGGAAGATTACATGAATGGAATGTGTGTGTGAGGCTGTGGTCGGAGGTCCACCTAACATTTCCCACGAAATGGAACATGATTTTAGAGGAAATTCAGGATTTGGAGTAAAGTGGGTCATTCAAGAAAGTCATAGTCAAAAATTCAAGTTGAAGGAGTGTCCACAAGAAAGAAGGACATATTTTTGTTTGTCTGTTACGGCATGAAACACCCAGCAAAGTCTTGCTGGCAATGTATCTGTGATGTCGACAATGCAAAGAAGTGCTACTCTCTACCAATGTCTTTATGGTTGAAAGGGCCCGAAGAAAGTAAAATTGGTGGGAAACTAAAAAGAAATGTATTTTAGCGAGTGAGGGAGTTGCACTTGCGGCAAATAATTGAATAATTATTTTTGTGCAGCGCCCTCCTCACCCAGTGGCCTTGGCATTACCAACTGCATTTATTGCGTGATTTTGTCGGGGAGAAAAAGGGGGCCAAATGATCGAAAAAGAACTTCTTGTATTTCAAAGCAGGAAGAAAACAAATTGGAGTTAATTGGCAAGAGTATCAGTTTTCCCTCTTTAAACATGTCAACAGGATGCACCACACCATCCAGGTGCCCTGACTCGCCCCCTCCCCTTTCACATTCTCTGTGTTCAAGTAGAGAAACCCCCTTGCCACAAGGCTGGCCTTAGTCATTAACCATGCTAGGTGTTATACAAGTTGTATTATTTGGCACCTGGGTCATTCCACGTCAGACCAACACTGCGTTTTGACCTCAGGTCTTCCAATTTTGATTACAAAAATTGCTGTGCTTGAAGACATTGATGAATTATAAAGACACACCAATTGTTGGCATGATCTACCATTCCATGGTGTCAGGGCAGAGATCACTGGGAATAGAACATTTTAGCTTAAAACACCACCCTTTTAATAAAAATAAATTACAACTCTGTAAGTTTTTACCGAACATAAACTATGTAAATGTGGTATCAAAAATGAGAATTTTATACTCTAATCAGCAATGCCGTGAAAATTAAGTTTTGAGAAAAGTGGGTCTCTGTGACCTTTGACACATCCCAGTGACCTTCGACTCCATTTTCAAAGTAAAATATTACTTTGAAAATCAATGAAACAAAATCTTTGGAAAAGTTTGTTTCCTTCTCTTTTAGAATCTGTTTAAATCTTCATTGGGTCTGTACAACTGAACAAATTACATTTTTTTTACGATTGATTGGCCACAAATATGAGCTTTGAAGCTTTTCATGGTGAAAGTGGCAAAAAAATAAAGTACAACTCAGTTTTACTTTATTTCACCTTTTACTGAAAAGGTTTGTGGTAGCAGCATGATGCTAACCTTTTACTCAAAGGCTACAAATATGTCCATTTATAGTCCTGACATCATAAAAGAGACTGTTTTGGGTTTATTGGGGTACAAGGGGAAGGCTATTGCTACTATGAAAACATGTTGATATCACACTTTCTGAGCGGAAGTCAAAGAGGATCTGCATTTTTTGACTGTTGATTCGGTGGATGCATGCTGCCTGTTATGCATCTCACATGTACATGTGCGTGTATCTTCAACTTTCTGTAACATGACTGACTTGTGGATTTTTCATCATCATGTTTCCTTGGACTCTTTCCAGGAAAAAAGCCACGTTATCTGCCCAACAGCTGTTTCCTGACGCATGTAAAACAAACCAGCTTTCATTAGTTCACCATTTACTGTAATATCCTTATGTGATCAGTACAATCTAATAAATGCTTTTTGGAGCAGCATACATGTATAAGGTTAATTAAGGTTTGACTTTCAGAAGTTCAAGGTTTTATGAGAGCATGATTGTAGGGAATGGCTGAGTTTGTAAGAAGATGGCATATTGCCTGAGCAGTGTTTTCACAAGAGAAGGGTAACAGCGTCTTGTGGCATGAATGTGAAAGGGTGAGGCCAGGTACCATGCACACAATGACAACCCCACCTGGTTTGCAAGTCACTCTGCGGTGATTGAGGATTTCACTAATAGGTTTTGTCGCCTTGTGCCGAGTCAAAAAGACTGGCTTGGCTTCCGTCGAGACCCAACCCTATATTACTGTATGTGTGCATACGGTATTATATGCACATTGCTCTCTCACATTGTGTGTACAGTCTGCCTGTCCAGCGGGAAAAATGGTTGGCAATGTTGAGCATTGTTTGCAATGTTATCCTGGTTGCCAGCCGAGAAGGGCACATGATGCTCCATTGCTCCCTTGTGACTTCTTGTCTGCTTATATGGCATGCATGTGCCGTGTATACATGTATAGTATTCTGCATCCCTTGTATGTGTGTGTTAAATCCTTAATACATTAAAGATCATGTGAGGTGAGACAAAGTCCCGTATCACTCTGAAATTACATTGGTTGCTGTGATGTGCCCGGGAAGCACTATAGTCCTATGGTGCGACTGGCCTGGTGGTGCTGATTTGGATGTCTGGATTCAGTGAATTGTCTAGCATGAGGCCATAAGCATGACAAAATGGGGAGACTGCTCTGAGCTCTCTGCACCATCAACTGCCCTCCCCCCTACTGATAGCAAAGGCAAAGACTGGATCGATACATTAATGCCACTGGCACCAGGCGCCCTCTTGAAAAGACCTCGCACTCCACACGTTCACCCATATGCATGCACTCTGTCAGCCCCAAGAGATGTCGAGTGAAAAAGAAGAACCCACTTACCATGCACTCATGAAGACCATAGCCTGTGAAAAGATGTTGTGCTGTGTACAGGCCACTTGTTGCTTGTCTGTGCGGTGCTCTTTTTGTAAGTCCATGGGGGTAAATCCTGAGGGGTGGGGATACATGTACATGTATGTAGCCCCCCCCCTCTACTCTTTAACCAAATGGAGGATGGACCATCTTACTTTTGATGGTGTCAAACAAAATAATGCTTGTGTTGAGGATAATTTGGACATTTCAACAGCTGAACCGAGAAACTTCAAATACCCCCCATGTTGATAAACACGGACATGTACATGTAAGGTGTGTAAGCTCGCAATAACAACACTTAATGTAATGTAGTGTCCACGCCCCCTCCCCTTTACGAATTTCAAGGGCCTAGCGATATTAGGACTTTGGTCATCCTCATCCCTCAACTCGCAGACATCTATTTCTACCACTGGTGTGGTCAGTGCACAGACTACACAGTAGGTACCTACAGGTAACTATGGAGAGGTTGCCCCATCCCATCCTACACAGAAGTCTGTGCCCCCCCCCATTGAAATTGGAGCTGTTCATAGCCTATGAACAAGCCACAGGTTGCTTTCAGTTCTCCCTCCCCCTTCCCCCCCCCCGGAAAAAAATTAGGGGCACCCATGGGCCCTCCTCAGAAATGAAACCGTTTTACACCTCAACTCACCTCTTCATTTTGCCTTTGCTCTCCTAATGGGCATCGTGTTTGTCTTTTCTCTACATCTCCAGTTGTCAATGGACCTCCCCTCTTGGGTCAAGCAACTGCCCTTGGACCATCTGTCCATGTGGATGCGGGAAGAGGAGGCCAGGGAAGAGGTGCAGCTGATCTGTCTCTACCAGCTCCTGTGAAATATGACGGTAACAAGCCCTAAAGACCCCCCCCACCACCACCACCACCAACACCTGGGTATAACTTCACGGAGTTGCTGAAAGTGCAGGACTTTGCCAAGCCCACCGATGTTTGCGAAGCAAAAAACCCTGATAACCAGTCAATGTATCATGCAGTTGATTACACTGCTGGCTACCGGGTAATTTCATATCTTAAGCCATAGCCTTCGCAAAACCCTTTTCTGCTAAGCTGCCTCATGAAGTTGGGCGCCGGAGCACATGCCACATTCTTGCCTGTATACCGAGCCAGGAGAGCTTAACGAAACCTGACACCATTCTAACACCCCCCCCCAGCTCTTTGCATGTCTCCTCCCAGCTATCACTTGCTTCAGGTTGCTAAGTAATCTAGATAGAATTTGCCTCTAATTCATGGGGTGTGCGATTGAAATAAAAATGCACTACCGGTAGGGACGCTGACAGTCTCTAATGACACATAACAGAGTTTAAATAGCCAGCCAGCTGTAACTAGGAACACGAGTGCAACATTTAAAATATGCAGATAACACAAGCCCCATAATATCTCTTTTCCTCTTCCAATTTAGGGAAATCTACACTTGGGACGAGCCACTCATTAGTGCCATCTCTAACCCTTTTTTCCACCGTCTTAAATGTACATCTAACTCCTCCAACATGCTCATTGAGGATGTTACGATGTACAGGCGTGTCATACATAGTGTGGACCTCTGCACAAAAGAAGTCCACATAATGCAGGGTACGATGGCGTTGTGTGGACTTGCACATGTCCACACAAGGTTTCCCCCTATCTGGAAAAGGAGTTTAGAGGCATTTTTGGGTAGGGGTCGTCTGTGGTAAAAGGAAGAGGAATAGTCATGGAAACCTTGTACAAAAAAAACGCCCAAAAATCTTGTTCCTGGTTGAAGAAAAATGAGTATTTTCACTGAGTTTTCTTAACTGCACGAAAAACAAAGGAATGTCCACAGTAGGTATGTAATGTAAACATGTGTGTTTTGGAATGTGTGAAATCGTGTTATTAAGGGAATTGGCGACCCGTGCGATGACCCTTTACAGTTAGACTTCAGGTTCTTGCCTGAGGTCAGAATTCATTTAAGCTGTTTCAGAAACATGTTTTCGTAAATTGTCAGAAAGGTTTGAGTGCATGGGAAAAGAAACTGGATGCTGCCTAGCTATAGGTCTCTTCCAAATGACATCCCTTCCTACAGATTGCCACCGGCGTGTTGGATGTCAAATTGTCATGACACGCATTTGCTGTGCCTATTCCAAAGATATACGAATCACCACATACACATGTATGGAGCATTTGCACACTGAATGCGCATGCACCTGATGGCGTTGAACACGCATTTGCCATTTACCTACAACCATTGTGTACAATGAGGCATGTCTGTACACCCAACCCAAGTACACGGTGTTCACATAATAATGTGACATTGGTTCACGCCATTACCTGCCGCTCTATTTAACGGGGAAAAAAGAAAGATGAACGGCAGTTTGGCTGGTTTTGTTATAAGACCCACCTTGAGTCCAGCCTGCAGAAAGCTTGATTGTTATAGTCTTCCTGAAATTCGCATTTCTGCATCGTAACGTGGCCATTTGTCACAATGGTGAGCATGACATGAAATTTTATGAGAAGAGGATTCCATAGGGTAGAGTGTTTCATGAATCTGTTTTCGTTTCTTCAGAGAGTTCTTCATCTGTGCAGGAAATGGCTCCAGAAATGCATTAACTAACAAACGTGCCAACGGAAATGCTGGTTTTTTTGTTGTTGGGGGTTGGCTTGGTGCAGCATTGCTTCTGTTAGTTCGTTTGATACCCCACCCAAGCCGTGTTTGTTTATGTTTAAATTTTTCACTCTTTTTTTTTTCTTCTTTTTGTTTTGTTTTCTTCAAGTATTGAGTTCATCAGTCAAACAAGAGTGGTTGTAATTAAAATAATCATGCACACAAAACAAGAAAAAACAAGGAGCAAGGTGGCCTAAGCATTTTTTTGTGGAAGAAATTGATTGTGCTCATAATAGTGCATAAAGATTGCAGATATATGTATTTTGAAATTCAAGGACTTCAGGATTGCTCACCTCCGATAAAATAATTTTAGGCGCACTGGAGGGGAAAGTAGACAAAACCTGAATGTATTTTGCCAAGTCTAGATTAATAAGCAAGACATTGTTTTCATAACAGTATTTTTTGTCAATGATTGTCTGAACGTAACTAAGCATGCTCGCATAATGCAAAGTTTTCAAGGGCGCCGTGGTGTTGGCATGAGCTCATGTCTGGGATAACATCCTCCCAGGGCACGTTCGCTCGCAGGGTCAGTGAAGCAATTGACGTCATTGCTGGGGAAGAATACTCATAACTGGAATATGACAATAGATGATCTGTCATGTAATATTTTAACAAGTAACAGCCCGGAATAAGTATACGGTTGACCCGTGTCTGTGACCTCGAGTGCTCTGAAGGACCAGCCCACGGTTTTGGGTCAGCATGTCGAAAAATGATTGTGAAAGTTTGCCTTGATTTGAAAAACACTGTGTCCAAGTTGCTCAAGTTTGTCTCATGTAGCAGAATTTTGTGCCATGAGTTCATTTAAATCGCCATTTGCTGCTTTAATCGCTTCTTTCCAAGGTATTAAAAGGACTAGGCAAATGTACATGCATGCCTAGCATGTGCTGCATTTTTAGAACAGTTTGATATCCGTTATTTCTGCAAACTAACTACAAATACGACGAAAACTCCCTATTTTTTGCCTCACGGCAGCCACTTAGCTCTAAGCTAATCACTTCATACTTTTCGTTTTAAAGAAACGCTGCATAAAGGTTCGACTATTAAGCTGTTCTGGCCGAAAGTTATTATTGTTTGTAAATTACAATTAACTTTAAATATATATATAAATGCATGACGTTAATTGCTCTAAGATGGTTGTTAGTACATTAAACATACAAATGCAATCTGAAAATTTACTTTTCAATGTCTATTTAAGTGCATGTGTCTAACTCATGTTTCAGTGTTGGACACTGGAGAAGTGAGTTACCGCGAATTGCACTGTCAGTGTCATGGGTTGTTGATGACGTGCTGTAGACCTTGGCTGCGTGGTTGGCATCAAAGGACCCCTTGCTTGTCGTGGTCCTGCGCTATATGTCGAATTGTGTTATACTGGTTCCGCTTTGGTTAAGTTAGCCATGTACAAAAGTTTGCCTGTGATAAAAAATGTGATTCTAGGCATTTTTGAGTTTCATGGATCAGGTTCACTTCTTCACAAAATGTGGATGCCCCTCTGTTTGCCTGCGTTCAACCAAATTTTCATTTCAGTAAAATTACAGTTCTTTAACAAAGTCGCTGAACAAGGAGAAAAAAAATTCCAATATGAACGATACTGTACGGTGTGTGCTTAACCCTCAAAGGGGGCGCCCCCCCGGGCTCGACCGTGTCATTCTCATTTTTTTGCAACTTTGTATGGATGTAAAGACACTTTTTATTACAAATATGAAGTTTGAAATCAGTGAAACATAGTTTTGTTGGTACAGTCATTTGAAGATTAAAGTTACACTGTGTGCAGTGTACCCGTGTGCCCTTGAACGACAGTGGCAAAAGTATTCGTTTTGGGCTTATCTGTCTCGGAAAAATGGGCACTACGCAACAACGGCATATTCGATTTTCTCAACATTAGTGTTAAAATGACTGCAAAGAACTACTCTCACAACTCCGGAATGCTCAGGTCCTGAAAAGAAATGCAGAACGGTGGTATTGGGGAAAAAAAGTCGAGGGTGCGGATTCCGCCCCCCGGCTCTTGTAGGGTTAAAGGTCCTTCGGTTTCGCTTCACTGTGCACTCGCAATGTCTGTAGAGAAAACCAATAGCATCGACTTTCATTTAGACATTTGATGTGCGCCGAGGCAAAGAAACCCCACAACGCGTCGTTGCTGGCATGCGGGCTGTAGTCAGCATGTAGATTCCAACCCGTGTCGGCACTTGGGCCATGAATATATGACAATGCTCATTTCATGCCCAAGACCATCTCCAGGGGTATTTTAAACCTCGTTGTCTTCTAGTACGCCAATTAAATACTGTGAACAAAGGACAATTAGCTGAAACGTTGAGCTTGATATTGTGGAGAAAGTGGGACCCACCCTTATGTTGCGGACCTCTGCACGGTTGCACTTGTGACGTACCTTTTCTCAACTACTTTGCCCCAAGTCTGAGAGTCTGTATAAGCTACGTCCTGTTTACTAGGTTGCTTAAAAGTTAATTCATAAAAATGTAAAATACTGTTTTTCCATTAAGTCGTTATGAATATGCTGGCCCGTAAAATCTGTTGCATTGTAATGTCGTTACGGCTCACTCAGTGCTTTCTAATTAAAAGAAGTCTCTGTTTTAAGGCGAAGCAGGTGCAGAGCATTTTAATCTCTCGGTTTCCAACCTGTTAATGTTCATCATGATGGTTTCAATGACCTGTTTGGGCTGAGTAAGGGCATTCTTTTGAGTCCCTATTTTTATATGACGTCCGTGGCTCTTTCCCATTCAAAGGGTATTTAATCCAAATTTGAGAGTGTCCATTGTGGAAAATCCCACCCCACGATCTTTTCCAAGTAGCTAGACCATTGAGATGTAGAAAAATGTAGTTTGGGTACATGATTATGATCCAGATCCTCTGGCGCTTATCTCCTTCAGTGCTTATAAATTCCCAGGCACCTTGAATCTCGCCAAAATTCTTCATGTCACAAACTGTAAGCATGCTCATTATGCAGAAAATTGATGAAAATACCCGGTACATCCTTGTTGCCTCCTTTTCCATGTGCGAAGTTGTCAGTTCATTAAGTCGTCTGGGAGCGAGCGTTTTCTGACGCGATGTCTCAATATTTAATGGATACTTTCGCCCCGCCATGGAAGGCTGTGTAACAACAGGTCATGCGTTAAACAGTATCGGACCGTTCTTCCGTCACACGTGTATGAAAGATTAATTACATATATCAGGAATTAGCATAGACGTACTTATCAAGGTGAATAAGTCCTATGATGATCATGGGGAGAATGCCCGATCAAAACACTTTGGCCTAAAGGGAACAGCATTGCAGGCATGTAGCGACGTTATTTTTTTACATGTGAAACCAGCAGAATTCATAACAGTGGTAAAGAATGCACATTTAACACGAAATATTAAAAAATAATATGAGTGATACGTGTACAAATCAAAGAGTTTTCAAAATCCAAGTCTTGATTGGGAAAGAGCGACAGGTATCCAGGATTTTCAAGACTGGCCGTCCTGCCTCGAGAGTAACTACTAAATTATAACCCTATGAACTCTTAGTAGTTGTAAAATAAGGTGCGAAAACAATGAACCGAACCTCAACCCAGACCCCCGCCCGAGATCCGCCAATTCGAGACCATCTTTTCCAAGACAAGCCCAATCTCATCCAAATCTCATTCAGCGGAGACTACAATATCATGAGCGGACACCTGTACCATTCACAATAGGCTTCACGGATGTTTTTCAGTTTACCTTTGTGTCCGTCAAGGGCCTCTTTTTTTTATTTTTCTATTTGAACGCCAACATCGCACAAATTCCCTGCTTCACAATTATTGGTAGAGGTGATGCAGGACACTATGCCCATATGTACCCGCGAGGGCCGCAGAGCACCCGAGGCGAAGCCGAGGGCACCGTGAGTCCTGCGGGTGTAAGAACATCATATCCCACACCACAGCAATCAACGATTTGTTGGAGTATCACTCTCGCCAGTTCACTGCGTGATAGTGTTGACACAGAATGGCAAAATCGGGAATTTTTTTCGGGCAGTTCACGTGATCGGGGATACCTACGGTCGACCTTCGGTCCAAAAAGTGGGGGCGAGGCCCCCCGAGATGTAAACCTGCACCCATTGGCATAATTAGGGCGATTTTTTTTGGGGGGGGGGGATTAAGTGTGACTTGTGCATGTACGTTGTGTATATTTCAAACGGGGGAACCCAGGGGCATGACATCCCCTAGAGGAGGGGGGGGCACGTGCCAAAATTCTTTGCTAAGCGGGCTGTTTGTTATGCCGACGTCGTGTTAACAAATCACACGACGGATCAAATTCTTTGATAGGGCGAGAAAATTCGGTTTCACAATATTTGTTTTCGGGATGACGAGGAAAAAGGAACGGAGATTCCGACGTTTAGGGTAGTACTGATTATGCTGAGAGGTACGGTATGCGTGTAACTCTGTGCATTCAGAAGAAAGTGCTTCAAACGACGGCGAAGTGACTTCTTGTTGAACGCCTCGTGGATATGAGTGCTAATTCATTGATGTATCATTCACTTTTCTCGCTTATAAGAACCGACACCGGAGCGCTTTATATACCCTCTCCGTAGTGAGCACGCGCGAGAATTTCCTGTGGTCGGTGCACAACATGATGAATGTGGGCGAGTTGAACTTTTGGGAGGGGGGGCTACTGGGTGACCTTGAAAAAATGCCCCCCTCCCCGTGGGTGTTCGCTGGCGAGTGTATAATTGGTAGCAACATTATCGTGTCCAGACCTGCGGTACCGGGCTAGCTGCGTACGCAGGGAAGTACCCGGCGGATGCCTCGAAGGGAATGATAAGATATTCGGTTGCACATCACGGCCACCTGTGCTTTCTCGTCAAGATAAAATGTTGAAAAATGAACTCAATAAAAATGCCGCAACTCTGACCAGATTAATGCGCAGTTGCACCGAAACTAGGGGGAAAGATGCGTAAGGAGACAGTGCTTTTTCGCGAAGTCTTTAGTAAGATTTGTTGACAGGGGACTGTTTTCCCTAATACACTAATACATGTGGCAGCAAAGTTGAAGCGGTAGCCATGTTGAAATTACCCACTTCGAACAGGAGCACTACAAAGGCAAACAATTTTACAGCGCCGCCCAGCGCTCAAAGTAATATATTCCCTGTCAACATTTTCTCCTTTTCGTTTCTTTTGCTGGCTGATTTTTGAGATTAAAGATTAGAGGCTACGATGCATCTAGTCTGTAAAGTGAGTGTCAAATGTGATAAAAATTGGCTGCCATTGGCAATGATAATGGGGTGATGCGGCGCAGTAAAAATCGAACAAATAAGCAAAACACGGCATCATCTTTAATACTTTCAAAGCTACCACGCAAACGTGGTCTGCACATTAGGGTGCAAAGTTGATTCCATTGTGAGGTGAGCGAACTGTATTCGCTTGAAACATCCCAAAAATATTGTACGTCATAATGCAACACTTCAAGCGAATTTTAAATGTCTTGTTTTCGAAACGAGATTTTTCTTTCGTGCCACTTCCATGGTTTGTGCACGGAGACGGTACGTGTATTGGTGTTCCACAGAGCTCTGGTACATTGCCGACTGATAACCGTTTATTTACAGGCAAATCTTGGCGGTTGTGTTTTGACAGTCGTTGTTCGAGTGACTCGGAGGTGTCATTGACACGTGGCACTCTACTCGCCTGCCGAACAGCCGCAATTCTGTCAAAATCTCGTTGGGCCCGCACCCAGTGGCCCCCTCTCATTCAAGTTGTTGGGTCTGACTGCGCGGTCTGAGCTCCAGCTCAAGATGACAACAGTGACCGGGGCATTGGGGGACCTGGAAAGGGTAAGGCTATTGACACGTGTCCCAACAAAGTTGTCCAGGATTGTCTGAGTTTATACGTGCCTATTATGTGAATGCGGGGAGGGCCTGCCAACTTTACATCCTTGGATATTGTCTTCAGAACAATAGAATTTAAGGACTCTAGATGTCAACTTTAACTAACAGTGACAACAAGCTGAAATACTAGGGACACTGTGCTAATAGTGCCTAAAACATTTGTGAATCACATATGCTTCGCAAAGACAAAATATTGTAAATGATTGCATTTGTTCACCTTCACCGAACAGAGCGAGAATCATGCCCTCACAAATGTGGCACGCGCCGGCGATATACATGAGACAATATCAATGGTGAGCCACGCCACATCATTAAAGAACTGGAGTCTCTCACTTCCTTTCTTTTGGGGTGTCTGATAAATCTTTGTTGCATTTTTTCGAGCCAATAACGGAATGACGAAATAAGAAAAAGTTAGTTGTTTCTGGACCAGAATGGGCCTTTCAAATTCAGAAACGCTTCGAGTTTGGACAGTTGTTGGCCGAAATGACATGGTTTGCATGGTATACGATGAACTCCTACAACAAAACAGTTGTGATTGTACACACACACCGTAAAAAACGGATTTTTATCTCCCTTGTTCTTTTACTTGTGCACGTCCAAAGTATACCTCCTATTCAACCGTCGGCTGCCATTTCATGTTTACCAAGAACAACACCAGAAAGCACACGCAAAACGGCATGATGTACGACGTATGCACATACACAAGTATGACTTGCGTAACCAATTCAGACATTTAGTACAAGTGCGCGCATGCGCTTGCACATGCGTTGAACTGTAGATTTTACCCCGAGAGAAGACGAAGTCGTGAATGTCTGTCATGGCACTGTGGTTTTCTATCATGGGCATGGCAAATGTCTTTGATTCCATTTCCACATTTTTGTTTACGTTGTCCCAAAAAAAGTATAATTACTTCATCGCAAAAATGGGATCATATTTTTTCCGATTTCACCAATGACATTCATGCACTTGCAATGCTAGCTACTCCATGAAGAAATTCAGCAGGGTGATATATTAACGAATTACTTCCTCAATGAAGATAACAGATATGAGAGTATGATTTGGGAAGCTTCGAAAAGCCAGCAAACTAATAGGCCCACAGTGCTCCGTGTATAGCGATATGCTCTTATACCGAAAAATAAAATATGATTCACTGTTGTGTCTGAATTTGACTCCAAATCTCATTTCCATTTCTCTGCGACCAAAAGATTCATGCACTGAGCAAGCACTATCGTTTATGTTAAGGGTGAACTTGGTTCAACTTTTCTTCTGACGAGAGGCTGTCGGGTTTATGATGTGCTTCCTAACTGCGCAGGTCCGCTTTTCACGTTTTAATGAGTTCACGTCCCAGTGTTTCCTCCGCACTTGTTGACTGGATTCATCATCGAGAATTCTTCGAGGAGGAAAAGATAATATAATGAGGAACGGAGCAATTAACGCGAGGAAAGTTTTACCGGATTTTTTGTACCATAGATGAGGAAGAAAATAGAACTTGGAACATTGTCAAGACAAGTGACAATGGAGAAACTGTGGAAGTAAAACGCAAAGAAGCAGGGACAATGATAAAAAAGAGCAGAACATCAGAGATATAAGAGCGATGTACAAAGTAGAGCTTGGAACAATTTCACAGAACTGCTTAAACATAAAATTTGCTTAAAAACCTCGCTTAATAAAGTAAGGTTACCTGCCCATACTTCATGTGACTGTCATGTCAACCAAACAACAGCTCAGTATCGGTCGACAGTAATATAAAATCACACAGAGTTTTGCTGGTACCTTATTTTATCAAGCAAGGGTTTTTGCTCTTGAGCAAATTTTGTGCTAAACCACCTCTATGAAATTGGCCTCTGGCCAATACAGTGGCATCGGAATAATAAGGTACAACACAGGCTGTAGAGCCAAAAAGAGCAGCAATAAACTATATTCATTTGTCGGCTATTGGGAATAAT
The DNA here is from genome assembly GCF_054643075.1 of Acanthaster planci. NCBI lineage: Eukaryota > Metazoa > Echinodermata > Asteroidea > Valvatida > Acanthasteridae > Acanthaster > Acanthaster planci. Next base: position 19,484,183 of record NC_141777.1, read on the forward strand.
GTGAGGTGAACTCGAACGTAAAGTGACAGCAACAAAATAAAAGTTTAGTATACAAATTAATGCCAGTTTACATTAAGAATAATTGAACATTTGGGATAACTTGTATCTTAAAGCCACATTTAGACACAAACTGAAAGTGAGGCTTGGAGCCCCAAATTGTCTGGTACCATTGCATTCAACAGATTTACATAGAATGTGATAGATTTAGGGAACACGATCGAAAATTTTCCCCTTAAATAAGGTCCAATGGGAAGAGCACAACGGGGAGGAGCAGGGGCGTACTCAACATAGCGGTGTAGAGAACAGCTGCTAATCCCAGTAGTTTGGGTATCTCGGGCCGTGTCCGAAACGGGCCTTCCAGAGCTACGGCTACGTGTATTGTCTGCACGTCTCCACGTACTTTCAATGGCGTGAAGACCTAGACCTAGCTCTAGACAACAGATTCGGATGCAGCCTCGGTCACTCAAAGTTCATGATCTCACGTGGGTTGGCCCCTGCATGCGCGTCAGTTGAAGAGAAAAAAATTAACCTGTGTCTGTCTTGAAAAATTGGGGCTTTGCAGGAACATAATGTCAAATGTTCATACACCGGTACCTACGAAGGCAACTCGCCAAAAACTCCTGAGGACTCGGCGTGTTGAAAAAAAAAGCGCTGGGATGACATCACGTGGAGTTGTGTAGAAAGGGCGGTTTAATAGGCTTACAGAGAATATTTCAGAGTGGAACACAGAAGGAGAACTAATCATCATGGCAAATGAAAGATTGTGGCTGTCAGTGCAGACCTTTGCCCTGTTATGTTCAGGCAGCACAATGCGTAATGTTGAACAATCTTAAAGGAACACACTTAGCCACTCGGCATTTCAACTATTAAATGTTTTCGGTAGCTCAGGCGAACCGTGAAATCTACAATAAGTCAGCATTCATAAATGTCGTGACGAGTCTCAAAATTTGGTGACTTGAATCAACTCGAGTCATCTTAACATTGTGAGTCGAGTCGAGTCGAGTCACTTTGTGTAGTCGAGTCAAATACCGAGCTCAAGTCAATTTGAGTCACAAAATTTGAACAAAATACAAGAAAAACACTACTAGGTGTAAATCATTTCTTGGTATTTTTATTTTCATTAAGGCATACTAAAAATAAATTGGGGTGACAGGTATCTAGCTGGCTAATATTTTGCTTTAATGTTTTAAGACTCGAGTCTTATAAATTTGTTCTCGAGTCGAGTCTTTACGAGAGATTCGAGTCGAGTCATTTACCCGTCGAGTCGAGTCGCCAAAATTGTGACTCGAGTCGGACTCAAATCAAGTTATTGACTCGAGTCATTTTAACTCTGGCATTCAAGGAATGGACGTCAACGAACTAATAAGGGACCGAAGTAACGATCGCAGAGGGTCTGTGCAGTATAATTTTGTCCCCTCTTTATCAGCGCCACACTGAGCAGAAGAGAAGTCCGGTGGTAGGAAATCGCACTTCCTGCATGGATATCCTCCCATGCAGTGTTATGATTAACTTGCTTTGGGAGAAGGCCAACTTACAGAAACAATGGCCGACGTATAATTAGCTACAGCACTTCCGCACGGGCCTCGGGAATATGCCTAAGTACACGCAGCCTCATCGTATCACCTCTCCCTGTGCCGGTCGTCCGTTGGTTGCTACCATTCTGCATCCTTCACACGTCAAACCCCTTCTTATGTTCCAACTGTGTCCCATTAGCCCAACTGTGTCTCCGGCAGAGTTACTTTGATAAAGCGCTATTAATTGCCGAGACCGAGCTGATTACTAATTTTAATTAAAGGATGGCTAGGTCGTGAAGGATGAACGACCAGTCTGCAGGCCGTGGGCAAAACTCCCTTGGGGATAGGGGTATATAACCCCCATTTTTTTTAGGGGAGTGAGCTATTGAATCATGCCCCACACTTTTTTGTGGCGAAAAAAAAATTAAAGCGGATTTCGAAGTATTGTACTTCCCAACAACCAAAATGTACCGTACCCAATAGCACCCAAAAACAGAGAACAATCAAAAGAAGCCATTGATATGCCATTTTGATGTAGGATTCTGCATGAATGAAATACGTATTACACATGTACATCATGAACATGAATTTGTATCGCCCCCTATGTAGTGGCACATGATGTCATCCCTCCCCGCTTTTCAAATTTCCGTGGCTGGGCAAGTCATCCCCCACAATTCACCACCCCCCCCCCCCGATTGCCGGCACAAATTTACGCCACTGCTACAGGGCATGCTGTTCCCACTTCGCAAACGGGTCATGGGGGGGGGGAGAAACGATAGGATGTGTCAAATTGAGTTAACGTAGGGGACGATGGGGTGAAACATACATAAGGCCCTTCGATCTTGCTGAACGTGCGGCCCCCTCGTCGTGAATTGTTGTTCGCTGTTGTCGCGTCCCCGAGGGAGGGCGCCCCATTTTGGGAGGGTTCACCTCGTTCTCGTCTCCTCTAGTGGGATTCGTTAGTGATCGATTTCAATTAAAAACTGACAAGCTTACACCGAAATGAGCTTTGACGAGCTTTCCTCAGCAACAGCAAGTGGCCCCATTGGTTCCAGTAGTAGGCCTAATACAAGGAGCACATTAATTTTAATCTGATACGATTTTTTTGTTTCTGGAACACTCACGAGCATTTGGGGATATTTATTTTGTTAGGGTTTGTTCAAGGGTTTTTCCATGACAATTACTGATAATTGACCTGTAAATTTCTATATTATTTTCTCTTCTATTTCCCGTAGTATTGTGTCTTACCCATCCTGCACAGATGTCCTTACAAAACCTGCCATATTAGGTCTTCATGTTGACGCTCATGTAGTGCTCCTCAGGCCCTATTTGGTTTGGAGCGGCAGAATATTTTGTTCTGAAAGTTGTGGTCCAAAATGCCAGCGGCTGGGAGGGGGAGCTTGCCCGTCCCCAGGGGACATGCTGGCTTTTGAGGAAGTGAACACGTCCACACTTTTTAACGGTACGAGTACCTTCCTTTGGGGGATTTTTTTCTTACCGATGCAAAGAAATTGTTTCAGAAAAAAATCCCCAGCCAATGACATCACTGCATTGCCCGTAGCGCGATACACCATGCTGATAAGAGCTGATCACCCCTGGAAATAGCCGTGAAGCCATGTTGAACATTGATGACGCACCCCATTGCGAAATAGAACAACTGGGAGTCCCCATTTTGACCAAGATTTTCAGAAATAAAAGCTGACAGCCTAGCAGCCTGTAGCTTCCATCTTTTTTGATTCATTTTTTTTTACAATCCATCCAGTCAACGCACCACAAAAATATGCTCTTACAGCAGTGAATTTGACAGGATGCAAATCGTGGCCTACAACCTGAAGTATCTCGCGTGCGTACCATAATACCGTGGTGGCCCATTTCTCGCAACACACATCGAACGGGATTAGTTGCGGTTTCAAGCGATGTATCCCTGCTGTCTCATGGCTCAGTGGGTATCATCTGAAGGTGAGTGAGAGACCAAGGGTCAATGACATTTATTTATCTCAGTTTTTTTAAATCAATAGGAGACTTTGAGACGCTTGGTGGAGGCAAACATATCGGTCCTTTATAGCACTGCCGAGCATGCGCGTGTTGTTTTGAGCATGCGCGCATAGTTCTGAGCACGCGCAGTACTATGAAAATTACTGGTATGTCTGCTGCAACCAGCGTCTCAAAGTCTTGCACGACATCAGGGACAATGACTAGCCTTACATGGTTCCTACGGCAACCTGTTTAACCCAGTGGTCGTGCATTAAAGCACTTATACGGTAAAAACGTTCATTTGAAAATGCATGTTTCGAAAACAATATCTGGCATATGAATCAGTTGTGATTTGAAATAAATCTAGAATTATCGGGTAAGCAGTCATGACGAGGGAACGTTTTAGTATAGCCTCATTGACCGACCATGTAAGATCGGTCATTTTAGGCACACTGGCTCAGCGTCCCATTACAATGATCGTTATCTTGTAAAATCAGGAAAATGTGGGACTAATATCCCGGCCGGTTTAAGGCAAACTGCTTTGTTACATAGGAGCATTGCAAAGGGAAATAATGGGAAAATCCAGTCCACGCACCACAAAAATATGCTCTTACAGCAGTGAATTTGACAGGATGCAAATCGTGGCCTACAACCTGAAGTATCTCGCGTGCGTACCATAATACCGGGAATAATGGGGGAAAATTTCCAAAGTTCAAAAAAGGGCTATATATGTTTTTAACCAGCTTTTTTCACCAGCTTTAAGCACGTATAAACTGGTGATGGTGGGCAGTATGGCGTTCTGATCGACATGCGTATCATGAAGGCTCTTTAAAAGACTTTCGTTCGCAACATACATGTATTTAGACTGGTACATCAGGTCCAGTGCCACAGATAATGAGACATTTGGTACGAAACCACCTACATTGTTCCGTGTCCATTAGGCTTAACGCTCGAGTAATTTTGTCCAGGTACGGTATTTGCATAAATGACTTTGGTCACTTGAACATATATTATGCATCTGGTGATTGGTTTAAACCATGGCAACAGAAACAAAATGGAAAGCGAGTATTGTGGGCATTACTAAGACGAAAATTACTCTCAAACGAAGCCAACCACCATTACACAGTTCACACAAACGTAACACCGAGCTCGACGTTCAAATTTCAAATTACCGAAGTGTGTTTGTCCGATCATGTTGGTAGCGGAAGAAGTTATTTTTAAGTGTGTTATAATAAAGGCAAAATTGGATCAATTATCAAGTAGCTGTAAGCATTTTCAATGCCCATAATTTTTGATGCCTGTAAAAAAGGAAATCTTGGAAATATGAAGATGTTTTTGTCAAGGTTGGTTTTGACAAGGTTTGAGAAAATAATGGTGAGGAAGTGGAAGTGGCCCGGAAAGAGCCTCAAAATTCAGCTCTAGATTTAACATGGATGTGAGCGCAAAATGAATTTGTAAACATCAGCCATGTTGCAGAAGATATTATTTGAACTGGAAACACATGTAATTAGAAGTCGAAAAGTTTGACCACGATCTTGGTGACTATTCCGTATAATATTATAAACGTCGCACGGTGTGTTTATCAGTGCACTGTAAAAAACGTTGGTCAAAACAGTGTTGGGCATTTATTATTTGCCCAATCTTGGTTAAAGTTACTACATTGTTTGTCAATTTTCCGTAACTTTTGGTCAAACATTGACCAAATATTGGAAAGAATTTACCCAAAGGTTGCTACATTGATATTTTTACCAAAGTTGGGCAAAATATCATCCCAAAATTGACCTTTTACAGTGTGAAGAGTGTGGTGAACGCGAGTGGTTCTGAACTTTAAGTGGCAGGAAAGGGAATGATCATAAAAAAACGTATCAAACTGCGAAGATAACCAGGTATCTTCTGGCCCATATCCGCCCCCAGGGTGTCAACAAAATTGTATCCTTCTCAGAGCTATACCGCCGTACCACGCGGTGGCCAATAACTTCGCCTGATATAACCTCGCTATATCCCAGAGTTACAACAACATTCGAGTACATTTCCAAGCACTTTTAGTACACAAGATCAAAGGCTTGGCCTGAATTCTCGGGAAATATCATCGTGCGAGAAAGGTGTGGTGATCGTGGTAATAGCTGTTCAATCTGGAATAGTCGGGGTTGTGGGTGTGACATGAACCTGAATGTAAAGGCACATTTAAATAATGATTTATCCAAATTTAATTTCATTGTAACCGAAACTTTATACTCACACCACAGTCCTTAACTTTGTTCCCTATAGCCAATGCATCTACACGCACAGTATTTCATATTGGGAATGATGTAGAGTGTTTTAAATTGTTCTATTGTCGACTTACAATCACCCCCACCGTAATAGCGGGAAAATTATGGAATCACTTGTAAAACAATCATGACATGAGCGCAGTGCTTCGTCGCATAGAATTAGCCTGTTTAGCCTGTTTGGTTCTTTTGCAGGTTCGCAAGTTCCGAATTCCGAATCAGGAATTAAAGGGCGCTCATATACATATCTATGCATTTTATCACTGACATCAATTGCTCCCTTCCTATCCCTATACTGGTAAATTCGGGGTTTATCCTTCAATATACCAATGCGATGAAAAAAAAATGTAAGACCTTAATCGGGCAATTCTTATCTCAGTGTCATTCATTCAAAGAAATTCCACACCCAGTGTACTACCCATGTCTGGTGGCTGTATCCCTTGCATATTACTCGGGCTATAACATAATAAGCTACACATTATTACTTGGCCAAGACCATCGAATTTCGGTCAAGCCTAGAAACGGACGTTCTCGGATGATAGGTGAAATCACAGATTAAAACTGACCCCAAATCCACGGCAAAATAGACCCCTTAATTTACGGTAACCATGCGATCATTTTCGGCTTCCAATGCTCTGTGAAAGGAGACATGACATTTTGTGCAGTGTAAACAAGGATGTGAAACTGACTGACGTCACCAGCTAGGAAAGTCATCACGTGGGGTGAGCTTCCGCAAGTTGTCTGCGCTTGGTGTGCGCGCGTGCAGGCCACGGTCCCGGCCTAGAGCCCAAGGCATGCAGCACACAGCCTGGGAAGAGTCAGCGGATCAGTCGATCAGGAGTAATGCACGCTCCGAGTGCGTCGGTGGTGCTACGTGAAGCTTGTGGGGATTAGCGGTGGACCACGCTCCGGACCGTGCGTCCGTGTTGGTCAAGTGCTCCGGTTCGCACGTAACCACCGCGAGAGCCGAGCATCCAGGAATTTATGTATCGCTGCGTATTGTTTCGTCCAAAGTTGCCGTGGTTAGCCCGGTCGACAGGGAGCAAAAACGCCATGAGGTGGTACGTAAAGTTCTCGTCACTCGCCCGCTTGTTGTGGATATTTGCTGTGCTGCACGTAGCGCCTGCTTATGGTGTTCAAAGCGGTGAGTAATCGAGTAATGTGACTTCAAAGGTAACAAGCCTGACAAAAACATCGTTTTGAGCCTGTACTTAAATACCCCCCGGCATGCATGCATGCAGTTATTCGTTAATTTGTCCCAAGAGGCCTTTCGACGAACGAGCTGCGTCATTGCACAACAGTTTGCATGCCAGTCGTCAAAGGAGTGTTTGTGCATGTCTGTTCTGAGAATCAAAAGCTTATTTCTGAAAACAGCTATCTGCACAAGCAACATTTCCAAGAATGGCAACAATGCATCGTCTAAATATCATTTTCTTTCATGGTGACATGGCGACAATTTGTTAAGGCGGCTTGTTATTGCGCCAGTACCAGTTAAGCCTGAAAAATCCCATAAAACTGTGCAGTAAACCAACCAGCTATGGAACCAGCTATGTTATGGAAAGGCTGATAGGTCACATTCAGTATCCCTAAACACATTTAGGACGAGCACATTGAGACAAGTCATCACATAGTCGAGTAACACACCGAACGACTTATACTCAATGCGATATGCATTCAGCAAAAAATGAAGAAACTAAACGTGTTGTTGATGCTAGTTACTCTTTCGCTGAACGAGGTCAAGGCACTTTACTGAATGAGTAACAAATGCATGATGGGTAATGTTGGAAGGATTATCTCTACAAGTCAAAATGCATAATACATGTATGCAGTAATGAAGGAAGGCTTGTACTGGATATTGGCCACACGGTCAAAAATCCACAATGAGCATGTCCACAAAGCTTCATTGGTAAGAGATCCAAGGATGAAAACGGGCGAAAGGCTTTAAACTTAAAAATCGAACCAGAATCCATGCGTCTCAAGTTCTATTCATATTTTTTCCAGCAACCTTAAGCTCTATACAACCTTGTTTCCAGGATATGTGGCCTCAGTTTCCGACTGTTGTTTTGACAAGCCTACATGCTAAACTGACCTGAACGGAACTCAGTGTTTACTTACGACTCTAAAGAGTGAAGACTTTTTTTGTCTTCTCGGATGGAAACGGAGTGCTGTTGATTGGACAGGATTGGCTCTGCTTCCATGCCACCGTTTGCGGGAGGCGTGTTTCGTTAGTACGCAGAAGTCTTGGGGTGCACTTTCTTATGGGAAAATGATTCCTTAAAGGAGACTGGCCTTCATACCTTTATCAGACCTCATTACCTTTTGAAAAAAATCCTCCAGAGCCTCGATTACAGCCATTATTCAAGTCAGATCTTCCCAGTATGCTGTGTTAAAATTTATAATTGCAGAAGGGTTTTGTCAACAGTTTTGTTTATTTTTTACATTGTGAAATTGCATTTATGGCTCGCTTACAGGCTAGGCCTAGGCGGCAGTCTAGCAAAATATTAGTTGACTGTTTTCTAATGAATACCAGCAAAAATGGCACGAAACGTGAACTGTTTTAAAGCCCCCTTCAGCTAACATCGCCTCGTGTGCCGTTTATGCGTCAATTAAGTGTCACGTGCTCATATAGGAACAGCCTAAGGGTCTCACCCTTGCGGCCCGACAACAAGCAAGACTTAAAAAGTCCTGCCACAGCACACATCTCAAAATTAATAATCGCAAAAAAGCCGGGCCCACATCTAGAAAGTTTCCCCCTTATTTACCAACCCTTTCAGCCCTCTACACAGGGGGGGGCACGATCCTCCTCGCAGCCTCGCCAAGGACACGATATGCGAAATTATTCATTGGCAATCATTTATTATTAATGATTATTTAAGTGGTATTCCTGAGAGAGCGAGGCAAAATTATGAGGGAAAGAAATTTTAACATAAAAAAAAGAACCGGAATAATTTAAGCGGTAATGCTGATGACGGCTCTCGAACACTTGCGAACGGAAATGTAATTCTGAAAAATTTGTGTCTCGGCGCACAATGACATTATTTTAACACCGGCAGCATACTAAATATCTGGCTTGCATCCAACAAAGTGCGCTATCTCTTGAGACCATTAAGACAAAATATGGTGTCACAAAAAGTGTATTGGTTTCCGGCTGATTATGGGGGCTCGAGCTCTGTGAAATTCATCGGCAATAAATAATATCATAAAGTGGTGTCAGCATTTCCATTAACAGTTTAAGATATGCGTTTATCATTCAGGGTGAAAGAAAAATTGTTGTCATGTCAAGTTTACGTAGTGGTAGGTCCCCGACACATACACATATGCCGGTAGGCCTAGGGGAACTAGGGTCAAAAAAATGCAGATCCCTCTGTAGAATGCTATTTTAAAAGACAAAACTGCCTTTTCATGTAACTTGAAGTCATTGCAAGGTCACGGCATTGTATGTACTTTGGCCGTATTTAAGTAGAATAACCCTTTTTGAAACACCCTTAAAAAGGATGTAATGATTTAAAATGTTTAAAAATCGCGTCGTAATAAATCGAAAGTAGCGGTGCAATCTCGTATTGTATAAGGTTTGCTTAAATACCTCGACGTGTTTTATCCACTGTTTAAGTTGGATTTTGCTTTAATTTTGAAATTGATTTGTAACAAAATATCGTATCCAGAATTTCCCCTCATGTGGCATTTTTTTAACCAGTTTCAAATGCTACGACCACCAGTTGTCGGCAATTTCGATGCCGATTCGTTGATTTAATGATGCACATGCTTTAAAACGCTGAATAATCAAAAGTGCACGCTTTTCAACACAATGAACTGCCTGCTAATTTGACTCTGTACCAATTGGACGAAACGAAATTTACGCAGAAACATGCTATGTTTCCGCATTATCGCGTTCAAAATCAACAGAGTGAGTGTGAGTACGTTCTTGCCTGTTACAATATTTCTTTTCAAAGTTGTCAGGAGCGAAGTCCAACACGGCCTTATCAAACTTTCTCTCAGCATAGGTTTCTTGTTCGAAATCATCAAGCAGGGGAAACACGGGAAATTGAAGGCCCCCAGGATATGTAAAATCGTGTTTGGAATGGATGGATATTTGGGAGTAAAAGTGCATTGTGGTTATTCGTAATATCCCGCACAAAATAAGCCTGCGAATGATGCAGCGACAGCATTGGCACTCAAACCCTTGGCGCCAGCAAGACAAAACTTGTGGTTATCTGTCTCCTGGTAACCATTAGTAAGGCTAAGAATAAACGCGCGCGGGTCTGGGGCCGTCTGGGGATTCGAAGGAAATAGGCAATTTGGAGGCAGAAAAAACTTGGTGTTTCCGGGTCGTGTTTCCTGCATCGTTATGCCCCAGTGTCTCACTGTGATAGGGAAGGATTTAGGAGCCAGTAGTTCTGTCAAAATGATAGCGGATGTACGCCAAGCTGCGGAACAATAATTAGAGGTAAAACAATGGGAATTTTTTTTTGCATCTGTGGTGTGCGGATTTCTCTGATTAAAATTAATACACTCTTGCCGACTTGTGTAAGCGACTGTCGCTAATATGGGTAATTACTTGTAGGCTTACATGTTTGCTTGTAAGCATGCTTTATACGAAGAAGGTTTGCTTTTAGCTTGTCGGATTTTTCTTGCTATCCAGACTCGTAGCTGCAGCCGAGTCGCGCACAGCGTCTCACAGGTACCGTGTGCGGTTGTTCCAGCAGTGACTGTTTGGTGTCTAAAATGTCATCACGGCTGCTGTGAAATGACGACCACATATTTGTCGTGAGTTCATAGGAAGTGAGAGGGAGTGATAGGGATAGTTTTGCTTCCCAACTCTTGATGGTTTCACCTTGTTGACAGATGATATATACACGGCAACAACACGAGTCCACTTGTTCCAGGGGTGGCACAGACGCCCTGAAGAAGCTCGTGTTTGTTTCAAAATTCGAATGCTTCCTGAAGAATATGTAGACATTCTCTCTAGAGATATCACTGAATCCCTTTGGAGATTGGTACCAACTACTGAAATTCAAAAGTCTGTTAGATAACCATCAAGTTCATTCTAATTTATCTTTCTGTGAATTTCTCTTCATAATGTTGCCGTCTAGACAGACTTCATAGAAAGTGCACCAAGGGTGAGCAAGTAGCCGCTTTTCATTAGGAAACGAGGAGTTCATTGTATGGTTAGACCTCAGTCTGAATCCATGATATTTGTCTGTGAGGTAGAACTGAGATGTTCAAACGTTCTCGTCGACCCCAGCTTTTTGATACTTTAACACGTCGACTCACGACAGGTTTTGCCTACTTAAATCGTCTTCATACTGAGAGTTTGTGGATGCACGGTGACATTTCTCCACCATTCGTTAACTCTGTGGACCATTGTGTGGTGCATTGTTAATATTTTGAAGACTTTAAGGTCGAGTTCAGGCGGCCTGTTCTTGACACGGGTTTCTTGTTCTCGCGCTCGAACGGCGGGAACACGACTCAAGAACACTGTTCTCGGAACAGGATCACACACCACCTCCTCGTCAGGGTTTTACAGGAACACACGGAAAAACTCGTGAGATTTTGATTTTTGAACAGCTGCAAAAAGTAGAGAGATGGCTTCCAAAGCCATAGACAATGGGAAGTTTTGCAAAATTAACATTAATTATTTTCCGTAACACAGAAATGAATGTTCCTGTTTATATAGAAAAGAATTCAGCCCATCCAAACATTAACTCTCGAATAACGTAGCCTACAGGGACGCCTCCATGTTGCATGTTGCTTGTCACTAACTACCAGCGATAACCGGTTGTTTGTTCCCGGCATTCGAGCGGCCGACCCACGAACAACAAATCGAGCTGTTCGTGAACATACGGGAACAAGCCGCCCGAACCTAAAAGTCATATCACGCTATATGGTTTGCACGAGCGGTGTAATGCGTCGCTGTTCCAGATGGAAATAAACCAACCAACAGTAATAATACATAAAATTTATGTATTTAAGCCAGTTTGCAGGCATGAAACAGCGAATGTTGCCCTTCATCGAAGCCCTCCACACTGAGGACGTGGCGCGATTTTGTACATACTCTCCGCCGGAACTGCACGTGTCACCCTTGGCGCAGAGGTTAACGGGGTAGAGAAGGAAGCCCTGTCTGTGCCGGTCAGCCCTACTTTAGATATGGCCTGTCTACAGGAAGAAGAAACAGGATCGGTGAGCCAAGACCAAAGCAGGGTCTCCCTTCCTGCAATAGTCCAATGGGTCCCTTGGAGGGAAAAATACCCAGGGTAGCCGGGGGCACACAGTAAGATATGTCTATTTCAAACGATAACCGACTAACTAAAATTTTCACTCAGGCAACGCCCGTAGCCTACAGCTCGGGAGTTGTGTAGAGACACAATGCGCATGTTGTATCGTATCACATGCGCAAGCGAGGTGCGCGCCGCTGGTTTTCCTTATCTTTGTTGGCAGTAGTAAGGCAGAGCCCCTATGATCCCCTTTTTTCGTCTTTGAATGCCATAAAAAGGCTGGCAACTGACTAACGTAAATCTTTAAAAAAAGGACGCCCTTAATTATAGCCTAACGGATGAGGGGACTTATTGGCTCGCCGGCATTCGCGCTGGGAGGGACTTATGTTGTCAGGTTGCACGGCATGAAAAAAAATGTCGATAAGACCTCAATGGATAGAATTTGTTTGAACAGTTAAACACACTTGGAAACTAACGCGTCTGTGCGACACGTGCGGGCTGATTTCTCTTGATTTCAGGTAGCAAGCTGCCCACAATACCTTGCAGAGTCCTCCCTTTTTTTAATGAAATTTTGTGAAAAGGGTCAGCCCCATCCCATTACCCGCAGCGTGACTGGACGAGGGAAAGGTAGTTGATTAATTCCGGTCGCACGATCGGTGTCCACTCTGGAAGGGCGTCAGTAATGGTGGAAGTATGGAGACGGACTGCACGTTACTTACTCATTTTTCCCCAATAATAGCCGGTACAGGACCCCGCAAAATCTACGGTATTACTTTTCATAGATTTGGTATCTATTGGAACAACTTGTCTATTTGGGTTGTGCATAAATAGGAAGAATGTTCATTTGTTACTGTAGCGCTTGCGTTGGGGCCCCCACCAAAGGTGATGGCTTCCGGAGTGAGAGTGATCAAGTGCCTTCCGTCAACAGTCTCAGCCTTCACCATGGGAAAAGAACCTTATCATCGCGTGAACTACAAAATCTCTGGACAGTAAAGCGGGGGGATGTTTTTGCGATCCCTAAAAGGATGCGTCAGCACTCATGTCTGAATGCATACACAGCCGTGAGAAATGAATGTTTGCGCATCACCATGTCAACCCTATACTTCAACACGAATCGTGACATCACTGGTTAAAGGGGGATTCCACTTGTCAACAGGGTTTTTGATTTTACAAAAGATTTGGGAGGACAGTTTGAAACGGTATGAGAGGCACCAACATTATTAAGCCTTGAAGCCCTTCCAGGTACAGGAGAATCACAGGTCGGAAAGCTGCGTGCGCATGCGCGATTGCCTGAATTCAGACACGTCACAAAAGTTAACGCTACCCAAACGGCCGGCTTTGGTTTTGTCCTCGGCTTCACAAGTTTCCACCCTTTGAAGGTGTGTTCAAAACGAGAGGTTCTGGATCAGCTTGAGGCTACATCTCCTTTTCGGTCAATTATCGTAGCTATAATGTTGGAAATAATTCCGTTTCGAACACGATGTCAACTGGGAGGAAACTATAAGCCGACGCCAGCCGTTTCGAAAACGCTCCAAGGTAGCCCGTTACACCTGAATGCCTATCCCACAACTGTCAACATTTTCTTTCCAGGGTACCTGCAGCTCCAGACGTCTTGCAGTGCCAACGACATAACTGAGTCATACTATATGTCGATGCACAGTCGTAGCAGGTGACAAAAACATGCGCTTGTGCTATCGCGGTCTTTGTCAAACTTCGCGCACCCGGTAAAGTCGGGCGCGACGACATGGTCCATTATTGTCGGTATTAGCAGTCCATTCACACCCACTACTATCTCGTCAATTTCGCCAGGCCACGGAGCTGCCGCCCAGGATATCTAACAAGGGGCTGTTCTATATTTATTCGGTAAAACCTGCCTGTGACCTATTAGCAATTGCATGATTAAAGTGTCCGTGCAATATTTTGTGAAGTAAACTCTCTACATCTTTTTTTTTTGGTGTTATTTAACCCAATTTTGGATTATTCAGACATGAACAAAATTCGCTGTCATCTTTCAACCTTGCGACTGCTCAAGCACAGAACGTCGCTCACATATTTTGCAAAACAGCCCGGAACTGGTGAAATGGTGACCTTTGAACAGCTCATTTGAAAAAAGTCTTTTGCTCCCGTCTGTGTAAATTTTTTAAAAAGTGTTAAAGGCAAGCACAATTTTCAGAAAACTTAACATTTGTATTGAAAATTTCCGTCTTCCAACAGATTAAGCAAAACTATAAGGCAAAAGCCCATGTGGTTTTCAACAGCTAGTTCAAATCAGATTTCAAAATCGTTCTGTGTCACAAAGTATATCTTCAATTAGATACACTGGTGGTGTTTTTAAAACTTTACTCGTGCCGTAATAGTAACAAAATGCAAATTCAAACTCTTGGCAAAGTAATATTTTATTTTTCGGGTAGTTAGACATGTCACCCCCCTAAAAAACAGACTATTATCAAAACACGATAGAGCCACTGGGCACAGACGCATTTGAATTAGTTGTCATGGCGGCGGTTAATAAGCCGTGTCTCCTGACCAATCCCAAGGTGGCGGTGTCGTGACGTCATCCATCAATCGTCCATTCACGGTGGATGTATTTAATTGGGACAGTGGGCCGGCCAGAAATAAGATGGTTCCTTTTGCCCACTGATAAATCACCTATGTATGTGTACTAATGTATTGCTCAGCCGTCATTCTCAACTTAAAAAGAGAAGGAAAACCCTTTACCATGCGTGATAAGACTCGAGGATGTGCGTATTAATAGTCGTGGATCTTTTTATAGCGTACCTCCTGACTTTGTAAATTTAAAATAGCACATCCTTGACTTTCATGAAGTTTAAGCACTCTATTAACGTGGCACATCTTGTAATCTTCAACCCCAAAAAGACTCCAACTACATATCATGATGTCATCAACCGTTTGTTTTGGCGCTACAAGATGAAACTCCTGGCTTGACAATAGTAATGATCGGGAAGCTTTCCATGACTGATAACTACATCCCCAAACTCTATCGCCATTTGCTATTTTCAAACGGAAACTAGGCCTAAGTGTCACCGATTTCAATTTCTATATATCTCCAGTAAATCTTTTATGAAATAATAATTTCATGGGTTGGTTTGAGGCTCCAAACTGCAACCAGTGGATACGGATAAAGAGTCGATATTACCAGAGGCTGGTCTGTATATCCAAGTGTTTGGTTGAGGTTGATTGTACAAGTGTATATCCATGTCTGGTTCCCGGCGCTGACAACAAACGCTGCGCAGGTTTGTTTTGCCTTCTTACTAAACTGTGCTTGTGTGCCACCGTCAGATTGATTGCTTTGTCTTTATCTGTGATGTTTGTGCCTTCTGAGGCTATTGTTTTTAGTCACATTGTCTTTCTGGTATCCGGCGCATCCAGATCTGTCAGTCTAGCCTGGTTTGGGCCTGTTTATATAAGCCTTCCAAAGGTGTGTGCCTTTATACTAGGAAACGAAACTGCTCAGTATCCGATGCCCATTTCACCAGCTAATTGCGTGAACAGGTCGTCGGCACTGTTGTCATATACTGATGTCAAAGTTTCCGCGGGACATCTTTTAGGTCATGTCGGGATGGACATTTGTATTGTCTTCTATCATGGTCATTGCCGTTCACCATGACCCGCAAACATCAAAAACCGCAGGCGTAACAACCAAAAAAAAATACCACTGCTGATCTGCAAAGATTTGTGGGTAACTTAACGAAAAGTACAATGGGTTGCAAAAAACAGGTGGTAAAACAGTCAAACTGGTTCGTTAACCTTTTGATCATTCTGCAGAAATGCGCGGTTCTAAAACTACGTGCATTTAGACTGCGAAAGATAGCCAATCGATGATTTAAAAAAGCGAGCCCAGTTGGAGTTCGTCTTTCAATAGTCACCCTCATTTTAAAGTCAAGCTTTTTCTTTCGGTGTTTTCTCGGGTAAGACATTATTTGGGTAACTGTTCCTCACTAATACATTATCAAGCATGTCAGTTGCCAGTTATGAGTGTTTTACAGTGATAAAACAGGTTTACACGGGCATATTTGTTATTTATTTGCATCCGAACTGTTGGTATTTGTCACATGAATTAAGCTGCACTTTTGATAAAACCACTATTAACTGAAGGAAAAGACTTCCATAATTGTTCGTTGGAAACAACTGTATTATCGGGTTATTACGGTTTCTTTTTATCTTCTGTTAGTACCCAAAGTTCTACTTACCAATACGGGCGATTCACAGTAGTGCGCCTCCAAGAGTTTGCAACGCATTGGCCAATCACAACGCGCGAAAGCTGTCGACCCTTTCCAAACGCGCATTGGGTAGACAGATTTCGCGCACTGTGATTGGCCGACGCGTTGCAAACTCTTAGAGGCGCACTATTATGAAACGACCGTATTCTATGTGTGCCTGACCAACATGGTACGTCCAGCTCTCTGCTTTGATTGACGAGGTGATTTTTAATGTTTTGTGGTTTACAGAAATCAATCCTTGTCCGGAAGCCGATAGCAAAGGGACGGAATTCGTGGTGGCGTTCATGGAGACTATGACCCCCTCAGCGGACCCTAGCCTGTACATCATCGGTGCCTCTGCTCGTTCTACCCGGGTCACCATTCAGTCTCCTGGCGGCTCGGACATCACCGTCTCCATCTCCCACGAGTCCCGCGTCAAGGTCGTGCGGGAGGAAGGGCCCAGCACGGCCGCCGTCCTGATCACGTCCGACCGCGAGGTGACGGTGTACGGCGTGGAGGAGGGTAACTCCATGGATTCCTTCCTGGTGTTACCCACCGACGCCCTGGGCACTGAATACTACGTGGTGTCTTACAGCATCTCGGACCGCCTTCAGAGGGACCAGAGGAAGTCCCAGTTCACGCTGTTGGGAGTGTCCGATGATACTGTGGTGGATATAACGCTGTCCGGGACTTTGGAGCACGAGGGCCAGCGGTACTGGAACGGAGATCGGATCAGAATCACGCTAAATCGACTACAGGTGGTGCATTTCGCTAGCGCGGACGACGACTTAACGAGCACGCGGATTGTCGCCAGCAAGAAGATTGGCGTGCTATCGGGCAGCAAATGCGCTGACGTGCCCGTCAACATGCGGTTTTGTGATCACTTAGTCGAGATGCTTCCCCCAGTTAAAAGCTGGGGCCGCTCCTTCATCACCTCGCCCCTGTACGGGCGAAGAAGTGGGGATGCATTCCGCATCATGGCCGCAAGGGATGACACCGCGGTTGCCGTGTCCTCCTACGGTAGGGCCACTCTGCACGCCGGCGAGTTCTTCGAACTGGAGATCATGTCCAATTCCAGCCGCAGCATCACGGCAGACAAACCGCTGCTAGTGATGCAGTACAGTCTCGGAGGTGACGCAGACCAGACCACGGGAGACCCGTTCATGATGCTGGTCCCGGCCATTGAGCAGTTCTCCAGTAACGCCGTGTTCTACACCATCGACTCCTCGTACTCCCCGCTGACCGACTACGCCAATGTGATCATCGAATGCCCGAACGTGAGGGGCCTGGAGCACAATCTGTTTGAACTGCCTCAGACATCCTTCAGCAGACTGGATCGGCTTCGGCACACGCTAGACGGCCGGGAATACTGCATGGCGCAGATGGTGCTGGCGCGCGGTGTGCACTTCCTCAGGCACTCTCAACCGGACGCTCGATTCGCTCTGACCCTGTACGGAGCGGGTGTCAACCAAGCTGCGATCGCCTACGGCATGCCCGCCGGGCTTCGGTTACCGGATCACGAATGTGAAGCAAGGGCTCCTGTGGATACATCTACCTCTACCATGCCAATTCCCGACACGCAGGCACCCACTTCTCAATACCGAACCGCTGTCAAGAAACCGGGACAAAATATCTCACCGCTGCCTGGACCATCGGTGAACGGAACACCGGCTCGTTCGTCAGGGGAGTGCCTTACCTGGGTCATCGTTGTCACTCTTTTCTTGCTGGTAACCATATTATTTCTCGTTGTCTATATTTGCATTTTGAGGAGCCGAGTACGGAAGCTGGAGGCCGAGCGGAAAGTGTGCAGCCGTATGCAGCTCAGCCCCGTTGTTGTTGGAGCGGACGGATACATCGGCCTGGACGGTAGTCAGCACCCTGAGCGAGATTACATGACGCTGAACAATCCACAGGGGGTCTGGCGGCTCTGCCGGGTGCGGCGCACCGGTCGCTCGCCTGGAGGAGTCCCGTATATGGCCAACACTGCCATCAACACCAACTCCAACGGAATATCGCACATTTCCGAGCCCACCCTAGTGTCCAATAACCGGAATAGCCTGCATGGAGCTTCGGTCAGGAGAAAGGGCAGCGCCCCAGAGACCCTCAGCCGGACTATCAGCATGGACAGCAACCATGCACTCCGCTTCAGCCGACGGAACAGCGGCAACGACGCGTTGAGCGCGAGCAGTCGACACGGCAGCACCAGCACCAGGAACTCCCCTCCCTTACAGATCTGTGAAAATGTGCCAGAGAGACAGAACGGGACCTCTCCCGCTGCCGCCGAGGGCGGGAACCAGTCGACGCGGAAGCAAAGCTTCCAGGAGCTTCACGACATCGCCGAGTGTCCGGACAAGGAGCCTCCGCCCCGGACCAGTCATTTGGTGCGGAGCATCAGCCAGCCGTCCTACCAGACATCGCTCAAGGTAAACGCGCCCAAGGTCTACTATTCGGTGCCCAAGAACAACCGGGCTAGGAACCATTATGATCACCCCAGGAAGCGCTCCAGCAGCGTGGAGGAGCCCTGTCCGGTCATCTTCTCCATGAAGGAATCGCTACTGAAGCACGACGATGGGTACATGAGTATGAGAGACCACAGAACTTCTGTCTCCAGTCAGGGCAGCTCTAACATGTCCTTGAGCTCCAGCCCCGTTGCCTTACCTTCGCCCGACACTACATCGTACTCATTCGTGCCCGATGAGACCCCAAACACTGGTCCGGACACGGCAGAAACCGATTCAACAGACTATACAGAACTGTTTTAACTTGCGTTCAACAACTCTTGTGTCTTAAATTTTTTTTTCTAAGTAAAACTTGAGTCGTGAGGTCTTTTTATGACAGATGGACACCCGGTCACCCGTATTTTCATTTTCTTTTCAGTGCCTTGTCAAATTTGAACCGCACAGATGTACTTCAAACCAGATAGCTCATGTTCCCTACCTAACTTTACCGATATCGTGAATGTATGCCAGACAATGTTGTTTGCCCTGCCTTGAACAACAGTAAGTGAAGTAAATCAGTACAGACAAGCAGAGTCAAAGCGCTTTCTTATTGGCAAACACAGCCAAGCTCAACTCTCGCAAAGTCTCCAACGTGGTTCACAACGACACTGTGAACCGCCTTAGGTGTTACTTTGCGCGACCCATAGTTCACCGATTTTTTTTCTTTTCATAAACTGTTTGAGGTATCCTGACGAGGACTTACCACTGACACTGCAGTCCAGCTTAATTCATTCTCGAATCAGGCCAGTATATTCATAAGGGTGATGTAGTGGAAATCAAGTCTAAAAAGGAAGACAACGTCGTTTGATAAGTTGAACCTAAGGAGAATTTAATCATTTAGGCGTTACGGTGTGCTGCAAATTCCCCGTGTTTTCAAAGCGACGCAGACCACCTCAGACTCGAGTCTGAGATTGTAAGACACCTTACTGGCATGTCAGGCCACAGTGTCATAAAACGCTCCTATTGCTATATACTCTCGCAGGTTACCAAGCTAAGACAACTTGGTACACAGACTGGATCGCTTTTTGGATTGCTGCTGCTAACACTTTGAGAGAGTCGACCGGACCACTCAACCCTCGATAACTTATTGCAGATGCACTCATGCTGATCCCGACGATAAATTGACATGCAGTGGTCATCCGACCACTCCCTACTGCGCGTAGCCTGTGCATATAGGTATTACCGGAACCTTGTGGGTAATACCGGGGATGTGGGATATTCCGGATTTGCGTCTTTCCATTGGTTAACCAAAGCTTTCCCGCTCTTTTGCACTACCAATGGCGACGCAGCCTTCTTGCCACTTCTCGGTGAACTGGAGATAAGAAGACGATTATCTCGTAAGACAAACGGATTAAATAATTAGAATGACTAGTCTCTTTTCTAAATGCTTGTGTTTTGGGGAGGGTTCAGGGAAGTTTGTCATTAACCGATGACAAAGCATCCAAGGTAATTTGCACAAAACCTTCCCCCTTTCTCTGCTAGCAAGTCATCTAATACTCAGGTGTAATGAACAATGTGTTGTTCGTCGCAAGAAAATTTTAAAGGGGAGTTTCCTTCCCTTCAGCGTTCGAAACTAAAACTTCACGTGTGTTGTCCCGCAATATACACATTTCTGCAAGGCTACCGAGTACAATTCAAAACTGTTGAACCAAATTGTTAAACGGATGGGGCACATTCATTCGGGATAACCGCGTCCGCCTTACCAAGCTACGGCCGGACATACCGCACGCGTCAATTGACTTATCGCCGTTTTCGAGTTTGCCACGACCCTGTAGAATTTTGAGCTGTGTTTATTTTATCGGATTTTACACGTCCCACGCTAATTTATACATTTTGTAACAAGACAATATTTCACATGATATACGTTCACGCAATTCTACCGCCATAAGTCAATGGGAAATGCGTGATGTTGTCTATTGGCTTCCTCAGGCCTCCGTCTAACATCCCGCCGTAACCAAGTAATTTGGACACTGCCTGTTTTGTTTGCTCAACTAAGATATACCTGCACATACCAAAATGTCATTTTATGCACTGTCTGTTTTTGGACACTGCCTGTTTTGCTTGCTCAACTGAGATATACCTGCACATACCAAAATGTCATTTTATGCCTGAGAACAGATACCAGACCATATAAAGACTGGGCATAAGCTAGTATACATTTGAAAACAACTCTTCAGGGACCAGAGTTCCTTGGTGTAAACGTCAGATTCTGTGTAGTGCCTTAACAGTTTCTCTTCAGTCACGTGTGGTCCAGAACCCAGTTTTTCCCCCAAACACATCACGCCACGTATTTTGCATCTGAAACTGACCAGACCATGGGAATCGCTGGCAAGGCATAGAACACCAACGTGCCTGGACGGGCATGTACAGAGCTCTCTGTCCCCTATACACTGTAAAAACTCGGGTGTTAAAATCAACACTTTTGGTTGTTATCAGATGACCACACCATGTTACTTTAACACTGATAATGTTACTTTGCACACCTATAAGTGTTACAGTGCACTGGAGGATGTTACAAGTAACACCAAATAACACGAAAATTTTAACACCAGTGGAAAGTGTTGGTGTAGTCTTCTGATAACACCGCGGGTGTTAAATTTAACACCCCAGTTTTTGCAGTGAGAGATTTTTTTGTTAGGGGGACCTGGCCCTACGGAAATGCTACAGGTGAGAAACCGTCCCACGACGCACACACTCTGCAGTATGGCGAGTACACTTACCTGTGATCATCCGAGTGCATCCGGCGTGGCTGCTGCCATTATTAATTTATTTTTGTGTAAAGAACATTGATGTATATGCATATTTTGAAGTACTTCATATTGCAACTATGCAAAAGAAGGTTTTATTAATGAGTGCACAGTACATGTATTACCTATTTGTTTATAGAGTGAATAGAATATTATTCTCGGTTGCTTTAAAACAATATGAATGCTTCCACGCAGGACGTGGTGTGGAATGTTATCTTAATAGTACTGACGATAATTCAGTAACTTTTTTTTCTGTAGAACAAGAGAAGATAGTCTACGTAAATTCAAATTGTTTTGACAGTTTCAAACAGAAAGAATCGATGTTCATGTATGAAATAGAGTCATATGTTATGAAGTGATGCCCAGACGGTGAAACACAAAGTGTCTCCGACGCCAGTAACTGTAAAAGGAGCCACACGTGTGACCCTCATCTGAAACAAAACAGTGGTTGGTACCGCCAAAACGCACCCGGATTATAGGAAGCGATAACCTGCAGGGGCACAATGTGGAACGTTGGAAAGCGGTCATGTTGTTCCTGAGACACCGGTGGACCTTATTCATGAGTTGGCCACTGTTGCAATTGAAAGTGAGGCTATAACTGACATTGGAAGCATCAGTAGAAGCATGAAATGAAATTTCCTGTCGAATTAGTGCCTATCTATACTCTGATGAATAATTTCGTATTCATGATAAAATATACCTTAGTTTAACGCCCGATTTGAAAAAAGTTAAAGAGAGGCTTTGAACCCACCTTAATTCCACAATAGTCTGATTCCTTCAGATTCAACAGTTGGAAAACAGACTAGAGTAACAAAATCAAACTACCTTCCTCAGGAATAAGGTACACTGTGTCAACTTTTTGGTTGTACTTTTCACTTCACATTGGTTCCCATTTCACGACCCATCTCAAACTAACATTAATCATTCAGAGCATGCAGTGCTTAGGGAGAAAAACTCCAAGGTGCTTTCGAAATCTTTGCTTCATCTATGATTTTGGTTTCAGCTTCATCATTCCGTTCTCTAACTGGAAACCTCAGACTGACTTTGGTATGGATCCATTCTCGTACATAAACATCAAATCCTACTTAATTATCGTATCCAACGTTTTCAGTCCGTTCATTTGATTGAAGACTGGAGACTCTAAGACGTGGGGCGAACCTTGAGCGATATGAAAGCACACATGCTGCTTGCTTAGTGATATTGTGAGTAAGCCCACTCAACTTGTTCGTCTTCTCCCAGCTAAAGTTGTGAGGTTGCTTTTTTTTTACACCTTTGCTTGTGTTGACTGATGGGGATACAGCGGTCCTTAAATTTCTTGTACTTATGTCTGATTGAATATTTCAAGGTAATAAATGTATCATCCCGTGGTCAACACAAACACGTGGACGCGTAACCTTTAACAACCTCAAAATATCGCCTCACGCTAGTGATGGGCATGATCGGTTTGGATTTACTAATACACGTAGGCCTACACTGAAAATGGTGCACGAGCGTTAACACTTGGGGCAGTTGCAAATTGTTTCCTCATTGAAAAATATCCTTTGTCCTTTGTTAGCATTTCCACTGACGTCTGCGGTGACTGTCAGTATGCTTTCTTTCTCAAACAGGGTTGCAGACTTTACGTAAGCCATGCTAAGTTAAGTTTTTGCTGCTGAATATATTCCGTTTTATGTGAGAGCATGTATAGAAAACGGCCTTTGTATTTTTATATTTTGCGAAGATATATTAAAGCATATGATATCAACGTATGTAAAACTCCTTCCTGTTGTCATTTTAAGGTTCTAATGGCCCATTTGTGCGCAAATACGCTGTAACTGTTTGAGAAACTAGCGAGAGATAATGTTTCCTGTTTCCTTTTGGCTAGGCAATACATTCTTCAACTTCCGCTGTCGTCTTGATAATTATTGGTTCATTTCAGCAATAACAACAAAATAATAAGGAAATTGCAACGAGTTCCTCGTTGTAATGGAGAGTGGCCTTTCCAGACAAGGGCAGATCCAGTGCCATTTCGGGGGGGGGTGTTTGATGGGGGAAGCAAAACTGAGGGCCAAAATGTGAATATTTTTGTATAACCTTTTACGGCCTTTCGGAGGGATGACGCTACTCAGCGAAAGTGTGCTCCCTTTTTGGGGGGTGGGCCATAGGCCCCACTTAGCTTGCCCTGTCATCGGATGTCTTGTTAATTACATGCACTCGAAAACTCCCATTTCCTGGTCGAAAGATGTCCCTTTCCCGGCTAAAATGGACGAGAAACGGGTCAGAAGGACCGAGAAGACGGTTAGTTTTTGACCTGGAGGAACAGTCAGGCCCAACGGGACACAGATTCCGATTAATCTGACTGGGCAGTTGTTAGAGTGTGTGCCTCCAGTGACTTCGGGGTTATTAATGCATTTTTTTTTCAACCAAAAAACTGCAACAAAAATGACAAGTTCTTGTGGAAAGTGAGAATCAACTCACAAAATATCTCTTGTAATTTTTTACGAGGGGAGTACACATGGTTTTGATCATGAAAAATATCCACAAACTGGAACATCACCAACTGTCATAACACACTTGCCGTTTAGTTCTGAAATATACGAATTCGGCCGTAAAGCGCCATAGAAGGCAAAACGGTGCATGGGTGAGGGTCCGAGTCCAAGTTGGCGATTTTGAACCCCCGCACCTATGGGGCCCCATCCTCTGTAATTGGGGGCATCTTGCTAGCCATTCTTCCTTGATGGCTTGTAAACAGCGACGCTCATTCCACGGCCGGCTGCAATCCTCACAGGACTGAAAAAAAGTGGGGGGGAATGATTTCCAGGAGGATGTTTTCATTACGCGGGCCCTGCGCAGGGACAGCTGCAGACCGCTGGATATCCTCCCGGCCAGGAGTACAGGGATATGGCGGGAAACGTTTCTGCAACACACCCACATTCACGGTAGACCGGCTCAAATTGCTCTAGTGAATGCGTGACTCGACATGGTTTCAAGATTAGCGATCCACTCTCCCCCCTTTCATTCCATTATCTCTTCTTAAGTCCCTTCTGCGCCTTCACCCCCTCCCTTGCCTCATGTGCTGATGGCGTGCAACAAAACTTTGACTGACTCCCGATTTTACATCTTAAGTGCGGCCTGGAGGTCATTGATGCCACTCAAGACGGGAAGAATGCATTTCCCAATCGAGTCAATTGCTCTTTTTCTTTCTTTCTTTCATTCAATGGACAGCTGGCATCAAAATAACAAGCCGCCATCTTATCTTAATAAGCAGAGGAGAAAAGTCAGGGACCCTTTTGACGATAAGATGGAAATACATTTTTTTCCCTTTAAATAGAAAAAATATTTCGGTGCCTGTCCACGCAGAGGTGAAGTTTGGCAGGTTTCCCAGGCTTTCGCAGCCTCTCGCGGGTAATGAGCGCTCATAGTACGCCAACGATCTTTTACCCTGGATGTGTAATTATAGCACCGCTGAACTGATGAACCAACCGCTGAGCGTGGGGGAAGAGATTAAGCACTGTTGTTGAAAGTTTGTTGCAGAAAAAAAAAATAGATTATGATGATGTCGCTCAGATTTTCGTTAAGCGCCCGGGCGTGGCTTGATAAGTGTCACATCGCCCATTAGCCACGTTTGTCGACAAAATCACGGTGTTGTCGGCAAGAAGGGACAAGGAGAAAGGAAGGGGGAGGTCACGTCAGTGTCAGGTCTGGGAATCAGAGCATCATCAATCTCGTGAAATTTGCCGACGGGCCGTCCCCACATTTCAAGCAGACACTCGTGATTAAGCAAAGCAGTTTTGAAGCTTAACATTTGACCAGTTAGTGATTTACGGTGTTTTGAAAGGGTCACGAAGAAAGAACTTGCATGGAATAATTTTGATTAAGTGCATGTTGGTTCCTTTCTTCAATTACCTGATGGGAAATTGCTGAGTGGATGCCGCCAACGGCACCCAATTCGTATTGGTTGGTAATTTTGTATGAACCGAAATTCTGTATGAAGTAGCGTTAAACACATTACATGCGTTGAATGACAGAAATGCTTTGCTCGTGCAAATGCAAGCTCGAAGGCCACTGGGACATTTTTAAAATAAGTTTTTAAAATTTGTACACCGGAAGCAAAGGTGCAATTAAACAAGTCCATCTCAGAAAGTCTTGACCTCTAAGACGGTTTGTAAATGATAACTCATGGCGCCTTATTTCTACGAGAAACGTCTGCATTACCTTGAGTAAGGCGCCAACAATGGATGCCAAACAAACATGTCGATCTAACTTATACGTCCGTGACAATTGTTAATGACAGTTTGCTTGCCCGTGGAGCGCCTTTTATAGGCTGTGTTGTACTATTTGGACGGATCTAAAATTAAATTTGGTTGGGGGAGGGGTAGTTTTCTCTTTGGAGGACGGCCAATACACCAGAAATTTGAATTTAAAAAAGCGTTTATGACTTTACTGGAGGTACAACTTTTTACACGCTTTGGAAAGAAGGGAACTTAAATCGACAAAAATGCCTTTCTCTCAATTAAAATGAAATGGCTCATTCTTTAGTGGTTGGCCCCGCTGTGCCCCCTCGGTTCTGCCGGTGAGTGCCTCCTTCCTTGTCTAGCACACTTTAATCTCCCCTGGTTTGTTTCTGCGTATGTAGTGATTAAAAACATCGACTACAGTTTCGGCAATGAAGGAAATGTATCTGAGGAGTGCCCTGGGGGCAGGCGCAGTATCAGAGATATTCAAGTGGAAGCATGGACATAGAAATAATTGGAGGGGGCTGATTTTTCGTGGACCTGGTTTTTTTAAACCAAATCCAGGTAAAATTTTAGAGAAGGGTGTGCAAACTACTGCTAATTTGAGGCTGAAGCATCTATTGGGGAAAACTGGTCGCAAGAAGTTAAGAGCGCAGGCTGGTTGGGGGCTGGAGAGGGTGGATATCGGGCTTGAACTGCGACAGGGCGTTTTCCAGTTCCTTGCTTCGTGTCAGGCCTCGTCCGACGGAATTCCGAGACGGAATACAACCAAATGCAAAATTTTGGTTTGACGTTAATGTCGGGCCATGTCATGTTAATGTTTCTGCAGGAAAACATAACATGGAGCTGCAATAAGGAAGTTCTCATTTCGGGGAGACAAGATCCAAGAAACATTGAAGCCTCAGGCCAAAGTCGCAGTCCAAATCGAGATCTGGGGGGAAAGAATGATGCTAAATCGTCGATGTTAAAAGGACCATGCAGTTAAATACAGCCCGTTTGATATTCTGATCTGTCTTTTCAAGCCTTTGGAGTTTTTAATGCAACTGACAGTTGCATATTCATGAACTAAGCTGTGATGTCATCCCAGGCACTGAACTCCTGAAATTTCTTATATTTTGCTGTAGTATGTATCCATTTCTTTTGCAATTTATTATTGTGTAAGTATATACGGCAATAAGTCAGCGTGTGCAACATTGTTCAGATATTTTCAGAGTAAATTTGGAGTTCAAACTTTGAACAGTGACTTCCCTGATTTGCATCACCTCAACAGCGCCCTCACCCGTCCGGAAAAAAACTTGGACATTTTTTCAAGTGGAAAAAGTGCTTTTTTCATTACCTGGATCCTGTAAACCTCAAGACCAGTACATGAACCTCTGTAGCAGTGCACTAGGCCGTCTGCAGAATAGGGTGGACCCATCTTTGACTGTATCTATACGCCAATAGGGACCGCTCAAGACTTTGTGCAGTTTCACAGCCCGTCCGGCCTCGACTGATGCTTCATTCAACCCAAGCCTGGACTGACCCCACATGTAAAAAAAAATCGGGTCATGAAGGGGTCACACCCCCTCCCAGACAACACATCCGCTGGGAAGTGCCGCCTGGGGGGAGTGAAGCCCGGTCAAAGCCAATTACAATTTAGCAATCTTTTGCATAATGATAACGGTATCCTTTTGTCCCTCGAAGCTTCTCCCCCCTCGGCCGGAAGTTGGCGTGTCTGGCAGTGACATCACCGCGTCATGGCCATCTCGAGAATCGTCTGCTTCAGTTCCCCCAATTTATGGAATCCCCTGGGAAGAATTTTGGTTTCATAATTTAACACAATGCTCACTCAAGAACTGAAAATTTTAATAAGAATTTTGTTTGGTTAAACTTGAATGCAAATGCCCGGTGCTTGTGTCCCGGTGCTACGCCAGACGTCCAGTCTTGACCGTGGACGGGGAGATCGACATGAGTGTCTCAATTGTTGGAACCAACATGGTGGATTATGCTCCGATGCACATGTACAATACGGGCGATTCACAATAGCGTGCCACCAAGAGTTTACAACACATTGGCCAATCATTACGCGCGAAATTTGTCGACCCTTTCCAAACGCGCATTGGGTTGACAAATTTCGCGCACTGTGATTCGCCAACGCGTTGCAAACTCTTGGTGGCGTAGTACTGTGAAACGGCCGTATAAGCACACAACAACTGCATACTAGTTTGCACACATAAAGAACAGCCACGGTGGTTCCAAAGTCTGAAGTTGGCGCTACTCTATACATACAACTTTGAAAGTGACCATCTTTGCTGCCACCCTTTGTTCATAAAGTTCCCGATAATTTCTCCCAACAGCAGTGTCTCTTGAAACAATTAAAGACCCACTGCATGCAGCCGTTGAACTCTATTATAACAGCCCTTGCAGCCTGGCATCCACGCTCCGGTGCATACCTGTCGCTACGTCTAGGAAACTGTCCCCACTCTTCACATGGCGTTTCACTCGAGGCAGGGGCGGCGGCCGGACCACGAGACACTGGTGGTGATAGAATGGCGATTACATTAATACTTGCACTGACTGACATGTCTCCGTGCCTTCCTTGACGCCGACATTTTATTATTTTTTTTTTTTACACAAAAACCACGTGAGGTAAAAAAGGGGGTGCAGGATCGCAGACGTGAAACACACGAAGGAGTTTTTGAGCATCTGGATTGTTTAAAACATGGCCAAGGAAGACTGTGAGTTGACTAGCAGTGCATCATGACGATGTCCAGCACGCCCACACACATGGATGCAAATAAGAAAACAAATTCAACATCCTAAATCTGGGGAAACTTCAACTTCCGTTTAAATGCGAAGGGAGCAACAGGCCACAGGCATAGGATAAAAAGTCTCCGGAGAAAATTGCAAAGTTCAAGGGGCTCAGGGGATAATATTCTGGATGAGCTCAAAAGGTCGAAGTTTTATTCAGTATAGTTTTTGTGTAAGCTTTCCTTTCCATGTAGCGCTGCACCTTTTTTTTTAAAGATATCTCAATGCAGCTTCACACTATTTTCCCTTTCAAATTCATTCAAGGCCAACAAGGATTTTGAAAAAAATCTTAGCTTTAACCTGTGATGACACCAGAACTATTAGGCTTGTACTGTGTGCCATTGGGGTCAAACAAACCAGGGCCTGCGAACAGAAACAAATGGTAAAATACAGCTTATCATCATCAAACAGTGTGCATGACCCTCGACGTGTAGATCGATTATCGTGCAGGCACGAATAATCGTGTTGCATGCATGGGAATCAGCGAGATCCGGCTTTCGTTTGGATTTAAAATGTGATCAAAAACAGACGGAAGTGACGATTCCCATTTGCCGCGTCGGCCCAGTATGTGTTGAAAGGGGTGTGGCTTATGGGGGACATAATTTTAGAGGCATTCCGGAGTTCCTTCAGAATGGCACACCAGCCTAATAGGCTTAGGTTACTCAAACGGGTCTGACGGACATGCGAGGAGCTCAAGTTTGACGTGTTGCGCGATTCCGTTGGACGGTTTCCATGGCGACTGCCCCTGCACTAGAAGCGAGCGTCCATAACTTTTCGAAGTCGCCTCTGATTGAGCTGTTCTATGCCTCAGTGCCAGACTGTTACTAAACTGACACCTCTTTTGGCTTTTATTAAAACCGTCCGATGCACGAAACAGAGATACAGGTGGAGGGAAAAGAAAAATAGCTCTGTTAAAATTGGCGGAAACAGCACCGATGGCCGGGGAGCGTAATGGAGTATGTTAAACCCGCGTCAGGCTGCCACGCACGCAGGCCACGCGGCGGATCTCCGCGGAAGACGGCCTACAAAATGATACAAATTGGCCAGTGCTGAACTTGATCACCCACAAATCCCCAGGGGGGTAAAGGTGGCCAATGAGAGTTAGAAAGGCCCTGGCCCACCCCTGGGGCTCTGGTAAGTTCCGACACGAACTGATTGACTTTTGCTGCGTGATTGATACTATACTTTTGGCGACGCAACTAGGCTAAACAGTTCCATTTTTATCGCGCTGAAAATCAATTGTGAACCTTCTGGATTAACTTTATACACCAATTCGTTAAGCGGCGACCTTTATGATTCTAGATCTACACAAATGTTGATCATATGCTGATAAATGCCGTTGCCAACATTCACGGTGTTCAAGGGAAGCTTGGATAATTTCTCGTTCCCTGCTCAAAACCAATTCCACCTTTATTTGTTGGCATTTTTACCAATATTCAGCGAAAGTTTTACAAACTTTACCAGTTGCCTTCAATACTCTCGGGATACTTATTCTCAAACTGGGAGGTAGAGCTGTACATGATGTGGGTGTGCGTTGCACATCATCCTCTTAAGTTCCCACCTACAGAGTACCGAAGTGACTACGTCAGGCGTACGAGTGTGTGCGTAAAAGGCATTAGAGCGAGAACCAACGCGTGAACCAACACGCACACGTACTCAGTTCAAAGTGACGTCACACTTCGGTACTCTATAACTTTGTTTAAAATACGGGCGATTCAAAATAGTGCAACACCAAGAGTTTGCAACGCGTCGGCCAATCACGATGCACAAAATCTATCGACCCAATACGCGTTTGGAAAAGGGCGAAAGATATCGCCCGTTGTGTTTGGCCAACTCGTTGCAAACTCTTGGAGGCGCACTATTGTGAATCGCCCATATCGCAATGCATTTATAAAAATGGTTCCCCTGAGCTTCAAAGCCCATCCACTTTCGCTGGAACATTTTGAGCTTCTTGAGTTACAATAAATACATTTGAAACCGTGGTGCTATAGATTGGGCACAGCAGATGCTAATTTCCATGAACTGTTTAAGCTCAGGCAAGAAGATGAAGTTTGTTACATCTTCTGTCAGCATCTTCATTAAAAAAGATGGCTTGATTGATAACCATTAATCAGTACCCCGAATTCCCCTGAGCTTTAAAATCTACCCACGTCCAACGGAACCACGTAGCTCCATTGATTAAAATCTATGATTTTCGAAATTGTGACGTCATCTCATGTACAGAATGCAAAAGTAAACATGTACACGTGCCTGTCAATGGTTCAGAGTCCACTTTGGCTCTGGAGTCCATCATTTTGTGAACAGTCATGTGACGGCAAATAGGAATAGGATCAACTGTCTCAGATTTGTAAGTGCATTTCAACTCCAACGCCTATTCATGCCCATTCTTTTTGCCCTCGTATAGAGAAGCGGACCGTTTACACATCAAGATTGATATATAACTTGCTTCGTCATGTCCCGCATGAGTTCATCACTCTGCGCCGGCCTCGCCGATTCACAGCGCAGTGGTCGTTTAGCGTTGGGCGTTCACCACACACCCAGTCGTCATTCCTAGCTCGATTTGTTCGTGATTAATTGGATGGAAAGGCCGTCCAGTCTAGACCACTGGTTCAAATGAGGGTTAATCATGTAATCCTGCATTGCTCACCGTCCGTGGAGTTTTGCCACCATTTCCTTATCGTTCCTTAAACTGGCTCCATGCTGTGGTTACCCGGTTTATTCGTTAGTTTCTTATGAGAACATTTTGCGCTGAGTTCTGGGCCTGAGACTTAGGGTAGTTCACCCTCCGCGGCACCCCACCCCATCAACCTGTGACAGGCAACTTTGAAATATTAATTCTTCCATGGAACTTCGCTCGTCGCCGAGCGCCCAAACAGGGCGTTGGGAAAGGCTGATGGCCTTACACAGATTTTAGTGAAGGAAATACGTCACACGGGTCAACGCTAACGACGTGCAGAGCATTGTGGTTAAATTTCTGCTAGGCGGCGGTTATCGATTCGATATTTGTTTTCTTTTTCTTCCGCATATTCGCACTACACTTTATTTGCTCATCCAAAATTGATCACGATAACCTATGAATTGAAGTATATCGCCTAAAGACACGTGATCAACGATCTTTAGTGAGAAGATTATCACACTGTGATTGTAACACGGCCATGTTTTTCTCATATTGCCCATGCCAAAGCATTGCCATTGGCGAACCAAAAAAATGAAATAACGCTTCTCTTACAGGAAGTGTTGACCTCGCGGTCACAGATCGTGCACAATGTAGCCAATCACAGGGCAAAGCCATCAGCCCTTCCCAGCGACCTTTTCGGGCGATGGGGCGACATACGAACACTGGTGGAACTTCAGGCTCACAGCGAGCATTTATTTCTTACTGCGTGAGGCTCACGAGTAATTAAGAGGCTTGTTTTCGGTACACAGTTGTTGTCTCTATAAAAGAATACGCGCATCCTTTTTCTGACTGATTTAAACTGAATTTATGTGGTTCACTTTTACGAAGCATTCATTTTACTCTCTGTACGCATCTGAAAATGGCTTATATTTCAGTTTTGGTCCTTTTTTCATGACAACGCACGACTACTGTCATGGTCTTTTCCATAACCTTTTCCTTATGGCTGGCAGAAGTTAATTTTAGAAAAGGAAAGAAGGGTGTGTCGCGACTTGATTTCTTTTACCAACAGAATACAAAGAGGTAATGCACTGTACATATGTATTCATACAAGGATAAGTAGCAAGGAGATGATGCCGTCAGCATACTGAGTGTCTTCAGGGGTCGGAATAAAAATGAAAAGTGAATGACGGTGTATCCAACGGTGATTCACCAACATTATGTAACTGAACACTATGTAAATGAGCAGAAGCGCCCCTCATTGGTTGAAAAGAACCACATTGGTTGGGAGTGTTCATTTTTGTTGGTAGCGATGTGACCGTGTCGCCTGAATTTCATAGTCGTTCATGTTCAGTTCCGACCAAAGGAGCCGCCGTTGCCAAGAAAATAGCGCCCTCTCTTGGTCCAACTCGAGGCCCATAGCACTTCACAACTGGTACTAACACTGAAAGAACTAATCCTTTCAAAAGTATTCTCCATTTTACATCCACACCACAAACCTGGAGACACCAATGTTATCCTAAGAAACAGCAAAACAAGCCCCTGAAAAAGGAAGTGCTAGCCTCCACGGACGCGGCATCAACCTACATACTAGGCCCAAGCTGTTTGCGGGACGCAAATCTCGCAAGGACGTGACGATAATGTGTTCAAGATCGCCCGGGGATCCCCCTCTTATTCAGGCGACCACGAGGTCGCACAACACTTGGAGGTATACAGCGATGCCAGAAACTTCCGTACAGTATGAACAACAGGGAACTCTGAAGTTTGAGAATATGGATGGAGAAAAACTCTGCCCTTTCTCAATATTCTTGAGTTATGGTAACAGTGGGTGAGCAAAACAATCAAGCAATTATTGCTATTGTCATTTTGGTAACCGTTTTGCTGAACACTGTGCGAATACAGACAACTTTTGAAAGCCCAAGAAAATAGTGTCTAACGCGTCAAGATTAGGTATGTGTACCTGATATTCTGTAGGACAGTGCGATACGTTACGTGAAGAGAGATAAAACGGCAGACAACATGACAAATGGACAGTCTGATTATTATAATAGGCGGATCACGTAAGCATGCACCCTTCATTACGAGACTAGAAAGAAGACAAGATTAAATACATAGATGAACCCCTTCTCCCAAGTGTGAGACTTAATTGATAAGCACGAACGTCACATACTCTGAATTGAGCAGGCGATGAGCTCAAGAAAACGGAACAGCAACGATTCAAATGGCTTCACAGCTCCGCTGAGCAGTTTCTCCATTCGCCACCTGCACGCCGGTGTCCCGAGCGACTTAAATGTCCCGCGACCTTGGGAGGTTCGTGGGGACATGTTCGAATAACGACGGGTCTTGGTGTGAAGCCCTGCCCGGGCCGCACGCACTGCAGCGGGCAGCGCACTTTTTTGTTGGAGCAATATTATTCACTCAGCCTATTAGTGATCCGGCTTGAATCAAGTCTACACTTTGAAGGGAAGCGGCCTATCCTGCCATCTATCATGATTATAGGAGGCGCTGTAAACAATTCCTGTAAAGCCTCAGCAGGCCAGAGGCTGGACCTGCCTCACACTGGTCTCAATTTGCCTTTTCTCCAAACTAAGCATGTAAACTAAGCGTGTAAATTATCATAGAATCCATAGATGAATCTACCCTTCATTACGTTCTACTCTCAGACTGACGATGGCACATCGTAAGTATATATCCGTGCAAAAGTACTGGAATAAATAAGCATGAAAAATATGTTTTGTTCCTGTGATGTGACTCCCCCCCCTCAGCTGATACTGTGGATCCCCTTAATGCTTGTAGCTGGCGACATTGCTGGTTTTAAACCGTCCCTTGAATATTAGAAGACTCCGAGTATGGAATCATAAAAGCTGTGGCAGCCTTTATAAGGAGATATTACGCATTATCATCCCGAGGCCAGACAGAGGGTCAGGACAAGTAAGCAGCGTCCCGGGTGCACTTTTACATTAACTGATTGCACTAGTCAAAAATTATGTCCAAACAAAGCAACACTCAATATCTACAGTGATCAAAACAAAAAACTTCTTTTTTCTGGGGGGCGGGGAATAGCCCCGGTCCCCCCCCCATTCAGCCCTTGGGCATTTCTATGTCTGGAACATTCTCTTGAAAATCGTATGATAAGAGGACTCCGAATGTGGAATCCTAAAATCCATGGCACTTCAAGAGATACTATGCATTATCCTACTTAATTCCATCTAATTTACTCCATACTAGAGTCCAGTATTCCATCAAAAGTTTGTGTCATTTTATTACCAAGAGAGAGAGCCAAGTTTCAGTCGGTGCTAAGTCAGTACTGTACATCTACACACGGTAACACATCTCAAGTTTTTCGACAGGCAAGTTACGTGTTACATATATTTCCATATGCGGTGCAGCCTTTTGCAAGAGGCATCACCATAGAAAACGTTTTACCAACTCTCCTCGCGCGCATACATGCCTGCATACATCCGCGTTTATTGCCATATTACCTAAAGTTATTGTTGTTGTTGTTGTTGTTGTTGTTGTTTTCTACGCCGCTGGATCAAGTTTTGTATCAGATCCAATCAGATAAACAGTTTACATCGATGTTGTGCAAACTGTTGGGATGCAGGCCCCCATTGCAGTGTTAGCAATATTGTAGTCGAGTACTTTCCGAGTACCAACGTTCTCCGCAAAATACTGAACTGGGTAAGAGGGAATAAAGCCAGAGTGCACAGGCATTTGATGGTAAATGTGCAAAGGTAAGATTACAAAATAAATGTTAGAATTCAGACACTCCCAGTTGTGTAAAATTTAAGTTTTAAGGAGAAAAGTATTCGGAAAGTACTCGGCCGAGTACTTTCTGAGTACTTTTGTCCTAAAAAGTTAATTTTAATCAAACAGTGATGGTCTGAAGTCGTGTTGCTTTGTAATCTTACCTTTATGCATGTGCCTTAAAATGCCAAAGTACTTCAGCTTTGTTCCCTCCTAACTAGTTAAATATTTGGTAGAGAACTTGGTTCTCAAAAAGTACTCGACTCCATCACTGAGTATTAGACGGAGCCAAAAATTGCCCAAGCCGACGCGACCACACGTCATCAGCTTTTAGAACATGGTATTGTGGCCTATGAACTTGAGAATGTCTTATTGTTTTCTCTCTACAGGTTTCTTCAGGCATGCAAGCTATAGTCCCTAGGGCGATCAGTTGAGAAATACTTGGTGTAATTACCAGAATTTAAAACAATAATAATAATAAAGGCTCCATTCCGTTTACATAATTATTATAAATGCTTGTTTTTTTCAACCATTGACAGGACTTGTTCAAGTCTATGTTTAATAGATTCATCAATACGACAGAGGGCGGTGTACTACTAGCGCTGTGGCTTGTCATGCACACAGCTGTAGTACGTACGCGTCGTACGTACGTGAGGCCAGCCTCTGAGAATATCCGCTTATTTTTCCGCTGCAGGTAGAGATTTCTTTGAAAACGCCAGTTCATTCGTTGCACTAAAGGTAATATTGTACATTGGGCACAGATATCAAGCACACTATTAAATAGCTCCGCCAATTGTGCTTTTACCATTCGTAGATTTGTTGCCGAAACTGAACGAGATGGTGATGCCACGGTGAAGACTAGTATTTGAAGTGTGTACAGTACAGGTCTACGTAGGAGGACACATGGTACACGTATCGATACATTCTCGTGTTGAAAACGGTTTTTTTCTATTATGTCCGTAGGCTAGTGTATGGCAGCACTTCCATACAGAGACAGCACTTATTTGAAGTCGTCAGAAAGTGGTAACATGTCCTAAAAAGTGAAATTTAGCAAAGAAATTTCTGAAGCAAGTCTCGTACCGGTAGGTTTGTGCACTAGGGGCAACAAATGTTGTCGGTTAACGGCAGTCTTTCCTTGTATGATGTAAATTGTATAATATATGAAAGCAGGAGCGGTCGATCTGTGTGATCTATCTGTCTGTGTGCAATCTCTCGTTCTTGCTGAACAACACTGATGATTCTGCCATCAACTTAAACACCTCTTCTTTCTACCTGATGGTTGTGGAAGATTGTTTCAAAAGCGTGAAAAACGATTTCATGCAGTATAGTATAGTGCAGTATAGCACAACGCGATTGTGTGATTGTGCTGATTGGCCGATTGCCCCTAACATATAATGTACATATACATGTACAGTATGTTGAGTGTGATCAGCATGATCCTGTGATCTCAGTGTGCTATCAGTCGACCCTGTATGAAATCGACCACTTTGCCATGTTCACTTCCATTTTTCAAACAATCTTCCACCACCACAAGTTAGAGCAAAAGGTGGTTGGTGATTGGCACACGATGCAGTAATTTAAACCTGATAAACTCGACAGATTGTGCAAAGATTGAGCAATTGCACTTATCGACCAGTAGTGCCTAATGTCGATGAGTCCACATACATGTACCTAGATATTAACTTGTATTTTGGAAGTTAAATGTGATTGTAAAGTCACATTAGGGTCAGATCAAAAGACGTCTGAGCACCACTTGACCACAAGGCTTCCCTGAGTTCGGCCACCACTGCAGCATGCAAGCACCTGCTTAGCTAGCGTGACATTATGTACATTGTAAACGAAAATACTGAGGGTTTACAATGAAGTTCCCTTGAAAATGACCGTGAATTCTTCATGAACCTTTTGGCATAGACATGTATAATATTTGCTACCATGTACTTAATACATTGTACGTGTACTTTTTCCATTGGCAGATGTGCTTCTGTCGCATACCCCAATAGAGCCCCAATAGTGCCCTACTAGTACCCCAATAGTACCCCAGAGTGTCCCAATAGTACCCCAAGAGTGCTCACCAGTGGCATTAGCCATGTCTGAAAATTGGTGTATTTCTCAAGTACATGTAGAAAGCCCGGCCCTAAGTCTCATGACAGGGTTTTTTTGTCTTTTGGATATTTTGTGGTATTTCTCCAAAAGTGTATATGTCTGCTGTATCTCACTGTCTCGTTGACTTGTACTGAAAAATGATTTTGATTTGGTTGTGCAATGATTTTGTGCATCTTGGCACATGAATACCCCATCATTTCAGCTGACTGACAGTTAGCATTACTTGTAACTGTGTTCATGCTTGGTATTAGTCGTCATTTTTTCCAGATACATGTATCAAACTTTGGACCCATTACAACCCTAACATTCCTGAATCCTTCAATTTTGATATGATTTTGCACGCACCCTAGGGAGTTAGGGTTAATTCACTCTTGATGTGAAGAAGAAATTAGTAATTAAATGAAAAAAAAATGAAATAAGGGCTGAGTCAATTTAAATAATTCATGGTTCGAATGTTCAACCTTCAATTCGATCAAAAATCCGACTATTTGGTCGTACCAATGGGCAGATTGTTGACAAACAATCCATATACAAAATCAGTTGCAATAATGTACACAATTGTACATTACAATCACTATAATAGCTTCTCACGTCTAGGAGTACATGTATCTCCAACCTCGAGTAAGCAAAAGTTAGAGACATGCATTACTTCTTGGTCTTTAAAATTTTTGATGAATAATTTACTTTTTGAATCGTAAGATTTCTGTCGCTTTTCATTTGAATCTGCTTGAAACAAGCCTCCACAGTGCAGTTTTTCTCATTTAACATGTTTAAAACAAAAAATCCTCCCTTTGTTTTCATGAATTTTGCATTCGAATAGTTGAATTTAGAAAAAAATATTTGAATACTTGATCGAATATCCGGATATTCGGCACAGCCCTAACTGATCTGTCAAATCTCAGTGATCAATGTAGACCCAAAAATTAACTCAAAAAGTGACCTTATTCCAATTGCTTATGAGGTGGTACAGTCGAACCTCGTTAATAAGAGGTCCTTTGGACTTGGCAATTTACTTTGTTATAACAGGAACCTTGTATTATCAGGAATGAAAACAATGACTAACAAAAGGATCAGGACCTAAAAGTGTCCATGTAATAAGCAAAATCTTGTATTAACAGTGCTCTTATTAAAGAAGTTTGACTGTAATTAGGACTAGCATTATTTTATTTTGTGTTTGATTTGAGTGATCTCTCTTTCTGGTTTCAGTATATGTTTAAAGATTCATCTTCGAGAAGACCAGCTGTATTGATTAAGGCAGAGTGACCATCAGCAGCTCATTGCATCAAGGCAGCGTGAATGTTCAACCCTGGCAGATTTGCATTCGAGTCTGCCCGCAGAACTCGGCAATTGTCTCTCCTGGAACAGTTGTCGGGGTTGCTCAGGATGGAGGAGACCAGCGGTGGACGACCTGCAAAGGAGAAGGCGAAAGAGATCTACCCAAACTGCTTTCCTCCCCCGAGGGGCTGCTCTAGTTTGCCAGGAAGGCAACCAGATGGAGCGGCAACCGGTCAGCATGGGCAGGAGGTGGGTCTACCCCATTCATCATTCCATCAGGCCCAGCAAGAAGTCACCCAGCGTGCCCCTTCACCAAACCCCCAGGGCTCTGAGAGTCTCCACCCTGGAAGGCCCACAGCCTGGTTCCCCCATCCTCCGACTGCCATCACCCGCTCCTATCACACCAGCTTTCCCTCCCCAGCCGCGAGCAATACATCATCATCATCATCTGCTAATATCAATGCAAGTGTCCAGACTAGATCTCCAAGTGATCAGTCGCAGTCCAAGAGAACATTGAACATTAGCTCTGCTGAGTCAAAGAAGCTACGCTCGGAGATTAGTCCAGGGACCTCAAATGACCAGGAGAAGTTGTCACTGACCCGACAAGAGACTAGCGATGAGAAAGTTGAGATGCTAACCATAAGAAGTGGAGATGAACTTCCCTCAGGTAATATTCGTTCTCTATTCGAATCACTGCAAATAATAATGAACTTGATATAAACAGAATGACAAATAACTGCTTCAGCATGGGAATTACTCCATGGTACTTTTTTCCACAAATTTCAATGCCTTCTCTAAATCTCTCCAAAATTCCTCCAAAGTCATTCAAGTCCTGGGTAAATCATGTTGTCTGAGTTCTTCCTCAATTTTGTAAAATCCTCCAGTGAAGAAGGTTGGATGGTTCAGGGTCTGTGTGTAATGTTCATTCTCGAGATTTTCCCATCTCGTATGCCAGGGGTTACAGCTGAAGGAAAGAGACCTGACATGTCCAAGTTCAAGCGGAGGTGGAAGTTGACCCCAGCTGGAGAGAGCCGTTACCTTTGGCCATCGGGCACCGAGGTGTCACTGCTGTGCTACAATGTCTTGGCCCAGTGCTTGATTGAGAGCAACGACTACCTCTACGACAGCTGTCCAGAGGAGATCCTGAGGTGGGACTACCGCAAGGAAAACCTGCTGAGAGAGCTTCAACAGGCCGAAGCTGATGTATGCCATCCTCCCTAAATTATTTACATGTATTTCTTTCGATCTCATTTGGCAAATGGCCTTGGAGTCGACCATAATCTATGTTCTGTACTTGTTTTTGGTGCTGTGAAGGCTAAACCGGCATTGATTTGGGGGATTTGCCCATCACTGACATAATTTCATGAGCTCTGTACACCCAGTGCTGCCTTAACCCTAACCCCTAGGCTCCTGCACTAGAAAGCACACTGAACTTCACAAAATCCAACAGGTGCATGTACTTGTCTATGTACTTGTACATGCAGGACCTCACTGTACCAAACCTGATAAAATCCAACAGAATGAGCCCGTTGGAGTTTGAGTGATATGGTATGGATGGGTCTATGCAGTATAGGATGACTTGCAACTGATCAGTACCAAACCTGACAAAGTCAAGCATAGTCCAACAATTGGTACAGCAGGCTAGACACTGCACACAGTGACCCGTGTGTGTCCCAACTCACACGGAATCCAACACCATCTCCCTGGGCCTTTCATCCCAAGTCTCATAAAATTCAACAAGATATTCATCAGGTGCGGTACAAAACCTGCTGTTGGAGTATAGCAGGTTTGGGGTAGTCAGGGTTAAGAGCTCATTTGAAAATTCACAAGACACTCAACTTGGCCTTTGTACACATTCAGTCGCAACCTGTGCACATTCAGTTGTAAAATTGGTTGACCGTGCATATGTGCTATACATGTACCACTCCTGTACTCAAACCACCACTGCATCCACATGATGTGTCTTCAACTCGATGTAACTCGCAGACCATATTGAGCCAAACTTACAGTTTCTGGATGAAGTCCACATTAAAGATTCTCAGTGACTTGGATAGCCTGCCAAACTATGTGCACATTCACATGTACAGAGCAGCCTGCCTTTTATTCAGCGTGTGATAATGCGCACATACATGTACATGGAACTTGTACTTTTTGTCAAACTCTCTTAGCAAGTT
Organism: Acanthaster planci; assembly: GCF_054643075.1. Classification (NCBI taxonomy): domain Eukaryota; kingdom Metazoa; phylum Echinodermata; class Asteroidea; order Valvatida; family Acanthasteridae; genus Acanthaster; species Acanthaster planci. The sequence goes on from NC_141777.1 coordinate 19,524,532, forward strand.
GGGACAAGGAAAATTGGAGAGGTTTGATTGTTCTGTTTTGAAATTGCAGCATTTTGTGTCTCCCTTTGACTTTTACGCACAGCATATTTTTAGTGATTGCCCATTTCCTAAATTGTTGCATCTTCTTCTCCAATGTCAGATAATGTGTCTGCAGGAAGTACAGCTCAGCCACTTCCGTCATTTTTTCGGACCAGAGTTAGAGAAACTTGGTAAGCTTTTCCAGCCACTGTAAGTAGAAAGCAAGTTTTGGTAATCTGTTCAGTAACTGCCTCCTAGATTTGGACAAAACCGGGGGACTTCAATTTGTTGCTAAGTTCTAATAAGTATCTCGAGTATTTTCAAAAGATGAAAAATGCATCTGGTCATGGACTTTGGTTTCACTCTATAAAAAAATGGTCTTGATAGTGCACAATATTGGAGTGACATATTATACAAATATTGACTGCTTCGAGTGGTACAGTAAACCTGGCCTCTGGAGGTGATGCGTGGAGCATTCTATTTCCCCGAGGCAAAGCCGAGGGAAAATAGAATGCTCCATGGATCACCAAGGGAGGCTAGTTTTACTGTACCGCGAGATAAAGCAGTCAGTATTTGTTTTATAACACCTCCCCACAGATTCTGCAAAAGTTAAGCTAAAAATCAATAATGAAACACCAAACTGGAATTTACATTCATCAAATTTAATTCAAGAATTCCAAGCAGAACAGCAACATTTGAATACATTCATTAACGAATGTTGTTCGCTATGAGCCAAAATACACGCCTATGCTTTCGTTGCTACGGATATAGTTCTTTGGTTGCTATGGGTATAGTTTTTTTTCAGAATGAGGCTGCATGGTATAGTCTTTTTGAAGCAATGGTATAAAAATAGTAAAACCAGCAAGCGTCACAGGACACACTTTCAGCAAATCAAAATACAGAATCTGTGGGTGAGGTGTTATAAATGCAAATATTCAAATCATTTTGATTTTATAAACAGTGAACTTCCACGTGTAGATTGTCTCCTTCCTTACCCTGTACAAATGGTTTGTCTTGCCCAGTCAAGATAATTTTAACCAAAAGAATTGACGTGTCATTTTGCACTGAGCGATCCATCAACAGTAGCCGGCATTTTTCACCCTCTTCTTTCAATGTACACTGCACTTTTCAAAACAATTTCATCATCATTTCCTTTTTTCCCCACATCAAGAACAATGATTATTCTACTTTCCTTATATTTCCAGTGCCCCTCCCTTCCATTAGAGATATCCAGTGTCACCTCTGTCTTGCAAATTGTACAAAAGCCACTGTATCCAGTCAATTGAGTTGTGGACGTTAAGGATCTAGTCTAGTGCTTAGTAGTAGACACGGAGTAATATGCCTTTTTGTGGAAGCAGTGAAGCCTTGTTACCTAAAAACTCATTCTTTTCTTGGTCTACCATATCGTATTTAATGCTCTCTCGTAAGCCGTCTAGTCTCTATCCAACTTGTATTTGACCTTCTGTTTGTTGCCATGCTGGTTTTGTGTTTCTCAATGTGATAGCCAGTTGTGAATATACACACTCTCTTGCAGGCTATGCATCCCTATATCAGAAACGAACAGGAGACAAGCATGACGGCTGCGCCATCTTCTACAAGAGGGATAAGTTTGAGCTGGAGGACTGCAAGAAAGTCCGGTTCTACCGCTCCAACATCAAGCTGCTGGATCGCGACAACGTGGGCCTCGTGGCGCTCCTGCGTGCCAAGGGATCCTCACAGGCCCGGGGCCAGCCCCCCAAGCTGTGCGTAGCCACCACTCACCTGCTCTACAACCCCAAGCGGGGTGACATCAAGCTGGCCCAACTGGGGATGCTGCTGGCCGAGATTGACCGACTGGCAGCGGCCACTGTGTCCCCCTGCCAGCCCCCCTCCGCACCCCAGCCGACACCCCTCTACCACCCGATCATCCTGTGTGGGGACTTCAACAGCCTGCCCCACTCGCCCCTCTACAACTTCATCCGGAACCGGAGGCTGGACTACGTGGGCCTTCAGAAGGTCTTGGTCTCAGGTCAGGGGTCAAGCCGAAGGTCCTTTGACCCCTTGAACTGGCCCCTGTGGCCCTACGATGTTGGGGTGACAGATGCCTGCCAGTTTAGGAGCGTTGTGAAGGAACGATTGAGGAATAGAGAGAACAGTGATCAAGACAAGCAAAAGCAATGCACAGGTAAGAGAACATCTAAGTTTATTTACATAAACGACAATTGTGAGGCTGGCAAAATGATTTGCTGGTATTGGGTAGGAAAATGCATGTAAAACCCTCCTCTCCAGCGCTGTTTGTTGCAGTTAATCTGACATTCAGTCAAGTGGCTAGTCATGGCTGTGTGCAATTTGCATTTATTGACTATCCAAAAAGTCAAGTAGGAAGAAAAAGACCTTTAAACTTTTGAGTCCGTATTTGTTAAAAATGAAAGAAGTTTACTGTTTTTCCTCACATATGGAGTTTGGACTTTCTTATGACGGCTCTTTATCTCACATCGGGGGAATATTTATGATCATAAATTGCTACTGGGAGTTAGCAATTGGCCTAGATTCTGAGGATTTCACATTTCTTTACAAGTACACTTCCACGTGGAGCCAATAGGGACCCACGGTCCACTGAGCACTGTAGGAAAGTACCCACATAAACAAAAATGGGTATATTACTTTCGGAAGTTACTAGTGTAAACATATGTACCATCCAGGCGAAGGATTTTAGTTGTCTCTGTAAACAGTTTTCTTGTGTCGCTACGTAAAGGTTTTAACCCCCACTCTCCAGTCAGTTTGCTGGGAAACTTCCCAGATACTCCGAAATTCCCTCTGTGTTGAACACCAGTCGTCCAGCCTTCATATTTAAATTCTCCAAGAACATCTAAAGCCCTGTCCGCACTGGACGTTTTCGGGTCTAACTAATACCAAGACGATGGTCACTTTTCCCATTTTTACGTCCAGTGCGGACATCCTGGGAAGTATTTCTATCACTTACTTTTACCGGGCCACGCGATTACTTTTACTGGCCAACTTCTGCCCGGACAGCGCAAGTCGGCAAAAGCATGGAAAGTGGCTCATTAGAGTGTACATCCGGCCAGAGCACAGTGGCATGCTGCACACAGGAAAACTACATGTACGCATGGGTGTTGCACGTTTCACTGCGGTGTGGCATCTGGCAAGAATTTACAGTGCATTCATTTGGTCTCAATCGAGGCAGAAATCATTATTGAACCAGTTGGAAGTTTGTATCCAAGGATGGAAACAAATGCAGAAAGATCACGCACAGTGCCCTCATGAGTCATCGCACTGACAGTTTGGTTACTTCTCCCGTGGTCTTGGTAAAATGTTCTCACGTCAAATTCCAAGTGCAGACAGTGATCATGTTTTACTGTTTTTCATTTTACCATAAGCTCAAACAAAAAATGTCAAGTGCGGACACGGCTAAATTCAAGCCCTGTTTAAAGTAAAAGTGGCTTGGTTCCATCTGTCTCTCAGCCTCAGTCCGACAGGATGATTCAGAGTCTCCAGGACTAGCAGCCTTTAACAGGTTTTGCAAGGTGTGGGTGGTGATAGTAACTCACTGCAAGCTATAACCACATGAGAGTGGGCCTTGGTGGCCATGTTTAAGTTACATGTACTTGGTTACCGCCAGGCAAAATCTATGTTCCTTTGGCGGCCAGTAGGTACATGTAGATGCGTTTATCACTGCCAGCTACAGCCTTGAGGAGGGGCCCTCCACCCTTAGTTTCACCACTGGCAGTTAGTCTTTATGGTACCAACATAATTTGGCCCTTCCAGAACCGTCGGATGCTGCCAACGAGCCCCAAGACTGGGAGAAACGCTTCTCGGAGAGCATCCACCACCCCTTCCAGCTTGCATCGGTCCACAGCCACGGCAGCCAACCCCGGGAGGTCACCACCAACCACAGCCGCACCAACTGCACCGTGGACTATATCTTTTACTCCAGCGCCCCGCCCAAGCTGGGCGGCATGCTGCCAGAAATGCCCAGCCCTCCCGTGACCTATGCCGGAGAGTTGAAGCTCCTCGAGTACCTGAGCCTCCTGACGGATCAGGAGGCCACGGACATGGGAGGGCTCCCCAATCACGCCTTGTCATCGGATCACTTCTCACTGCAGGCCAAGTTTTTGCTGATTCCTCCGGAGTAGACACAGTGCTTTTTACATAATGAAATATTTTACTGACATTTCAGATGGTGCTATGTGAACGAAAAGCAGGAAAACACTGCCGAATTTTGACTGGATACGCACAACTGATTCGCGTCAGTACTTAGGAGAAATGCACCCAAGCACCCATGCACAGAGCACTGACACTCAAGTGTGTATTAAATTAAAGTATGCTTGAGATTTTACTGCCAAATGTTCTCGTCATGTAAGAGATATGCACAGGAAAGACCAGATCACACACCAGAAATTATTTCACAATTGTAACAATTTTATTTTTCTGCTGCTAATTTCATATATGCTGACCCATGATTGAGAATTTGACGGTGATTTTATACTCTAGTGATGCCAGAGGAATTAGAGTGTGTACATGTACATGTAGGTTCTAAGTGTGTCGCACAAAAATGAATGTACATGTATCAGGGTCGGCCACTTCCTTGTATTGAGCTCTGTTTATTGTGCTCCATTCATTACCAAGTTTGGACAGTCAGCGACAATTCAAAAACAATGCTCCAGCCCCTCTTATTTTATACCATTTTTAGTGTGCTTGTTTTTGGCCCTGCTCAGGGTTGTGTAAAGCCATTCAGTCACCTGGCAAATCAAAGGCCAGGTCACAGGGGATAAGATTAAAAGTGTCAAAGAATGGACAGGAACGGTTTTTAGCTGGTGACTCGATGCCTGACCAGACATCTGATGACTTTTGTTGACTTGTAACATTATTATTACAATTAGGCTTCTTTTATCGTCAACCTCTCGTTATCATAAGTTATTTACAGTATTATGCTGATGGGTCGCACTTCATTATTTGCTTTGTTTTGTATGTTAGGGGTTTATGCTCCAATTTTAATGCTATGGAAAGTACTATGTCTTTATTTATTTCATTGTGGAAGTAACAGTTTTACCATTGTTACCCGAATGTCATGAATTCACTCCGAATTCTTGTTGAGAAACATTCTCTATGGATTATTTTATTTCAAAGAATAAATCCTTTACTGGACACATTTCCAGCCGGTGTGTTAGGGTTTTCTTGAACTAAACCTTTGAGGTTTGTTGGCGTTCTCTTTCTTTCATTCTTTGGATTGTTGCTTGTTTCTGTATGATTCTGTTTTTGTGAGGCAGAGGCTGTAACAATCAGCATGCCTTACCTTTGCCGTTGTCTCCGTTTGGCTGCCCGTAATCTCATTTTAGACATAACACGTGGCAACATGTATAAAAAGGGCTTTTATTCTTAGATCGGCAATTTGCTTGAAGCCCCTAAATCCAGTTGTCCGCCTGTCTGTTCTCCAATTCAAAATAAAAGAAGGCTTCTAACATATCCCGTGCAGTAATGGAATTATGTATCTGATACTCGTTACTTGGCGGCTGAAATAACTGTGACGTGAGGTTGCTTCTTGGAATTACATTACACTTTATCATGAATATGCAAAGTTACATGCGCACAAAAGTCCGCAAGGCCCTGAAATGCTCTTCAAATGGCGAAATGAAAATTGAACAAAGAGTTACATGTACATCGGAAACAAAGATGCATTCACGGGTACTGCATTCGCCAAATCATAACTTGTGTACCCTAAAAGTCCGGGCTTCGGGAACGCCTATGGATATACATTGTACAAAGACATTGGAAATAGCGCCCTCAATTTATGCCTGAGCTTTTAAAATTCTGAAAACCGAGGCCTGGAAAACTACCCAAATAACGTGCAAGGTGTAAAAGCTACATGTATTTGGCTGAGTGGTGTTTGTGAGTTACAAAAATTACACGTCCGCATGGTTTAGACTCCGTTTTACAAAATTTGGCTAGGAAGACATTGGTAAGGCAGTTTTGTCATCTTTTTTTACCACCCAGATTTGGCATTTTATGAACCCTTTTCCTATCCCGATTTTGGCTTTTTAATTTTAGTTCTCCAGCCAATTTGAGTCTACAAGTGCCCCATCCTTCTGGATTTATTCTACTGAAAAATATAAGGGACGGAAGAACATACTACAACCTCTGTGGCCAACTATTGTTTCGGCTACGCACCTCGCCCAGATACCCTTGGTCAAAGTTTGCATTCCGTACGTCGTTTTCATGAAACTGACGCCATAATATTCAAAAATATTTAAATCTAATGATGTTGTGCCAAGCACAGAAATCACCAGCTTTTATTTACCGGTACACCTTTTTAGTTTCTACTCTCTAGGGTAAACGGAGAAAAAAATTTACCCTGAGAATTATGAAAAAATTGACCGCCTGGAAGCCTATACGGTCAGCGTTCGTGCAATGTAGAGTCCGGTCGACACACCTTCGTTGTACCGATTTGACCGCCAATTGTACGGTCGCCTCGTCGTCCTGCCGCAACGGTGCCGAACCTCAGTGGTGTAATGAAGAGCGGAAATCTCACTCAGATCTTGCAAATAATTAAAGGAGAAATTAAATAGGATTGCTGTGATGATTTAAATACGTGTAGAAAACCTTTCTTGCCAAGTTACTCTCTTTTGTGGCATTAAAAATGAGAAACTCCAACATTTTTGTTGTGCTAATAGTTTCCATATTCATAAGCTAAAGGGTGATGTCATCCCAGGCCCAACAACAGTTGCTCTATAGCTCTGTGAACAAATATATCGTACTTTTATAAGTAAGTTCTAATTTATACATGTACTTGGTCATCATGTTAAGTAGATTGTGTGACAGCATTAAAATGGCACCCTCCAAAAACTTTACTGATGAAAGGATTTTCTTCGAGCGGAAAAACTAGTCTCTTTTAATGAAAAGAATTATCTAAATCTTGTTGTATAATGTGCACGAAGACAAGTTGAGCTGAATGCCCACTGCATATTTCCTTTAGTGGATCCAAACCAAAAACAGTAGGAGAAAAACAACACACAGAAGCCACAATATGCTCGAAAAATACATTAGCGATTAACACTGATTATCGGAGAACGAGGATGAGTTTATTAAGTACGACTTCTGACTGTGATAACACAAAAATCATCACATCACGCATTGAAAATCATTCATAATTTGTAGGCGTTTTTATTTTCTTTCATATTTTCCTGCCATTGCAAGGCAAGATGCATTAATCCAGTGTCTGTCGTCATACAGATCCATGGCTTTCAAGTAAGCTGGCTTTCACTGACATCTTTAGCAAACCCATATCTTGAAATATCAGTATTCACGCGACTGCCTTGATGCGGGGAAATATACAGTAACACAGCGTGATCTAGTTCATACAGAAATATGTGCCCGTGGCAACAAAACCTACCAATCCCAGATAATAAGATAAGTTCCAGTCTCAGGAGGGCAATATTAATTTTTTTTAAAGAAACCACAAAGTATATCTTTAAATTTACACTGGTTCAAATTCACGGAGCATTCAATCGAAGCATCACTCCGCAAAACCGAATCATATACCGGTATATAATTCTACCACACAGATGTTTCTTCACAATGTCCGTTAGCACACTCCTAAAAATCGTGATCCTATTGGTCATTTTCCAAAATAAAATCGTGAAAATATTGAAGTGGCAACATTTCCAGGAACGTTTAAGAACACGGGCCTTGCTGGACCATTTTAAATGGAGGGGAGTTCTAGTCGCCATCATGAATTTCCCGGCTGTTTCGCGTCCAGCAGCGTCGGCTCTATGCCTGCCCTCTTAAAAAGAATTAATTTTATTGAAGGAGTTAACTCGTCCAAGTCTGATTATTGCATCAGTTCCTGTTTACCCAAAAAATATCCACACATTTCTTTTCAAAATCTAATCCTTGTTGAAGGTCTTTGATATTGCAGATGTTGATTTCAACATCTTATTAAATCCCTTAGAAAAAATAATACACGTTTCTATTCATCGCATTATTGAGGTAAAATCAATTTTATGATCTTATCTTTTATTTGAAAAAAATAATCTAAATAAATTCAACAACGCAGAATGTGTTTCAAAGCACGGCTGCCATTCCCAGTTCCCGTTTGTCTTTAATCAACATGGCAGCGCTCTTCACTCCGTCTCACCCAGTCACAATCACTCAATCAGTTAATGTACATGATGCCTGTCTCGAGTTCCCCGGCTATGATTTAAAGCTTTCACCGAAATGGCGGGAAACAAATTATGATCAGAATCAGTCGGGCAAATACGGTTAGTATCAACTACCCCGGTGAATGAATTACGATGGGTAAAAGTAGCGATGGAGTGTAAGCCAGCTATTGGTTTTTGTAAGACGTATACATGTAGGCCTAAGACAGTTTACATGTACACTTTTTGTTTGTGACATCATATCGAGCAGAGCGCTCGTTCGAGTCGGCCTCGGGGGGGTATTTGCAGTCACTCAACCCCTCGTGATTTTTTTTTGTGCTGGAAGCTAACAGTATCGCTGACATTTTGTCAAGGTAAACTTCCAGACATCGCCCTGCAGTGCCTCCATAGGTCATGTCTTACATTTCAAAAAACCCTTTTCCAGTTTCTACAACCTTGTGTAACTATTTACACATTTAGTAATAAGTATATTAAATTACCGGTAAACGTTAAAGAGTCACCGGAACAAAGAGGCTTTAAAATGGACTTTACCATGCAACGGGGTTCCCTAGAACGGTCGTAATGGCTCATATCGTGCCCACCCACTACATATTTAGTTTTTCATGTAGATGGATCAATCAGCGGTACATTTTGATCGGCAATACATTTTCGACGAGACATGAATGACCTTCCCCTTTGTGGTACGGTTTGTCCCTCTTACCCATACTCCGAACTACATGTTCTACGACTAATTTGTCCTTACTGCGCTATCTACCTTTAGCCTAATATGTGTACATATTTTTGCTCCCACGGGGCCAGATAATTCCAGCTGGGAGCAGATTCCATACTGGCCATTTTGTGGCCCTTTGATGCGGTCGGGGTGTCCCAGGCCAAATCGCAGCCTTCAGTTTCACCCGGAATTATGCAAAAGTGGCGTGCGAAGCAATTGGGAGTAACTCGATTACGGTTCCGCCAAAATCTGATAAAGGGAAGATAACGTCATTAGGCCACCTATCAGGTGAAGTTTCATAGAGATTATAGTTTGAATTATGCATGAGGCCTTATGGAACCGCTTCGAAAAAAATGTTTTTCCTAGATCCTCTTGTACACATGTACACCCCACCGATACCTGAAAACGGTTTCTTACATCTGTACTTCTGTTAGTATACCTTTTAAAAATAAAAATTGGATTTTTTGTTCAACATGCAGACGCCATTTTGTATTATTTCTGAGATTCACAGCAACATCTGAATTGTCATTACTTAAGCCAAGTTGACGTATATACAGTACGATGATGGCACTTTTCTAAATAGATGATGTCGTGTTCATCATTCCGAATTGTGATCTAGCACAGCAAACTCAACATGTAATCATTTCTGTTGACTCTGTAGATCCAGACTGTAGAAGTCTGTGTTAAATCATTTCCTTCATATCAAACAAGTATAAAACGCTACAATCTCCTAATATCTGTTATTTTCACCTCCCTTTTGTGATTCAAAGTAAACCTATAAAGAAGGCAGAAAGGGAATCACAGATTGTAGATGACAATGATTACTTTGAAGATTAAATTTTAACACATATATATATATATATCAGATTTAATCAGCAAAAATGGTAAACATTCCTTGGGAGTTAATTCACGCCAGTTCAAGGGTAGATCCAGAACCGCATTTGTGGGGGGGGGCAAATTTTATCGGAAACGGGTCAAAAGATTTGGGACTTTCTTTGGGTGACATTTTATTGCTTTTGTGAGGGGTGAGGCTACATTTTTCGGGATTTCTAAGCTGTGGGAAGGAAAAAAAGAAATAGTCCCATAAATCACCTTTCTCTCAATATATTTCAAGAACGCAAAATTGCCTTCACTTTTTACGGGTGGATGGCCCCCGTTGCAACGTATTGGCCCCTCACCTTGGATCCGCCAAGGCACCAGTCAATACAAACCCGTCGCAACTACTGCCCACACGCTGTCTTTATACATTAATGCATTAAACTATAATTATTGCATTCGGTCTGGGTCTTTGAAGTGTGCCTCAACACAGTTGTTTTCTTTGGTTTGTATGTTGAACCAACACTGTCAAAGCACAAACCTGATATATTCTGGTTTAATAAAACCTTTTTGCTGGAAGTTAACAGATGTTTTATAATTTTCCACGCTAGTTTTAATAATACATAGCATTATTGATCAAATCAAATGATAATATCGATCGGTGTCTTAAAGAACACATTTGCACATTTAGCCTAGGTCCTACCGATTATAAGAAATATATTTATTACGTCGCGAAAATTCAAAACCCAAATTCCATCAGTCTACTTAAAATGTTTATTTGCTTGTAGATTATGGCACATTCGGCTTTGTGTCTAAAATGTCTATTTCTATAGCACTTATTTTAATTTTTTTTTCGCTTTAAAACCTGAGAAGATATTGCATATCTAGAATACTGCACATTAAACGGTTGCTTGTTTTCTAATACTGTAAAAGGTAAATTCTAGTTCCAACCAAGGAAAACCTACAATGAACGTAAAAAGCAGAAACAGTGTTGACTGTTTCAAATATTACCTAGTATATTTTTCTAACTTTGTCCATTTGTACTTTTCATCACGTTCCTGTGTATTGTGTTTGTTGTCACAAACGCTTTTTGACATTTCCACTGCATCCGGACCGGATGACAAGCAGGTCATGGATTTTTGTTATTCATGATGTGGAAAACAGGAGCGACTGGTGAAGCAGTCCACGGTCCCATTTAAGAACGACCTATAAATAACTGTGAATTCACTGCGAAACCAGTCATTCGTTAATTTCCCCAGGTAGCTGCTCAAACCATTGGAGAAGGGTGGTATTTATAAGCAGTTATTTTAACAAATCTAACATTATCCAAAGTTATCATAAGAAGAATTCGTCTCTTAAATACCTCATCTGTGATTGTTCGATGAAGGACGGGTGAGCTTCAAATCCTTATTCTGGTTGGCGACTACTAAATCACCGCCAGTTATTGCCATGGTTCAGGAAAATACCCGATGTCCTTGCAAGGAATTCCGTCAATATTCCGGTAAACTCAGCATTCAGCAGTAGGAGAATTCTAAAATTGTAACTATTTCTGGCATCACGGCGAAAGCCTCGATCCCTATTCCTGACTTACCATCAGATCAAAACGTACATACGCCGCCAAAGTAGTCATAACTTTGGCTTTTTCGGCCCTCGTTAAGCGCAGTCTGAAACGACAACGAATAATTTTGTTTTCGAGCCCTTTTCATAACAATCGTGAGCAAAACTTTATCGCCACCGGGGGCAGTTGTCATAAATTTTACATTTTGCACGATAGATCGGAGAGCAAACAAGATGGGTATTTTTCTCTTCTCTGGGTGGAAGTTGAAGATGTTGGCCATAAAACAAAGAAATTGAAGATTTGTTATTAATAATGATAAAAGCTACAGCCAAAATCTGTAACGTACTCAGGTTTGGATAGGCAAAGTTCGACACCAATATACCTACGGGTGTTTTTCACCAGTGTTCAGACTGTGATGAAATACGTATCTCTCAACAGATATAGTTTAGATATTTGAAAACATTCACTTCGATATGGGGATGTAGTGTCCGTTTCATTCCTGCTTTTGGTAACAGCTTCCTCGGTGTCTTGTTTGGAGGAGGAAAGCATCGCATCAACTTGTAACAACTGTAAAAAAAAAAACCAAAAAACTAGACCCAGTCTCGCCTATGTGTTCTTTTGCCGTGCCTTCTCCTGCCTTTTTAGCCAATCGTGAAATACATCCAGGCTAATTCCTTACGTGCATGTCTGTGGGCTTAATGATTGTTCCAACCCGATCCAAATTTGTCATTTTCGTGTTGAAACGGCGGATTAGACATTCATTGGGCCACGATCGTCGCAGAATGGCCCGTTAAGAAAATCGTGTAGACATATCACTCAACGTTGCCCATAATCCTCTCGGCCAAATCCTTCTTTAAATTGATAAAGTTACCAACAAGGCAATCATGTTAATGTTCCCTTTTATCCTGTATTATGAAGTGCTTTCTGTTTTCACACTGCCGAAACTGTTATTCAGTAGAATGTGTAAGCATCCCCCATGCGACAAAGTGATTTTTTTCACTATAGGTTTTCAAGTTCATGATCTCCATCATTACGTTTCAATCATCAGTCGAATTTGGACTTTTCATAAGCCAACAAACCATGGTGCTTACAACCCAATATATAAAAATAGCCACTTTAAGTTATTCCTCTTCAGAGTTCTATTTCCTCGATGGCATCCCCCCTGAGATGGGGTTTCCCTCGCATCCTCTCCTCCACGTGCGCCACAACCTGGGTCAGTTCCAGATCCGAGTCCAGCTCCGTGAATCCATTTTGTTTCAGTGCCTCCTTGTCTTTAGGCTTGCTAATCTCCTTCTCCGTGATGACCTCGTGTTGGTCCCCCGGTTCCAGATCCACAGGCGGCACCTGCCCAGCCTTCATCAGCCCATCCCCCGGGTCCACTCGGACCTTGACCCCCTGCTGCAGCCGCTTCTTCTTACGGCGGTTGGTCATCCGCAACACGTATATCCTGTAGACGGTCAGCAGGAAGATCATCATGTTCTTGAGCGTGAAGAAGAGCATCATCTGGTTTATGATGTGGAAGTGGGTGATGAGGTAGAGCCGCATGGTCAGGTAGGGCCCGTCCTGCATGATCAAGGAGATGCAGAGCGCCCAAATCTCCGAGGAGCAGCAGCCGTGCCGATGGTGGTGCTGGGTCTCCGGGTCCTGCAGCTCGGCCACGGTGGCCCGGGCGCCCCGCTCGGAGGAGGTGGAGGCCTCTCGCCGCCGGTTGAAGACCCGGATCTTGGGCCCGGCCACCGAGGTCAGCACCAGGGCGAACTGGATCAGGCTCCAGCTCCACAGGGCAAGGATGACCATGATGATAAGCTTGTTGCAGACCACGGCCTCCTCCCGCAGATTCTCCAGGGAGAACTCCAAGATGTCGGCTGCCATGCCTATGTAGACCATCAGAAGCTGGGACAGCTGCTCCCGGGTCAGTGACCCCTTTGGGAGGAGCCAGCGGCCCAGGATGAGGAGGCAAAGGAGAATCTGTTCGAGGGCCAAAGCCCATTCATCGTCGGCAAGGACAACGGGAATTGTTAGCTGAAATGATACCGAAGAAAAGCAACGGGTGGCACTTGTAAATATTCACCAATTTTTGTGTGGTTTTGGTTTTCGATGTCAGGACACAAAATTGCTAGTACCTATACCTAAGCTTTCCACTGGGAACTCAGTTTGTCAATAAGGTGACCCAGATTTGAAACCAAGAAGATGTGAACGTGTGACCCCGAAGCCAGGTCCATTTCACGGCTTCCCAGATTAATTTGTTCACATCAGCTCTCAACAAATTCCGCACCACCACTATGCAACTTTCTTCCGGCTCCCATTCGGAGATAATGATTAATAATAGATAAACCTAAATGGGGGTAAAAAAATTCAAAGAGTGTTTGATTCGGTCATGGGACGGCATGTACGCTTGGTGGTGATTCCAATATCCGGATTGTCCTGTTCGTGAAGACGGGTTCTTGGTCGAATGTTTCCCCCAAAGGGTTGTGTGTATGTTTTCTACCAAAAGCTCACACGAGATTCAGAAAACTCTTCGACTGTGGTATCACCAAATAACATATTCCCAAAGAGACAGCTTTTGATTAAGTTGTGGTCGATCAGATCTGGGTACAGGATTAAGAACATTATAAAGTAAATGAGGCAGTAGCATTATTTTATTTAACGTTTACCCCTTGTATTTCTGTGAACAACGTCTGGTTGTAGTTGATATTGATGGCACACTCCTTCCAGTGCATGTGATCCCTGTAGTCCATACGCTTTTGGTACAAGTCAAGCTGTAGCATCCACAATCCGGGTACCACGCTGGCCAAGTAGAGAAGGGCACTCGGGCATAACCTGTAATCGGACACCAACGAAATGACGTTTCACCGGTTACGTATAATGATGTGCAACTAAGAAAATGGACGACCTGTTATTGCTTAAACCTTTAAAAGATTTCGATCGAGAAACCACCAATGGTTTATGTTCGGGATCTTTTTTATTTTTAGAAATAAATCGGTGCACATACATTCCACTAAATGTGACAAATACAGATTGTTAACAGCAAAGTTTTATTCAGCTTATACATAATTGATTTCACCGAAAAAGAAATGGAAAATATATGTACTATCATTTACTATAACAGCAATAATACAGTCTAATACACAGTTAATGTGTTGTCCTTGCCCGGAGCCTACAGGGAAAATTCTTCGACTCTCAAAACATTATTCTGGCAGCTGTGAAAGAAAAATAAAATCAACAGAGATACTGCAGTAAATGCATTTCCCACTAGATCTAACTGGGCGACATTTTAAACCTTGGAAGCGCTTTCTGCTTATCTTTTAAAAAGAAAAATAGAGAGTGGTTAATAATCAGGTGTTAAATGGTGACCTCCTCTCCCCTCGCCATAAGGCCGGGGTTCCGGCTGTAACCCACTCATGGAACCTTCATTTTTACGTCTCATTGTTACTGCAGAAAAGCAGATCCCCAAATTTATTCATTTGTTGTAACTGCGCAGAGGAAGTCGGGTAAACAGGTCGACAAATTCGCTGTTTGTGCGATCGATCAATATCGACCAGTGTGAGCCCCAAAGCGCTTGCACATTCCAACGTAGCCCTACCCCACCCCCGCCCGACTATATCCCATAGAGGAAAAAGGTACAACTTGGTAACGGCGTATCTAGTATTTGGTTCGGGTAAAGGGATTTTTCTTTTTTACTTAACACCATTATTTTAAGCCCAGCGGTTCTATTTCTAGCTTTAAAGGCTCATGCTTTCAATTCCTTACAACATGAAAAAAAAGTTACCGTCATAAGCTTTCTGCCTTGTCTATCCTGCTACTACACTACAGGGCATTTGCCAAGCCACAGTGGGATGGCATATACCGCGTCCGACTTGGTTGCAGCTTGAAATTATACACCACTCTATGGTAGTTGCTGCAGCAGCTACCCTCTATCGGGTCGAGTGTGATTTAAAGCCGCCAGTTTTGCCCGGTACTCGGTCACAATCATTCCCAGGGAGGTTCCCTGTGGGTTGTTGTGCTACATCATCGGTGCTCGATTCTTTCGATATGACTGATTATCGATCAAGCAAGCCTTACACAACTGTTTTCTCGGTTTACTGATAGTCCCGGGGGCTGCAAATGATGACTAAAAGCGTGATTTCAAACTGTATCATGTTGTTTATTCTATGGTGGTTTTTAAAGTACCGTTACTTATTTTCGTGTCCCTAATGACCAAAACGACCACGTGGCGAGTTATACCATCCGAGTCTACCTTATCACTCGTCTGTCATCATTGCGAATGAAACCGGGGCCGTTTTCCAATACTCAACTTCGGCTCCGTCTCAGGCTTCAACTGTTTTTTACTAGCTGACTTTGAAGCTGTAAGCGCAGTATTAAAGTAGTCTAATAGTGCCACAAAACATCAAATAAGATGCAAGAGAGCCAAAAATTACAGTATTCCAATTTAATTCAAACGCTTCAGGCCCACAATCAGGGATTGGTTTTGGGAACGAAGCCTGAGACGGAGACGAAGTTGAGTAGTGGAAAACGGCCCTATTCGTACAGAGCCTTGAAATTGTTTGGCTGACGTCATCTCTGGGTTTTTCATCCTGACTTACTAAGATTGGGTGGTGATTCGGGTCGAAGTAACAAGCAGCACATCCACGGGAATATTAAAAGTTAAGCCACCATAAGCGTGACATTTCTCTTGTCCGAAGGTCTAGGTATGCACCACAGGGAGGTGCCTCGGAACAGATTCAAGGCATGCACTTCTGCTTTGGTCAATTTGATGGAGAAGGCTGCATGGCCGAAAGGGTTGCCTTTTCTATATGGATTGGGTCCCGAGTAAAGGACGGGGAAGGAGGTGAGTCAGTTGCACGGGAACCCCGAGATTCCAGACGAATTCTATGTGGATATAGACCACTCTCATTTTGCCTACAACTTGTATGGGCGGCCAAAGTTTGCAAAAATATCACCTTTTGGTTTGTTTTCGACTGTACCTCAAATTCGTTCAAAATAGAATTTTTTTTCAATTAATTTGAATAGGGTTGTATTTTCATTTAGTGTTTAGTAATACGTGTCTTATTTCATGATATTCAGATAGTTGCGTGGGATTTTAACACTTTGTGAAGTATTTTTATATTTTTCTGCCGACGGGCAACCATATTTTTAGCAACCGCTTGTAGGAAAAATACGGCTGTGACGTCAAAAGAGCACACCCTTTATTGGCGGGAATGACACATTCCACACCGGTAATTCTTGAAATAGTTGATACTTGGCATACTGGGCGCCAATGTGAGTACTTCACCGATGCATAATACTCAAGATATGATCACTTCTAATAGCAGTATCATACTGGGCCCAAATGCGAATGAAATAGGACTCGTTCCAAGAAAACGTGCGGAATCTTTTGCGCATCTTTAAAGAAATCTTGTTAAAACCGTGAAAACCAAAATCCACCCTCCGAGCGCAAGGCATTGTCCCGGGAAGAACGCAAGAGCATACGAAGTCGGTTTCGAAAAACACACCCCAGTAATCGGCCCTTGGGCGGCAAAATTCAATTATGCGGGCATGGAATGGACACGGCCCCTGTTCGTTGCCCCCTACGTTTTATCAGTCACCCATCAAGGGATTCGCTGTCCCGTCTGAATAATAATGATTAGTATTTCTGTTTATTCTCTTTCTTTCACCATTGCTATCTTAGCACTGAGATGTCGTCCAGATTTTCATTTCGTTTAGCCGCAAGACTGGGCGATTCTTTGTTGTGTTCTGACAGCTCGTGATGAGGATTTCCATGCAGTTGTCCGTACAAGAGTGTTTTCGTCACACATGGGGCTTGTCCAGAATAGAACCCTCCTCTCACCGACGTACGGTTGTCAACCTTTCTTATGCTTGAACTCTTTCATCTCGTTAAGCAGATTGGGCTTTCTCTTACAAGATTTAAAGCGGAATTAAAGATTTGCTGGATGGGGGATATTGACGATTACAAAATCCGCAATTATGTATCTGCACAATTAGGAGCCTTGGGAAGGGATTAATAATCTTCAATGGAAATTCGCTCGGGAGAGTCCATTGCCATTAACATTTCCAAAGTATTTCTCCGTGTATAATTCTATCGTGAAGTTACCGGTAACTCGAGTGGCTGAGCGGTTTTTATCAAGTACCGCACGGGGTTTTTTAGTGGTCATGATAACCAAAGATGAAACCAATAACATTTTGGAACTAAGCAGGAGGTCGTGGGTTCGAGTCCCACCCGAGTAAGCTTGTGACTTTTTTCGCAAGCTCTCGGACAAGCACTGAGCATACAGTGTTTATTAATATATACGTTGGGTAAGGGCAAAACCCGTTATATAAATTTTGGAACTCCTTTAATGTTTTTTGCGTGGCACCGAAGCCAGCATACAGCACACTTGAGCGAGTCGTCCCTGTCAGCACGAAGCGAAATCTCACCGCCGTTGTTTCGCTGCGTTTTTTTCTTTTTCTGTCAGCGGACCGGAGCTACGGTGATAAAAAAACACAGGACTTGCCCATCACGATGCACATGCTTATGTGCCTTTCGCGGAATGTTTGGCGGTCGTTGAAACACGCTGCGTTATCGGATCTGTCATCTCCAGCCCATTAGGTCAGTTTGAAGACAAACGTGCGCGGCTGAAGATGCTTTTAATTAATGTGATTATTGTACGCTATGCACTGTGCACGAAGGTTTATGTAAACGAAGCATTCTATACAGCATGGGGGGTTAGAATTTTCTGTTAAATGAATCTCAACTGTATGAACTTGTCCTGGCATAACACATTACTGAAACAGCGACAAAAGTCTCCATGCATCAGCATGGTGGGTGTCATCTTGTTTTAGTTTCATTTAAAATTCACTTTGAAAACATTTCTCTCAGAGAAGATTTGGGAGGCGGATCCACAGGCGTAGAGTAAATCACATTTTTGTTGGGGGGGGAGTGGGTCGTAAACAAAATGGGGGGGGTAAGATAACATCTGATTTTCAAAAGCTAAAGAAGTTAACGGCAGACTGCTTGAAATGAAGCCGCCGTATAACAAACTATTGTGGGAACACTACACTGTAAGCAAAAGTTAGGCATTTTGTGCTCAAAATGACTAATATAGGTAAGTCGGGTCTCGATGGCTTATTAAATCAAGAGAGGACTAATAATTATGTAGTCAACAGTGACTGCCTTTGGTCAACTTTGACGAATGTTCCACTCATCTTTGACGAATGGTGGTCATCGGCCTGGGCCTGTCTGACCAATTTAAATTGGCCATTTTAGACATAGAGCTGGACTAACTTTTATTCAATAAGTCAAATGGACTAATTTTTGTTTACAGTGTGTCTGTATTCAGTCAACATTTCGCCCTCTGCTTCTTCAGTTATAGTTCTGATTCTGAGGAGCAAAGACAATACTGATAATCTTTATGAACAGTGTGTGGGGGACGGAGATTGAGGCAAACGAAACCGGGGGGTCCCCGTGGCCCCACCCCAAGTCGTTGCGCCACCACTGGAAGGAATATATATCTTTTAATATTCCTTCTTATCTTCAAACTCGTGACAAAGAAAGCTCAGGAAAATTGCAGAAGAACACTGACTCATTGGTGGTTTACAGGCACAGACCGATTCGACGTTTCACAAGAAGAAAAAAAAACAAGAGTTTGTAATCTTTCCTGTCGTTTGGAAAGGCACCCGTTTTACTGGTTGTCGAGTGGAAATTTTACCTATTTCCAAACTGGAGAAATATCCTTCAATAACTGTAGTAAAACTGACGGGAGCATCTTCACACCCATCAATTAACGCTCAAAATCCTCACGCTTATAATGATAATCAACCTCATAATAATTACTATGAAGTGACATTTGAAATGAAATATTTTTCTGCAACCATTTTCGTTGAGAGTCTAGTTCATTGAAAGATGGCCGTTCCATTCTGGACTGAGGAATGGCGGATTTTACCTTTTGCCGCCAAAAAAAGACTGAGCCGAACAGAGCAATGACATTTAAGGCTCAAGCCAACACATTTACAAAATCGATTGGCCTATTCTAAAAACAAAGTGAAATGAAATCCCACCCGTTCCTTCTACCAAGAACTGTCATGTACTTTTATGGTGTTGAACCTTAATGACTTTGTCCACGTTTTGGCAATTATTGCAATAATAAGTTCGTACAATATATTGTACGAACTTTGAAGGAGTTTCGTTCACGTGAGATGTGAGCTTTTGTCCCACGGTTGTCTGAAATTGTAATTTCATTAAAATCTTTTTAACTGGGTGGCAGGAGACCGGAAATAGCAGAATCTGCCTCTCACGTTGAGAGAAAGTTTTTAAAAGCATTTTTTATCTCCAACTTTGTCCACAAAGGCGTGCGCATTGGGGGACAGCGAACCCTCCGTTCGTAAAGTGCAAAATTTGCACCACAGCATTAAAGATACTAGACTAAGTATGTCTGTGTCGCATCGAGTAATACCGGGGATAAATTTATTTCATGAGACCATTTTCTTCGTTTTTTTTCTGCCAAAACAAAATTATCCCAAGGAGCAGCGAATATCGAAATCGGCTTCTGATTAGTGAAGACCGCTAGGGTCACCCCTTACCATTTCCATTCTCCGGCAGCCGTGGTCTGCAGGGTGAAGATCATCTCCCCAGGCATGAGGGCCACGGGCATGACCATCAGGTAGTACACGGCGCTGCCCTGCACGCTGGCCACTCGCCACACCGTCACGATACCGTGGATGGCGAACAGCAGCCGGGCCGTTAAGGCCTTGGTGAAGGACACCAGCCAAGCCACGGTGGAGCAGGGTCGCCTTGGGGGCACCACGGCCCGCAGTAGCCGGATGGGGAGCCCTGTCTCCGCCTGGTGTCCAGTGCGGCTCATGTCGTGGTCAGGCTCTTTCCGGAGATGGTGGGGGTGCGACTCTGTGTTCCAATCAATAGGAGAAGAAACGCATCCTCATCAAGACAATTGCCGTCAGTTTACTTCAAATCAAAGTCGTGAAAATAGCGTGTATTGGATAAAACGCACCGATATTAGGTCCTTCAGTGTAAAAAAATGCTCCACAATACATTAGAGACATTCCAATATTTTTCACACTGATGTTGCAAAAATTATACTAATTTGGTTACAGTAGCATATTGGACGACTTTCCAGATTCGTTGTCTCACCGACTTTAAAGGCTGCCCGTCTCAAGAGGGAGTCATAATTTTTCTTCGGCTAGGAGGGTGCGTTATTTCCAATCGGAGGAAGATGACAGCTGCAGGTAACGCCTTCGTATATAGGACCGGAGCAGACGGCGTTGACAATTCGGACAGATTAATGAACATGAAGCTAACGCTTGGAGTGTGCGGGACCGGGATATTTCCAGGAGGAATGTCGGGTCGACGTCAGCGAGTAACGAAACGAACACTCTTGTAGCTTTGTTTTCAAACAGGAAATTCTGGCCAAAATGGCAGAGGACGTATTTGATTTCCTTTATCCACGAAGACGAAGGGTCCGCTGATCTCTTCCGGGCTGTCAAGTTTCGCCCAGTGAAAGTACCGGTATTGTGTCACTTTCCAACGTAGAATCCTTTCACTGGATACAGCGACGCAAACTGCTTGCTATGTCAACTTCAAAAGCGGCTGTCTCCTTGTCCCGACGAAGATATTCCAATACTTCCGCTGTGTCTCATCATCCTGCGGAAAGATGGGCTTGAAAAACCAAACAACCCTAGCCTTTCCTCCAGGCTGTGTGGCCGTGTCTCTTATCTTCAGATGCAGTCCAGCAACATCTTGAATGCTCCATGGCCAGCTGTGGAAGTCGAGGTGGGTGCGCTGTAAAATAAGAGCGCTGAGCACGAGACCTCGCGCATTATTGGTCGGAATAAAGAAAACAAGACAGAATCTGACACTTGAGTTATTCCCTACCTCGGCAACCCATCATGACTAGCGGTGATGCATGCACCGTCATCTTATTAGCTTTGTGACTTCAACCTGCCGGCAGGGGTCGTAATGTGACGTCATACCACCAGCTTATCCTTTTATGGAGGGTCATCGGTTTCAGGAATTGAAGCCCTAGTAGTATAATGTGTGGACATTTCGTTAAAACGGCGTAATAAATCTGGATTTACAAACTGACACCTGGGTGTGCGCGCGCACAGTGAACACTGACGAGGAGACTTCTGTTGGGTTTTCTCAAACTGACACGCAAGCATAGAGCCGGTATACCAAATAGAGAAAATTGTGTTGGTGGGTTTCCACATGAATTTACTCGAACCAGCAAGCCTACTTTTGGGGTTCAGAAAAACTGTACCTAAAACCTTTCAACTTTGGAAATTGAGAGAAGTTTCACTTCGTGAAAACGAAAACGCGTGGAGTGGGTGCACGCAGGGATTCGATTGGTTGCAGGAAAACCCAAATTACAGTTTTGCAAATTTTGCGCAAGAGCAGTGAACTCAGTGCCACCGTGTTCATGGTCTCACAGTGACGATGTATACGGAGCGCACGGTCTGGTCTGGTGCTATAAGAAACCTGCAATGTGGCGCGCCAAGGATTTGTCGGGGGGGGGGTACCCCCGAAGAGCTCTTGATGCTCAATCGCTCCACAGGAAGCGTCACAGGGGACTAAGATTTACGGCTATTACGAAGCTAGTACATGTAAGTTGTTGGCGTATTTTGTATATTCGTTTTTCAGAAAAAAATAATAATTAGGCGGCTACAGCTCCCCTAGCGCGCCCAGTTGCGCCCCTGAACCTGTCCTCAATAAATTTCCATTATGTGATTTTGAAAAGTTTGGATTTGCTTTGACTGTTGAAGTTGGGGTTCAAACAATTTTAATCTGATCCTGTTGGAAGTCGACAGTCCTAGCATTTTCAAATTGGAAAATTCAGTTATTTCACTGTCGACATTCAAATAAAATTTACAAATGAAATAAAGTTGTGTCAAAAGTAAAATACGAAATTACAAAACATGAATTTATTTATTTAAAATTACTTGTTAAAATACATTTAAGTGACATTCCACAAATTCCTGTCATTAAAAACGATGCACTACCAAATCAGTGTCACAAGAAAGTATTAAAATCTAATGAATTAATATGAATCACTGTTGACATAAGCTCGTGACTCCATCATCGTTACATTATCCCTTATTTGCAATAATTTGGTTCACAAATTTTCTATTCATAATGTCCGTCGTTTCTCTGGCTTTTAGATAGACAAACCATTTTCTGTTATTCACACTTCTTTGAGGCTTAGAACATCCCTCTGCAATTCCTTCCCAGTAGCAGGGACTGGTAAATATGAGCAAATGTGTCTGCATTGCAACTAGTGAAGTTTCTTCCGGGCTTTATCAGGTGCTAAATTAAGACCAAAAGAAATTAGATCACTTAAGTCGGAAATTGCGTATAGACTCCATGAAATTACAACATGTAAAAAGACAAGTGCACGCGATTAAACATTGTCAGACTTAAAAAAATTGCACATAAGTGGTATCTTACTGAAACACAACTACATTGAAAAATTACAAAACCGACAGAAACTAAAGAATAACTCATGTTTAAATCTTCCCACGGTAAGCCGTTAATCTAACCCTGTTGAATCGGGGACAGAAATAGCTCATTGGGCATCTGCAGAAGATAAGAAATGAGCCTGTGTTCGTCGTGCAATATTTTCAGAGTGACCCAGGGTTACTGTAATGCAAGCGGCCAGAAGCAGGTTTGGAAACACAAAAGTGGATTTTTTTTTCAAAATAACAACCAATGATAGTTTCCAAAATTACACTTACATCATTTAGAAAACAAGTATTACATCTCTCCGAAAGATGAGAATCTGTCATTTGTCCCTGTATTGCAACTCCCCCGTCATAGCTTGCATTGAAAGTGTCTACTGTTCTTACTGTGACGTCAGAGATAGACATCTAACCACAGCATACGCTCCCAATTTTGTGCGAGAGGTGCCAGCGAAGCCTCTAATAGAACCCGTGTTGAAAAGTGCCTTCTTAACTTTCCCTCGACGTGTACAATGTCGTATGCGTGTGTCAGGGCTCTAGTGATGTGCGTTCATTGGTGCCGTGTACGCACGCTTAGCATCGCGTCTTTTGCCATTCCTTGTTCTGGTCTTCAGAGCAAACTTTCTGTAACGCACTATGCTAGCTTCTTTTCTTGTCTCGGCTGGTCGAGCTTCCACGTCACCGGCCGTGGCATCCTCGTTCCCACAGCACACGATGGCCATGCAGTATAACTGCAGCAGGATGACCAAGATGTTCTTGATGAGGAAGAAAATTATCATCTGATGTCTGACGATACTGGACGAGGAGGTAAAGTCGCATGGAGAGGAACGGCCCGTCCTGCATGACCACAGTAATGCACAGGGCCCAGGTCTCGCCAGCACAGCACCCACCACCGGCACACCTCCCACAGGACCTGGTGGCGGTGGACGGCTCAGTGGCTCGTTCAGTGGGCGTGGAGGCCGAGGTGAAGACCAGGGTGAACTGGACCAGGCTCTAGGTTCACACGGCCATGGCGACGAGGATCAGCAGGCGGTCGCACATCACCTCCCGCTCGCCCAGGCTCTCCGTGGAGAACTCCAAGATGTTGGCCGCCATGCCAATGTGGACGAGGAGCAGCTGTGAGAGCTGGTCCCGTGTAAGCGATCCCCGGAGCAGCAACCATCTTCCCATCATCAAGGTTGTGAGGAGGAACTGTTCCATGCCCAAGACCCAGGCGTCGTCAGTCAAGATTACAGGAATGACTACCTGAAACTAACAAAGAAAAAGTTCCCGCTGTGTCAAAACAACGACTCAGTAAGCGACATCCTTACTGAGGACTTTAAATGATACCAATAATGGACAAATTATACGTAGCACTTTAATGACTAATTAAGGTAAACCTTTGCGTAAGCTTGCGTAGCAACAGCTATTGCATCAGATTCAATGAAGTCAGCATCATCGGGCAAGGTACATCAGACTGGGCCTGTATATACCTTAACTGATGATGTTTTACTTCATTTCATCTGATGAAGTAGTCGTCGCTAAATGAAAGCTTATGCAATTTTTACCTTAGTTAGTCATAAGAGTGCTACGTATAACTTTTCCATCGTTGTTATCTGACTAACACGGCTACCCACCACTGCATATAAATTATTCCCTAAGTCTAGCTGGAATATTTCTCCTCGTGGATAATAAGCCTTCTTGACCAATAGCGAAAACAGTAAGAGAACCCTACGCGCACATCTATAAGCCCCTTGGTGTGCGTGCTTGTAAAATCGTGGGGAATTGCCGTCAATACCAGTGCAGCGGCACAAAATCCAAGTTGGTGTAAAAGCAGTTGGGAGGGAGCAACATCACGAAGCGATGGCTTTATGCAACGGAGCAGTCATGCCGTGCCCTGCGGGAGTTTTTAGTTTGGAACATTTAGTCGTTACATGTATTTATCAGAAATGAATAGGCTTGGTAACAGTTTATAGATATGTTGTCATTACAATGCTGGCGTTAAAATGCCCAAGCAGGTCCTGTGCCAACTATTAGAACATATTACACGTAGTCGTTAGACTCAAGCAATTCCTGTGATGTCTTTTTTGCTTGGTTCTCGTAATGACTGAGCAGTCCTAATTAAACTCCAACCGCCTTTAGATTGTCTCGAGGTGCCCTTCTAAATGCAACGAAATCCAAGGCAACTGAAGAAAGAACTCAGTTATGCAACCAGCCTTTTGAGCATCGACTGATAAAAGAAATCAAGAAATCGATGTATAAACTTGGTTCCTTATTTTTATCCCGGCTACATTCGAGCTGAGAGCTGAAGAGTTGTAGACCGTGTCAGCCAAAAGCCCTTCTTGTCTCGGTACGCGATTCGTTTCTCCAACAAATCGAACTGGAGCAGCCACAGACCTGGGAGCACGCTGGCCGGATATAAGCAGACGCTGGGACAAAACCTGTTACCAGAACGGCAGACAAACGGAACGGATCACAAATCAGAAAAGATCTCAGTCTCTCAGTGCCCGGCAAAAGGGCGCAAGTGCGCTTACACCCTTTTGCCGGGAAGTATTATAACAGCAGTAAAACTGTTCCTGGTACAAGGACGTAGGAAACACACTTTATTTATTTAGTAAGAAAGGACAAAATTTACTGCAAAAATCAACACAGGCTGTGCAAAAAGCAACCTTTGAACAACTTATTAACCGACTTCGGATTTTTTTTTTTACTTTTTAAAGGAAATCTTCATATTTCATTAAAATAAAACAGTTGCATACTTACGTCCTTTTGCCGGGAATTTTTTTTATGCAGTGGTCATGCTTCCTGGCAAAATGTAACCAGTTGACTTAGTTGTTGGTTTGGAATGAATGGGTATTTCTGTAATCTGAGTTACTTGTATTCAGGTTGGGTCACTCCACAGGCTTTAATTCATTATGCATGAGGTATGGTCCCCTTTTGGCATACACTGCATTCTTATATTCTGGTGTGTGCATTTAAGCATAGACTTTGGTATAAAAGGCCCTGGTAGGCAATGAGTATTGTCATTCCTTCTTTCGCCTCTGCTCGCTGCACCAGCTTGATTGGTCTGGCTTGCCCCTGTCATGTACATGTAGTCTGTTGGGCGTGACATGGGGATATGTAGTTGGAGATTGTACCACCATAGCATGGGGAATGATCAACCCTGGGTGGATGTTTAGCTGAGGTATGTTACACTTTCTTGCTTTATAATTAATGACTCAAGTGGTGATATTTAGTGTACAAATTTTTATATGTAATGTGTTATTTAAAAATGAGAATATGGGTGTTAAAAATTGTATTTTTATCTTTATAGCTACACACTCTTTCAAGTTGGGGTTTGCTTGCCGGGTAGTTCCGATTTGAGTTTAATTTTGTAGTCTTTTAATTTGCGGGTTAATTATTTTGTCGCTTGCCATAGTTATGATTATGAACCATAAATAAACTAATGGAAAATCAAGAAATTATCAGTGTTCAAAGACTTGGTACGAATTTGTCTAAGACTGGCCAATAAAATGTTGACTTTTACTGGAAGCCTTAGTTCATAAGTAACAAAATGCGCTATTTCATCACAGGGAGTGATCGTGAAATCTCATAAAATACGCTTTTGTACAAATGCCATTAAAATTATTCAAACAAAATGCAAAATCGTGTAAACAACTGGGCTATTTATTCCCAAAATAACTCCAGAAGAAAGAGCTCATTAAGGGCAATGACTGCACGTATAGATTTAGGGCACACAGCGTAATGCAAGCAACTGTGCAAACATCAAATTTGATGTTGTCATGAGTTAACACCAAGCACCAACAAAGCATGAATATTTAATTTCCTACAACTCAGTGCACTAAGTTTTAAGAATGTAGATTACCAGCGACAAATTGTATCCTACAGGGTACAAAGATGGTGCGTAGCAAGCGTTCGCTGCGCTCTGGCTATGGACATACCAGACACGCCAGAAAGCGGTAACTTGCCAGATGTTACAGCCCGGGCAGTTCAAACTGAGATAAAGATCCAGTCTGTTTTCCGTTTTGGTCACTCCCATTTATAGTTGTTGAAAACGCTGGACATGTCAGTGGGCATTATCTGAAACCACACGACGTGTATAACTACCTAAATGTGTATTTATGTAACAACGAATATGCTGCACTCCTGAGAAAAACCAATTGTAATCTTAGAGTTTAGATACTGGTTTGGTCGCGTCGTCAGAGTTTGGAGATTAAAAAACCCCGAAGATCAAAATCGTACCACGGAGCCCCAAATCATACCACGCGTGCACCAGAAGCGGATAAATATGGTAGAGGTTACTTCAGTGCGTGCGTGGGCCTTTTCACTCAGTCCAGTTAATGTAGAGGTCGGCATGGTTCATGTGCATATTCGTATAGTCCAAGCAACTAAAGAACAGTTGGGGATATTTGCTGTCACTAAAACTTTCAAAAACCCATTTATTGGCAAGTACACGTACATGGATATACTAATTGTTCGGGGCAGGGTGTATTTTAGTCAGTGCAACGGATATTCAACGCAAAACATAATTCTTAACTATATAGGGATTTCACATTGATGCCGCCTGCGCATAACCGCATCGAAACCGAGGCTCTCTGTGTTGGACTTGATCGCGTGCGCCCGCGGAGTCGACACAGGGCATGCAGTATCCGGTTCGTAAGTGTGCCGCCACTTCAGTTTAAACCACGCCCACTGCACATGCACATACACGACCACTGCAGGTTCGTTAGTTCGCGGTAAATTTCCGTTATTTTTTTCTTTTGATTTTTCGTGTCGAGTCATCCTGAAAGACTCTTCCACAAAAATTTGCAGCCTGAAAAGTCTTAATTTAATATGCCTTCATGAATTTTGTGTCTTGACTACTTACTTTCAATCGTCTGATCGTATTAAGAATTGAAGTTGACACATGCAGCCTCGTTTTCAAACGCGGAAGTGCGCAAATCGATGCTAAAGCGACGTCATATTGGGATCCCTCTATACGTACGTTATCAAATAAACTGCTCATAGAAACAATTACATCTAATAGAGGCAATTCTCGTTTGGCTTTAATTTTGCATGGACGGTAACACTAAGGCTCTTTGAAAACCCTAAGACTCGGTGGTAAATACAAACACTATATCACAAATTATTAAAGACTAACCCACTATGTACACATTATATTGCAACTTGCTGTCATGCGTATATTACTTTTTATACATAATTTACAGTTATTTGTCAGTTGTTATATTCACCTCAAAGTACCGACTAATGTCCAAAGAAACTCCATTTCACTGTGGAAACAGCTATGAGACATTATAAAGTAAAATGGCAGACATCATGAAAAATCACCCATCTCTGGATCAGAATTATCAATAAACAACGCCCGTCATTTCACAGATGCAGCGCATCATAACAAAACGCACAGCTACCTCCCTCAGCCCAGGTACGTCATTGCTGTGTACTCGTGACATTCAGCAATTTCAGAGCATTGTCCCACTGTGCTGGCATTTTAGTCAGTGCAGCGATCACGTTCGTTCACGTGAGACACGCGTGGCATAAAGTGTGATTAGATACCGTGGGCCGCATGCCCGCCTTTGCATCTGCAACTCTTTTTAACTTTCATGCTTACCTATGATTATTTTCTTTTTCTGCTATCGGTTAAGAAGGCAGATCCATAGCACGGAAGACGCTGTCCCGTTTCGACAAAATTAATAACGTAATAAAAATGCTCAATTGCAGTGTGGGCGGTCTTGATCTATGACGTCAGCTTGATAATTTGCATGTCATTGGAAATGAAACTGATCATAAGCCACCGACTAGCATTCGCTAACACGTGAATGGAGAGTTTACCACTACGACTTTCTCTAGGTTTTACTTCCTCTTAACTAGCGGCCTCGGTCAGAGTCTTTTGTGAGGAGTTCTGCTGATCATTGCTGATGTCACCCTCTTCCACGGCTTCCATGGCTTCCACGTCGGGCTCCACTGTGCTCGGTCCGTCGCAGCACACGATGGTCATCCTGTACACCTGCAGTAGGATGACCAAGATGTTCTTGATGGTGAAGAACAACATCATTTGATTGATGACGCTGTAGTTGATGAGCAGGAACAGACGCATCACCAGGAACGGGCCGTCCTGCATCAGGATGGTGGTGCAGAGGGCCCAAATCTCGTTCTCGCAGCACCGACAGCAGCCCTTGCAGGACCGACCGCCGGTCGTCCTGGCGGCCCGAGTGCGGGGAGCGGACACCGAGGTCAGCACCAGGGTGAACTGGAGCAGGCTCCAGCTCCACAGGCCCAGGATGATGATGATCAGGAGGAGGTTGCAGATGACGACCTGCTCCTTGAGGCTCTCCAGGGAGAACTCCAAGATGTCGGCCGCCATACCGATGTACACGAGCAGCAACTGGGACAGCTGGTCACGGGTGAGCGATCCCTTCGGCAGCAGCCATCTTCCCATAATCAAGAGGGCAAGCAGGAACTGCTCAAGGCTTAGAGCCCACGCGTCGTCTGACAAGGATACAGGAATGCTGACCTGAAGCTGGAAAAAGAAACAGAAAAGTTGCACTATGATCAAAAAATAAATGACACTCATATTTTATTGTCGTTGAAGCGCAAAAAAAAAGAGTTTCACTGATTACTTGTATTTACATTTTATACTGTTACAAATTAAACCAGTAAATAATTATAATAATAAAGATTACCGCTAATGGGTCATTAGGGAGACATTCCCATAAGAACGTGCACAACATGTTTCCAACTTTACTGCCATAATTCAATATTCCCTAGTCTGATCTGAACGAAACTTTGTATGTTTTCATTTTAGACTCTAATCTATCATCTCTCAAAATTTGGACGGTAAAATTCGGCCTCCTTCTGGTAGTTTGAAAATAGGGAGACATTAAAATGTCTCTCTAAAAGCCAATGTCTCCCTAATGCTGAAAAATGTACCACAAAATGTCTCCCAAATGACCAACAAATTATTTTTATTGAATGACAATTTAATTTAACAACAATAATAACATATTGAATAATCTCCTCATGTGTAGACGGCGTTTGTTTTATATACACAATGTAAAGGGTTACATAATACAGATTGTAACGGTTTGTCCCAAACTTTTTCTCAATAATCCAGAAGAGAGTAAAACATGCTGTTGTAAGTTCAAGATTTAGGATTCCGGATCATAGACTGGAAGTGTTGGACGCTGGCGCTTTACCAACAAGTGGCACGACAGGGGTTCGATACACAGTGCTGCATCTGTGATGAACAGAAAAAGCTGTGTTCCCCGACCGAGCCCTTTATCAACCCCGCCAAGGAAACGAGCCCCAGTCGTGGCCACAGTAATCACGACAAGTATAAAAGGATGCTGCACGGGAATATCAATTCCTTACCCCTGCAACATTAGAGCTGAGACCCGATGAATTGTACACCGTGTCCGACGAGCAGTCCGTCCAGCCCATGGAGTCACGGTACTCGATGCGCGTCTCGTACAAATCGAATTGCAGCAGCCACAGACCCGGCACCACACTGGCCAAATATAGCAGAACGCTGGGACAGAACCTGTTCAGGCATTAGGAAAGACAAAACTTTCAAAAGTTCCAAGAGGACTGTTTAAAAGCCCCTATGGCTATCCCCGAAATGAAATAAACTAAAACAACCGAGAAGTAAAATCTCTACAAAACAGCATCGGCGTTTTACTGAAGGGTTTTAATACCAGAAATCTGTTTCGGTTGCTGTGACTGACCAACATACGTGTTTGCTATTCGTTTCAATTGTCAGGATCGATGTCCAAATCAACATCGATTTGTGCGCAACTGTTCGATAATGGCATATAGGGCAGATGGACAATAAGGAAAATACCGAAGAAGGGAAAAACATCACTTCAAGAGCAGCATTTATCTCTCGGACTGAACCGGGATTGTAAGTTCAACCATAATTTTGGTCATCCTTTACTTAAAATTGTATGTCTTTGCGGAATGGAATCCGACTTCGCTAACTTTGTGAATGTTGCCAAGAAGGTTCATCCCCATGCGTCCTCACAAGGTTGCTTGATTCATAATTGCCTCGTGACTACTTTGGACGACTGGTTAGAGAGCAATTACTCGCCGATTAACCAGTTCATTCACCCCCTTATTCACTGTTGCTATATCACCTCTTAATTGTTTTATAATTGCACCCAACTGTAATTAGAAACATTAATAGTTCTCAGATACAAACAGTACCTGCAAGTCAAAGAAATGTTTGCAGTAACTGAAAATATGAAGGCGTGTAATGCTTTAGGATGGACGATTAGAAAATGTTTCTCCCTCTTTCTGTTGCTCCGACAGTTTGATTTGTTTTGAAGGCGCATTATCAATATCAAGAGTTGAATGAATTATTCACACGCAGTTTCAGTGACGGCGATGGAATAGCGAACATCATTTAAATGAAACACTCGATTCTGTAATGGACATGTACGCCATGTAAGCGGACCTAGTTCTGCGTCCCGATTCACAATGTAAAGGTTGTGAATATGAGATATTAAACTTTATCTGTCAATCATCGGTATTCTTTCCTGTTAATTTTGATGTCAAAAGGTAGTCTGGTTACTCGGCAAAGTCCATTAGATGTGAAAATGACTTATTTGATATTTTGAGAAACTATAATTACTGCTGACAACATACCCAATCCACTACCACGAAGAGCAAACCCAAAGAGGGGAACCAACTTTGAAAAAAGTCTGTCTTACCACTTCCATTCCCCGTTCTCCGTGAACTTAAGAGTGATGATCATCTCGAAGGGCAGCAGACAAACCGGGATGACCAGCAGATAGTAGATCATCTCGGAATTCACCTCCGTGACTCGCCAAATGGTGATGATGCCGTGGATTGCGAACAGGCACCTGGCCAGCAGGGCCTTCAGGAACGACACGACGCCCATGTCGGATTCTTATTGCTTCTGAATGGGTGAAATCTAGTTGAGAGACTGTCACCAGCACTGTTGTAAACGAAAGTAACTCTAGATCTGTCGATTTCAGTGTTCTCTCTGGAGTATGTTGACGCTTGCTGTACAATTGCCGGACTGCATCGATTGGTTGCAATTTTCAGGCACTTCAGAACATCTGTTGTCACGAAAACTCTCTTCGGTATTTATCTTTCCAGGAAATTCAACAGCACTTTTTGGCCCAAAACACACCCAGTAAATTTAAGGTAAAGTCCGTGTTGAAATCTACCTCTACTGGAGAATGATAAAAGCCAAGGAAACCAAAAAGACTAAGGGACCGTCTGCTGTCCACGCTGACCTCTATACCACTAAACCTATCCACGTGTCTTCAACTTTTGAATTAGATCTCAGCGAGGAGATAGACTCTGTATGACTACTGGAGCAAGAACAGCTGAAGCATTCACTGATATGCGTTTATCACACCATATGAAGTACGAAGCATAATATAATTCTTGCTCCAAGTTTTGCTGCTGTAACGTGCAAGGAACTCTCACAAGTCTAAAGACCGGCGACAACACTGTTATCTACTACTTGCGTCACCCACGCCGGTTATTACGTCTCACATCATCCCATCGTATAGGTGGATTATCGACCTTTACAGCACAACGCACCAGACAATTGTCGATATCATCCTAGTGATCCACCCTCGACCCCTCTGTTGTGTTGTGCAGCCCTGTCCGCGCTTTTGTGTTGGAGTTTATTTACTCTTTGAAAAGATGAAGGGATAGCAACGGTGGCACTGATCCGGTAAATAGGTGGTTGCTAAGGGATTACCAAGGACATGCGCAGAGGGTTTTATCATGTCATTGCGAATAAGGTTAAGTCCCCTAAGACATGCACATCAAGCTTTGTGACTCATAATAGTTATCCTGCTCTGTCATGTTCCTTTTTTGTGAATTTCTGTGCATGTAGGCTCATAAAACACATCCTGCATAAAGCTAGCTGTCGTCCACGTCTAACGTGACAAGTTTTTAAAAAGGAAAATCCTCACGAAGCCAGAGGGTAACAAGGCATGGCACGCGGATGTATCCTTTCCACAACTTGCTTGGAACCTTTTTTCACCGAGATTCCCCAACTGTTTCTGTATATTCTCGTGGAATATTTCGGAAATTCATTGAAACGATGTAATAGCCTACGGTATAAGTATATCATGAACTGAGGTGAAAGCCCATAAGAAAGACGCTTTGCTACATAATTACTTGGAGTGTGAAAGTCGCCGGCAATTCACAAAATGGAACATTTTGCCTCTCCCTACTTATCTCTGTTATATTGCAGCATAGCACCCTATGTAATCTTCCAGATTTTTTCAGCGAAATAAGGTATATAGGATTGTTTTATTCAAATATTCCCAAACTGCAGGGAAAAACCAACCAGTCTTCACAAAACGGCCTGTTAGCGTCATGACGCAAGCCTACTATGACTAAAACGTTGAGTCTCCCGGTGAGACTCCAAGTACATGAGCACACTTGGACATGCTACACCTGATGGTTCGGAACCCTCGATCTAAACGCGCTTTCAGGTCAGTTTATTTAGAGATTGGTGTTTTCTCCCAGCGAAAAATCAGCATAAAGAAGTAATTACATGGAGTTAGTAAACCCGGCCCCATTGCTGGTCGTTATTGAAAGGGACTAACCCAATAGCATGACTCGAGAACACATAACACCAGTGTTGGATGTAGTATTTACGAGTTACGTCAAGGGTGGGGCGTTAAAACTGAGGTAAACTCCACCCACCCGACTGCGCATGTTCTATCTTATCTTGTGTCTTTTCATTCTTAAATTACCAGTCAACAGAGCAGAGACACAGTAAAAAGACAAAGTATTTCCTCCGGGCTATGGAGGGAAATGGAGATATATTCCCTCGTCACCCAGCTCCCGAACAGGCACTGGGTGATAAGCGAACCAACGAGATCGCTGAGACGGCTGATAGCGCCACCACGTGGTTAGACAACACAATGAGAAAACTCTGGGGTGTTTGTCACAGTCCTTCCACGTCTCCAGCGGAGGCTTCATCATTTCGCACCCGATGCAAGTTTTAGCAACGATTGAGCCGTTTACACTAAATGAAAATTCTCCTAATCATGGCTTCATAACATAAATTCGGGTGTTTCTGTAACAGGTATCCTGTATTTGGGTGTTTCTGTAACAAGTATTGTGTATCATCTTACTTGTTGGCACCGTCCTTCAGGCATTTTTTTGAGAGCCAGCCCTTCACACTACCCCACCCTTCCAGTAAGGCCAGGTCTGTGTTTTTTATCAGCTTCTCCACCTCAGTCAGAGCATGGAGGAAGGATACAAAGGAAGTGCAACTCTGTCATTTCAAAGTAGGCCTACTCAATGATCATCGCCACCCACTCAGAAGAAACATTTCAAAATTTTCCGATTATTGGCCGCAGCTTAGCCGGACGATTTTGGCCAATCATATCTAAAGAGATATTTGTGTTGCTTTGCTTGCAGTTAGCTACGACTTCTCGCTATGAACTAGTGATCGTGAGATACACGTGCTGTAGTAAAATAATTGAAATAAAATATTGTATAAAGAACTTTTCCCCAAATTTATCAGAAGAAAGCGGAAAGGGCATTTGTTCTTCTATTCATTGATGTAAGTTTCACATCCACATTTGCTGTACGTAGGGAACCATCCGGAAGAGAAGGCAAGCTGTTGCCCTACTGTAGTGGTATTTTTGTGCAATTTCCCCCTTCGTCCACATCATACTGAGCCTTTTCTCCAACAGTGGTGGCGCCCCACCTTCGAGCATAAAAGTCTGAAACTGTTCAAATTTGGCAATCGTGGTGGCATCCGCAAGGGCTCGTGTTCTTCTATCCATTGATGCAAGTTAGTTAGGTAAATATTGTCGAAAGAAGTAGATAGTTGCCGCCCTAGTGCTTCGTATTTTTGTGCAATTCTTTTGTCGACACCTTACAGGGCCTTCTCCCGCGCAGAAATGTCTACATGTGTTCAAGCATAAAATATCTGCAAAATTTTCAGATTAATCTTCCAATCGTTTTAGCTTCGGAAACGGCATGTGTTACTCTGTTCATTGATTTAAGTTTCATATCCATTTTTGCTGTAATTAGGGAAATATCCGGAAGGGAAGGCAAGTGTTGTGCCTCTTCCCACTATAAGAGATGGCTACATTATCTTCGAGCATAAAAATTGTCTAAATCTGGCAATCGTGGTGACCTTGGAAGGGACACATGTTCCTCTATCCATTGACGTAAGTTTCATATCCATATTTGCTGTTGTTAGGGAAATGTTTGCCCTACTGCGTTGTATTTTGTTGTATTCTATGCAATTTGTTTGGTCCACGAGTTAAAGTTCCTTATATTATACATGCAATGATATAGCTACGTAACATTCGAGCATGAAAAGTCTGAAAATTGTCAGAAAGTCTGAAAGGTCTGGTAATTGTGGTGGCATCAGAAAAAGCACGCGTTCTTCTGTACATGGATGTAAATTTCAAATCCACATTTGCAGTAGTTAGTGAACTAATGGCAAAACAAGTCGAAAGTTGTTGCCCTATACAACATGTACTTCGTATTCCAGCCTCGTTTTGAAACTATAACGGTTCGCCCTGATAAAGGACTATTTTCCTCTCCACATCATTCTGAACCTCTTCCCGCTCAGTGATGGCTGGCTATATTTGAGCATAAGTCCCAAAATATTGAAATCTGGCAATCGTGGTGTAATTTGTAGAGGCATATGCACAGGTTCCTCTTTCATTTGTGTACATTTCATCTCCAGATTTGCTGTCGTTAGGGAAATACCGGGGAAAAGGTCGAAAAATTGTTGTCCCAGTGTTTTGTACTTAGAAGGGATTCTGCTTTTGTTCACGCCACATCGGGCCGCCCGTGCAAAGATGGCTTCATATATTCGAGCATGAAAAGTCTGAAAATATTCCAAATCTGATATTCGTGGTGGCATCTGAAACCGCACGTTTCTCTGTCCATTTATATACAGCGTTCATATCAATATTTACTGTCGTTTGGAAGTGGCCTACTTGGGCACTTCCCTCCCAAAGATGAGGTCCCCTGCACATTTCGAGCTTAAAATGTACGAAAATTGTTCACATCTGGAATTGGGGATGGCCTCTGAAAGGACACACGTTCTTCTTTCCATTGATGCAAGTTTCCTTTCCATACCGTACCGTAGTTAGGGAAATAACCTGTGAAAGAAGGCAGAAGCTGTCCTACTGTTTCGTATTTTTGTGTTATTCTCCCTTTGTCATCAGGTAAATGGCCCTAGTTCCTCCTGCGCAAAGAGCAGTCTCTATTTTTGCATAAAAGTCCGAAAATTGTCCAGAACTGGAAACCGTATTGGCATCGGAAAGGGCACGTGCTCTTCTATCCTTTCATCTGGCTGTCATCCGAAGGCTCATGTTTCCTACTCTACGCACTTGTACAAGTTTTTAATATCTATGTGTCAAGAGGTCAGAGAGATATCGGCCAATGAAGTTCTACCATTCTTCACACGTTAGTTGGTCTGATTTGAGCACAAATGGATCTCCATATCTGAGCTTAAAGAGTCTGAAAATAGCCCAGATGAACCCATTTTGGTGTCATCCGAAGGGCTACAATATTCTCTACCCAGTGATGCAAATTGCACTTGCGTATTTCGAAAGGTTGGAGAAAAATCTAGGAATAAAAGCAAGAATTTGGGTAAGTCATCATTACCAGCACAGTGTCGTAGAAGTTGGTACCTTAATACTTCTACACAAACACCCCTTGCACAAGGGGTTTGTGCAGAAACCCTGTCAGACCGCAAGTATCTACCCCTAACCACGTTCAAATAACTCGGCAGCCAAAGACGAGCAATGTCGCTGACAGCCTTTCTAAGTTTAATGTTTGGAGGTAATTCCCTCCGGAATGATAGCAGCGTTGCAGGGTCAGAAGACGTTAAACAGTGCTGTAAAATCAAGATGTATACGTCTTCTTTCATTTTCAAATGGGCCAGCAGGTAGAGACTTTAATAGCGACCACGAGACAAGCCTATGAATGATAAACCAGCCGAAAATTACACTACGCCTAACATACAAAACGAGCAAGAACAACAAGGTAGAAATGAGACTGATTAGCTGGTCACCTCCAGACAGGAGAAGCACGTGATGGTGAGCAGGCCGCAAGAGAATTCCCCGACAACAATCCCCTGCTTGCAGAAATAGAACATAATCCAGCCATTCTTGACAGCTACAGAGTTCCAAGTTGGAAATGGTGCACTTCCACATCACATCAGAAAGCGAGGCGCAGAGAGGAAAAGCAACAAGTTAATGCATAAGACAGTTACCGGTATTGAAAAAAAAATGTGACAACCCAGATCCCCGAAACTGTGACTGCCGATCCAGAGAAATTGCCAAAAGATTACGGCAGCAGAGGGAGAGTGTCATGGGCATTGCACACGACATTAATTTTGTTGAGGAAGAATATTTTTTACTACGTATGGCTTTTGACTGTAGCCTGCAGAAAGGGGAAATAAATGAAAACGTGGCTGCTTGGAATGGCCTTCACGAAAGGCGACATAATTTCTATCTTGAAGATGATAGAATCGAGAGATGGATTTTCTCTGTATGATGACATTGTCCAGGTTAACTCTGCACGGCATTTCCATGTTTCCATGGAAATAATCGAGCATCTCCGACAACTATTGCCTGGTTTCTTTGCTCCTAGAAGACAAACTGCCACTGTGAAAGTTGAGATGAATGTAAGAGTTAGCTATTCTTCATCCTAAGCACAGAGGCAGTGTTGCATCTTGTTTCAAACTTATGTACTGATTGGAGGTTTGAGTATTGAGAGGACACGCTAGAACAATTTCTTGTCGCAAGTAAAAATATGCTAAGCCTGTAAAACAATGCAGGATAATAAAAGCATGCGTATAAATGGAAAAATATGCCGAGGGATACGACCCGACAAGCATCGGTGAATTCAAACAATACTACTTATTAATTCCTCACTTGACTGGTCGTGTTCATGTACGGTGATATTGTTTGATAATAAATTAATAAATAGGAGTGGGTTTCGGTTCGGTAATTTAAAACCCACGCTTTCTTTAATAGAAACCCTTAGGCCTATTTCGTGGGATGGACTGTGTACAAACATAAGGATAACAAAAGAAAAATGCTGAAATTAAAATTTCATTAAATACATTTCGATGGAACGTTGAATATCAGTACGCATGCAATAATTGAATTACAAGCTAAAATGTAAGAAACGTTGAAAAGAGAGCATAAATGAATATTGCTGTCACTGTTCAATGATTTTGTCATTTAGCAGTTCAAGCATGGTCATCAAAAGAACGGACTTTTAAGACCAATACAAAACAGGGATGTTAGCGCTAGTGCAACTATTGCTGGATAGTTTTTGCATGTCATTCATATGAAATGTCACAACTGTGCTACCAAGTCTGAAAATTTCCTGTTTCGTGTATCTGGAGTGTTGTTTCATTCATTTTGAATCTGAAAGATCACAAATAATTTAACAATGTTGACCGTGACAGAAAAATCAGCTGAACTCTATGTCAAACAAATAGTTAACTTAAAGAAATTTTTCATCGCCGTATCAATTTAAATTCTGTTTAATTTTTAATTCAGTTTGGAAATGTAAATTCAATAAAAACTTAATGTTTAAGGTGTTCACTTTTGCTGTTCTATATTGATGTAATAGTTACCGATAATTTTCAGTATTTGGCAAAGGTAAACTTTAAGATAAGTTTATTAAATCGTTTTCCCAGTAACAACATTTAAGTGCATGCTGGCGATAACAACTACAGACATTTTGAAACCATCTTCTTATCTAAGATGCTATAGCGGCATCATCATATCTCCTTTATATCAGAAGTATATTTAGCGTTATTTTCATGTGTAGAAGTGAATGTTATGTTAGAAAGATTTGCGACGAAAAGGGTACTTCTACAGGTTCAATCGAATTGTCACCTCATATTAGGCATGCGCCCCCTACTGAATAGAATGAAAATTCCACCCCAAACTCGCATTCCCTTTTTTCCACCGGCAACCAGCCCCGTCTGACACGGTCAATCCAGCGAGGCAATCCGCATCCCTTTCTCAGCACACTCGCATCCCCTTTTTTCACCGGCAACCAGCCCCGTCTGACACGGTCAATCCGGCGAGGCAATTCGCATCCCTTTCTCAGCCCACTTGCATCCCCTTTTTTACCGCCAACCAGCCCAGTCTGACACGGTTAATCCGGCGAGGCAATTCGCATCCCTTTCTCAGCCCTCTCGCATCCCCTTTTTTACCGCCGACCAGCCCCGTCTGACACGGTCAATCCGGCGAGGCAATTCGCATCCCTTTCTCAGCCCACTCGCATCCCCTTTTTTCACCGGCAACCAGCCCCGTCTGACACGGTCAATCCGGCGAGGCAATTCGCATCCCTTTCTCAGCCCACTCGCATCCCCTTTTTTCACCGGCAACCAGCCCCGTCTGACACGGTCAATCCGGCGAGGCAATTCGCATCCCTTTCTAAGCCCACGCGCATCCCCTCTTTCACCGGCAACCATGCTTCAACACAAACGGAAAATGTGACTTTAAAACTGTCCACAATTAAAGGAAGCCGTAATTTTTTGAAATTGGGGACTCGGTCAACTGAGTCCTATTTCAAATATATAATTCGGAACATTGTTTTGCAAGAAAAATCCCATATAAATTCCATAAATAAGGTCTTTGGAATGAATGGAAACCGAATATCAGGAGTTTTACAATAGGGAAGCTCTCATACATGTGATGAATGAGAGCTTGAGATGTCAAAATTTAACAAATTTGACTGCCAGTTTTAGTCCTAGTCCTTTGTGATTACAGTCTTCAATCGTCATTGTAAGATCCTAATGGAGTGATTTTCTTGTAGCTCTGTGAATAAAATAAGTCCCTTTTAAATTAAAGCTTATTTGATAAAATTCATTAAAACCTTTGACTATAGAAATACATAGTTGGGGGACGAATAACTGAGGCCCAGACAGCTTTATAGAATTTATGTCCCCAGCAGATTTCAAATATTTGGGTATGGCAGAAACAGACCCTTTAGACGGCCTTTTGCGGCTTTTAGATAATTGATACAAGAAAATTTTCACTTATATTCCAATCCACGAGACATGTGGGTTTGATTCTCTTTTTCCATGCAATGTACCGGTAGATAGACGGTTATTTAAAAAGTCTGTTTCCTGGCGAATTTTTCTTTCTTTCTTAGTTTAAATTAATTTCTTTCTTTGTGTAGTAATTTTTTGATGATAATTTATCACATGTACAACCCACCAACACAAGAAACGTGTTTTGCAATTAATGAACAAAATTAATGCCAGGCACGAGTGTATCATCGACCAGTCATCCAAGGCTAATTAGTGAATCCGTTCTTGTATCAGTATGATTGTTGATGTGTGCTATGAAACGGCTGCCAAAGAGAACAGGGAAAGGAGTTTATACAGGAAAAGTGACATGTCTTGAAAAGATTATATTTTATAAATCAATGCCACACCATGTACTATGGGGGCAATGTTCATGATAAACATTGTACATAAAATAGTCAAACTCAGAATAGCACATTAAAATTATTTTACAAATCAACTTTTTTGCTTATCACAAAAAGGGTGTGGGATGATTCCACGGCCCATCATCCCACCACCAAAGGTGGGGAGATACATATCCTACCCCCTCAGGATTTGTGTAAATGAGAAAAATAAATTATTGGCAACAGTACTTTCCAACATTAATAGTCTAAGGCCCGCCCCCAGGAAATGCTGTGTCAATACTATGGAGGTGACTTTACAACATTCTGTGTTGACCGGTCACTGCTGTTATACCCATTTCACTTTGTTAACCAATCAACTATGGCGATTACCTGACCACAAATAACGTGGGCTACTGCCCGTGGCAGCCTGCACCCCCAGCTCTGTTTTTTTATGACAAAAACCGCAAAACTCATTATAAAGAGTAAGTTGGGACAGGATTAAGGTACCAACATTTACGACAGTGTGCTGGTAATGCAGTCCATCCTAATCAAAGAATTTCTTGCATCCGACAAACAATTACAAAGTGACATGTTCTACATGTACATAAATAATTCTCATGTGATTACCTGGATATCCATTGTGTCTGACAATCCAGTATTTCTGATGTCTCATAATCCATAAAACTGTTATTCATGGCTTGTTGTGGTCTCTCCACCACTGCCAGGACCAACGTAAACAAGAGGGATAAATTTTAAACCCAGCCGCCACTACTGCCTGGACGCCGCCATTTTGAAATATAGGGTCCAGTCCACTAATTCAAGCCCCATTGAAAACAGTGTAAAATCAGCACCGTTCTGGGCCCAATAGCATGCACGCCAACATCCGTGAGATTTCTGAAACACAAATGATTCTTGTCTGGTCACTTATCTTTCAATTTCTTTTCAATTTTTTGTGGGTGAACCAATTACATTTTTAATTATTCCCACAAAACAAAATCACCCCCGGCCAAAAAGTGATTTTTCCGAAGTCTGATTGCAGCCATTTTTCAAGTGGCAACCCTCAACTTTCTCGGGCACTTAGGACCATTTTTCAACCGTAGTTTTTAGCCCTTTTGCTTTCATATGAAAGCTCAAAGACCCAGGGAGTTGATCCTGGCAACGATTTACACAACCTCACCATTTTGGGGGCCAAACAATCTCCTTTTTCAAAAGATACTGTGGGGGGCACTTTTAATGCTAATGAGCTGGTCAAAAATTCTCACTTGTCTGCACCCCTATACAATCAACTCGGTCTTCCGCTAGTTCTGTTGTGAGTTCAATAGCATACCATCGCTGATTATATTATAGAGTAAAGGATGTGTCATTTTCGGAACACAATTACGCTATTCAAACTCCAAGGCTGGAAGCCCTGGTCTGACCACGGTGCAGTGATTCTGAATGGCGGTTCAGCATAAAAAACTGCTCTATATCCGGGTTGTTCAAAATTTTATAGATCCCTCCAAAACGGTGGTAGGTGGGAAGGTACATAATTATGGTTTAATGAGTTAAAGCAACCTGTGACAACTGTCACTCTTGGAGTACATGTAATTAACTTTAAAACGACCCAAATGTTGACGGTGCATGTCTTTATTTTTCTACCAACAGTTATTAAACGAATACTTGATACTTCTCTATTAGAATTCGGTTCCAATCACATGTTCCTTCTGTTCGTCTTTGTTTTCCTTTTCTTCCACTTGCCCCTCATCATCAACTTCCAATCCTTCATTGTCCCTGCCTTCCGGTTCCGCCTCCGGCACCCCTTCTTCAACGTCAGGATCGGTCTGCACCCCTGGGCACAGCCCGGGGAAGCGCAGGATGGCAATCCGGTACAACTGCAGCGAAATGATCACGACGTTCTTGACCGTGAAAAACAGCATCAGCTGATTAACCGTGCCGCTGACGATGATGAGATAGAGCCGAACAATCAGGAACGGGCCGTCCTGCATGACGATGGCGATACACAGGGTCCAGATCTCGCTGCCACAGCAGCCTCCGAACACCCCCGAGACTACAGATTTGCGTCGTCGCTTGGCTGCCGGTTGGTCAGCGGCGGCGGACACCGACGTCCTCACCAATGTAAACTGACCCAGACTCCAGCTCCAGATGAGGAGAATGACCGTGATGAGCGCGCGGTTGCAGATGACCGTTTCCTCCCCCAAACTCTCCCCGAAGAACTCCAGGATGTCTGCACCCATGGCGATGTACACGAGCAGCAACTGGGAGAGCTGGTCGCGGGTGAGTGATCCCTTGGGCAGCAGCCATCTTCCCAAGATCAGGAGGATAATTAGGACTTGCTCCAAGGTCACAGCCCAGTCTTCGTCTGACAGGGTCACAGGGACGACCAAATTAAACTGTATGGACGATAAATAAACGAGAGTTTCACTCTGTAACTCGTAAAGTTAAATGGGGCGATTGTCCTCATATTTTCTGTAGGCCTATATCTCCCTTTGTACCATCTTCGGCATATTTCTTGCTGTCATGATAGAAAAGATGCAGTCCGTCAAATCGAGATTTTGGGCTCGCACGGTAGGACGGAGAATATCTCTTTAAAGACCGTATAATCTTTGAAATTGGACCCTTTTACCATATTTGGAGTCACAAATAATATTACCTTTTCCCATGTGAAATTTTGGACAATTTAACGTCGCCATACGCCTCGATTAAGCGTTTTCCAACTGAAGTGTTTCCTTTCCACTTCCTTACATTTGGTCATATTAGGCGATGTGGGATACGGATTTTCAAACTATCCTGATGAGGAGGACGATGAGTCTTTCTTTCGTGGGGATCGCATTTCCGATATCGGGCTTCTCGGGAGAAGAAAAATTATAACATTGGTAGTATGCGTCGTGGTTAAAATGGGTGTGTGTGTGTTTCAGCAAACCCTAAATTTTACTCAAACTTGGTTGCTGCCTGGACATAAAAATGTGTGTTTTTCCTGAAGCTGTCCAGAAACACTTTGGGAGCGGAATCTAAGTACGACCCATTAGCCTGGAAAGTTATATCAATGAAAGAGTATGGCCCATGGTGAGCCCTACCTTTCTGGGTCATTTTTTTCCTTTTTTTTTGCGGGGAAGGTCACCTATTTCTGGAAGCATGACGTAAATTTAGTCAAGCGCACATCTATTAGAGTTCGTTTGAACAACAACGCGAACAACTCTTCCGCGTGCGCTTCACTCCAACATAATGAATGTCCATGCACTGATTAGGGCAGCAAGTAGGCCTAACTCACAAAACTGAGCGGGTCTATAGCTCTGGCTGTACATATGGCATGCGCCCTACCGCCCTGAAAAGGCGGCGTGGACGAGTAGGTCAAATCTGACCCGTTTACTTTTAGAGAGCATCCTCTGGTGCAGTGTTTGGCGAAAATGCGGGTGCTTCCTTACATTTTACTGGCGCGCATGCATGCACTTTTGTGCATGCAAACAGCGTTTCTCACCATCCAAACTCTGCGCTAGTATCCAACATTCACCATCCTGATATT
This sequence comes from Acanthaster planci, assembly GCF_054643075.1. NCBI lineage: Eukaryota > Metazoa > Echinodermata > Asteroidea > Valvatida > Acanthasteridae > Acanthaster > Acanthaster planci. The sequence goes on from NC_141777.1 coordinate 19,568,139, forward strand.
GCTTCTGCTAGCATGTCGAACTTGCTCTTAAAATCTCTCTCCACCCGTTACATTCTACCATTACTCACCCCCCCACGTACACACTCACTTTCCCATACTGATGTCTTACCCCTACAACATCAAAGCTGAGAGACGTTTCGTTGTACATAAAATCTCCCGAGCAATCTGTCCAGCCCATCGATTCTCGATACGCGATGCGTTTGTCGTACAAGTCGAATTGCAGCAGCCACAGGCCCGGCACCACACTAGCCAGATACAGGAGAACGCTGGGACAGAACCTGTTACCAGAGAAGCAAAAGTGTACTGTTCACAACTGTAACAAATTCCACTACAACTGTAAGATGTAAACAGAACAAGGTCTGTTTTCTTCCTAGGAAAATCAACCGTACTTGTGTTTACCCACCACTTCCATTCGCCGTCGTCGGCAAATTTCAGCGTGGTGATCATCTCCACGGGCACCAGACAAACCGGGATGACCAGCAAATAGTATATCTCGGAATTCACCTCCGTGACTCGCCAGATGGTGATGATGCCATGGATTGCGAACAGACCCCGGGCCAGCAGGGCCTTCAGAAAATTCATTTTCGCTTTCATTTTTTTGCCGGAATGATGTACATGTAGTTTGTTCACATCGATGGTGTGAGGCGACTGAGTTTGATGTCGTGTGTACACCGCAGGCTGTTAAAACTACTAATGGTCTCGGTAATAGAACTCAGCCTATCGCCTGATGCTCTGGCCTCGATATCCAGTTCGAAACTGTTTACCAAACAGCCCCCGGATCCTCCAGTTTTTATAGAATTCTTTTACAGCAATGGAGCTTTAAAGGTTATATCAGTGAAACACTCTGGTTAGCACCCATGACTAGAGGCAGCACAATAGAATCACTGAAATGCTTTTGTATGGCTGTATTTTATGACGTCATGGCATTATACAACACAGTCCTTTCCGCTGATGCTACTGAAAAAAAAAAGGACTGTTTTCATTCCTGCCCACAATAGGTGCCTCTCAATCCGAATCTTTCAAAGAGCAAGAACTTACACGGGGTGTATCCTAAGGGAAAAACTTCTTTCTGAATTTTTTTCATCTTCCATCACTGCATAATTGAGGAAAGTACTTAACTCAGCAATTGTACGTAGATTGGCACAGTTTATACGTCCGATTTTTGACAGGAAAAAGTCCACATATTTCTCCGGTAGGCATGGAGCACAGTGCTCTGAAACAGACAGGCAAACTATCAACTTTCAAACGCCGTGGTCCAACTTTCACATGTTGTGGTTCAACTTTCAAACGCTGTGGTTAAACGAACGATCGTTGGAAAAATGACAGCATGACTGCATTCCAGGCGGGAAGATTTCACAGATTGGTTGACACTGTTATTTACTTAGCTTAAGGTAATATATTTTATGGCTGTCGACGGTTCCCAGAGTGAAGGGGTTAAAGAAAATCCGACAGTCCCGTGTTTGAGATTTTACAAATGACACTGCAGCCGGTAAAAGGAGCAATAAAATATGTGTGATGTGGTGTGTATCGGAGGAGTCTGTATTAATGAGTAAAACAAAAACGGAAAACACATTATTAAGTTTAAAAAATGTAATTAGTAGGCTGAAGTATAGAATCTGGATTTACTTGAATAAAAAAGTGTTTTTTTTCTCAGGCAAATTATATCACTATCTCTTTCAAATGTGGTATGGCCCAACATCGAGCAACACAACCAGTCTGTTTTGTATGGAATTCCATATCTGCCGTCGCCCGTCGCTTTTTGCTTTTTGTTGTGTCCCAATTCTGCCATTTACCAGTTCCAAACATGCCATTTTCCGTCGTGCGTCGCCCGTCGTGCGTCGTCCGTCGTGCGTCGTCCGTCGTCCGTCGCCCGTCGTGCGTCGTCCGTCGTGCGTCGCCCGTCGTGCGTCGTCCGTCGTGCGTCGTCCGTCGTGCGTCGTCCGTCGCCCATCAAATGGGTTGCATAGGACATGCAAAAGCCGTTGTTTAACAAATGACAATGTGATGATTCCATTCACTTCTAAAGATCTTTTCCGAATAAGGCAAGTACAAATCCCACCTGAAAAGCATATACTAGTCACATAATTAATTCCAATAATGCTAGACGACCCCTGCCCCTTGACAAGAAAATATCGCCTCTCTGAGAATTCAACCAAGTGTTATTGGGGAAAAACATTTTCAGCAAAAATGTTCCGGCCAACTTATCCACAGTGTTATTCTAATTTGCATACTGTAAAAATGTGCCGACTTGTTTTCTTCAAATTCCAGGAAGAAATCTGCCAACCGATACAGATATTCTATCTTGTCCCCTCAATTTTACCTTGAAATCCAGAAATACTAGACGTGCTGTGGATAACAAACTGTTTATTAAATGTATTGTTAAGGGGCAATTACCACTTGGTTTAAGTTTCAGAAAATATGACGTGTTGGTTTTTGTGGGTGGTATGCCACGGTGGATAGACCAATGAGAACAGGTTGTCCAGCACATCAGCATTATTTATGGGGCTAACAAGTAACGTTACTGTTTAAAAGACTTCTGTGAGCCAACCTGCAAATAAAGTCATGTCTAATTTGGAGTATGCAGCAGATTTCATCATAGGTATACCCGCCCTCAAAATAATGTTGAATCAGTTCGTCTCTTATGAAAACTATTGGGAATCAAACACTGTAAATAATCTATTATTTACATTCCGTTCTGTGGGATATCGTGCAGGGACAGACAGAAATATCACATAGGCTATAGACCTAAAGTCTGGCTGTTAACGAGTAAAGTTACGTCTAGAGTAACTAAGTTATCGAGAAAAACAATCTACCGTAACAAAAGTCTATTTTGTTGATTTATTTATGTAACCAAAATGGTGTTATTTCATATACACGTTACTTAGCCGATGTCAGGATATTATTTCTTCTTTCAATTAGAGTTTGGCGCAACTGCAAAAACGAATACATGTACATCTTCTAGTTCTATTGCTAAAATGAGAGTCAGGCATGGTGGATCGATCGAACAAGGACATGTAGATGTGAAACGATCAAGGGTCAAAGTTAAAAATACCACTGCCCAATCGTGACAAAAAAAATACGGGCGACGCACGACGGACGACGCACAACGGGCGACGCACGACGGGCGACGGACGACTTACGACGGGCGACGCACGACGGACGACGCACGACGGACGACGCAAAATGGCATGTTTGGAACTGGTAAATGGCAGAATTGGGTCACAACAAAAAGCAAAATGCGACGGACGACGGGTGACGGCAGATATGGAATTCCATATACCTGCGTACGTACGTACCTGCATATACATGTACTTTACAAAATCAAGGCGATGGTGCTGCGACCAATGACAAGCGCCTTGACCAAGGCTATTAATTTTGGTCTCAGGCCCATGTTGGTGGTACCGCTCTGTGGTCAAAAGGATAAGAGGCGAGGAATTTGGGAGAGGTTGTGCGTGAACACGACAATCCGCAAACTGCAAGTTTTGTTATTAAAATTGTCGAAGTTATTAAAATTGTCAAAGTTCTAGTTCTAAACGTGAGGCAGGGCAAACATATGTTCGGTCCCCATAGGCTGTGCGTGCATTTAGTTTGTGTATTCGCGCATATCGGTAGTGATCCTTGTGAGGGATTTGAACTGCATTTCTCTTGAACACCTCGTGTTTGAATAAATTGCCAAGAATCTATCAAATGGTGATATTTAATAGCTTCTGGTAAGAAAGATCTCCGGAAAATAATCAAAGAAGTGGAAAATGTCAGTTTCACCACAAAGAATAATTATGAAAACATATCTTTTTTTACCGAACTGTGTGTCTAATTTTCACAATTTTGCCGGGTTTACCTTGATATAACTTTGATGCCACGTGGAAGACTAGTAACTGTTATGATCAAAAAAGTTTATTACTTCTAAGTAGAAAACCTTTTTGGAACTTCACTTCGTTTTTTATTGGGACCCATTTTTGTCATTTTCCGTGTTTTTCACCTTATTTAGTGCCCAGTTTTCACGCTTTTGTCGAATTCCCCTCAGGTCATCGATGATACTGTTTGGAAGACTCATGAATCCTTTGTATCCATCAGTTCATTTCTTCAAGATAGAGAGCCGCTTGTCTGAAATGCGGTTCGTTTTTCATGCGGATTCAAATTTCCGCACCGAGTCTGACAGCGGTCAAAAATGAGATGTCCTGATTTGGGGCATGGCATAAATATACACGCACACGTACATGTACCCGGATACGAGTTGACTTTTATTGCATTGCACTGTTACGTACATGTACAGTGTCAAATTGCCTAACTAACTGGCACAAACAAAAAACTTTCTGTTTTCATTCAGATGGTTTCCTTCTTGCATGATGCTTTCTCATTTGAGCGTTCATGATATTCCTCACTACTCACAAGTAAAGAAATCGTTAATAGGCAACCAGTGGAATGATTTCAAATCCGCCAGGTACGTTCGCGAAAGGACAAGTGGAGGCATTTTGAAGATGTTGGAGTACGTCATCCAGGTACTGAGAGTAAGTTGCAGGAATCCAGGCGTGACGTTATCAATGCATGAACCAGTTGCTCCATTACTGTGAAATATTTCCAGATGACGCCCGAGTTGCAAAGATAAATTGGACTGATTTGCACACTGGTTAAGTCTGATGGGTATATGGCGTGTGAGCCAATGATGATTCTAAGATCACAACTGATGAAAGCGCTGGATGAGAGTGCCCCCAGCGAGAAGACTACGGACATCGAACTTGGCAAGTTGTTGTTTTCAGCTACATGTACATGTATATCCTGTGAACTCAAACTTTTAAGTGGATCAGTTTGAGGCTATTTGCATTTGTCCAGGATTGCAATGAGTAAATGATAGTGAATGTTTGGTCTCTGCCTGATGTTGCTGAAAGTGCATACAACGCATGTAGATTACGAATAATCGTAGTGGACCCAAAGAGCCTTTTGCATAATTATTGTCATATGCAAAAAGGAGCCGTCTTAACCCCGCTTCAAAGCACGATGACTCGAAGTGCTTGCTGCACGGGGCTGACCACCTCTTCCTGGTAACCTGTACCCTGACACTAATTTCTCTGGTATTTCGGCTCGGTGGGGACAGTGACACATTCAGACTTACCGTCACTGTAGTGTTGCTGTACCAATCAGCAACACCTTGTCAGCTTGGCCGAAGGAAAATTGTGCCTTTTGATCTGAATTCGGATGACAGTCACAACGGCTATTTCCAGCTTGACACACGTATATAAACGTACAGCTGCTGCCCGGCAAGACCCCCCCCCCACAACGGAGCAGGCTTTTGTTTTAGTCTGTCATAAGGTTCCATTCCACAGGCGGTATAGCTTGCCCGAACGTTTTAAATTATTTTTCTCGTATTTATCCTGGAAAACAATCATCACGTCACACAATATACATGTATCATTCTGTAGCTCACCATTAATTGTATAAATACATGTAGTAATAATGTAAAATATAACTTCAATCAAATAATGGGTCAAAACAGTTTGGGATATTAACATGAAACTTCGCACAAAAGTAAACCTTGACGTCGAGATATGCCTGTTTTCGTGACGTAAATGTGACCTAATCAGGAATCAAATTACAAGTAATTTCAAGGCAGAATTAAAAGAAATGTTTTCAAATGTAGTTTGTGAAATGAATGAGGTATGGATCCCATAAGATACGGGCTATACCTCAGAAACTAAAGGATTTCGTAGCTATAGTGGTGAACCCACCTGTTCAAAATTACGTTTTTATCCCGAAACTTTGGCGACACTTTCATTCACAGAAAAGTTATTGATTGAAATTCCTCTTTTTATTCAATCATTACATGAGGGCAACAAATGGCAACAACTTTTGTTTACTGATAAATTTACCAGAACATGTGAAATACTGAACTAAAACTGAAAGCCAATGATGGGCTTGGCTGAATAGACAACATGTAGGCCTACCGTTACACTCTGTAAACACTTGCTCAAATCATGTACAATACTATACTACAACATTATTCTATTATTTCGTCAAAAATAGTAAATGAAATGAATTGATATTTTAGGCATTAACGGTATTAATTCCTATTATATATGTAACAGTTATAAGTGGGTAAATGTCAAATATCAGTCCACGAAACGATATTTTAGTCCAACCATGCACAACCTGTCCATGCATGCATGAGTTATCTTTACAGTTCAGGAAGTCGGCAATTTTACAGTTTTAACCTGTTGTAAGTTAATGTGTGTATCGTAGACAGTTGACACTAAGTATACATTGTGTGCAATGTCGTACATTTCCCACACTGTTCATATACATATACAGTGGTGCCGTATCATGGTGATGCAGTACTTCCGACCGGTCCCTAGCTTGACAGCTAGAGTTGTGCAGAAACGTACTCAGCCACCAGTCTATTTCCACTCTCAATAATCTTGGACGCTGTGATAGAATTTCATGGTTGTTCTAATGGCATAATGTGTGTGTTTTTTAAACGCATCCAAAGAAATGATTTGAGGGCCACCCGTCGGGCAACGCGGCAGAGTGTAATAGGGCTTCTGTATCGGAAAGTCGGCCCTGGGGATCTTTTTGGTTTTAACCCTCCACTGGAGTCAGGACTGGCCACTGGCCTCTAGCTGGCCGCTGTGTGTTGGACTTCTCGTCAGCCGCTTCTAGCAGTTCATCCTCAGTGCCTACAGTGCTGGTTGACTCTCCCAAGCACACGACGACCATGCGGTAAAGCTGCAGCAGAATGACCAGGACGTTCTTGATGGTGAAGAACAGCATCATCTGATTGATGACGTTGTGGTAGATGAGTAAGTAGAGACGCATGGCCAGGAAAGGGCCGTCCTGCATCAGGATGGTGATGCAGAGAGCCCAGATCTCATTCGAGCAGCATCCCAGGACGCCCTTGCAGGAGCGACCACCTGAAACTTTGGCGGCCCGGGGGCGGGGAGCGGACACCGAGGTCAGCACCAGGGTGAACTGTAGCAGGCTCCAGCTCCACAGGCCCAGGATGATGATGATCAGGAGGAGGTTGCAGATGACGACCTTCTCCTTGAGACTCTCCAGGGAGAACTCCAAGATGTCGGCCGCCATGCCGATGTACACGAGCAGCAACTGGGACAGCTGGTCACGGGTGAGCGATCCCTTAGGCAGCAGCCATCTTCCCACAATTAAGAGGGCAAGCAGGAATTGCTCCAGGCCCAACGCCCAGGAATCATCGGATAGGGCTACAGGAATGCTAATCTGAAACTAACAAGAACGGATTCAAACGTTCTAAGCAGCTCTGTTCAAACGACCATTTCTCTTCTGTGACTGGATCTCTATTTTTTCAGTTGATTACATGTGAATATTCCTTCTTTTTACACATGGATAATTGAGGATTAGCATTACAGTCATTTTGGTCAATTCGGGGTAAATGGGCAAAGGGGTTGTTGGCGAAGTGGTTGTGAGCGATGTGGTAAATGGGCAAAGTGACGGACACCGGTTACAATATCCGTGTATGATGCTCATACAGTCCCCAGCCATCTTCACCATGAATGAGGCGCGGGCAAAACAGCAGTGGACTAAAAGATGGAAAACTTTGAGATAGAAACTTATATCCATTTGTTACGCCTGTTACTTAAAGGGTGGCTGCAACCAAGGCAAACCTTCAACATTCACCGTACGGTGTCAGTTAACGTATATTTTCGACTTATATTTCACTAATGTTTAAAGGGTATTTAACTGCCTTTTTGGTTTTTATGCTGATGTGTATCTCCATATTAGCCAATCTGTGATGTCATCCCAGGACCTAAATAACGCAAGTTCGAACGACGACTATAGTTAACTTCAGTTCGACTAAAACACCGCCCAACTGATGGAAGGTTTGGCCTATCCAGTCGACCATTTGGGACCAGGCCCGCTGGTTATCAATAACCGATTTCATTTATCATCACTGAGGGAACCATTCACATGAAAATAATTGTACGAGATTTCAGTGAACGTGTATGTTGCAAGAGTCCGAGCCAACGGTGAAATATGAGTAACGATGAGACCTTAGAAATATGCCAACAAGGGTCGTTCGAGTGAAACTGAATTGCGCATGCGCTACCTTCACAGGAAAAAAAAGGAAGGCCTTGGTCTGTAACAAAATCAATTTTCCGAAAATTTGACTCTAACAACCATTTCCAGCTGTCATTTTTTACTACTGTAAAAAAAAATCTAGTCCAGTGTTCGGAAATTGGAATTCGGTGAGTTCTTACCCCTGCAATGTCTGAGGACAGTGCAGTCGAATTGTAGGCGGTGTCCGACGAGCAGTCCGTCCAGCCCATGGAGTCGCGGTACGCGACGCGTTTCTCGTACAGATCGAATTGCAGCAGCCATAGACCCGGCACCGTACTGACCAGATACAGAAGAACGCTGGGACAGAACCTGACAAAGGCAAAATTGAAAGTGCTCACGTAATGCCGACTGTGTGTTATGAATTTCAAGTGACTGGTGAATAAAAATACCTGAATGCATATTTGGTAGATTTTTCTTTTCATTCGCAGAGAGCTTTCTCTTTCTTTCGCAGTCGGACCAATCCCTTTAAAGTAAAATATCTATGGAGACTTTCGGTGTCATGGAATGCAGGCCTTTTTCCGCCCGTTCCCGATGTCACTGTCCTTCGTACAGGTATTCGTTTTAGTTACACGTCGTTTGCTATTTTTTATCTGAAAAATCTATCAAATGAATGTTTTCAAAACAACCTTTGGACAGTTTTGAGCCCATGGATAGATTTAAATGCACAAAGAGTACACTTTTTCAAACTTTTTACCTAAATAGGATGTCAAAATAGTTTCACAAATTGAAAAGGAGCACGTTGAAACGTTGCACAAGAAGGTGTCTCAGAAAAATTCAATGCACAGCCCTTTGAATAACAAACCCAAAACATACAGGCGTTTATCCAGAGGGTCGTTGGGGGTCAACCTCGTACAGTGCCATTTTTAGTGGTCTTTATCTAAAGGCTGGAAGACCCCTAAAAAGCGTAAACCATGTGGCGGTCTGATTTTTGCCCGTTCGATGCAGGATAATACACAGGGATTAATGGCTTCACAACAACGGCGACAACTGCACACAGTGACGTCCCGGGACGAACACACATTTTCGGAAACCCAACCCCCTCCCCCAGTAAAACATCCAGGATCCGCCCCTGCCATAGTTGGTACAGCAGGAGGCACTTATTTCTTAGTTCGCTACAACTCTACAACAAAGTTGTAGGATAAAAATTATGAGGACATCCAAACTTGAAGTCAGAGGGAAAACATGAAATGAAATCTTGAAAAGGCTTTGCAGCAATGTGATAATAACTCCTCTAATGAAGCAAAATTCACTACTTGAATAGAATAAATTGACAAATTGATCATTCAGATTTTGCTTTATTATCTTGATACAAAAGGCCTGCAGATAAACGTCGTCGGATCTCCATTGTTAGAATAATATCATAAACATTATACGCAGTATTTTCTGATTAGATTGTGATCATTCGATGCTATGTTATCCTTGTCATCATTTACCAAATTCACAATATACATGTAGACCAATAGTTTCGGCCTCTGTAGAGATTGATGGACATCGGTTCTTGAAACTGCTTATTTGATGACATTGCAAACGAGTGACTTTGGAATCTCTTCGGCCTACTTGCATTGAAGAATATCGGGAAAGATTTGGATGAATCTTGTGTTTACCCACCATTTCCATTCACCGTCGTCGGCGAATTTCAGTGTGATGATCATCTCCACGGGCAGCAGACAAACGGGGATGACCAGCAGATAGTAGATCATCTCGGAATTCACCTCCGTGACTCGCCAGATGGTGATGATGCCGTGGATTGCGAACAGGCACCTGGCCAGCAGGGCCTTCAGAAAGGCCACACAAGCCATGATTCCCTCACTGCTACGGTGTTCAATATTGTCACTACCGAGGATGTCGAGTTTGAAAGCCAAGCAACGTAAACTTCCATGGATGGTGGAAACGGTTGTCAGCTATCGGCCGTGCGTGCTGGGCTCGTTGCGTGTCTCACTTTAAAGCTTGTCTGTAGTTACAAGACTGATATCGAAACAGTCATATCTCACGTTTACTAGGACAACACGATTTTTTTCTCTCGCCGGCTACACTCACATGAATTACAGAGGGACATAAAGCAAGATGCAGCGGTGCCGATACCATCCCAACCCTGGCGTCAATCGGTTTTCCATTTAATTAGCCAGCCAACGACGACTCTTGCTGTCTCACTTTCAAACAACCCCGTTGCACGACGATTAAACCAACCACCCGTGAAAATGAGCGTTGAGTCGCCATAATAGATGGATCATAACAAAACCAAATTTGATTGTAGTACCTTAGTTGCCCATTAGCTTTTCGCGCAGAAAGGCTTTAATTTATCAAGTTGATGCTAGGTGTCTTTGTATGAATTAATGGTAACAGTGTACGACCGAACTTGTGTTAATTATCTGAACTTACGCCACCTGCGACACTGGATGCAAGCGCATTACCCATTGAGGTGGTTGCCATGGCTAGCGTCATTGTCCCACAAGTTGAGGGTGGTTTGTCATTCGGGACGGATACTGGATGGTGGATGCACAAGTTGAAAGCGAGGCATTTCGCTTTTGTCACGATCATGACCATAAATTTATTCATCACAAAAGAGTGATCGGTCTTACCGAAGCAACACTGCGCAAGGTTACAATAGAATGTTTGTACAGCAACGTTTCACGCACAACAAAGGGCTAATTGCAACCTGCAAAGAGGAAAGTGAATTATTTGTACCGTCCCCAGACACTTTTTTCTTCCCAGGGGTAGAGCCCACTTTAAAATGCTGACCTGAGTGACATCCCCAAACAGTGGAAAATGTCCAGTTCATAAGACCAAATTTTCAGTCTGGGATATATGCCCCTTATTTGGAATATGATCGAGGTATGAGAGAGAATATGATGAGCCTGTCAGTCTCTGCCGTATGCTTTCAAGCCTTTTAGTTTGAAGGGTTATCCCCACGATAAATGTAAAGAAACTTCTGGACTTCTGGTGTTTTGTGAAGTGTATCCTTTTCTTGCTAAGTTTTTACTCCATGGTACATGTGCGATGGACGGAAATTGTGGACTTCTTCAGAAAAACATGGAATGGGTACGAGGCTAAGTTTTTTCTTTTTACTTGGTGCCCAAAAATCTTTTTACAATTCCAGAATTATTATGTTTCATTTTCCTCTCCACTCCTTCATTTATTCTGTTCTTCGTGCCCATCAGTTTTGTCAGCCTGATTCAGGCCCACTTTATGCTCATTTTATTGCCCATTAGACTACTATTTTGAAGTGTGGCGGACACAATAGGAGGGCGCTATAGGCCTCAAGCTGGACCAAGAGAGGGCGCAATTTTCCTCGCAACGCAGGTTCGTTTGGGGTGCACCATAGCAAATAAATTCCCACAGATAGCAGTGATAAACCCCCATACTTCACAATTATTTTATAAATACTCACAACTCTCACAGGTGTCCAGGCTGCACAGAAGAACAATGATCGACATGTCCCCTTTCGTTTTCCGTTCAATTTTCGGGGGGTTGACCAATAAATTTTTGAGAAATTTTCACCAGGAGCAGAACACCCGTAAAATCAAGAAAATGTCCCTGCCCAGAAAAGTAGCCATTTTGAAAAACCATCCCTCTGCAAAACGGCCAAATAGTGCCACTCTTGGACCTGATTGCACCCAAATTGCTCAGAATTGGAAGCCCAAAGTCCAGTCCACAGCTCCAGTGCCATATTTCTCCAATTCCTCAATTTCATGGCTCTCAGGACTCTCTAATATAGAATATTTTGAATGTATAATTTTTATTAATGAGCTTGGCGGACATCTTTTTGGGCGTTTTTGCGTGGGTCCACCCTTTGGTACGCACTTCACTTCGCTGGTTCACACAAACAACTGTGAAATGCACGCGTTACTTTTGTATCGCCACCAGCAAAATAACACTCCCGGCCAACCTGGCTCTTTTCAACCGATGAGGGGGAACTTCTGCTCAAGGCGGTGTGGTCCTGGTAAAATTGACCCACTTCAAATAGCGCCATCTATAGTGGTGCCGCCATAAGGCCTAACATTGACCCGTGTGATCGCAGGCTTCTGGAAACTCGGATAGGAAACGTCCAAACAGTTCAGATTTACAATTTTTTCGTTTGTTTGCATCTTGAAAAAAATCACCTCCGAAACAGGCCTTTGTGAAAGATTTGCTAGCATATTAATTCATAGAAACTGACAAATTACCTGACCCTGACCTGAAAGAGAAAAATCCTGCCAAAACTGACCCCTCATTGCAATACGGGACGGGAGTTTCACTATAGTGCACCTCCAAGAGTTTGCCTTGAACGCGTTGGCCAATCACAACGCGCGAAATCTGTCGACCCTATCCAAACGGGCATTTGGTCAACAGATTTCGCGCATTGTGGAGACCTTGGATATTGATGGAAGTAAAGGTCGTTAATAGAATTCGTTTTTACCCAAAATGAAAATCGTTCTTTTACCCATCCCCAGGTGAATTTTCCAAAATAATATTACTTGAGGATTACAAAGGTAAACTTTCAGCATAAGTATTTCTTGGGGTGGTTTCAATTAGGAATACTTTTTCGAAAAGTTATCGAACGTGATAGGAAGGCCCAGTGCAAATCCATATAAGCCTACTCGCACCGCGCGAGGGTTCCTGAAGCTCGCTTCGTGACATTTTATTTTCAGGCTCCGTAGTTTGATTAGGCTAAGGGGTTTTAGTCGGGAACAGGCCAACTCGTGCACCGACCAGTTTGGTCAACTCGTGCGTCGACAAACTCTGACACTCGAGCGCCGACCATCTAATGCCTGCAACTCGACGCACAGTGGATTTTAGTTTAAACTCAGCCATCAAAGACGTTGAATGACTGGAAAACGGGGGTTGTAGTGTTTTCTCTGCCTTTTTTTCATTGAATTTAGCTGCTTCAATTAAACTGCTCTTTCTCCTAAAAATACTCCCTTTTCAAAGAATAGTACCGCTGATAATTGAATTTCACATACAGTAGTCACACTCTTCGCTCTACAAGTTCTCCTGTGCCAGGCCTGTGAATTTTTCAGACTTCCATATAATACAAAAGTATTGCCCTGAAAGATGGCTATCACGCAAAGCCACAATAGGCCCCTATACGAATGCAGCCACACATAATATTCTTTTCTTTCTTCAGTGGCGTCGCTACATGGTGTCACATGGGTGCAAATGCATCCACTGAAAAACCGCTTGCACCCACAAAAATGTTGTCCCACATGTATGTATACCAAATACGGCGTAAATGCGGTCAAAATAAGTATTCTGCCACGCCCCACACTTGCACCCGCAGCCACTGAGGTCCTTTCATGCCTTCCATGCATCCATTGTAATTGGGTTTCGTTTGAAAGTTGTAGTTGCGGTAAATGGACCCCAGAAACTGCCTGCGTGGACTAAACTGCAATTTGCATGCTGTTCAAGTTATCAGGAAGAGAATTGTGTAGTCCGTGGAAAAGTTAGAGAATTTGTGAACAAAAAGGGTGGAAGTAACGAGGTCTACCAGCTTATGTTACAGGCAAAAATGGGGCCCGCCAATGGGCTTTATTCTGCAACGGACTGTCGACATTAATTTTTCAAATTAATTAAAGGTGGGATTCACGACTGTTTAGGGGCTGTCATTAAGTACCGCGATCCCCAGGTGAATCGGGGATGGGAAATGACTTGCACGGCCATGAAAATTTGAAAACCGGGGGGGTGCTGAAATGTGACACTAGCAGTGATGTTCATGATGCAGATGTATATCTGATTATGTATCACATTCCCGCTGACACCAAACGGCGCACTTGTGGCTTTTTAGAAATTGTTCTCCCTTTATGAATGTCAGTTGATATAGCTAGTTTGTTGAGAAGTCTGAAAAATTCTTTGCGATACACCTCTATGTTTTCTCATCACGATCAGTGGGGATGATTCAATAGCCCATCCCCCCGTGGGAAGGTCCGGGGATATGTACCTCCATCCTTGAGGGATTCAAGCCCATGGATCTTTGGCATCTCCAAAAGGCATTGATTGAACCTGGGTTTAATATGCCAAATATTAAAAAGAAAATGAATGATGAAAAATAAGCTTTAATGACACGTGGGTCTTCAACTTGAAAAAACTCTAGAATCTGTGGTGCGCCCTCGTTTGTTCATTCCTTGTCTTTGGTGTCCTACGATGCACTGATGTTCATGTACATTTATACCACCCGAATGACCTGAGGACGACTAAAAGGGGAATTTATTGAGGGGGCGCTCTTTCATTGTGAATGCTCAAAATGCCCGTTCGCTCGTCGCCAACCGCCCAAACACGGCGCTAGGCGGGGGGGGGGGGCTGATGGCCTTGCACAGATTTTAGTGAAAGAAATACGTCATATGGGGTCACATCTAACGACACGTACAGCATTGTGGGTAAATTTCTGCCAAATGCACGAGTTCGCTCACGGCATGTGGCAGTTATCAATCTGATACTTAACCTGTTTCTTTCTCACTGCTGAAAATATTCTCACTAGAGGGCTTACTTTTTATTAGTTCATCCAAAATTGATCAAGATAACCAATGATTTGAAGTGTATCGCCAAAAGACACGTTATCAGTGATATTTAGTGAGAAGATAAATACCGTGATTTTATCAAGGCCATGTTTTTATCCTAAAACGCCGGCACCTTTGCACGCGGCAAAGGTTCGAATCCCGGCTTGGCCAAGGCTTTTAAGTGCATTTTGGTTTCCGGTCCATACTCGCTCTCGCAGGTTTTCTCAGTCTGGGTACTCCGCCGGTTTCCTCCTGCCTCTAAAACTGGACCTTCTTCCTAACTCTGTAATGTGATGGTGATTAATAAAGTGTATCAATAAACGTATAGTTATGGGGGGTGCAAATAGCCTGAGTTGCTGAAAGCACCATTAAAACAAAACAACAACACGCAGTAAAGCATTACCACTGGCGAGCCACAAACTTCGCGGTCGGTGGTCGTGCACAGTATTACCAACCACAGCCCGCGAAAAAAATGCCCGTTGTACGCAAACTTCATTTTCCCAACTTCTGTTTCTAGGTGCCGTATCACGGTTTCGTGTGATTGTTATTCTTTTATATTTAATTTGACTTTGGTTTCCTTGAATTTCACTTCATATTCTTATCAAAAAATTTGGAGAACTGTACATTTGGGAAACATAAACAACAAATCTCAGCAAATACAGTCAGCTGATCAGGAAACAATAACCGGCAAAGGCACAAATTGGGATTTACATTTTGTCCTTTATCTTGTGGGTTTCTCAAAATGAAAAGTAAGGTCTTTTCCTTTTTTAGTATTCCTTTTCGCCCTGTGGGAAGTATGGAATGCCTTAATTGGCCTGCACGGATTTAATTAAATTATCTCGTGATCGAAATAACACAGAATGAAATTTTATAATGAACGAAATCTTCAAACACAGAGGTATTGATACATTTTTGACATGCAAAAGGGAGCGCATTGATGATGTTTTATGATTCACTACAAAAGTAGAGAAAGCATAATTAATTTCAGGAAAACTGCACTCAAAATCCTGTTAATAATTTCCTTAGAATAGCAGTGTGACGCGACTGGCGGGAAAGCGGTATGAATGAACTTGGCCGGACTCCAAATTCAATAAGTAGCCGAGCGTGGCGCGACAGACGTCACGGAGATGTACTGGAGACACCCACGTTAACTCGCTGCCACGTGATTGGTCACACGAGAAATGACAACAAACTACGTACCTGCATAACATTACACATGCGAGAATTATCGTATCGACGGGAATTTGTGTGTCTGACAACAAAAACGGCTCAGAATTTGGCGAAATAAGGGTAAGTAAAGGACGAATCTTCTTACAGGCTTGAGATTTTGCCGTTTTGTCGCCCCTTTTTCTTCCTGTGGTGGGACAATTTTGTAGGTGGTGTGAATTTTCAGTGTAAACTGAAGCCGGTTTGTGCCTCTTCTCCACGTGTTGTCAACGTGCGTACTCAGCGATGATGGGAGACTCGACGATGGGCGCGGTGTCGCTGAATTGCGTTCTGTATACAGTGCCGCACCATGCACTACTGAGCAGGCCTCCTGTCGATGTGAAATGGAATTCCAACAAATTATTTCATTACAGCCCACAGACTGCAGTTGAATAATGTGAAATTTAAGGCCTTGTTCTTAATAAGGTCGTTTCATCATCTCATCATCATATTCATTAAGTTAACTGTAAAGTCTGTAGTGTAGGACGTGCATGTCTTTCCCGATCCTCTGTTCTGGGCTGTTTCTGGGCTCGGACTGAAATTGCTTTGAAATCTTGGTGTTGCCTGCAATGCTTGGACCTTTATATGTCAAGTCATGCTAACCTTCATACAGTGCCATACTAAATAAATGATATAGGCCTACCAGTATGTTCTCAACTTTGCTCAATCCTGAACATGGTCTGTGTCCTCGGATCAGTTCATGTCTGGTTCTCAAAGACAGGTACCCTGATTGGTTTTAATAATTAAATCAGTGAGACAGTACAGTATGGTGTGTGGGGCATTATCAAAACATATACATGTACATCGTGTACAGCCATTGCAGGTTCAAGCTATTATTATTTGCCCAACCGGCAGAACTAGGCATAGGCCCAATCAAAATTGCGCATAGAAAGTCAGAAAAGTTCTCAAATTCTCAGAAGTGAATATAATGCAGAGAATTACTTCAGTGGTTTAGAAGGTTATTAATATTACTGTGAACAAGTACTTATGTAGGCCTACACTTACAGGCAGAACAAGGAGCCCCATGTACATGTATATGTTTACATGTACCATGATGTAGATCTGCCCAGGAGTCATAGGTGCAGTGATTGAAACTGTGGTTTTGGGTTGCTTTTACCACGGACTTTGACTTCAGAAAAATTTCTGTATTGACCAGAATGGCCATAATTGTGTGTGCGTGCAGTTGAGGAACAGTGTTTGTTAGTAACATGCCAATTGGTACCTGTGGAATCGCCTCGTTTTCTGATTTCATATCTGAGTTTCAGTCTGCTGTGCAAACAGAACAGTGAACATTGTTCATTTACTCAGAAAATCTGCTTTTTGTTGTCAGTGCACTGATTCCAAGGGGGCTTGGACTGTGGCTCTGTTAGACACTGGTACGTTGGAATCCTCATCAAGGCTCATTTGTCATGCTCTTTATCATCTGTTATCTTAAAATTCAGTGTGTGTGTTTAATCATTGGCCTAACCACATGGGATGATACCCCCTCCCTTATCCACTCTGACCTCCACAGGTCGAAATCAAGGTCTGTTTATACATGTAGTTGACAATTTCCTACCAAACACGTAAATTTGTGATGAATATATTGATCTCATGTCCAAGCTTTTTTCGTCAAGTGCGGGATGTAAATGAATTTTCCACAACAATGAGAAACTGTAATATATCGGTATAATCCGAGTTCAGTGAAGGCCATACTTTACATCCATGTTAAAAAAGTCAAATTTGTATTTTGTGTGGTGCATAATAATGGAAGAAAACCACATTTGTTTGTTTGTTTTTTGTTTTTTTTAAAGACATGTAACTGTATTCTTCATTTCGTCTTTTGAAATGTTACTTTCATTATGTGCTACCGGGTACACACACACATACCAGTACATGTAGATATTAATATGCATTAACCCTAACAGTCCCAGATCCTCCAATTTCAATATAATTTTACATACACCCTAGGGAGTTATGGTCAAGGACATTGCAGGAGGAAGTTCTTCCAGACTTACGTTAATCTGTCACTTATCATGGACAAAGTTCAGTATCAGAACCACCACACTCACTCACAATAGAGATATTTTACACGGTGCTACTGCAAACCCATTACCATCTCTTGAAGACGTCTCAAATGAAATGCTAGAACATTTGGAAGTTGTGAAAATTTGTCAGACCTCAAAAAGTACAAGCATGTATGAAAAAACTCCCTCTTTCATTGGCTATATAAGGAGCTTTTGCTTCTTTGAAGTTTCTAGCTCAAGGCTCTGTTAACTGGAAAATGTAATGTAGACATGGTTCACTTTGCAGTTATGTGTCACCAATAACTCAATTTAACTTAATAAATGTACGTATCCTATCAATGGACTTTCCTTCGTGTTAAAAATCAACACATGAAACGTAACTTTTAGATTCAGTACTGGATAACCCGATTTCCGAGGCTGCGTGTATTACATTAGAGTTAGTAATTGATAAGACAACTTCCGTAAAATCTTTCTATCTGTGATTCCACACAGGAAACACCACTTCTCGGCAGCCAGCTACAAACTACCAGTCAGTAGCTGATCCTGTTGTTAGCTGCTCCCCCAGACGAGTCACGTGACCACAGTATGTCCTACCCAGCTGTCCTGCAAGCCCAACCGCCGCACTCACCGCAGTACTACACTCAGCAGTACCCCAAACTCCTGCAGCAGCCCGTTCCTGGTAACTTGGAGGCGATTGAAATGCGGCCCACAGCAGGCTTTGTCAGATTGCCCCAGGACCCGCCCGGCATGCAGCCCCACAGAGTGAATCACCAGATGGAGACCCCTATGTCAAACGGTAAGAAGGGGAGGGGGCTGCTTGCAGTTTTTTTTTTAACTTATAATTGTCTCCTTTTTCCTTTGAAAAAGTTTTTGCAGTGTGTGGTTTTGGCACATTCAACTCGGTGCAGGAAGACAGATCATGGAAGAAATCTAAAACATAAGGCACCTTTGCCAGCTCAGTAACAGTTTAATTTTCAGCTCGGAAGAATTTGTCATTGTGGTTTGTGCCTGATGGAAATTAGCAAAGAGAAGCAAAGAAACTGCCGATTTGAAAACCGGCTGGTCAGTGTGTCGTGCACATACATGCACATTGCATTTCCTGGTAGTGAATGACTAGATAGTATACATGTGTATGCCCTCGCCAACTGTGATTCTGAATAGAAACTGAAGGAAATATTAATGGGCTAGTCCATAATTGCACTGGTAACTACTTCCGCGGCAGACATTTTGGCGAGTTGTTTCTCCCC
Organism: Acanthaster planci; assembly: GCF_054643075.1. Classification (NCBI taxonomy): domain Eukaryota; kingdom Metazoa; phylum Echinodermata; class Asteroidea; order Valvatida; family Acanthasteridae; genus Acanthaster; species Acanthaster planci. The sequence continues at coordinate 19,587,150 of NC_141777.1, forward strand.
ACCCACTGTCCCACCAGCCGTCAACAAGATGTTTTTGAAAGGGGAGTGTATTGCTTTCTGCATGTAGCACAGTATGTGCCATTACATGCACATGATTTTTCAAACATTTGAACGTGTTCAAGAAATGACTAGCAGTTACTCAACAAACCTTGTGATGCATGGATGATTACAAGTAGATCATTAGATGTTATGAGGTAGGGCCTACATGTACTTGCATTTTTAGAGTTGGATGGCAACAGCAGTACCTGAACGTGCAGCTGCAATGAAGTTTTCTTAGACACAGTTTTCTTCAACTTGTATTCTTCTTCAGTGTATGAAAACCCTTTTACTTTCCTATTTGGGTAAATGCATGCTTTTAAGTGGATGCTTTTGAACAATTAAAATTATACATGCTTTTTTGGACCACTGAGGGAACTTATGCTGTGAAGTCATCTGGGGAGGACGTGGTTCAGTGCATAGGCATTTCTGTTCAAATTGTGCAGCCAGAATTTACTAACTGAAACTGCTTCTGAGAGAGGGATCGATGGTTTCTTATTGCTGTGCACATAAATAACAATGAATGAGCGGAGAAGAGAAAACCGAGTCCAGGAAAGTCTACAAAAAAAGGATATTTTTTGTGTACAGACCAATGTAACATTGAGGCTTTTTCCTGAGATGACATCATAGTTTTGCTCATGGATATAGAAATACTCACTAGCGTGAAAATCAAAGAGGTGGTAACATACCCTATTAAACAGTGAAACAAAAGTTGAAATAAGTTGAAATGAGACAAAAAGGTGGCTGTTGGAGGTTTGTATTCAAAAAACATAGATTTTGGCTATTCTTGAAAATTTCTGAAACTGGACAAATTGAGAAGATGTATACACACAGTCAACTGTAGAGCCAAAGTACAGAAAGGCAAGTACCCGGAGGAAGCGTTTCGTGAGGTTTTTGTTGTCAAGTGCTTGTTTGTACATGTATCAGTTAAGGTAGAGACCAACCAAGTATCAAGAGGGAGTTATGTACATACACCGTAGTTGAGGCTGTTGAATCACACCGAAACTTCACCGATTTACTCACAGCAAATTTCCGAATTATACACGTGTGGATGTACATATACATACAAGTTTTAAAAATGCTCAGTGTGGAACACCCGAGATCAGAGATGATCCTTAATGCTGAGATTACAAGTTCAGCTTCCATGATGGTTTGGCATTTGCACTTTCTGCTTTTCATTCATTGTACATGTGTGGGAGTACATGTGCAAGTACATGTACAACATCATTACAATTTTGAGGTGCTCTTCATACACACTGAGCCAAATGTAAAGGCTAAATGCATTCAGCAATTTACAAACAAGCATTGGTGCCAACTTGGGTATTCAGCCCACTGTAAGTTGTTTTGGCCTACACATTCTCCAAGAACCCGGAAAACATCCCAGCCTGCTGCAAGCTGATATCCAAGGGTGTAACCTTTGCCCTTGGTGGTGGGTTTGGAGAACCAGCTGGTGGCCCTGCTTGTAACTGAAATATATCCACCTCTTGACCTTGGAGTCTGTGTGTACCCCCACATAAAGGAATTGTTTTTGTGTGTAGAAAGTAATGACTTCCGATTCTGAGCTGTACTTTAACTGCAGCTGCTGCTGTGTACTGCATTGCACTTGAATCCGTACTTTTTGTTGCTTAGTGTGTCCACTCTTTGTAAGTTGTGTAATTTAGCGAAGGAACCCTGAAAGATTTTCAAGAGAGACATAAATAAAGTGAAACTCCGGTGCCATATATACTCATATATGCATATCTGACATCCCTGCATCTTCCAATAGCAGGAGGTACATTTGTAATGGACTAAAAATCTTTCTGAAGTTAAAGTTTACTGGTACAGTTTTTTGCTGTTCTGGGATTAAAAATGTAACCATCCAGGTACATGTACACTGTACATTTCCAACAGTCATTTGATTTGTTGAGCAGTTTTCATTTAAATTGAAATAAACTGACTACAGGGCATGGGTGCAAGTACATAGGCCTGATGTCACACTTGTTTATTCCTTTCTGGCCACTCCATAAGATAGATACTTGTAACTTTTACCTGCATGTTAAGATTGGTTCATTACACTTTTATTCTATTAACTTCCAAAAATGTGTCTCAAGTTACATGTACATGTACGTGACTTGAAACCTTTTGATTGAAATCCAGCAATCAATAATGGTTGATTTTCTATGGAGGGCTTTGTGCACAAGAGTGTGAAGAAAATGAAGAAAAGTTCCATAACATTTCTGAAAATAAAAACTACTTTTGCATAACAATCCTCCGGCACCTGTTATTATGTTGTGAATACTGGTTTGAACAATGTCCAGGAACTAAGCTCTCCAATCCACAGTTGAGTAGTTTTTAGTGAAAGGGACTTCAACCGCAAGCCAGATACGAGTACATGTACAGTCGTGTGATGGAATGTCATGGAAAATTTTACTCACAGTCAGAGAAGCCATCCCCTGAGTCTATAAGAACCCCATTGTGTTCTTCTAAAGTATCAGTTAGTAGGCCCCCCTATGGGTACATACCCATATATGTACCCTGGTAATTATCCAAAGTCATAACCTGTTAAGATGTTTACTTTTGTCACATTTCTAATCATGTCACAATCTGGGTTTCAAAGTCTCAAGTAGGAGTGCATGTACATGTACCTACATGTACCTACATGTACATGTACATTATACACTTACGTCAGGCGAAAGATTAGCCTTATAGGAAAACTCTTGGCGTAAAGTTTACATGGTGTAAAGTTTACATTGTACTCTACTATGACCAGTGTTAAATTGAAACTAACTTGCCAGCTCCTATGTGCCTTACCTTCAAGTTTAACAAAATAAATCTTGTTCAACAAATGTACACTGCACAGCATTTATTGTTCACTTTATAGGCTGCATGTACTCGTACATGTGCAAGTGCACTTTCGATTGGTGTAAACCTACATTGTAATTGATAACTGCCAGTTGCTAAATATTCAGAATATACAAAATACATTGTACATGATCTCCTTGTTATAGGCAGAAAAGATTTTACAGGTAACCGGTGCAGTGAATATGTGGGTTTCACATTGTCATGTTTGAATTTGAAGGACTTTTTTTTCAGTTTATTGCTTAGAATGGGTTTTGGTTGCCAGGATGAACCCAGTGTAATGTACGACTACTTGATGTGCATGTGTAATGAGTTCGTGAATCTTAGATTCCAAGAATACCAGTATAATGCATTGCATAACAACATGTGCACCATTGCCACTGGCATTGTAGAAAGTATCCTGTACAGTGCACGCACTGCACCAGCACTGAAGTACATGTACATATGAGTTCGAAGGTATGGGGTACATGTGGAGTGTCCTCTTCCACTGGGTTCTTCCACAACACAAACACTTGCTACACAATGCTTGGGCACCCCTGAGACTGACCCTGAGGGTTTGCAGTCCTGGTGTTTCTTTATTCAGGCCCTTTGTTATGCAAAAATGTGTCATGCAGGCCTGCCCCAAGGTTGTTAAGTTACTGCAGCACAGACCTGTACATTGTAGATTTATAATAGCAGACTCTGCCCTCTCCATCAAAGAGGCTTCCATGGACATTACTGATAACGAGTACACAGTAGAGCAAAAAAAGTTGCTCTATGTCATAACCAGAGACTAGTTTGTGAAGAGGTACAGTAGTTTGTGAAGAGGCGTATATACCGGTATGTGAGTAAACAAACATGTTCAACTGATAACAGGAGATAGAACATTAATTAATCCATCAGTAAAGTTTGTCTGAAGGGTGTACATCCCATGCTGAATGAATCAGAAAAGCCCAGACTGATAACTGGAAGAGAATAGTGAAGAGTAGATTTTCCTGTTAGTGTGTAGTAATCTTCACATCACAGCGCTTCCACACAGTAGTTAACACACAGCTATGCGCTGCATGTACAGTAGTACGGTACTTCTTGCCAGAAGGCATCATTTCCAGTTTTCCATGAACTTGCTTTTCATTTCTTCCTTGCCGTGTTCTAAGTGTAATGACAGTTGAAGGTCCTGTCTTGTTACTGTTCCAGATGTTGTGTCTCGGTGACTTGGTTAAAATGCGAACATGTTCAAACTTGGAAAAAGGTTTTTCAAAATTCAATTTTTTTTTCTTCACATTTTGTTATAAATGAAAATGAATTCCCTCGGAAGAGAAAAAGTGTGCAAAGATTCTCCGAGTCACAGGTTAACTTTCAGTTGTAATATACTGCAAATACAGTACATGTACGTTGGTATCATGTCCGTTTATGTATTAACCTTCCAGTAGAACCCTTCCCAATCTACCAGTATATTCTGTAGGTACATGTACACAAATAATTCATGATCCCACTCAACATTTGAATAACCTGAGGAATGGGAAGCACTCCAATAATCTGAATGATGCGCTGAGATGTCTGTTATTCCTTGATGAGCAAATACATCATTAGAATTCTCTGTACCCTGGATTTTTTATATGACTTTTTGTCTGCATGTGTGGCTACTTTTGATAAACCCTGTACATCGTCTATACTGAGTCAAACTTAATTGCAATAACGAGCATTTTTCACTGTCCTAAAAGTATCCAATAGCTTAGGACCTGGCAATCTGTTTTTGTGAAAGCACTGATCAACGGTTAACCTACCAGTGTAAATCACCATCCTGATTTCACGAAACATCATTCAACATCACAAGGTTACTTGTTTTCATACATGTACATATACATACATCATACATGTATGTACATGTACATGTAGTAGCAACTTGTTGACCGAATGTACCCAGTATTTTATGAACAGTCACCAACTTCTCTCAAATGAGCAGCACACAACATAGCCACATCCCAAGTAAGAAGGCAGATCTCAAGTACATGTACCGGTACAGTGTTATGGAACATTTCATGTTGTTGAAATATGGTACATGTAGGTCTGGCCCAACTCCCTATCCAGCAGATTTTTAATCCCTGTTTACTTTTCTGGCATCAGACATTGTGTGGTAGAAGTAGGACTGCAAAGATTATGACAATTCATTAAATGAGTAGGTGCCAAATTTTACACTACATGTACCAATGTTGCTCATCTCAAAGTAAACTTTGTCCATCTATAGGCAAAGGAGCCAGAATGGTGTTGCCGTTGTGCCTGCCCAAGTTCACCCCACCCGTAGTTTCCAGTGATATTCCGCAAACATCTGATTTTAATTTAATTAACAGATAAAGCTTGCCATAAGTCTAGGCGTTTTATTGAATTGTGCTAAATGGGCAAATTGTCACAAGTCTATTGCTCGTCCTTCCGGTGATTAGAAATAAAAGTCTGCTTGAGCTCAATTATCTCTCCTCGCTGTACAGCCAAGCCCTGGTCATCCAGGCACACTCACCGCAATAGAGCGGTGCATACAGCGAGTGCACGATGCTGCCCGCACAGCAGTGGTAGTAGTAGAATATGAAATGAACTGTCTCACTCGCCGTCAATGCATGATGCCCAGATGACTAAAAATGTGGTACGATACACAGTCAGGTTGAGTCAGCCAATCACAGGGGGGCCCTCGGGGTCGCTCTCCCCCCCCCCATCTCCACGCTGTGTGCAACTGAGCTGGGTTATTGACATCACGCCACCATGCATTTGCCCCACGTGCGCGTGCACAGACAGCCTTAACAGAGCTGTGTTCGCCACTGGTTTTTTTCTTAAATGTCATAGAGTCATTAAAGTGTCAGCAGTTTGAAAACCACTTTACTATGTGGTGCATCGCATCCCTCTGCAACTAAACCCAGTCAACCCTTTTGGAGTGTTATTTTGCGGACGCTTTCAATGAGCAGCCAAATCGCTTGATTTGGGGAGGGTCAATTTAAGCAAAGGTTAATCTAGGAATTTATTGCGTGGAACAGTTGACCCACATGTTCAATGACCTTTTCTGTTTTCGTATAATTTATTTATTGGGAAGAAATTGATGCAGAAGTCCCCAAAAAGATCAGATCTTCTCTTAGTCGTACTTAAAGAACTTGATTTGCCAGCTGTCAGGTGGTCATGATGTGGTTGATTTCCTTTCACTCAAGACACATGCATTCACATACATGTACATGTACGTGTACATGTAATGTTTGTTACATGTGCTGTACATACATGTAGGTGATGAAGCTCCACAGTTGTCAACATGAATGTACGGTAGTTTGTACAGGGTATGTACCATACCAGTACTGTATTTTTCCCAAATGAATTATCCCCTGGAGCTTCTTAGTGCATGACACAGAAGAGACGCTGTTTACCAGTTTAAATCGATGAATCATCAGTGAAGATTTCTAGGCATGACTCCAGTGCATTGCATGCATTGTGAGTGTGTTACAATGTTTCTGCCCAGCTTGCAGATGCAGGCCTGACTTCCGAGGTGGGTCATCTCAAGCTCTGCCCTGTTTTTTGTGTTCTTAAATTGGTGCCAAAAAAACGGCATTCAGGCGGGACTGACTTTCTCTGCCTCCTGAAAACTCTACTTCTTCCATTCCAGCCTATCTGTCCATATTACATGAATTTTGGGGCGCACCTGTCTTGTACATGTAGCGGTAGTTGATGGCCTCTGTTCACATTCAGAATTAAGAAGGATCAGTTGGTTGAGATGTGTTGTGAGTACTTATACGTTTCCTACATAATGACTTTGGGGGAAGAAAGGATTGTATAGAAATCAAAAGACTGCTGTAGTTTTCTACATTTTTCAGGGGTGAGATTTGTTGGGATTTATCCTGATTTCAGAATTTTTTTGGGTCAGGATTTTCCAGATTTCGAGGACTTTTTCAAACAATCGCTTTCAAAGTCTGGAAAATCCTGGTTAACCATTACGGTGTTTTTACATATACATGTATAGAATTTGACATGCATGTAGGACACAAGAAATGGGTATTTCAAAGGCCGCTTCATACTTCAGGTGAACGCAAAAGTGAAGTGACATTGACGTCATGACAAATTTGCGGTGAAATTTGGCTCAAATTGATATATGTTCAACTGTTACTGATTTGCAATGCAAATATTTGATCTGAACTATAAGCCAGCCTTTAGGAATGCCTTTCAGGCAAACATAAATGTAGATGCACTGGTACACCATAGACCCCATGCTGCGGTTGGGCTCTGAAACCCTCTGGTGATTATTTCGTTGATATTTCATGATTTTTTCATTGCAAAACCATGGGGCAGTACAGGGATTGCATTGTCAAAGACCTGAAGAAACACAGTGTTTCATCATGCACAACTTGCACTCCTCACTTGTAAGTTGTAGGGAACCAGACCGTGCCAGATCTATAATTTTCTCTTGCATGGAAGTAGTTGAGATTCTAGTAGAGAGTTTTTTTTTTGCGCAAGTTGTTATCTATATGTACGCGTATCACTAGTGCTGAGTTAAATGCAGTGTGAAAAGCACCAAATACTCATATCACATGTACACGTTCCTGTTTTAACAATGCAACATGTTACCTTTTCATTTGTGCCTGGAACTATGGTACTTGAAAATAGCAAAGTTTAAAACAAATCCCAAAAATTTCTCGAATTATCTCTCTCTCTCTCCCCCCCCCCATAAAAAAGGAAGACATTTTTACCCTGTGAGCATGTACATGTATATTCCTGGGGTATTGATTCTGTGTAGTGCAGGAGTTTCCTGTTTTCCCGCTGGCTGAACGTAATATCCCGATTTTGTGTGACCTTATAAGGGTACAAAAGAGTCATTCCACTGGTAAACAGTAGAATGACTAAGTTTGATTTGTGTAGTGAAACCAGTGCCTTTACCACGTAAACTCAAAAGGGGTTTTTGTGTCACCCAGGTTAATAATGGATCTATTCAACCTGTACAGATCCCCTTTGTGTTTGATATTGCGTCGATATCAATTTTTTTGATCAAACCTATCCCTTACTGTTGCACTTAGTTGCACTCCAGTGATAAAATTAGACCATTCCAATCATATTTCACTGCAGTTTGGAATAGAAACGAAAAATATTTTGCGGACAGTTCATGTGGCATGCTTTTGTCTCTTCTAGGCATTTTATTGTGTAATAAAGTGGCTTTCAGGTACAATAAAAGGCCAGAGCAAATAAGGCATTTGTTGTATGAGCTGTCATAAAGTAAGGAGGTAAATGTACATGTACATGTACATGTACATGCGTTCAACAAGTTGATGGGCATTCTTACGTGTACCTGAAAAGGTTTGAGCTCAGCTGTCAACTTCAGAGGTACGGTATGCTATTCTTTTTTGTGTTGCTTTATTCAATCGTCCACCCCAGAGACCTCGAATCATATCTTTCCAAATCAGCCCGGAGACATTGGTCATTGAAGGACTTTATTGCCGAAGAGAAGTGGACGGACAGCCCTGCCTTTGTAGCTTTACATGTATGCATGTACATGTAGAATCTGCCATTGTTTTTCTGTGCAGTAAATCCTTACCAGAAATAGGTAGAGGCAATGTACATGTTGTTTGGGTCCTGCAAAAGCTTTGATCCGCACCTATGTTAAGATTTACATGAACAAGTGCACATACCATTTACAGTGTACCAGTCCTGGTGTGTATAATTGCACAGGCTCAATTTTAAACAAAATTCAGAGGAGCTGGTGCAGTACTTCATGTACTCTTTCTCTTCTCTCCTTCGCATTGAATGCATGCAGGTGTGGCCATGCGTCCAGCCCCGGACTACAACAACCCACCCACCTACAGCTTGGACGACCTCAACCGCAGGTCCCAGCTCCCCTACTCCCAGCACAACCACAACTATGAGGAGCTGCCCTTCCCGCCGGTGGCCGAGTCCAGCACCGACGACGTGGTGCAGGAGGACAAGCCGGCCGCCATGCAGCGGCAGGGCTCCCACACCGAGGTGGACCAGTACTTCAACCCTGCACCCGTCCACTCCATATCCAGCACACCGCTGACGTTGGCCGAGCCCCCTGAGAAGAAACCCAGGTGAGTTATCACTGGCATTTGTTATTGGGACGTTTCAGGATGCAGGGCTGCAGGAAAGCGCTTTAAGTAATGGGCTTCGCCCTTACACCGGCGTACATGTATATTCCTTTGCACTGTATACTCAGTGTTTGTCCGAGAGCTTGTGAAAAAAATTCACAAGCTTAATCAGGTGGGACTCAGAACCCATGACCCCCCTGCGTACTAGTGCTGACATCTTAACCACTTGACTAAGGAGGTTGCAGGCAGGGTTTCCCCAGCCTATTCAAGTGTGAGGTGGCCCACCTCACTGATCTGAGTGACCACCTCAGGCTTTTCTGTTGAAGTTTACCACCTCACACTTAAAACAGACAAAGACGGAAGGAAACAGCAAAAGGACGTAGCTATTTTGAAACAGATCAGTTTTAAATCGTTCAGAATGGTCAAGAGGGACAGAGAATACAAGATTGATTTATTTTATTGGGGAAATGTGAAGTACATGTAAGTGTATACAATTAGACAGTGTAGAATTTATTTTAGGCCTTTTTGAAAACACTCGCTTTTGTTTTTAAGGAACTGGAAGTTTGGCAAAAATTGACCACCTCATGCATATCAGTACCCCAGGGGAAACACTGGTTGCTGGGATCAGCTGGCCAGTCTGATCAGATGTAGTTGCGGGTATTTTAAGATGTACACGTACTTTACATCAGGGATGTGATACCTGTACGTATAATGGAATTTTTGGATTGTGCATTGCTGCATCCCAGTTCCTGACATTTTTATCCAGGTTGCTTTGTGATTTAGAAAAAGAAACCGAGACCCCCAACTATAGTCGTACATAGGACTTCAGCCATCAGCAGTGTAATACAATCCTTCTGCTTCTGTTAAGATCCAGGAAATAGCGGGCAGAAAGTCTTCGTTTCCAGAAGCAGCGATTAAAACCAACCAAAAGATCCATACAAGTAGCTGTTGCTGGAATTTGGCACAAAAGGCCTAGGTATTCACAATGAGCATCTTGCTATTGGATAGTGCAGTGGTGGACCGAAATACTGAACTTTCACCTCCCCACCTCCCCCAGCAATTGCTAGCTGTTTCCTTAACCCGGATAACCCCTATCGGCTCGGTTACACCAAGACAAACTCAAGTGAACTTTAACAGAGCTTGCAAACAAGGAGTCACGTGTGGCGGTACAGGTATTCTTGCAAGAACCTTATCAGGAAGGCCTGCTGGGCTTTGTATGTTAATGCGGGGGCCCCTAAAATTGTCTGGCAATCTGGGCCAGGGCGAGGAAGTGGTGGTGGTTTATACTTTGCGGGAGGATGCACGGTATGTGTAATTCCAGGCGATAGACTTCCCCCCCAAGTTACTGCATTACACGTAATCATTGTCACTTATTGTCCTCAAATTGCTCTGCTGATCATAAACATCTCCACATTTCAGCTCGAAAGACCCCAGCCCATCCTGTTTCGATCCCTTACTTGTGGGAAATTCCGTCAGAGCTTTATACATGCACACATGCATACATGTACATGTACCTGCAAGTGTACCTGTATTGTTGGATCTGCAAAAGGTTCTGCATGTGTACATGTATACACGTACATGTACCTGATGTTTTTGCAGAGATCGGTGTGACAACATCAACTTTGAATGTATTATTTGAAAGGCTCACAATAGCAGAAACAGGTGCAATGCAGATGCGGGAGGACTCACACAAACGGCTTTGTGTTCACACATTTTGCTACCCCCCCCCGCACCTTCCAGATTGGCTCCAAGTTCACGAGTTTCCCAGTCTACTAGACTGTATTTCGGCAGGTCGATGGACTCAGTGATTTTGTCGAGGCTGGCAGCTTTCCAAAAGTGATTTTCAGAAGGTTGTCCACATGCATGGTTCTGCTTTAACAAAACTTCGCACAGTACAGTACTTTGCAATTGAAAGTTAATATGGGTATTGGGCATTCTCTTGACACTTTTCCTCTTCCCAGCGAAATCACTTTTATTTAACAAGGTGTGAAAAGCTGTTCCCAAAGTTTGAAAAGATTTTCACCAATTTTCCCGAGAGTGAGAATACATTTGCCAGAGTTTCCTACAAGTCAGGCAAGATTATTTATAGATTTTCACTCGAATGGGAAAACAATTTCACATCTTTTCATAAGAGTAAGATGAGATTTTCACAGATTTTCTCGCAAGCGGGTAGAGATTTGCACAAATTCTGCCACAAGTGGGAAAACATTTTCATGCCTCTTCACACAAGTGGAAATTTATTTTCTTGCTTTGTGAAATGTGACTGAAAGGGAAGTCTTTCTGCAAAATTTTCCCTCCTAATTCACACCGTTTTCTGTGCATACATGTACAAGATGCAGGGATGAGATTTCTCAACTTTTTAGCTGATTTCAGCTTTTTTTTGTTTTGGATTTCAATTTTTTTCCTCACTGGCTGTATACAAAAGTAGAGGAATTTTCACAGTTCAGCTTCTTTATGCCTTTTTTTTTGGCTGTTTTCAGCTACTTTTATCATTGGTCAATCTCATCCCTGAAGATGTTGCCACTAATTTCATAAGTTGTCTGTCTACTATACTTTTTTTGGCGGATTGATCGAGGTGGAGCAGAGTGATTTCAAAGCTGGCAGCCAGCTTTCCAAAAGTGCCTCCACCAGAAGTTTGCTGGAACTGTTTGCTGGAAATGGATGTGGTCTGGTCGACAAGAGAAACCTAAAGGCTGAACATTTCATTTGAGCTGTTTTTGCAGTGCTCACGTTTTCTTTGTTACAGCTTTTATCAATTATGTACATGAATGTACTTTAACATTTGCCCGTGGATTGTAGAGCACACTTGGGACAAAGGCTCTCCTCTCCCATGCCGGGTCATTTTTCTTCTATGATGTGCACGCATTGTTTAGTGTCGAGGATTCGGGGAAATTTTGGAAAACATGTAGCTAACTTGAGCTGTAAACACTTTTGACTGTTAGACTCAACTGAGACTTGACCCCGTGTGAGACCAAACGTGCAGATCACGAGCTCTTTTGTGCCTGTGCCTTCTGTCAACACTTTGGCAGTGCCATTTTACACCAGGAAATTCAAAATCTTACGGGGAATTAGAACTGTCAACCGTGCCTGCAAAGTTGACTACACTGCATTGGTCTTCACATGGTCTTCAGAATGGTAGAACTGGAATTGCCCATTTTCAAGAAAACTGCAAGCTTGAAAGGGATGTGCATACATATGATGTATTTGTTGTAATTGCTTTTTGAAGTTTTTTATTTTTCTGACAGTTGTATGATTTTTCATACAGCTGTCCATAAATGAACCCCAATGACACAGAGATATTCAGATAATTTGGTGATTGGGCTACATGTAATTCATGTCATTCCCACATTTTTATGAGAGTAATTCACGTCATGTTTACTCAGATTTCACTTAAGGAGAAATGAGACAAAGTCGTGCCTTGAGTGCTATTGGCACTCTGGGTATGCATGTATGAGTTCCAACAGCCATGCACCATACACGTTTAATATCCAGTCAGAAAAAAAGAATTGCCAAGTGAACTTTGGCTTGTACATGTACCATTCTGTGCAGGACCTGTGTCTTCAAATGTTGCACTCTGCAGGTTAAGTTCATTCCCTTCCCTGGTAGCAACATTTTCCTTAAATTGATTCCTAATTGGTGACTGAGGAGATCTGACAGGTCAGCCTGCCCGCCGCAATGCACAAGGGGAAAGGACTGGCGCTGAGCCTTGCATCCCAGCAACCCTCGACTGTGTTCGGGGGGGGGGGGGGGGGGGGGGGGGGGGGGGGGCGGGGAAAAGAGAGCAGATTTAGGCAAAATCTCTGTGCAGCTGTGGCACAAAGCAGCTGTACCATACATGTAATGTACATGTACATATGCAGGCATGTACGTGGCCATCCTCCATGGTTGTACATTGTACATGTGATGCTACCGTTATGTACATGTACATACGTGTACAGTACTGTGCACTGCACAAGTACACGAACTGCGTGTACACATGTACCAAACTACTAGCATGTACATGTACACATGTACACAGGCAGTTTTCGTATACATGACATACATGTACACAAAGTGCCGTATAAGTTTGTGTTCGTCCATGATGCATACATGGATGCATGTTACTTAGTACAAATGTAATAAAACTTCTTTACAGTTCCAAATACAGGATAAATTAGGCTCATTGGCTGTTTTGATAGCCCATTTTTCCCATTCCAATATTCTTTTGAAAGTGAAAGTAAAGAGCGCCAGGGTTTATAAACACATCCTGGAAATCCCAGGAAAGCATTTTGGCATTGTCTAGCACCCTGGATAGTCCTTGAATGTGCGATATAATCACCCAGGAAAGCCCCTCACACTCCCTGCATTTGTTTCTGAAGTACTTTTTCCTTATCTGTTTTCCGTGATGTTAATCCTGGTGCCTGGTACCTAGGGTGGCCATATTGCAGGCCCTAGGGTGCTGATCTTTGTTCAGTATAGTCAGAACTTGTCCAGATGGGAATTTTCCTGTTCTTTGAACCTTCGGCAGTTGAAACCAGGTGCTTTCTAAGGAAATCGAAAGTACATGTATTTACTTCACTCACCATTTAAGAAGAGCATTGGCCAATATCTTACAGTATTACCAAGTCCAGTGTTTTATTTTGTGTTTCATTTTCATATTTGTTCTTTTGTTGTCTGTGATCAAGTTGAATCTTACTTGATATTAAAGGTCACTTTTACAGAGTTTTGTCTTTTCTTTCATTTCTTTATTGGGTCACATCACACACAAAGTTAAAATTTGCAATAGTGTCCCCCAAAAATCCTCACCCTATAAACTTGATCTGTGCATGCTTTCCTACTTCCATGGTCTGTGCAGAGTCGGGTCATACATACTCGTACACCAACGTGCGTAAACACACGTCACATCTCTAACTTTGGAGCCACTTCAGTTGGTCTCGAACTGGAAAACCTGTTTGTTTAAGAGGTGGTGTGATGAAATGACGAATCCTCAGCCTACATGTAGCTGGAAAAGATTTCGAAATGGACCTTTCTGAATGTATACGCGTACATGTAGATCACGCTGTATGGGGGAAACAGGCGGATGGACAAGCATAGTCTACCTGCAGGCGTTGTGAAGGTGGTCCGTCTCTGAAATTCTCATCAATCACATGCATACGCAACAACATGGTTTAAAATGTCTGCATTAAACAGATGTTAGTGATTGCAACCAAAGTTGTGCATGCTGAATGCATTTGAGGAAAACATTTACCTTATTGATAAATATTCATATGAAATCAATGTACATTGTATGTACCTTGTATCTATTCTAATTGGCAGAGTACATGTGTGTATGGTAAATATTCGACACAAGCACCAGGAAATTGGGGAAAAACCGTTAATGACTAAACAAAAAGGAAAGCGTAAGTGCAGATGTACCAGTGACTCAACTTCAGCACCGAATTACGGAGTAGACCTACATAGCTTACTGGTATAAAACAATTCAATGAAACTTTGTACTTTCCCCTGTTGATGTTATGTTTATGAGGGTTTCCTATGGTTGTTGTGCACAGTACGGTATACAATCCAGTCTGACCCTTGACCTACAGTGTCAGGCCAGGTCATGAGACACTTTTGTGCATTGTATTCTGATGAATTTCTTGAGGTATCCCACATTCTGGGACAGATAAACTCCACTGTCGGTTAGTGGCAGTTGTTGGGGATGTGCCCACACAGATGAAAACAACTCAGCATTTCCAGCAATGCACACACACACGCCATGAAGCACCGCTGTGAGGTGAGACTCGCTCTGGTCAGGTCGGGAGAGTTTGTGGTGTTTGTGACTTGGTAACAGTCACACCTATTCACAATGTACCCGATGAGCATACAAGTACATGTACGCTCTATCGGAGCCACAGCGAACCTCAGAGAAAATAAGTCAGACCTCATGTTTTAACCATCTCAGCCTTGCCTGCAAATTGGGCAAAGTCTCGTGATTTCCACTTCTCTTGCTCTTTTACTGATCCCAATCAATCCCACACATTGAAAAATGCCTGATATCGATCTAGCATGTGTAAGAGTGGGAATGGCACATGGCAGTGGCATTTGTTTACTAAACCGCAAAGCTCCAGGAAAAAATTGATTAAAAATGCCTTGTGCGAGCAATAGATTCAATATTTTCACACTCACGCTGGGCCTGGCGGATGTGACATCATGTTATGCATAAATGTTTAGATGGAAACTACATGTAAACAGCTGTTGATGCGTCACCAGTACATGGTTTAAGAGTAAATTTAACTGTTATGTTATTTTTAAAAAATGTTTTCCACTGATTGGATTTTTTCAGTAATAGGTTTCTAGTATTTTGATTCTCTTCAGTATGCAGCTGGTGGCATGTGGTTGGCCAAGTGCTGAATTAATTAACCCTAACCCTACATAGTACTACGAATTACTACTTGTAGTAAAATGTAGTAATCAGCGCTGTCGCTTGTAAGAGGACATGACCACATTGTTCTCTGAAACCATAAGATACAATAGATAAGACAATGTACCATACAGTGCTGTGGCACTATGATTGCATGGCTTTATTGTTCTCTGTACAAGTAACAATGGAGGTAACCTAGCCAGAAGTAGCAATTTGTAGCGCTAGGTCCTTCAGGCTCAGACTACGACTTAGCATTTTGTAGTACTGTGTAGTGTAAGCCAAACAATATTCTTGGTGGTTAGGGTTAAAGGAGAAAATGTTTTATGAAACTCTGGTAAACTGGGCTCATCCATTCCTGTGGGCTCATGTGTTTTTCTGTACGTGTAACACGTTCAGTACTTGAAAACCATAGTATTATAATGGATGATGGTCAAAGAATTTTTTCCTGGAGCAAATGCCACTGCCATGTGCCATTCCCACTCTTAAACATGCTAGATCATGCACATGTAGGTGTTACATTGTAAAATTTAGCAGTATGAGACTAAAGACTGGTTTGTGTGCCGGTACTTGCTTGAATGCACAGAAACCATCTCTTCTCTTGCACCCATCAAGACTGGCTCACAATAGCAAACAGCTTGTACAAAGTAAATGTGATTTACACGTACATGGAAGGCGGCAGCTCATTGTGGATGTTCATCGTTTTACTGTGACCACCATCCATAATAATACCATGGTTTTCAAGTATTGAATATGTTCCAAGTTATATTGGAGACTCTCTGTTCTATTCGATGAAGGACATTGTCATAGAACCAGGAACAGTAAGGTTCCTCCACAGCCTCGGAAAAAAATCTTTGCTTTTATATGAGGGGTACCCGGCTTGGAACAGTTTATCACAACATTTGAAATCTGCTTCCACCCACTCTTGATCATTTTGTTAAGAATTCAAACAGATTACTTGATATTTATTCTAGTGATGTTTTGTATCATTCTGTAATGTGGTTTTTACATTCTTCCATTGTGTTTTGAATAGTTGAATTGGTGCTTGTCTGTTCTGTGTAAACAGGGATCCGTGGGAGATCAGCGAGATGTTTTTTTTTTCTCACTGAATGGAACACCTGGGATAAATAAGAATGAATAAATAAATCATGCTTCCTGGAAACCACCTGCAACCACCTTGACGTACAAATGTAACATGGTTTGTTTGCCTCGGCAACTACATGTAGTTTGTCAACTCCCACTACCCCGGGGAGCTAGCATCAATTGTCCGACCAAAATGAACCATGTTATTATATTCTATACCTCGTACATATTTTAGTTAATAACCTCTGAAAGTAAAAACGTGTGCCGCCATCTTTTCTTATGAGCCACATACCATCACTAGGCTGGCGCTACCACAAGTGCATAATACACCTGTAAAAACACATACATATTTACTCCTTTGAACAATTGCATGTGCGCTTGCCAAACAGCAAAATAGCGGCTGGTGCGTGACCGTGAATGCACCAATGAGAGTTCGGCGATCCATCATGAATATGTATGATATATATTAATCTGATCTTTTACATGTATGTGGATGTACAAGCACTTTGTACAATTGTCAAAAATGCACATCATGCGGCACAAAAGAGAAGGATTGGTGATTTTGTAAGGGGTTATTTCACAGTAGTTTTGCCAATTACAATGTCGGTCAGACCCTGACCCTGAGTCCAGGAAGAGCTTACATGTACCTTACACATACCACTCAGGCCAAGGTTCTTGTGCCAACACAAAAGTTCGGTAGTAAGGTACTGACCAGTAAGGTGGGATACGTGTGCTGTATAAGTACGTGTGCGGAAGAGCCTATGTATGGTTTGCGCAATTTTTTGTTGGTGGTGTTTTTAGAATTGGCATTGCATCGGTCTTGCCAAGGTTGACGTTGTTTTGCATTTTTTTCCATCTTTTGTTTTCTTTTTGATATGTGCATATGCTCAATAAAAGTACTTTGGAGTTAAACCTTTGTGTGATTAGAGGTGCAACAGTTTCTCTCACTGTGAAGTGAAATTTCACAAAGTTGCACTTGTGTTCATGCACTTACAGGGTTTTAAGCTGGGCTATATGTACATTCTGTGAAAGGGAATTCCACCCACACATGTACACCTACATGTACATCCTTTCAAATTTGCGTCACTTGAAATGCAGCGTTTTACTAACCACCCCACGGCTAACAAATTACCACTTCTTGTAATTTCTGTCGCTTAGTACTACCAGTAGGGAAGGAGAAAAGGTGCCAATGATGAAGTAAAGTGTGTAGGCCTGCACATGGAAGTGACTCGGGAAAATTTTGACAAACTTATCTTGTTCATGAGAAGAAAGAGGCCAAGTGACCCTTCCTTAAGTTATTGCTTCCCCTCTTGTCTGTGCCCAACATGTTTGTCTCAAAGAAACATGTGCTTCAGCATCTTTGCTTCGGTGTGGAATCTTAAAGGACTTTATAATCAACACTGTTATTTTTCCCTGGCCATAGGATTTGACAGCAATAGTCCCATTTGCCTTTGACCCATTTCCACCTGTTTCGGCAAGTTGACAGAGGGGGGTTAGTAAGACTGACCAATGTGGCTACCCTTGACTTGATGGACACCTGGGGGTCTGACCCGCTAGTGGACAATCATGGGGCATCGTCCTCTCACCGATAGCGGATTTTTAGATTACCACTGGTGTGGTCCGGTGAGGAGGAGGGTCAGTGATTAGTTTTGTTGAAATACAAAATCTACAGTGGGCTAGGTCTGGGACCATGGTTCAAGGCCATTCAAACTTGATTGGCAATTAAACTTTGTTTTTGTGTTTGACCTTTCAATATTTTTGGACCTTGTAAGGTGTAGTGCCCATGGGACTCTCAGAATAGAAGACAAATACCAGCAGCATTAGTTTTAGGCCCGGTGGTATTATCGCGAATCTTCTTGTAAATTTCTGAAGCCTGAGACGTGCAGAGTACAAGGCCCAGGCCATGGATGAATATAAACATTACAAAGTACAGCTTTTGATACTGATACGGTCTCACCAGGAAGATCCCCGCAAACCCCCTCCTTCCTCCTAAAGAGGCTGATACTGGTGAAAAAAATTGTAAAGAAGTTATCTTACTGCAAATTAACCATTTTAATGTTAAATTCAAATCTGCAGCTTTCTTGTTGGTTACATTACAGTGGCCTAGATGTACGAGTACACTTAGACATGTACTTGTATGTGTACAGAATTTTGCATGATTTGAGAAAGTTGGAGGTCCTGGCAAAATAACGTTATTGTTTTGAATACTTTTATGTACACAGTCGCAGTGCATTAAAAACTATGAGTGTGTACTGTTTGGACATGTACCGCACACATACAGTGTACATGCACAGGATGCAAACGAGAGGATGTGCCCAGGGTACTGGAAGGAGCCCATCCTACCATAGCCTCCTACATTGTTTCATCAACTTCCCCCCTCAAACAAAGGAGTGACCCCAAAAAATAACCAAGATTTTGTTATCCTGGTTAGCAGCAACAGCCTTTCCAACATGTAATGCCCATGCCTTTCATGCTCTCACACACCCCAACCTTGGTGCTAGCCACATTTGCATCTCAATGCCCCAGAGCCCCAGTAAACTCCAAAGCCAGGCTGCCAATATTTACACGTAAGCACCCTAACCCTCAGCCTCCCAAAACCTGCAGTTAATTTTACTCACCAAAATCCGTGTGAAAAAGGTTTTTCTGGGCACCAGGTCATCCAGCTTTTAACCGCAAATCTTTCCAAATAAAATCATCCATGCATTTTGAGGTCTGTGCATTTGTTTTGTGGTCTTGGCCCTGTCCCCTCATTGACTGAAGATAACAAACACAGAGGAAGGGAAGCATGTTTGCTAGTGATAAGACTAGGGCATTGAAGTCTCCTATTCAGATCTAAAATATTTTTTTTTTAACAGCAAAGGAAACACCTAAGATTACATTGTTTGAAATTGCTTTCCCCGAGGACAACACTTGATCAAGCTGTGCTCCTGTCCATTATTTTGCTGGCCAATTTTTATCAGCTTTTGTCAACTCACCATCAGCATTGAACAAAACTGAAATCTGAACTTTTAATTTCTTATGTCAACATTCTCAGCAAAAGACAGGAAGGCCTTTGGTAATCACCTCTCGGGTAAACATGTGTTCATCAACGAAGACAAAATTCCTCAAGTACATGAAAATTAGACTTTCTTTCCAAAGAAAGTTTGGTTGCTCATTTAAGAAGACAGAATTTCTTTTAATGACAAGAAGGAAATGTTTGGTTCCTCATAGTACTTAGTAGTTTGTTTAAAATTTGCTTCACCAGTATTTTCACTGTTCAACTTCATTGGACAGACATAAATATTCAGTGATGAGAGCCAGGGAACAGACTGGCGGGAGACCTGTGATTATGCCATCCGAAGCAGTCTCTGTACACGTAACACATGAATGTACAATGTGTGTCGTTTCCATCTTCGGATAAAAGTTAAAAGGTTGTCTCCTTTACGAGTTTTCATGAATGGGTGGGCGTTAGGTGCGCTTGTATGGTTGTGAACAACCAGGCCCCCCCCCTGTTAATATGTATACCACATGTTCATCTAGTGAATGTTTGAACTCCGTAAGATTTTCCCCCAAGTTACAATACCTGTGTCTTCTTGGCCCTCCAAAGCAGACACATTCCCTAACTGTAAATTTTAGGCATGTGAATAACTTGGGTGTGGAGATGGGTTCCTAGGTTCCAGCATTATGCATACCAAATCAGAAATGCGTATGTACATGTATACATGTACTGGTGCCATACATGTTCAGTACATGTATGTGTACATGTCCCCTCATTTACAGAACACATTTGTACAAGCTAAGTCTTTCAGTCTTGCTCTGATCATGGTCTGATAACCCCAAAAGAACCTGGTCGTGAACCAATCTGAAAGCAGGACCTCCCACAGGCCTGTCATTTGACAGGGCCACCTTTAAAGTTATACCTCTATCTACACCTCCCTCCTCACCAAATTTCAGCACACACACCTTTCCCATTACCCACTTGATTGGTGTTTGTTTGGGCATAGAACTTTGGGCTAGCCGCCAACTTTTTTTTTTAATATTAATCCCCCTGGGATGTAGATTGGCAAAGACCTTGCCCCGAAGGGCGATTATCTACACTTGGGTAAGCTGGCAGTATGCAGTCAGTGGAGGAACAGCTGAATTGGTCATCATTTGCTTAGTTTCAGAAGACGGCGGATGGGGAGCAGCTTTTAACAGGATCTAGTGTGACGTAGAATTCGTTTAACTGACGTTCACACGTACGTATCAGGTCAAGCTTGATCAGGTTTTACTTCATGTGTGGAGTGTCAGATTTAGTCTGGAGAAGGAAATTTTCCTTGTGGATTCGTACTTGTTTGGAGGAGTGTTTCAGAGTTGGAGAAAGGAAAAAGGTGGGCTAGGCTGGTACACTTACAAGTGTGGACAACTGCTGTGCCGGGGACTGGTGCACATTTTGACAAACATGTATGCACTGTGATTGGCATATTGTGTTAGTGTTCAGTGCATCGAGTTCCACTGGGTGGGAGTGATTGCCCAAACGAAGACAAAACCCTTCACTTTCCAGCAACGTCTGCATTCTTGAGCTAAGTTGGTCACCAACATGGAGGAGCCAGCTTATGCTACCACTTTCCTCTTCCCCGACAAACTTCAACTGAAGTTGAAGGAGATGCCCAAGCCAAGGTACGTTAAGGTGGAGCACCAGTGGACTACCAGGAAAGATGTAGTTTTGAAAGCTTAATCCCAAATGATTTATTGCTTTTTGATCTCTTTTTTTTTCTTTTAGGGGTTTTGTTTGTGGGTTTTTTCAGAGAGACAGAGGACAGATTTTTTTTTCAATGTAAAGGAGGTGTTATTGGCACATTTCAGTTTTCATGTAGACTGCATACACTACATAATGTACATGTACCTGTATACCAGTTTGTTGTATGGGATCTGTTTTCTGAAGAACTCTGAATACACATGTACATTATGTAGACCATGCCACCTGTTGGTTCATATTGTGCATTTGTTATAGACAAGCAGAGCTTCCAAGTGCAAAGTTGTTTTTCTTGAATACTTAGAGGTCGTTTCAAGAAGATTACATGTTATGATGGACGAGTTTGTTTCTTTGAGAAGGTCTGCATCACAATCATAAGTTGGAATTTGGTAAAGCAGTTGAACACGCCTCAGATGTACCGGTATGATCCTGTGGGAACTAACTTACTTCTAAATCTACTTAAACTTGCATCCATATGGTACTGCTTTGTACGTGTACACTGCGTATATTTATATGGCTATAAAGCATTTGGTCGATACTTTCAGTACTGGTGATATAGGTTCATTTGTGTACTTTCGGTCACTCTCTGTACTCCATAGGAATGTACGGCGTCTTCGTGAGTCTTTATTTGCTTCTTAACATTGCTACAATGTGCATGTACAGCAATTCTGACTGGCACTGGGCAGCACTCATTTGACACTGCTGTGTTCTGCTGGAATTGTCCAATTGTGGTTCAGAGCTGGAATTGTCCAGTTGTGGGTGCAGACCACTAATTCAAGTGAGAATTTCTGACCAGCTCATTAGCATTAAAAGTGCCCCCACAGTATCTTTTGAAAAAGGAGATTGTTTGGCCCCCAAAATGGTGAGATTGTGTAAATCGTTGCCAGGATCAACTCCCTGGGTCTTTGAGCTTTCATATGAGGGCAGAAGGGCTGAAAACTACGGTTGAAAAATGGTTCTAAGTGGCCGAAAAAGTTGAGGTTTGCCACTTGAAAAATGGCTGCAATCAGACTTCGGAAAAATCACTTTTTGGGGGGTGATTTTGTTTTGTGGGAATAATTAAAAATGTAATTGGTTAACCCACAAAAAATTGAAAAGAAATTGAAAGATAAGTGACCAGACAAGAATTTCATTTGTGTTTCAGAAGTCTCAGGGATGTTGGCGTGCATGCTATTGGGCCCTGAACGGTGCTGATTTTACACTGTTTTCAATGGGGCTTGAATTAGTGGACTGGACCCTATATTGTGGTTCAGAGCTGGAATTGTCCAATTGTGGGTCAGAGTTCAGTACCCTGCAGCTACATGTGTTTTTGTCCTTGTGTGTGAGGATGTGGTTTCAAGACATTTCTAGGAATGATGGTTTAAGTGCACATGCTTATACACAAGTTTTGTCTGTGTGTACACAGTGGTACTGGTACGGGTGTTTTCATTTACACCTCAGAGTTTTATTTTGGCATAAAACCACAATGTGTCGAAGATCTTTTGCACATGGAAGATTTACATGTACACAAATATATCCTCCCCGTTAAATTACTGATATGTACTGTAAGAGAAATCCCCTGAGAGATCACTGTGATATCCCATACCAGTTCCCTTCTACAGGTACTCAGTAGCTTGTGTCATTCATCAGAATAGCAAAAAACAAAAACAGGAGTGACAATGTGAAAACTTCCATTGCCCTGTATTATTGGCCCGGTAACGACCCCAGCCGTACCACTTGGCATTCATTGTACAATACGGGCGATTCACAAAGGTGCGCCACCAAGAGTTTGCAACGCGTTGGCCAATCACAATGCGCGAAATCTGTCGACCCAATGCGCGCTCGGAAAGGGTCGACAAATTTTGCGCGTTGTGATAGGCCAAGGCGTGGCAGACTCTTGGGGGCTCACTGTTGTGAATCCCCTGTGATTGTGAATGACATTTTACAGGGACATCGACATGTATGATCATTCTTGTTCTTCACCAGCTGATATGTAGATATATCACATATATACCGGTAGGCTTTGGAGCATAGTAGTCACCCATATTTTGTTTCCGCTGTTCGAGCAGTTTTTGGATTCTCCTCTCTGCCTTATTAGTTTGAAAGGACTTCGTACATGTATGTTATCTGTTCCCTGTAAATACCGTACATACATGTGCACACATTGTGGAACTGCTGGTAGGAACCTAAACTCCTTGGGTTCTACTTAGTTTAAATCTGGATCCGTCCGCATCTTTTGAGATGTGCAGATCAAAAGCTCACTGAAAATGACACAAGTGACTTATGGAGATTGTGACAGTCAGGGTGGTTACCGGGATGGCAGCATTATTGGCAAAGGGGCAAAATCTTGGAAACACAGCCAGCTTCGGGGAATTAGTCTATATGTGTTTAGCACGAGGGCGGTGTTTCCTCTTCTTCCCCGAAATTTCCAGAAATTTAGGGTGTTGTTCGGCAACTTTTCGGGAAAGAGTAATTTGAGAAAGTTCAGGAATTGAAGAAATTGTTTTAAATTCACGTCAGACCGACTGACTGACCCATATAGCCTAGCCACATCCTTACATAAGTACACATGGTATGCATGCATTCGTATACTGTACATGTACGTACCAGTACTGATGCATGTTGTAAGGTGGGTCCCTGTTTTTATCCATTGTTTTATAATAGCAAATAGGGAAAATAGCATGCAGGAAGCATTCTTGAAAATTTTGGGAAATATCCATCAAATTTCAGGAAATGGTGTGTAGGCGTGTGGACCTCTGCACAAAAGAAGTCCACCTAATGTACAGTGTGATGGCGTAGTGTGGACTCGCACACGTCCACACAATGTTTTACCCTCTCTGAAAAACAGTTTCAGAGGCATTTGGGGTCAAGGTTATCAGTGGCAAAATGAAGAGGAACAGTCCAGGAAATCATCATCAAAAATCCATCTGGAAACACTGCAAGAGGGACTGTTAATAAGGAAATCATACATATAAGCTGATTTTCTCTCCTGAAAAAAAAAAACACTTTGATGTGCTGGCAATAGATGAAGTGCAATGTCCCACAGAGGTGGAGTGATTGAGATCACCCAACTTCTACGCTTTGATTTGTTTGAAGAGGATTTGCCACTGACAATGTGAAAAACTGAACGCAGACCAATACACATGACCAGCACTTTACTGTTTCCTCAGAGGCAGGCCATTGCTGGGTTCTGATATGGTGAATAAATCCGGTTTGAAAATGATTGTGCAAAACAGCACCACGGTGCACATACTTAGTTTGGTGCCAACGCCACATCCTGGATCATGGGATATTAAAAAACACTGTTTGTAGTGACTAGCTGAAAATAAACAGGAAAACGTCTGCCCCGCTCATGGAGGGCGTATACATGTACATGTACATATACACTCGTTTGCAATGCACAAGGCATTTTAACAATGCTAAACCTGAACATTTGTTTATGTGTGGTATAGACATCATGCCCTCTTGTGGTTTCACCTTTTTAGTCCTTTAATGTCACTTTTCCTTTATTCTTTCACATGCCATCCCAGCTCATTTTTTTCCCTCTATATCAAATTAAAGGAAATGAAACTTAAAGCACTCGTGTGTGTAAGTAACTTACATATGTACACGTATTTACGTAAACTGCTTCTTGTACTGTCAAGAAAATGGATGATCTACTGTTGAAAGCGAAAGGAAGAGAACGATACGCATTTGCATTTCGCGTTTCCCAGAATGCACTTTCCAACACACGTTTTCAAAAGTCAGATACTGAGGAGTTCAACACAAATGGTGAATAAATCGTGTATGAATGTTGCACTTAATTCGCAAATTTAAAGCTTTGCCTATACCAGGCAAAAACGGTCAGTTTCGTGGATGTTTCATTGAATAAAAATAACCACTAAAATTGGGGAAGCGGCACTCACTTGTTATTAATAAAATGCTTCGCCAGCAACGTCTTACAATATCAGGAAATTGACAATCTGGCACCTTAATTAATTCTAAAGATGCCAATCACAAAGGGGGCAAATACATGTAAGTTGGCTTACCCGCATATGAATAAACTATTAAAGGAAATGTAAAGGAAAAGTAGTTTGTCAGAAACCAAGACAGTGTAAAGGAAATGCACATAATGTCTGGATTATAAAATCGAGTTTTAAGCTGTGTATGTGCCGGTACTTGCAGGACAAGTGGAATGGACCACTGTTAGGAGTGGATTCCTCAAAAGAGTCTATATTCCGATTTGATTCCGTATTACTTTAGTGTGGAGAAGTTCCATTCTGCCTTCATGTACATAAATATACGTACACCGTATGTGGACACTTGTATTTAACCTGCAGTCCGACAAAGTCCAAGGAATGGGACTGATTCTATTGATTAGATTAAACATTTGCCAAATATTCACGGTACATGCGTATACACTTACATACATGTACATATTCCTTTGTACTTTGAATCACTTTTCATGAATAGCCAATTGAAAATTGCTGGTACTGGTGCTTGGTCAGTGGAGATGCATGTGCAAGTGTTCATATACATGTACCTTGAACATGTATACGTACCTTGAAAGCCACACCCCCTAAATTCATGTCATGCAGAAGAGAAATGTGACTTGGTTAAGGGGCCCCACTTACCCATTAAAAACCCCTTTGTCTGTTAATAACTCATGTGCATGTAGTTTTTGCCTATCCTTTCAATCACTCTGTCAAGTTTTTGGTGTCCTCCTCCCCTCTACAGGAAGAAAGTCAACCCCATCTACGACCGCTACGAGGGCCCCACAGAGAAGGTCACCACCAGCAGGGATGGCTACCCGAAGAGCAGCAGCAGGCCCCCCTCCAAGGGCCCTTGCCTGGGCCGCTGCCTGCGCCATCCCTTGACCATCGTCGTCATCTTTGTGTTGGTTGCTGTCGTCATCGTTGCTCTCGTCTTGCTCATGCTGGGCAAAATAGAGACACCAGGTATTGTAACGTAGCATACGTACGTTTCTTTTTCATTTGGTTTTTTTTTTTTTTAAGAGAGAATGACATTTTGTGATCCAGTGAAAGCTTTGACTCTGAGTTTGCAGGTGTAGTCTTAGTGTAGAGATCTGTTCTGCACATTCTTCCGGACAAACATTGATTGCTTTTTTCCAGCAGAAAATAGTAACAAAAAAACCAAACAAATATTCAGGGAGGGGCATAGTCCCTCTTTAAAGAGAGAGTCGTTTTGTCTTGTTTATTCTGAGGTATTTATTTTCTTCAAGTCAATTTTTGGTGACCTACTAACCTTAAATACCTTGATGCCTGATGCCAACCAAACATGGTAGGGTTAGAGAGTACTGTCTATTTTCATTTGTTAGGTGTTTTCACTGTGTGGGAAGCTGGTACCTGCTGGTAGTTGCAATAAAATCCTGTATATTTACATTCCTTACTTAATAAGTAAGCCTCCCAAATTTGACCTGAAGTATATTAACCCTAACTCCCAAGGGGTATTTGCCAAGGACCCTGCTAAATGCACCGGAATGCACCAAACCCCAAATGGGTACCCTGCTAAATGCACCAGTATGCGCTGGTGCATATTGGTGCATTGTGTAGTGAACTAATTTATGTCACTCTCGGAACCTCTATCTACCCTGCTAAATGCACCGGATTGCACCAGTGCATTCTGGTGCACTAGTTGCTAGGGCGTAAACACCAAGCTTGCTAAATGCACCAGAATGCACACCACCAGAAGACTTGCGTTGCCCGCTAAATGTACCAACTTGCAACAACTTTTTACCTCTGGTGCATCAGCAGGGTTAGGGTTAATGGATCCAATTCCGGCACAGCTTGACAACCAGTTTCGTTTGGTTTGATATCCAATACTTGTATAAAGACTTTGTCAGATTTAGATTTGGGAGATGCTGGGGATTTGAAGAGGGACCAAATTCCCCGAGAGTTAAGGGCAAGTGCTACAAGTTTCTGAATCTTTATTCCATGTTCGAAAATGTCAGCATCCTCCGGCTCATCAGACAAGCAAATCCTGCCGACTGTCAAAGTCACCGATCCTCCAGTTACAACTCCTAGCTCTTTCACTGGCGGCTCCGTCAATGACGAGCTACTGAAAATAGTACGGGACCAACAGCTGATAATTCAGGACTTACAGCGGAGGGTAAGACCTGCTAAGGCTGTCGTCAGTTTGACAAACTCCCCTAGAGCATGCCTGTGTACCTATCTGATGCAAATCAGATGTAGACGCATCGTCGTGCTCGTTGACCACCTCCCATAAATGTGACCGGCTCTAGGAAAATGAGTAATAAGTCATCGGATTCAGGTTATGCATTTTTGATGTAGCTGGATTGTGCACATCAAAAGCTACAATTTGATATATGAATGACCCCTGTAGTGCGCTGCGTTCCAGAGATATATAGACATTTGTGTACCCACATTTTTGGATTCAATAAAAGTATTATTCAAGGTAAAAGCTCATAAAGTTCATAAAGTGTAGCGCTTGCTATGTAGCATTTCCTACTGAATGATCAACTTTTATCTTTATTCATCAGTATGCATGTTTGTAGTCACAAATTCTCTGAAAACAGAAATATTATAGAAGCTATTTCAGGAAAAAACCACATAATCACGTTTTTAAGAAATTTTGCCCTCTCCAAATGGAACAGGCCATTACTTGATTGGCACTGCGCGACTTATTACCCTTTTATGCAGAGCGGGTCACAAACGGGATTTCAACTTCCAATGAAGAGAGCAAGAGAAAAGATGCTCAGTACTGGTAACAGTTGATTGCATGGTTCCCCTGCTTAGGTTGTTCAATAGGGAGGTGGCCCACCTCCTGAATTTTGGTCACCAGCTTAACCATTTGGGCTGATATTGCTGCCTCACATTAAAAAATAAGAACACGGGGAGAGGGAGAGAAAGCATACATGTACATTATAAAAATGGGAACAATTTTTGAACACTTGACCTTGCTCTGACCATCAAATGTGACCCACTCTGCGAAAATCAGTCTTAAGTTGCAAAAGCCACTTTGTGAGTTTTTGTTTGAATTGGAAAGAGCAAATTGAGTTTTTTGTTGTGATGTAACACTCAGTTTGTCATCCTGATGGAAGTGGATACTCCATCGTGAGAAATGCCGTGGCTTCCTATTGATTTACACTGTGCAAAATTATTCTAAAAGACTTTTTACTCCAAAGAGGCTCTGGCGACTTGAGACTCATTTTCACAGAGTGGGTCACAAATGTTCTTTTTTGTCACCTCATCCTCACCAGCACTTCGGGGGGATCCTGGTTGATGAGTCCTTGAAACCTCTCAGAAATTTGTCAGTCTCTAAGAGTTACAAGTAGAAAAAGTGAAGCCAGTAATAACTACTACCTGTACATTGGGCCATGATGGCTCCCGTTACAGGATCCAATGCACATTACCCAAGTGTTTTAGTTAACTGAGATACATATAGGGCCTGTGTGATCAAAAAGAGCGTGGAGTCATGTATCTGCTGCATTTTGATGCATGTAAGCCTTTTTAATATTAAATTCACGGTCCTAGGATCGCAGAGGCTGGTATATGACTCATTTATAAACAGTTTGTCATTTACCAGAGCTGCTAGTGCCAATTTGGGCAGACATAACGTTGAACCATTTCCTTTGTGGAGCCATACATGCATATACATCCATGTTCACTGAATTCTTGGCTGAATTTAGGAGGGATGCAAGAGCAAGGTCTAATATCAAGATTTTCTGAAACATCTGAATTATGCCCTGCTTTTAAGTTTGCCATTGATTCTCAGGTGTTAAGGGTTTTGAATTTGGTAATTTGAACCAGCCACACTGAGTGCGTGGTGCCTACTGAGTGGACTGTGTTGCATTTCTCGGCATGTTCCCCCCCCCAATATTTCATGTGAGGTTCTTTACCTTGAACTCTTCTATTAACTTGCAGTCTCAACGCATCAAGGCTTCAGTCCTGATCTTTTCACTCTGACAACCTAAATCTCTTTTGTTGAACAGATTGGCTCGTTAGAGAGCATGCTTGGTGGGGGAGGTGAAGTCAACGCCTCACTGAGCACCAAAGTGGCCATGAACACGATCAAGGTGAGTTTGAAGCTGAGGACCCCCTTGTTCGGTGTGTGGGCACGGACCCCGTTCCACGGGCTCACCACGGCATTCAAATGTGGTTATGCAGGATGCCATAGCAGGTTAATGTAGCTTGTGGATGGCGCACCTGGATGGATGCTGAGAATATTTCAACCTCTTCTCTGCACTTTCCAGACGTTCCCCGTGAGTCCCCATCTTTGCCTTCCATTCCGTTCTGTGTACCAGTGCGTGACATGAGTTTTTTAATCCTCAGGCAAACTTGAATTCTTAATTCTGATAGGTCGATCCATGCCAGCAAACAGTGTGACATATAACTGTGTTGCACGGCCCATGTCAAACCCTGCGTAATGTGCTGTTTACATTTACATTACATTAAAAGCAAAACTCCTGACTGCAAAATTTACTGTAAATTGAAATGTGGCACGTTTGCACTCATAGGCCTTGCTTGAAGAAAAATTTGTTATCACACTTGTGGAACACACAACAACATAGTGCGTCCGTGCACCACTCGGCCTTTGGCCTGGTGGTATCCAGAACACAGATGCACAACCTGATTCTGTATTCCACTCGCGCTGGTGTGATAACCAACACTTTTATCATACTGACCTCTCATGCTGTCAAGATTTAATATAACTTTACTGTGATCACATGTCCCCCATGAATGGAGCCATCTTGAAATGCAGCTGTGCCAGAAAGTTTGGTCACGTGCTGGTGAGTGAATGGGGGAATGGAAGAGCTGTTCGCACATGGCAAGATCATTGGCCATTCTACTTGTATATTCTAGCCTGTGGTTGGTCAAATAGTGTGATGGATTATCACAGTGCAGTGCATTGTAACAAAAGACGCCTCCCTGTCTAATGCTTGTATTGTGTTTTTATTGTCAACAGATTGAGAATATACAAGACAGGATCACCCCCCTTGAGGACTCAGTAACTGAGTTGCAGGCTTCCCTAACTAATTCACTGAGCAGTTTGGAAGCCACCAAGTCGAGGGTAAGTATAGGTGCCTTCCCTCTGGTACGACGATTTTTGTCATTATTCCCAACCTTCCTAGGTGCTTCAGAGTCCACCAGGATGTTGCAGAGGATTGGGGGGGGTTGAGGAAGGTAGAGCCCAAGCCACCTTGAGTTTAGTTTTGTCTTGATGTCCCTTCCAGGTTTTCTGCCTGTGGGGGGGGGGATTTTGTAGGATTCAGGAAATGCTATTGTGCTGGTATGAGGTGTTCTGATGGTGTAGGCAGCTGTGCACATCACATGGCTTGTTTTTTTGCTGTACACTGTTTTGACTGTAAGCCTCCGTTGGAGGCTTATCTGTGACAGGGAAACAACACCTGATGAATAATGGGCATGCCAAATCCTGTCTGGATACCTTTTGACGTTCTTATCAAAGACGGCAGCATTGTTACTAATCTTAGTTTCAAGATCCCCAAGTGGTTGCGTCGTGACTTTTTACATTCTGTTTTCCCAACCTCTTTTGCTCATGTACACAGACGGCAGCATTGGAAAACTCAACTCACTCGCTGCAAACACAGGTGAGTTCTGGAATAAGGCCAAACATTTTTCCTTCTTCATGCCAGCAAACGTAATGCAAGCGGAAAATACTGTGGCTTCCAAACATCACTGCACAGGGTCCTTCGCCCCCTACAAGTGGTGGCCCTTTCAGCCTGTAACAGTACTGCTTGCTTGCGCTCGTAGGGCAGAGAATACTCAAAGAGCGATTTTCATAGAAGAACATGGAAGTGCATGAGGGCACTGGAGGAATGGCTCAGCATATTCCATTGTCCCAGAGAGGGGCTTGTACCCACTAAGTAAAGCGAGACCTGATACCAGGCGGAACTATTCCACCCAACCCTGTTATCCAACACCATGCCCCCGCCCTACAATTTCCCGGCATATCATCTCGGGACCTTATTGTTGTGCATTCATGACTGGTTTTTGCTGCAGGTGGCGTCCCTGGGAGCCTTGGTTGTAACGCAAGGCCAGCGCATTAACGAAAATGGGGATAAGAACACAGCTCAAGACGCAGATGTAAGTACCATTTGAGTAAACCTCTCGCCTACCGGTAGGCGTACATGTTAACAGTGGTTCAGGTAGAAGTCACACAGAGCCAGAAGCAGCAGTAAAACGAGCGGAAATAATGAACATCCTTGCCGGCAAATGCAAGCTGTTGGCATAGAGGTGAAACGATGGTATACGATGAGCAGCGATGTGATTCGTTAAGTTCAGTGCCTGTGCCGATCATGAGACCTATGTTGGTGGTTTTGTACATTTTGACCCACTCTGCAAAGAGGTGTATTATGTCACTTTTTTCGGAATTTGAGTTATATTCATAATCGAGTTACTCACATCCTAAGCTTTCATTTGATATATAATTCATCCTAGTGGCATTTTGCATTTTGGAGTTATTTGCCATAAGTATATTCATATAATTTCATTGCATCTCACATGCTTTTTGAGATAATGCCCTGTAGACATAACAAACAGAAATATTAAACTTAAATTTGACACTCTCTTGGGTTTCCTTAGCAACAGAGGCTTTGTGGTCAAGCAATTGGCCTCAAAATATTTCCCAGTATTTTCACCCTCGGCTCATGGACCACCTTTTAACAAAGCGGGTCACATTTGGTCTTTTTGTTGTTTCTCGGCCTCTCTTTTTTTGTCAACTCGTCCACCCAGTCATATCTGTCTGTACGTTCCCTTTGGTCGGTTGTGCGTTTGCCAGATGATGGCGTGGGTTCTTTTTGTGGCCATAAGTGCCTTAAGAAATGCCGTAATTTCATGTGAATACTCGCCAGCATGAAAGATTCTTATTAGCTCAAGCTCTTATTAGCATTAGCTCAAACCACCTAGGGTGTATGTGAAAATCACACTCAAATCGGAGGATTGAGGACTGTGAGGGTTAAAGGGAACTGTACCGTAGCTTGTCAACTGAGCCACTCCAATCTGAAAACAAGGACCTTGACCTGATAGAATTGTTTTTTTCGTATTTGCAGATCAGCAGTGCACAGCAGAGCATCACGATCCTGCAGCAGGAGTTTCAGCACGACCTGTTTGAGGTCAACCGCACCATCTACGGCGAGCTAGACACCATCAGCAAGATGCCCGGCCCGCGGGGCTTCAACGGCAGTGAGGGGCCCCCAGGCCCGGCCGGTCCCCAGGGCCAGCAAGGTGCCGGCGACCTGTCCCAGTGTGACTACCAGAAACTGTCAGACTCATCAGCAGGATCCTCCGTGAGTGTCACTAGAGGCCCGTGGACAAGTCCCACTGCAGTAAGTGATCTCATTGGGCCAGATGGGGTTCCTCCTTACTCCCAACAAAACTTGTCCCATGGAACTGACACACCGGGGGTGCAACTTTCATGTGAATGTGCACAAACATGTCAAGAATCACTTGTAGCAATTGAGCCGCTGGCTAGCTTTCAGGACAGTACTTACAAGCATTCTGATCCAGTTGAATTGCAGCCTAAAATGACGTTAGAATCACCAATAGATGGGGTTTTTTTTGTATGGTGAGAATAAATAGCAGACGCTGCTTCAGCTTTTCAAAACTTTACTCACCTTCTCTCATGACTGACTAACTCTGTCTCCATTCTGTTGTTTATGTCCAGGATAAAATCTTTACTGCTTTCACGTGCTCAACGAAAGGCGGAACATTAGCCAATCTGGAGACAGACACACAGGGCAGGTACCGCTGCGTGTGTACAGGGTGGCATGCACCTTCGGATGGCAGCACGGACAGGAAATGCTACTCGCATTACTGGCGGTGCCCGAAGACAAGCTAGACCTCCAACAAAATATTTGTTTTTAAAAAAATGTTCAGAGAATAAAGTGAAAGAAAAAAGTGTACATATCTGTAAGCAATTTTTGTATGATTTCTTTTTGTAAAAATTATCTTTCTTTAAATGAGATCTAAACTTCAATAACTGTAAGAAATCATTCGATCATAAAAAAATGGGGAAAAAAAAACCAACGTAGAACTTATTTTATGTATATAGCTGTAGCTAGCATTCTAGCATCTACCCTTAAATCACCTTAGACACCGTACCTTGGCACGAAAAGATTGCTGAGAGGGTTCAAAGGCATTCTGTATGGTCACTGCACATTAACAAAAAATACCAAGGGTTCTCTCCGTGCACTATACCCTTGGGGTTTTCCTCTCCTTGGATTTGTTGACATCTTCCGCTACAGACTTCAGTTTCATATATTTATCCCCCCCCGGTCGATACTTATAGTCTCTGTGCAATCTCCCCTTGTCTGTCTAATGCGAGGCTATATCCTTGGGAGGATTGCTGGTTTTATTGTTGATCATTTGGAGGTCTGTTGTTGATGGTTTGCTCTGAACTCTAAACTTGTGAACAGTTCCTCGGAGCAGTACTTTGTACACGGTTTGCTGTCCACTCGCTTCACGATTAACCCACACCCTCAGGGCGCTCGATTATGCCTCCTGCATTGGTATTTTTTGTGCTCACTTGGGCCCGGCCCGAGCAACCAACTCACCGAGTCAGTTACTCAGGCAAGTACCCCACAGTGCAGTGTGAAAACCGTGGCGGTGGTAATTCAGAAAAGTCGTTGCCCGTAGAGGCAAACTGGCTCGAGTCAAGTAAGCCATGTGAAATAGTGGCCTGATACCTATGTGTGGATGTCCCTTGCTTTTGACAGTTCAGATTCACATGTCAAATCTAATTTCTGCATGAACTCTTGACTCATTTGGGGCACCCCAAGCAAACCGAGATTGTTAGTTTATTATCGCATAATTGCGCATGCAGGCCTAAACCCACAACGACGTTGCAGGTAAGCGCAAGGGTAGTAATCGAATGTGCCGCTTGTAGTCAAACCTCACAACCTTGAAGGAGACGCGACTCTCTAACCTCACAGCGGTGTACAGGTATCTCTTTTTATGGCTGCTCTCTTTGTTCATGTCTGTTGACCTTACCTGGCGCACTTTTGTAGAGGTCAGAGGTCGTGCAGCTACAACATGCAACACAGTTACCTTTTGACCACTGACGAGCAGTCTCAAAAGGAAGAATGCCGAACAAGCACGTGCCAGATTTTTTGTCCCAGCATGTTTTTGGCGACGGAGATTCACTCTTTCCAAGTTCATACCTGCTTGAGGTCTCCTCGCAGTACTGTGTCTACACCTTAATGTGTACATAATATTCCATTGTAAATAATTTGAATACAGTGTGACTAGTTACTAGGTACTTATGTATGTGGAGATATTGTTTGAAACCAGAAACCTGTGATTTGCAATGACAGTGCCCGCAGAGCTGTGATATAATGATTTCAGCTGCTCAGAGCTTTTCGTTTTTACTTTGCCTTTGAGTGATTAATTTGATTTAAGCAGATTATTTCTATTGTTTGAAATCACTGCCATACTTAACAATCTCTCTCCCAGACTTGATGATGGGGGCTTGATACTGCTTAAGTTCAGTTTGTTGTGCTTTCAACAATTGTCTTGTAACTTTTTGTCTTGGCAGCAATAATTTCAATCTTGCATTTGTTTTATTTTTAATATTAATGAAATACTCAGATACCAAAAAGTTCCATTTGTTCTCAGTTTTGGGGAAAAAAGTTTAAATCAGATGATTTGTAACATTTTTCTATTATGTTTTTATCAATCATGCAAGAGACAGAGATGTACCCCAAAAAGCAGATTTATTTTCAAATTACCTGCAGGAGTCTTTCAGAGGTCACTAAGCAGGTATCCAGGGTCACCGGGTAAGTGCTGAGGCCCAAACTGAATTAGCACTTACTGAGTGAAAAGTACTGGAGCAGGTTTGCTCCAGAGAGTTTAAAACTGTATCTCTCACTTTTGCAGCTCTCAAGCACTGATCAAGTCTGAAATCATTTGAGCAACAAAAGCAGTGTATAAAAATATCTGGACCATTATGCACAGAGCAGTTACATTTGATTTGAAAAATTTGTACTTTTTTTTTCTTTTTTGGTCTTTTTTTTTAATAAAAAGTCATGAGATCCACATTAGGTGCAAGTCACTGAATGAAGAGATGGAAAGAGCTATACTTTACCTTGCTTGATCACAAATTTATTAAAGTTCCACTTGTACTTTTGTTTCCAATGGTACTTTCTTTTCAAATGGTGCGATCAAACTGTCATTTTGTGCCTTGTACAGTACTGTATCTATACCAATTATGTCAAAACCAAATACAGAGATAACGTGCAGTGGTCACTCCAATTTTGTACAATTCTGTAATTATATATATGCAAAACCGTGCCATCAAATTTTTTGTTTCAAGTGGGTAAAGAAATGATATATTTGTCGTAGACATACTGTACGTACTCAGTTCTGTCAAAGTTTTCATAGCGTTGCGTAATACTTTGGTGGATTGTGAAGTGTAAAACATGCACTCGTACTTGTCTTTCTGGTTCTAAGGTACACTTCAAATATACATATGTACATGTACGCAGATCGAAGACATTCAAGGTTGTAAATGCTGTGGATATTGCATAGGATGTGGGTGGGGTCAAGTGAGGGTGAGGAGGAATGCAAGTCCCAGGCCAAGCTGGCTCACACTGCTATTGTGGCAGTGCACTGCGCAGCAAGATGGCCCTGCGGAATGACCATGGTGTGCTTCCGCGTACGACTGAATGTGAACTCGACAACAGACGTTGCTGCGTCTGTTGCAACAAAACACCTGTGGCTGCACCAAAGCATTTGTGTTGTGAACAATGAGTGAACTTTGAAGCATGCTGGTCCACTCGTTCCTCCCCTTCCGGAAAGCATATATCCACCACATTGCTGTACAGAGGGAAGTACTTATGCTAAGTGAACCGTAATACCAGCACATTATCCTATTGACACTTGAACTTGGGGATTGTCCAGAGTTCTTCCTTTGATCAGCAACAGTGTTGCAGTCGTGTGCATCACAAGTCCAGTAACAAGTCTCTTCAGAAGACCGGTCACGAGTAACGGGCCGAACAGTGACAAAGCAGTGCATCTGTCACAGTTCATTGGAGTGGCTTGCGAGTTGGCTCCAGACGGGATGACTGACGGTGGTCTTGTGATGGACTTGACCACAACATCTGATACACATGTTCTTGACAAATTCACTTGAAGTTTGATATGCCGGGCTGGCCACGAATGAAATGTCACTGAGTTTGACATGAAGGAAGTTGGCTGTGCTTAAATGAAACGTCTTTGCAACTAGAAAAGCCAACCCGTCAAAGGTTATCATGCACAATTATCATGGTTTGGAGTGAGACACTGGCTGGAGCACTGTTCCCAAGATGCTGTTGGCGGATTTGACAACCTCCCGTGGAGGATTCGACAACCTCCCAGGGGAGGTTGCCAAAAAAGCCAACACTGAGGGACAATATTATTCTACCGTCTTTGAATGTGGTTGGAGATTGAACTTAAGTGGAATTTTAAAAAAAATTATTGTGCCCCTTATATGTATCCTATGGATACGTGATTGGTCGATTTGTAAATGCCAATTAACCTTTCCTGACTTGATGCAAAAGTGTCCCCTTAACGTTCACAGCCGTCAAGTGCAGAATAAAACTTGGAAGATCAACTCACTGTTGCAAAATGAACTTCACGCTGAGGAGAATGATGTGTTTGCAGTGTCCAAACCAAAATTGAATCAGTTTTTATGGAGACATGTGCAAACAAGGATTTACTTACATTGGGTTTTTTGTTTTAATTTTAAGTCAAATCTTGAAAACAGTGAATGTAATCATGAATTCCACCCTTGCCAGATTGTTCGTAGTGGTGACTGCTCAAAATGGCTCCAGTCATTTTGTTGCGATTTTTTTTTTTCAAGAAAGCAGAGCCTACTTTAGGAATATTCAGCCTTACATCCGTCAGTGTCCATCCTAACTGATCACATGCAAACGTCCTGTATAGTACAAGGGTTAAGTTTCATTGGCCAAAAGTTGGAAGTACACAATTTTACATGATATTCAGGGATCGTCAGGGATTGGTCAGGTAATCCTTAAAGCTGTACTTATGCAGTGGTTCCTTCGTGACCCTTTTACAAATGTCATTGAAACACGACAGTAACTCGGATAATGTTATAAATTTTTTCTCATGGCATTTTGTATTCATTAAACGATTCTATGTCAAATATATATTTTTACACATTAAAAATATGTTTCTTTTGACATGCTAATGAAATATCTTATGCACTTAAGATTTTTTTAATGGTTGTAATTGTTATATGGGCGGTAGTTCATTTTAGAAGAAAAATAACGTGTCAATAGCTTTATTTTCTTTTTACCAAGTACTTAAACTCACTTAACAAAAACCATGTACTTTTTATAAGACCTTTTTAAATGAATGCAGTACTTCGAGTAACAAGTGTTAAGATTTATTTGAGATTGATGTACTTTTATCACGGGGGGGGGAGAAATGTTTCCGTAGGTGCAATTTTGGAATACTTGAAATATGGTCCCATATTTCATAGAAGAAAAAAACTGGGTTACTCAAACCAGTTTGATGTTATTTGTGCCACACAAGAAATGTATATCGTCTTTGTAAAATCCATTTTACTGTGTTTCAACTTGTGGCAAAATGGACTGTGTGAAACAGCACATTACCATTCATATAAAGAGTGAATATGTTTGTGTTGATAGTTAAATAGCTCGAGTAATTCCAGCCCAGTGTTCATGGCTTTTGGCTTATCCGCGACTATCCTGATTAATGCCATGAGCATTAAGGCTGGGGTCACTCAAGCTAATAAGAGTTTAAGCTGCTAATAAGTTTAACAGCACGAGACTGACGTCGCTCGTCAACTTTTTATGCCTCGTATCATATACTACGTTCTAAATGAAATAAAAAAAGAAGAAAGACCTGCAATTTGTGTATTGCATGAAGTACTGGTGTTTTCGTCACTCTTCTTTGCAGGTTAAACAAGGAAAATTCACACCAAAAGAGCGGTCGTGTATTTGTTCGCGTGAAAGAAAGTGGAAAATCAAATGGTGAGAAGATGAAAGCGATATAAAGGACTTTATTTGAAAGAGGTGAAAAGGGGTTAGGAAATCGTCAATTTGCTTAAAAATACGTCGGAATTTATCCCTTTCCATCTTTAATTTTTTTTAGTTTACTGTTGATAAGTGCCTTTGTGTCCCCCAGTGGAAAAGTCTGCGACGACCATGTCCATGCCATGTGGAACTGTTGGTCGAGACGAACGTCTGCTACGGCCACATGAAGAGCGCATGGCAATAGTGGCGCAGATTGCCAAGCAGAGTATGTGGGCGTGATCACTCTTCCAAGTAAGCCAGAACTGCTTCCGACGTACGGCGTATGCAAGGCCACATCCCGGCTTGCATGAGGCAGCAAGACATTTTCATGTGAACTCATCACCGCAAATCACGTGAAAACTTACGTAAATGAAGTGAAATATTTCCAGTTTAACATTTCATTTTGAACCTTTAGCTGAAAGGATAGCCTCACATCTTTATTTGTCCATGTCAAAACCTTAACTTGAAGCGAACGTGTCTATGTAAGTTTCATTTCAAAATAAATTTGGAAAAATGTTTGAAATGGACAGTAATTACCTCATCTGGAAGACATTTCAAAGACTGACGTAAAGAAAAGGAATGGGCCTTAGTAACAATTGGCTTTAAATACATGTATATCTACTATGATTTTCAGGTGAAAGTATGATCTCAAATCGTGATCATTTCAAACATCCACTCATTTGAAATCACTATGTAACATTTGATTTCCCTTGTGGACTTTTTTTTCTATGTCGATATTTGACCCACCCAGTGGAAAGGTGAATGACCTATTTGGACTCTACGTCTTATTTCTGACCTGCGATCTGTCTGTGTTGATGATTACTGTGGATATTTGATCTGAAAAACCTATAGAACAGGCATACTTTCCGCTTTTTTATGCATTGTGAGCCTAAAATGCAGCGGTATAATTGACAGATTTTGGCATTTCAGTTTTCTCACCGGGTGATTACCACGTGATTACCACGATTACCCTCTTGAAGCACCTGTATGGACATTCTCCTGGCATACCACTAGCACTCATCATTTTTCGCATGCCGACCCTGTTTTAAGTTTTGCAGGTAACTTCGCACGCATTGTTTCTGACACTTCTTTTAAAATTGGTAGTCTATGAAAGTCCACCAGTGCCATCAAGTATTGTCTTCCTGTCACTATTGGGCTTTTGTGGGATACTTCCAAGTTCTCAAGAAAATAATTAGGGCCTATTGTCAGTTTTTCAAGTGAAAAGACCGTGCAATCTAGCCACTACAGGCATTTTACCGGCCAGCGGGAAGACAAGATACTTGGTCCACCTAACTGGGTTGAAACGTTTCAGACGACTATAGCAAATTAGTCAATTTAGTATTTTCTACTCCTGTGCAGCCAAAATTTGAAGGTTGAAAGAGAAGTTGAACCAGGCCACGTCTCTTGATACCGTGTGGCTTAAATGCCGCCACCAACAGTTCACGTGCCCAGCAACTGCCAACCCACTCCACACAAAGACGTTGCACAATGCGTACTGCATAAAATGCGGTCGTATACTCGTCAGCTGTGCACGAAGATGGACACCGTCTAAGAGAAGTGTTGGCTGCCGTTTTAGGATTTGCAGCTTGGTCCACTTTTTTTTCAGCCTTCAGGATTGAATTCTCCTGGCTGTTTGTAATTTGGAAGTGTAGTGAAAGCAGCTACCCTGTAATGTCGAGAATGGGGCTGTTTGGGACCGTGCTTGGGCGGAAAATCGGGACTTTGTGGCCCGCTGTGATCGTCACGTTGCTGTCAGTTGCAGGTGAGTGCACAGGGTGAGGCGAGGAAAGAACCTCTTACTTCCGAGGGACTCCATGCATGATGTGCCCCGATGATGGAGACGCATAGAACTACATGTTAGGCTTAAAGGTGTAGGCTAATTCGTGATTGGCACATCTCCTACTTCAACCGAATTTTGTTAAAAATAAACCTTACATTTTATGCCTTCACTTTCAAAGTTGTGTCCATGGTGTGACTAAAATTCTAAACGGAATTAGGCCTAACGTTAGCTAAAAATCCGGCGTTAGCCTAGGTTCTTTCCATGACATGATGGGGAGGCTTGCCAGAATTGGTAACGCTGCATATTTCTGGCTAACATGGAATAATATTTTGTCATGTTTGATTAACACCAAAGGTCATCAAGGTGACAGGAATGTTGTCACTGTAAACAAGATGGATCGGTTGTGAAACTTACATTTACAACTTGGGCCTACCGGTACGTTCAAGTAGGCTGTCGCCATATTCTGTGCATACTGTAAGGCGATGAAAATGAAATTCACAGATTTTCGTCCACTACCCGCATGCCCCAAAAGCTGCAAACATTGCCCCTTTTTCCTTCCCACAATGCCTTTCTACCATTGTGCAAAATCACCCATGCAGTATTTGCGATAAGGCTTATATGGATGCCGCTTGGCACCTTGTGCACAAACCCTATGAGACTGGTCTGAAAAAGTGTTGTCTAAGTGGACGACTTGGTATTTTCCCCTTTGAATTGAACTTTTCTGGACATCTTTTTGCTTTCTGACATCTAGTAGGTCACTCTAGGGAATCTTTCCTGGCGTCCATATAACGAGCTCTTTCGAAAATATAATTATTTGTATACGTTTGTTTTCATTATTTTTATGCAAAATGCACTTTATGACGAGTTACATGTACAAATCATTTGCCTAGCCATACGTGTAGATCAAAGTTCAATCCTACTAAAAAATATACAACATTCGTACATGTACGAACATTGTATTACAGTAAAAATCTTTTTGTGTTGAATTATTATTGGCCCGTCCATTTGCATGGGCTTAGTACCGACCCATGGGGAAAAGTGGGTTTCCTCAAATTTATACATTTGCTGTGTCTCTGAGCACATGCAGCTATGGCTCAAAGTAGTATGGAGAATGATCTTTTGGAAGAACAGTCTACTGGTAGGAATAATCTTGGGACACATTTTCTGGAACGAAACTCACCATGACTGCTAACTTACTTTCATTCAGAGTTTTTGCTAATGTTACATACATCCCTCTGTGGACCGAATGGAGACTTGACCTGCTGTTGCGACATTGTTTCATGACCTTTAAGTTTTAACAGAAAGGTGTTTGTAAAAATGTGGAGGAACATCACGATGTGTCAATTGCATGATAAAGAGAGCTGGGCATTGCGGGCTTGACCCTGCACATTACCGTTATCAGTGAGGAAAGTGCCCTCAGGTTATCAGCTTGGAATGTGATATTGAAGTAGTACCAAGGATTGCACCTGGTTTTTTGAAATGCTTGAAATTTTGAAAAAGACACAAAATTTGCCTAAATTTATTCACTCCAGGTGCACAGCAACAGTACAGGGGCATGGTGATACATGTTGCCCGTACTGTGGAAAAAAATGTTGTTAACTTAACAACTTCAGGGAAAAAAATAAATGGAAAGAAAATCATGGTAGAATTGAATGTAGATATGCATTGTAGACTGCAAATTTCTTTTTCTTCTGGTAATTGAGAGACAGAATGCTTGATTAGGCATGAAATGCGGTCACGCTACCCAGCGTGCACGGTATGTGCCTGTAACACACTGTACAGTTGCATAGCCATGCATGACGAAGTGAGGAAAAGGCCCTTAAGACTGGAGTCTAAAACCCGTACTAACATTGGTTGAATATAATTTTCAACTAGAAAAATGAAGTGTACATATATGCATTGGTAAACTGCTA
Source organism: Acanthaster planci (assembly GCF_054643075.1). Lineage (NCBI taxonomy): Eukaryota > Metazoa > Echinodermata > Asteroidea > Valvatida > Acanthasteridae > Acanthaster > Acanthaster planci. Next base: position 19,628,921 of record NC_141777.1, read on the forward strand.
TTGTCACCAGGGAATGTTGAATTACTGGTGATGTCACATTGAGCCTAGTTACATGTAAATGGTGTGGAGATTCCGGAACTGTTACCGTACCTGATGAAGTAGCAAGCTGTAATAACCCATTGCAAGTTAAATTGGAATAAAATCTGGTACACCGAGTTTTTAATTGTCTTGAACATAACAGTTTGAATTCTCTATACTTGAGATACTGTGGCTATGTACATGTGTAAAAGATGCCTTGTATTAAATACACTGTTTTCAATGGATAAGAAGGGCACAAAGGAACTAGTTCATGCCAAAGATGGTGGTCGCTATGCAAAAGCTTGCCCCAAATGAAGAGGTACTGCAACAGTAATGTGTTAATGTGCAATCAAATAAATAACTCACTGTGGTACCAGACTTTATTTCAATTTAACTCAGAGAGGCCTTATGTTACATTGACACTGGCAGATTTGTACAGCATGTTTTCACTGCAGTTATTTGTTACAAAATTTTCTTTAGTTTATAAACCTTTGATTACACAGTGAGGTCCCCCCCCCCCGGCTGTCTGTTGTGCACAGGCTTCAACTGCTAGGATAAATGGCACACACCATCACATCAACAACCCCCCCCCACATACTGTGTGCAATGCAGGCCACGATGTCGTGACTCATTGCGACTTTATTGAGGCGATGGATGGCTTTTGTTCTCGGCCTGCTTGCCTAGTGTGTCATTGCCCCTCCATTGGTCTGTCTGAACAATGCCGGGCCCCCAAAGCCTCGCGGGCCTGCTCTGCTGAATCCTGCAAGGAGTCGTGTTGGTCGTCCACTTGTGCCCTGTGTTGGGGCCAGTGAAATTAGTTATTTCTCATTTCTCCGCGGAGCCCCGATGAAGGGCTTGAGTGGGTGTGCATCAGTTGTCTGATTTAGAGGCCTCGATGAGTGCTGGATGTCTGCTGAGGTGATAAATGAAGGCATTGGGCACCATTCTGAAAGACAGAAATGGGGATGGAGACTAAACCTGTTGACATCGAGTATAACTGATTTTAGTCTCCTAAAAAATAAAACCAAAAATCCAAAACTCACTTTTTTCAAGAAGGGGATTTGGGCGAAGATGATCAGCCCTTTTTTTCTACATGGCCCTAATGCCATTGTACTATTATTGTAACTTCAGACAGACAGTACACACTCCGTGCATTGTTAGAGAATGACCGTGGAATGACTAATCAATAGAGATACAATGAGCAGGCAAACTGAGGTTTTAATAAGCCTATGCATACATGTACATGTATGTAGGCATGTGTGACTGTTTCTTGTCCAGATGGTTTGAGGCATAACCAGTACTTGTACATGTGTACATGTATCCGTTACACTTACTCTACATGTACGGTATGTCTTGGAAGCACATGTGAAGTAGAAAACAAATGAAGAATAAATTCCAGACACATGTAGGATCATATGTTGTCTTCAAGTACAAGTAGGTTAGACATTCCTCATTTCATAGTGTGAACAAGTGTGGTATATTACACTGTACATGTACAGTACATTGTGCATTCACTGTGTGTACAGATTGCTGATGGGACATTTTCCCCAGTGTCAGAGGTGGTTCTTTTCCAATCACGTTGCGGCTTGCAGGTGCCGAGTGTTTCACTATTGTTCCTTTCCTATCCTAGAATATTTGAACAGTGGCCTCACCCCCTATTTTTGTTTTGGGTAACTTCATGGTTAGAGTTAAATACCGTGAACAGTCCTTGCATTGTGCGGGACGGGCTGACCTTTTAACCTCCCCAATCTTTATTGCAAATTGCTTCCTGAAATACCAGAAGTGGCCAACATTAATAACAACTCAGGGAGATACATGAACCAGAACAATCATTTTTATGGTCCCGCAGAATATGGAAAGGAGACAAAGTTTCTATAGTTGAGGGCCACTGCTATTTGGTTCAACTGCAGGTCATTGAAGGAAAGGTTTTGCAGTGGAAAAGTACACTATACTCAAAAAAAGTTAAAGACCACTTTTTATTTTGTGAATACTTTTTTATATGAGATATTTTACTGCTGAAAATGTGCATTTGATGTTATGAAACATGTAAAAAAAAATTTTATTCCAATGAGGACACCATTTAGACAAACAAAAAATGAAAGAACTAGACCCCCTAGGTTGGAAAAAATGACAAGTTTAGAAAAAATATGGTCCTAAACTTTTTTTGAGTAGTGTACTTACACACTAAAAACGTGTATAAACTTAAGAAAAGACGCATTGGTACATGTGCATTGTACACTGTATGAGGTGCCGATACGTACGTACAGTGTACACTAGGGCTGTGCCGAATATCCAAATGTTAATATTCAAATGCGAAATTCATGAAATGGAAGGGAGAATTTTCTTTTGTTTTAAATGAGAAAAATTGCACTGTGCAGGTTTGTTTCAAATGTTATGGGACAGAAATCTTACAAAGACTCGAAAAAGCAGTTTAATCACTAAGTCCTAAACTGACCCAAATCCTCCGATTTCAATATGATTGTACATTCACCCTAGGGGGCTAGGGTTAAAAAAATTGAAAAAGAATAGAAATGTTCATCCGGGCAAGAAGTATTGTTTGTCTCTTAAATCTTACAAAATTGTGGCAGGAAATACTCCTACTGTAGATGTGAGAAGCTATTAGAGTGATTATAATGTACAGTTGTGTGGGTCATTGCAACTGATTGTGTATGTGGTTTACTCATTGACAATCTGCTGGTCGGTAAGACTGAATATTCGGATATATTCGATCAAATCGAAGGTTGAGTATTCAAATAATGAGTTGTTCGAATTGACTCAGTCCAAATGTACACATACATGTGCGTGCATTTACGGTGTGCACGTGTACATGTAAGTATGGGTGTCCAGAGGAGGCAGGATACGGGTAACTCTTTGGGGAAGGAGGGGTGGGCAACCAGCAGCAGATGTAAATAGTATTATCATTGAATGGGGTCATAGCCCTACCTGAAACATTTTCAGTGAAAAACTGTGTTTTTTTTTCTGTTTCCCATTCCTTGCTGTTGTCATCATCGTTTGCCGCTGTTCAGGGAGGGGGTATTTTGGGAGATGGCAGGGGGGCTTGTGCTCTTTGGTCTTTGGTCTGTAATTAATTGCTGAAGTCAACGAAAGCTGTCATGTGAGTATACATGTACCGGTACCTGCAGTCAAGGGTACAACCTACATATGTGAGATGCCTAACTTCATGATTCACAAACCACACTCCTACCCCACAGTGTAGTATCCCGCTGATACTCTCTGTAGCTTTCTGAGAAGATATCCTCTGCTTGCATGTACTGTATGTGTGCAAGTCTTTTGCCGTGGGGCTACTTGGGTCCAGCCTGCACTCTTATCTTCAATAAAAAAAATTCCAGTACATTCTTTTCTAAATCAAGTCTTGGCTTGTTTTTTTTGGGGGGGGGGGCATGTAGGCTGTTTTCTCCTGCCTGTGTGCGCGGGATTAACCTCATGTGGAGAAGTGGTACTCTTGTACCAATCTTTTCACAAACTGGATTGTTTTTAAGCCTTCTTATGCACTGTAGAAAACATGTAAAAATGTGTACAGTAGGCTACAAATATAACGAGGCTCTGCACTGATCATGTAATCTGCTTTACAAACAAAAATATCTTTGCAAAGGAACTCAGAAATTGTGCCCTGCTAAAGTTCCACTTGGATAGCCTACATGTTAATTGGAACTTCACTTGAACTTGTTCTGGGCATTTTCTTGACAGCCCTTCGTACATCCTCCAAAGTCCTCCACTGTGCAGGAAACCACTCATTCTACATACAGAACTTAACTAGGTCAAAAAGCATTGATGTACAGTGAAGTAAAATGATGCTTGTTCCAGTCACCGGACAGTTTTGAAATTAGAGTATTCTGAGAAAATTCATAATATCTTCAGTGGTAAGGGTTTACCAGCTTTGCCATTCTCAAAGTACTGGGTATTTCTTGGAACGAATTCATCCCTAACAGTCTTGAATCTTCCTATTTTATTACACTTTTTCCCACACGTCCAGTCATAAGTTAAGATGGACCATAGTAGAACGTATGATGTACATGTACAGTGCCATCTTAGGCAGAAACATCAGCGTCGGATACCAGGTACATGTACATGTATGGGTAGTTGAAGAAGTGCAAAAAAGTTACCAGATCTGGTCGATACTGGTAACACTTCCTGTTTGTAAGTGGCAGCAACGTAATGGTATACATGTATCAGAGGACTGGTACCCGTGATATGAATGTGCATTTGTACTGTATAGTACTTGTTATAGTTTCCAGTTATCTGCATGTACTTACTGGTACATGTAAAATTTGCAGTACATGTACATGTATATAATTTGCGGCCCCCCATAAAAAATGTGTAATATATCAGCTTCGCTCGATGAAAGTTGGTCCGAATGTTGGAAATGCATGTGTACGGGTACATTAACATGCGATTCATCTGTCAAACAGTAGACATTCCTATCACCGAACCTGTCACCAAGATGCCCCCGTGCTCCCGATCTCCCGATCTATTACCCCACATCCTTCATCTGGGAAGACAGAGAAGAAGGGGAGAAAGTAATGTTCAATTGTGTGCATCACCAGACAGGGCTCACCATTCAGTCGCAGCATCTGGCCGTCTATTTTTCAAAGCAGCGGCGGCACCCTTTGTCGTAATTTGCCGTCAATTAAGCGTCCGTCGACCAACAAAGGGGCAGTCGGGCCTCTTCTCTCCCTCCGCATCGGTGTCTATAATCTTCACTACATGATCACTGCAATCATGCGGAATGGGGACCCTGAATAATTTTTTCGGCAGCCCTCCATCAAAAGAGCGGCCGGGCCTGGGCTTGCTCAAAGATTGAACAGAAAGGGAGAGGGAGAAAATGAAAAGGCCGTCTGGCAATGGGGCTTTGTCTGTCTGCAGTGGCAAACGTTGTTCCGTTGGGTAAACAACACTATTTGTTGGGGTGCAAGTGTTAAAGAGCACCCAGCGAACAGTTGCAATTTAGCTCTTGTTTTCTTGTAGAACTGTTCTTTTCTTTATACCCGTGTAGAACTGTTCTTTTCTCTCCCTCGTTGGCCTGTTTGTAGGGGGATACGCATGGGGGGGTGTGTGTACGGTGTACATACATGTAAGTTCGAATAGTACATTTATAAGCCCGTCATAAAAGTTACAGCGAGTATGGAATTTGTACCCTGGCTGCTGTAAATTATTGCGATGTTAGAATTCAGTTGTGATGCCTGTTATTTACCTTGTACCTGTGTCCTGCTGAGCAATATTAATTAAAACAGGCATGCGTGTACATACTTGTGCATGTTCATACAATGGACATGTGATTGATATTACAGCACTTGTATTGCACATCAGAGAATGCATGTACTCTAAATCTGTTAAAAAGCATTTAGAAACAGATTATACCCGTAACGTAAATAGTTCGGAAAAAAATTCAGCGATGTGCATAGTGATTTGCAAAAATCACATATTTTGCACATTGTAGTACATGTACATTACTTACCGGTACATGATGGGCTTGCAGAAGTGGATTCCCCTGATTTGATATTTTTAATACTGCCACAATTTACTTCTTTTGAATAACTGATGGGATTGCCTTTTGTCTCAGAATACTATACTGAACCTGCACGCTGTGATGCTCTGTCATTAAAGTGAAATGTTTTTGAGCAGATGAAAATATGATTGTTTTCTGTATCTTTTCCCACAGCAACAACAAACCTTGTGCACGCATTTGAGTTTGTGAATCAACCTCTGAGCATGGACTTAGTGGAAGGACGGAGTGCAATCCTCCAGTGCAGCGTTGATGATGACACAAATGTTGAATACAGATGGACGCTTGAAGGTTCAGATATAGCAGACGATGACCGTCGGTCAGTAACCAATGGAGACTTGACCATTACAGGAGTGGACAGAGTGTTGGACTCTGGTGAATTTCGCTGTGTTGCAACCAACACAGTGACTGGGGAAAGTAAAACAAGTGATCCGGCGGAGCTGAATATCATATGTGAGTATAACAGTGTTGTTTTTTTCTTTTTAAGGAGCAATGTTTTCGTGTCTTGATTTCCTTTTTTTTTCCTTCCTTGAAAGTCAAAATTATTCAATAAATCACATGTTTTGCATATTTAAATGTAACTTTGGTATGCATGCAGGCATGATGTCTTTTGCTTTCTACTGCAGGGATTTTTTTTCAGTAAAAAGTCTGAAAATTGCATTAAAAAATAACTATTGCTATAAAAGTTCACCTGTCCCTTTCATGAGGTTGATTACAGTGTTCCGGTTAATGTACATGTACTATACCATTACATGTACAAACATGTACATATACATACACAATTCGTTTCAACTTCCTTAAAAGTCTGACGTATCATTCACTGTACACTTGTTTCCATCAGTGTCCATTGTTTAAAATTTGTGAATTCTGCCTCCGTGAAATATTTTCTTCACGACTGGCACATATTTTGGCAGCAGAAACCATAACGCACAGGCAGACTTTATGGCCTGAAGCATCGCATGCCAGTAAATGCTGGGCTGGAGAAGAAGCTTGAGCTTCCCCTGATGGGTGTTCGTGCGGTACCATGTTGCTGCATCCTTGGAGCTGTGTTTGTTATTTCATCATTTTTCCTCTCAGGCCCCGGCCGAATTCCTGTGGAATTTCTGGAGCTGGAAAGTTAAGAAGGGCCAGGGGCTGATTTTTTTTGGTTTCCAGACAGACGTGACTGGAGTGGGGGCCGGACCCTCCTCCAGCTTCTGAGCTTTTTGCACTGCCTGCCTGTGCACTGTAGACATGCTTGTCGGTTTAGATGTACAGCCAGAGTGCAGTGTGTTGTTCTACCGAGCATAAATAAACACAGTTGTCTGTCTCCCCTCGGCCAGCTGTGGTGTGGTTATTACTGGTAGTCCTGACATTTTTTCCTGTCCAAATATGGAAAGTAGAATGTTCTCCTAGTACTTACCGGTACATGTACTGGACCGATACACACTGTATGGTGGACCGGCATGGATATGTACAGTACATTTTACCTTACATGTATAGTACATGTAGCATTGTAGCTTGTGAGGGTGGAGACTGAAGGCAGATGCAGAAATTGTCCTTCATTCAGTACATACAAGTCGGTGTCTGTGTAATGTTTACAACCGACATATTTGCACTCAATCCTGAACAACTTAAGCAGCAACACTCTTTGCACTAGTGCCTTTTACTAGTTTTTCCCGTAATTAAGGGGGGAAAAATGAGATGTATCGGTACCAGATCCCCGGTAACGGCGGTATACAGTGTATGTCCAAGTATGCAGTGAACCAGTATGCAGTACGAGAACAATACATTGCAATATTGAAAGTTCACACTATGAATGGGAAACTTTGCAAAAAGAATTCACATTCACATCTCACACTGCGTGAAAAATTTTCCCACATACATGTACATGTACGTGGAGAGTTGTGAGATGTATTTCCACCTTTTGAAACAGCGTGACAGAGTTTTTTTTCCCACTTGTGTGAAAGAGCCTGTAGCATTTTTCCCCATGTCGTGAAGAGGCCTGAGAATGTTTTCTGATTTTGAAAAGATGTGAAGATGTTTCCCCACTTGCACGAAAAGATTTGAAAATATTTTCCCACTGTGGGAAATTCTTTTCACATTTTGTGAAATGAAAAGGAATTCCCTGGGAAGGGAAAAGTGTGAAAGGAATTGCCTTTCAAGGTTAACTTTCAACTGCTGTTTACTGTAGACATGTACAGGTATATGTACTCAAAAGGAAAATTATATTCTTCAGTACTTTAGTTGGTACACTGTACATGTATGTGTTTTAATCTTTTATTTATTTACGTGTGTATAATATTTGGTAAAATCTGTTTAAACCTGTACGATATGTGTACAGTACAGTGTTCAAATCCAAATGTACATTGCATGTACATACCAGGTACATATACATGTACCGTACAGTACATAAAATAAATGAATAAATGACTTGTTTTTGTTCTAATAAATTGTTTGATTTCAAATGTTCAATTTCTACATGTGCATGTACATGAACTAGGGTTTTTTACAAGGATTTGGGAGGCTCTTCAATCTGTGAACAAGTTACCATTTAAATGTCTTTTTCAAATTTGGGTTTAATTTGTTGATTTTTAGAACTCAACTTGCAAACAGATCTTTGTGGCAAACTACCAAGTACCGGTACATGTACACTTATGTATGCACTGTACAGGTGCAAAGACCCGTAATCTCTGGGAACATTGCAGTGTTAAAATGCAAATTTTGAAGCGTTTCAAAACATACATACATGTACCCTTTACATACTGTACAGGAACACTGTCAATGGCGTTGATTTTTTTTTTGCCAGCCCACAGTGAAGTGTACATGAATGCGAGCTGTTTATCAAAAAAAGGCAGTCTGTTCAAGGCAATCTGGACCAGCCAGGGGACTTCCAAGGGGACAGGGCCATGTGATGAAATGCCACCTTTTGTCCAGTGCACAATGGACTTGTCTGATGGATTAGTTCTGTCCCCCTGCATCCACTGCCCAGGCCCAGTGAAAAACCTGTGCACACTTAATGTAGATGTGTATGGGGAGGAGAGACTCAAGGATGGACAGTATGTACTTATGTACATGTACACATTATGTACATGTACACAATGTGTACGCTGCCTGTCGAATTGTACAGCATTTTCACATCTGAACCCTTATGCATTCGGTCTCTCTCTCTCTCTCTGTCATTTTCTGCTAACTCCTGCAGTGTTGTACACCTTGACACCTGGTCTCAGTCTCCTCAAGACCTTTTGTGTGGTCTCGATCTCGTCTCCTCAAATCAAAGTCTTGGTTTCGGGAGAGTTGGTCTCGGTCTCAAAAGTGCTGGTCTCGGTCTCGGATGTCAAAGTCTCGGATGTCAAAGTCTCGGGTCTCCACCTCGAGACCTGTCAAGACCACAACAAAATGTGCACGTAGCCACCACTTATGAATGCACTCACCAGCAGACCTCTGACACGAGTCTAATTTCCAAACATGGATGTAAATACATGTACAACACCGTTATGTTCAAATTTTTATGAGGAAGAATTAAATCGATGCTTGAATGGAGACTAGTCAATACAGGATGCAGTATTTCCAGTACAGGAGACAGCCTTGGAAAGTATTGCTCAACATGACAGAGATGAGGTTGAAAGCACTGGAACTTGTTTGCAGTGTGCCATTTATTTCACTAGCACACATCCCCCCATCTTTGTACAATGTACATGTACATATACACATGTACATATACACATGTACATGTACACATGTGTACATGTACTACTACCAGATCTTATTTGGATGTTGATATTTTCTTGATTTTTTGTTCACGAAAAAAAAAGTTGAATGTTTACATCAGTGGGGTCACTCAGGTTGAAATGACAATTTCACACATACATGTACATGTACCAGTGGGTAATTTTTGGCTGACCTTTCTAACCAGTCCAGTGATCATTAACATTGTACAGTGTATCTCTGGTATAAACTCAGACATTTGGCATTAACATAAGGTCATTCAATACTTGGGTATTGGACATACATGTATCATGCCCAATAGGTTTGTGTGAAATGTATAAATATGCCATAGTTAAAGTTAAATGAAAATAACCATACATCTGCTAATGGTATTGACATAAAAGTCTGCAGCTCATCACAACTTCATTGTACCGTACATGTATTTCCCAGAGGTAAAATCAAAAGTGTCAAGTCTTGAGGAAATATTTAAGCTATTTATGTTTGATGGTGTGTTCCATGTTAATTTTTTTTATTTCATACATTCCGTATAATTTCATTATCTTATGTTGCTTGTCCTCGTTTACCTTTGTGTAAAATTGTATAAAATTTAAATGTTTGGTCTCAGTTCATTTGTTAAAGTCTTGGTTTTGAAGTCTTGATCTCGGTCTTGAAGACGTTGGTCTCGGTCTGGAATGCCTCGGTCTTGGTCTTGGACATCAAGGTCTGGGATACAACACCGAATTCCTGTCAGTGATGGTTAGTTGTTGGAACATCATCTCGTCAGATCCCTGTTACATGTTCATGTGCTGTACGGTACATGTACATGTAATGTATATACGAGTATATTGCAACACTGGTGCACTCCTGAATATTGTTACTCCAAGTTTGGTAGTGTATTGATCAAAAATATAAATATGTGCATAAACAACAAAAACCCACTGCTGTCCCCTACATGCACATGTACGCAAACAACATAGTATATAACTAGTATACACTGGTATCTGTGGAACTCCTCCCTTTTTCTGTGATCCGGATTGCTGTTGAAAATACAATTGTATGCGCTCGTATCTGTACATTACTAAATTATGTTCCTCTTTTAGGTCAAAAATTGTGGTGTCCCACATGAAATATACATGTACATGTACACTGCATGATTTGGCTAAGCTCGCCAAGCTGATTTTCTGGCGAAAAGACACAGACCCCTTGCCTTTGCCAGAAGATTCACGACTTTTCAAATGAAGGAGCTCCTTTCTCCACTCTGCGGAGACAGGGTGGCCCCGCTGAAAAAGCCCCATCCAATATTTTTGCCTCTGCGGTGAGTTGTCACTACCAAATTGATGTCCTGCCGGGGGGATTAACCAGCGTTGCATGAATTCATTCCCAAGAAAAAGCTCCAACCTCGTAGGTTGATTGATGGTTAAAGATGTTCTTTGCTGAATCTTGTCATTTTCAGATCTCAGATGTATATGAAGCCTTCTCTTGGGCCAGTAGGGCCGCATTTTATTTTTGAATAAAATGGCAGAGTTATAGATGGATCTACACTGTATAATGTCATATTAAAGCACATGTACAAATGGACATTTATTCCAGGGTTTTTCCATGACTGGTTCAGCAATGAAATGTATATCATAAGCTGTTATTTGTGTATTTTGGCCAGTTTCAATATACATGTATATGTACATGTACATGCTGGTAGTACGGTGTATAGTGTACATGTACATTGTACATGTTAATGAACATGTACATCTATGAATTGCTCGAACATGTGTCCTTTTTTCAATGCTTGCAATGTAGCATATACAGCATGTACAGTACATGTGCAGTATTTGCAAACCGTTAAGCTAACCAAAAAATCTATTCCAACACACCAAGGAAAAAAACCCGTAACTCCCTTCTAAATAATTTGTTAGTGGAAACAATAGAAATAATGCAAATTTACACAAGATACAGTGCTGTACCGTACATAAACCGGTACCAGTATTCAGCTGGTTCCTTGTACCGGCAGTCTAAAAAAGTTGCCATTCTTTTTCGTACATGTACTGTACAGTGTACATTGTTAACATTGTAACTTCATATACAGTGCCTGTGTGGGTAACTGAACAAGAAACATGAGTATTGTTTTTTGGATTGCAGGAGGAACAAAGCACTGTGTTGACCTACATGAATCAGTATGTGTAATGAGGTACATGTACATGTACATACGTTGTGTACAACGTGTACATGTAGGTACGGTACATGTAGGTCTGCATACATGTACATGTATGTACATGTAGGTTTAAGTATGTACTGTATATACCTGTATGTGCATGTACTATGTACATATACATGTGTAGGCTACAAGGTTTGCGAAGTATGAACCTTTCTGGATTGAGTCAAATCCGTGAACAAGTCTATTCAATATGAAGCAAGAGGAGGACCACTCCAGATTGTTTATCTTGGGTTGCTGTTGATACATGTGACTTTTGTGGGTGCAGTTGTTAATCACTTTGACACTGCTGGAGCTGGTTTGTCACAAATTGTCCCTGTCCCTAAAATAAATTGTTAACTCGAACTCCTCACCTTGGGTGACCTTTGCGCTCTGGCATGTCAAAGGCCACCTTTAAATTGATAAACGGTTGGACCAGAGTTCAGTCAGATGATTTATGGCAGCAGTTCTCACCTGACAAGAGGGCTCCTTTGTTGTAAATGTACCTTGTAATGGTGGAATGTGTCTAATTACTTCACGTTTGTAATACAAGGAAAATTGTACTTAAAACATTCACAAAATGGACTTGGTAAATTTCTCAATAAATGAAGAGGGGAATAACTGTACGTACGTACACGTATATGTCAGTATTCCAAAGGTAAACCTAAAGTTATGTATGTGAATATTCAGAGAATTATTACATTATTTAACATTATCTGCATGTGCCAAGCGCAATGTGAATTTACAGAATACCGAGAACTTTGGGGAAATTGTCAAATTTGATGGATCCTGACTCAGTGAAAAGTGCATGCACAGAATGTGTAGGGCCTACATGTACATGTACATATGTATACTTGCAGTCAGTTTATTCTGTGAAGAAAAAAAATTTGAAGTACAATTTCTAGGAGTGGAAAATGATTGCTCATTGCACTTGATAACGTTGGTCTTGGACAATGCTGGACTGAAAGAAAGGCTGTATGAAATACATGTAAACCAGACACTTTGTCTGGATTCATAACAGATGTATTTCCATTTTGGTTTGTTCTGCATTAGCAACTGATCTTGGTTTTGGGTGTTTTCCCGAATAGGCTGAATTGATTGATTTGCAACTTTTCAGAAGATTGCTAGGGAATGAAAATTCTCACATGGACTTGAGTACAAGCTGTTTAAGTTTTTGAATATCTCAGTTCATGTCTTAGTTGCATTGAGTGTCTGTGCTAGTGTATGCAATTTGGAACCTGGGTAGTGTTCAGGAACCAGACCCTGTGAAGGTAATATCCAGGTGATAATGGGTAACCCTTGTCAGTTCCTTGATGGGGGTCAGCCCAGTCGCCAGCCTGGGCCCTAAGCTCAGAACACCCATCAATCATCATCTCTCCTTGCCACTGGCTCTCCCCCCCCCAAAAAAAATCACCATTTGGACCAAAGCACAATGTTTCGCAAATCCCTCACTCAAAAGATTTCTTGAGGTTATTCCCTCAAGGGGAATCAGTTTGGGGGGGAGTTGTAAACCTTTCCACAAAGGAAGCAAAAATCTAATAAATTGCAAGTGTGTTGGTACCAGTGTAGATTGCAACCTACAGACTGGGCTAGCTTTATAAAGTGGGGTTAAAAGACGGACTGACCTGTGAAACGGCTGGTTATTTGAGCTGGAATTGAATTACTGAGTGCAAAGTGGCAAGCCGCAGTTGGCTGAGCAGATGGCCAAGGTGGGATATTGAAAATTTGTTACATTGAATATACCCGTAGCGGCTCATCATGAATTATTCACTCCGGACCAGTCTTGAGCACTCCATCATGAAAATGGAGCTCTCCTTGCATAGGGGTGTAGGACAGTCCGATCACGCCGTTAACCACCCCACATCCCGAACCCATGGCAAGAATTTCATGTGGCTTTGGATCCCGAACTCGCTTATGCTGATAGATATTAACCTACAGTACATGGTAACCGCACTGGAAGACGGATTTTTCACCAAACACAGACAAAACAAAAAAGTGTAATACTGCGGTGGAATGCTTGCTGAGCACCTTTGTAAATTGATAATGCCTCTGTGAGGTTCCACTCTGGAAATGGTCCACAGTTGAACAAATAACTTTCAAATTTGTAACTTTCACTGTGTGCATTCACAGTGTGCTTCGTATTGTCCAAGTTTGCTTATAACATTTGTTTACACGGACGTGTACAGTCATTTGCAAAAGTTTAAGACCCCGTTGAATTTTATTGGTATTTCTGTCACTGGGCCTGCATTACACTGTCTCACTGAATGATTACTTAACAGGATTTTACAGTGGTGCATAACATCAGTGTGGTGGTACATGTATATACTCATTTGAATGAAATTTTTTGCAAATGTAGGTCTTATATGACATTTTGTCTGCAAGGCAGCATGGGTTAAAAAAAGCCAGTCTAAGCAATCAGAAATAAGGGAAGGTACACCGAAGATTAGACTGTTAACATGTCAAATCATGGAAATGTAGTCAAAAATCTTCAACCAACTACCAAGGTTACACATTGAAAATAAACATAAGTTGCCATGATTGATTGGTTTAAGTTTGGTTTTCCTGCAGGTTAATGCATTTTCTACGGGTGGTCCTAAACTTTTGCAAATGTGTGATCTGTTCTAGAATATTCAGGATTTGGTGACAAGATCACTGTTTTAGGGCAAAAACATTACATGTAAATTTAAAGAATCACATGACCCAAATTTCTGAGGCACATGAGGAAATATTGACCACACTTAGTGCATGTTGGAACCCTGATTGTCATCTTTGTGTACCTTAGATCATTGGTATGTTGGCCTTGTGTTTCTCTTCAGTCATCAGCAGGATTTTTGTCACAATAACTGGGAGGCAGCTGTGTGCACCACATCCCTGACCCAGCCCTGGTCCTTGTAATTATTTATATTGGGCTGCCAAGATCTCTCATTCGCAGCCACACTTGCATGGTTCGCCGGCAGTTCGTTATTCAGCGGACTGAGCAGCGGTCCCGTCAAGACAGGTTACCGTGGCGACACCATGACACCGAGATGGCAGAGGTGCTGAATAAAGGCAAGAGGAGGGTTGAGTCTGAGTATGTCATATGTTCATGTGTACAGTACACAGAGAGCTTGAATGACTTGAATTGAACATTCAACCACTTAAACATGAAATACGGTATTGTATATCTACCATACAGAGACAGATGTTCGTGCACCACATGTACATGTACTTGTACGTACTGGTATATATGTTCTGGTACATATGTACCGATACATGTACATGGTGAAAAGTTAGTTGAAAAACAATGATCATGTACCGTTCCTGCTTTAATTTCAAAGTTTAACTGTCAACATTTTCAAGGCATTTAATTTGGCTGTGCCAGCCTAGGTGGAGCACATCACATTGTCTAGAACTCATTCCCTGCGTTCAGAAGCAAAAAAAAATAATAATCCAGAGTCATATCATAGCATCTAATTGACATATAGCGTGTATCCGCCCCAAGCTGAAGTGTAGCCCCCCAATCGGCAAAAGAAAGACAGATGGTTACAAGTGGGTTCTTGCACGCATTCTGCGTGTACGCAAAGACCATACATGCCGGAATAAATTAGTTACGCGTACTCAGCATGCTCCGCATCAGACGTGCATATCCTTGCACGCCTCATGGCGCGTCTATGCGGTGAGTACCCAAAAAACGCCCTCGGAGCGGATTGCTTGAAATTAGACAAAAAAGTGTTTAGACAAAACTACATGTACGGTAGTAGGATCAATTTCAGTCTGCTATGACCAGCTTTTGATAAGACAAGGTAAAGTTTACATGTCATTTACAGTATAAGCACCAAAAACAGAGGAGAACCAGAGTGAAGATTTAGCCTTTAGTATTTCCTCCCACCACTGCTTTCGGTGGCACAAATGCCAGAAGTGGTCGGGAAATGGCAGACGGTCCCGGCTGTGATATACTTTAGCCTGTGCACATGTAATGCTAAATTATTTGAAAAACCACAACAATCTGAACCCAGCTTGAATTTCAGTGGTGACACATTCCATTACCCAAGTTGATACCCGGCAAAATTTATGCGTGGAACTGTGGGGCAGGATTGAACTTCGGGAATTGCCTACCAGAGCATCATCTGTCTGTTGCCACATATGCATCTTGCCGGGGATAGACCCATCCATCATGGGTTGTGCTCCTCTTTGCCACGCTCCATCTCCCCCCCCCTTCCCTCCACCTCCAGATGCTTCCCCTCTTCACCCCTTGAGATTTTGGTCTGTCGTCGGCCCAGCTAATATGAAACAGTAGCAGGGGGGGGGTTGGAGGAGAGATGTCATTGAAACAAGAAGGACTAGCACTGCTTCAGAACTGCCGTGGTCTTGTCTGGTCGTGGCCTGATTGGCTGCAAGGCCGGACACTGATCTTGACAATTGAAGTAGACTTTGTTTGTATGAATGAGACCAGAAACTGGATTCTTTTGGTCTGATGTGTACATACACCGCGCAGTGTTTGGCTTCCCAGGCACCCGTATGTTTGTGCTATATCACTTGTCGTACGGTTACATGTGTCATGCCTGAAACAGTACCTCATGGAAAACATGATGAACGCCACTGGTGGAATTTTTCTTGATGAATTAAAGTGGTTGACTTTAAACCTAAAGAAATTTTGTCAAAACAGTCCACGGAAAAAGAAGTAAGGAAAAACAACATTAAGACTTCATTAAGAAATCATTCAAAAGTTTGGCCATTAATTTACAGTTTATTTGGGAGAAAGTGAGATTTTAGATAAAGAATGTGCACATACCTTTGTATTTGTATGGTATGGCATTCATAGAGTGTTTGCCATTGCAATGAGTCTTCCCTACCATGACTCTGTGGTCTGTCAATGCAGTGCCATGCATTTTAAGGCCTTGTGGTATGCATTTTTTTCCAACTCAGTGGTGAGATACAGTAGCACCTTTAAACCGCTCACAAGTGAAGGGATAAGAAGTATTTAATTCTGTTTGGTTTTTAAGTCTGCAAAGTCCAAAGCTGATTTCATGTGTAGACTGTAGAGATGCCTTCAAGAGACACATTAGATAATGACAATGCATGTATGTGGAAGGTTTTAAATATCCTCCCATAATGACCATTTTAAACCCAAATGTGTACAAATTTGCAAGTACATGTACATATGTGCATAACTGTACTATTGTTCCATTCCTTGTATTTTGTCTAGACTGTATTTGGCCAGTCAGATTAATGTCCAGCATTCAACATTTCATGCTTCCTATTCTGTACGTACCGGAACATTGTACTGGTATTCGTGATGCCCATGTACGACCAAATATATTGCCAGTGCAGTGGACCATGGCCAGCGATGAACACAGACTGTCTGCGCCATCCGGCCATTGTTGACACCTTCTGGTTCATTTGTGCCTTCTCTTGTCCAGATTTGGACACTGTTGACAGGCAGGGGATCATTGAGTTGCGGCTTAGCCTCCGCTGAACAGCCTTATTATCCGCTGCAATCAAAGCTACACCAGCCCTTTGTTGGGACCTGTATGACATCCTTGAATGACAAATGTTGTTATGGCAGTCAGTGGAGGCACGGGAGGGAACTTCAGTGTTGGTTGGGAAGGGAACATTTGTCTTAATGCTAAATGAAAGCTTCATCCCATTTCTGTTTCAATTACATTTGTAATAAGTGTGTACATGTATATTGCTTTCAGAACGTGTATGTTCATTTGCAAAGAAACACAAAAACAAAACCTGAAAAAGCTGTAGCTGCAACAAGCGCAATCCCTGTTTATAATATGAGTTACGAAACAGCATCTCTCTGCCAGTCGGCCAGACACCCAAGGATCAAGAAGGAGCCCCTTTTGTGTGTCATCAAGGAGGGAGCTTTACGGAATAGTTCGTGTGTCCTACTGCACAGAATTTTCCGCCGGATCTTGAATTCCAGGTTGGCCCAGCCTGGCCCAGCCTGGCCCAGCCTGGCCCAGCCTGGCCCAGCCTGGCCTACCCAAGATGTTCCCAGTCTAGGGAGACATGACCCTCCTCCCCCCCCCCATCTTGGACTTCACTCCAGGCCTGTCATGAATGATTTATCACCGACTGGAATTGCAAAGCGTCTGGGCTCCCGTGGCACACTTTAATTGGGTATCGTGCAAACAGATGTGGGGGGTACGTGCCAATTAGTTGTTTTTCTTTTCCCTTTTTTTTTATCAAGAGGGAAGCAGAAGCTTTGTGAGTCATCAGTTTCAAAGTCATGAGTATTCAGAGATAGGCTATCCTCGTGTCAGTTTGGTTCTGTGGAGACAGTGGCCGGTATGGAGATGCATCAATCCTGCAGGATTGTCTTGGTAACCAGGCGAACCCCCAAGTGCAGTCCCTTTGGCACCAGAGTGCACACAGATAATTGCCAAGCGAGGCGAATGTGTTTGTCTTGGTAACCAGACCAGGGTAGTACCTTTGACCCAGACAGGTACCAAAATCCTCCAAAATGTCGTGGATTCTGAAGGATCTCAGATAAGTATGTAATTAGGGTTGAGGATGATTTGCCAGTGTTTTGTCCATCAGCATTTTTTTGTATCAGTTGGTGCTCGACTGTTTAGACTTTTTTAAAGACAATTTTAGAGGAGGACGGGGAAGTAAAAGTATTTTCTGTGGTTTCAAGAAAAACAAATAAGGGTCTTCGAGTCAGAGGGAAGAATACAAAAAAATTTCTCCCCTCCCCCCAAAAAAAGAGAAGCCAAATCAGTATCCCTTATCACTAACGCTAGCTACCGAGAACCAAAGCTAAATTGAAATCAGGGACTTTGCCGTCGGTCGCACAGGGGAGCAAAGATTTTGTTTTACTACATCTATATTTGTACCGGTAAATTATGGGTGAACAGATCCGAGACTTCTCAAAATAAAACTTTTTTTTTTTCTAGTTCTGAATTTGGAAGGTCGGTGGATCTGAGCACCAACATGGAAAAAAACTCGCCTCATTACAAATTGGTTAACATACCGTACAGTGCACAGAATGAAAAAGTTGGTACCTAGCAAATATATAGTGTGCTTTATTCACAGTAGTTTTACAATGCTAGTAATGCTGTATGGGGTCGCTAATGCCCAAACTGTCTTGAAATTGTCCTTTTTCCGACATTGGAATTTTAGAAATAATACTAGCCAAAGGAGTGTCAGTCATCAGTTTACACTCACACGTGTTATATATAGGCCATCAAGTACATTATGTACATGTACATTTATGGTTTGTGTAGGCACAGTGTGGTCAATGTAATTTGCGGTGGTTTATGGCCAGACAGTATACAGTTTTGACACTCGGACCTTTTAAGGGTTTATCAGAAGCTATGGTTTTCAGATCCAAATAGTTCTATGCCAACTGTTGTCTCACTTCCATCTGGAGGTATGCAGGGACAGTGACAGAGAGGCACAGGCCTGCTAATGGATCGGGTTATGAGCATGGTAATGGGATTTATCTTGTCAGGGAAGTCATTGATAAACCTGAGTAATTGGGCAGATCTGGAAGCTTGAGAGAGACTGGGCATCTGACCTCAGAAGTTGGGGACAGGCCCTCCAAGAGATTCTAAAATTGCACTGGTTGCCAGTAAAACTGCCTTGTTTGGTTGATGAACTGAACAGTGTGCGTCAGAGGTCATTCATGTAAGGACAGGGATGCATGGGTCATTCCGTAAATCTTGAGAATGAATCACATGTACTGATTAGACGCAAGACAAGTCGCACTTCTTGGAGGTTGTTGGATATGAGGGATAGCTGGTTAGCACATTTTCTAAGGGGCTGAGAAAGTCCCCAGCAATAACAGACACCGCTCCTACATGTAGCTTTAAACTCCCCCCTGCTCTACATTGCACAGTTTACAAATTACACAATGTGTCGTCAATTTGAAAGTTCAGATGAAGTCAGGACATGCTGGGAACATGTCTGGGAGCTACATGTACATGTATACTTGTACATGTACATGTACCAGTTAGTGTGCATGTGTGAATACCAGCGCATTAATCAATCAGTGACTTCCACTTGCAGTGTGTCCATCAACACGTTAATGTACATACATGGACCAGTATATGTACATTGTACACATGGTAGTTAAACTTACATCTATTTGGGACGTGTAAGTGCATGCTTGCAAAATACATGTAACGGTATTCTCAGTTCAAGTGCAAGAATATACCGTATTCCTATTCAGGTAAGAAAAAAATAGTTCTCATTGAATAAAAAAGAAAGTAAGAAAAGAAAAACAAAAATCCACAGTGCATGTACCTTACATGAATGAAACAAGTTTACATTTAGGCTTACATGTACATGTAATGTACACCGTGCTCGTATGTAGTGGAGGGAAGGTTTCTGAACCTTTCTCACCCTGCATTTCATTGCAATCAGAATGAAGCTGTTGTGAAGTGGACCCGAGCTTTGATTGTTAATGAGAACAGCAAGCCACTTCACGTATATCCCCTTGTTGACATGTTTTCCTGGGATGAGGGCCCCTTTGTGCTGGCCACAAAAATGTCTTTTGACCTCCTGACACACTGGCTTGGCAAACACATGAGAGAGTCTGTGTTTGGGGTCTGGGGATGTTAACAGCCCTCAGTAATTGCATGCTTGGAATGCTTCTGAAGTTGTTCCCTTGGAGCAATAAAGGTTTAGTTCTTTCCTTTTTCCTGTCAAGGATTTATTGGCTATTTTGAGGGTGGGTGAGATCTGTTCAGATGTTTAGAATAAGGAAAACAGATTATACATGCATGGTATAGTGTATGGGTCCCGAAGATACCAGTGCATCATGTATTCGGAAGGTGGTGGTACCTTCTATGAACAGTGTACAATGTACATGTTCATACTACATGCTATACTTGACACTTTCGATTGGCTATCCACTACCTTTGGCTATGCTGGACTGTGTACTGTAGAATCCTCTATGTACCCATCGTGCATTACTGTGTACACATGTACATGTACATACAGTATTACAGTACATGAACATATTTTATGTGTTTGTACCTGTGTCAGAGGCCCTACAGTTCACCTGAATTCTTCAATGCTGCAGAATCCTTCTGAACCTCCCAGTAGATTTTGAAGGATCTTTGAGTGTTTGGGATGGGTACTTGTGAGCTTTGTTTGATGCATGCAGGATTAAATGTTTACCCATGAGAAGATTGTTAAAACTAAAAGTGCATACAGCCTCATCCCAATTAAAGCAAAAGCATGATCCAGTGCTTGGATAGAGGTACAGCAATTCAGCATAACTGCTGAAATTAAGTGGAAACCAACCAACAGTTTTGCAAAAGCATGATCCAGTGCTTGGATAGAGGTACAGCAATTCAGCATAACTGCTGAAATTAAGTGGAAACCAACCAACAGTTTTGCAAAAGCATGATCCAGTGCTTGGATAGAGGTACAGCAATTCAGCATAACTGCTGAAATTAATTGGAAACCAACCAACAGTTTTGCAAAAGCATGATTCAGTTCTTGGATAGAGGTACAGCAATTCAGCATAACTGCTGAAATTAAGTGGAAACCAACCAACAGTTTTGCAAAAGCATGATCCAGTTCTTGGATAGAGGTACAGCAATTCAGCATAACTGCTGAAATTAAGTGGAAACCAACCAACAGTTTTGCAAAAGCATGATCCAGTTCTTGGATAGAGGTACAGCAATTCAGCATAACTGCTGAAATTGAGTGGAAACCAACCAACAGTTCTGCAAAAGCATGATCCAGTTCTTGGATAGAGGTACAGCAATTCAGCATAACTGCTGAAATTAAGTGGAAACCAACCAACAGTTCTGCAAAAGCATGATCCAGTTCTTGGATAGAGGTACAGCAATTCAGCATAACTGCTGAAATTAAGTGGAAACCAACCAACAGTTTTGCAAAAGCATGATCCAGTTCTTGGATAGAGGTACAGCAATTCAGCATAACTGCTGAAATTAAGTGGAAACCAACCAACAGTTTTGCAAAAGCATGATTCAGTTCTTGGATAGAGGTACAGCAATTCAGCATAACTGCTGAAATTAAGTGGAAACCAACCAACAGTATTGCAAAAGCATGATTCAGTTCTTGGATAGAGGTATAGCAATTCAGCATAACTGCTGAAATTGAGTGGAAACCAACCAACAGTTTTGCAAAAGCATGATTCAGTTCTTGGATAGAGGTATAGCAATTCAGCATAACTGCTGAAATTAAGTGGAAACCAACCAACAGTTTTGCAAAAGCATGATCCAGTGCTTGGATAGAGGTACAACAATTCAGCATAACTGCTGAAATTAAGTGGAAACCAACCAACAGTATTGCAAAAGCATGATTCAGTTCTTGGATAGAGGTATAGCAATTCAGCATAACTGCTGAAATTATGTGGAAACCAACCAACAGTTTTGCAAAAGCATGATTCAGTTCTTGGATAGAGGTATAGCAATTCAGCATAACTGCTGAAATTATGTGGAAACCAACCAACAGTTTTGCAAAAGCATGATTCAGTTCTTGGATAGAGGTATAGCAATTCAGCATAACTGCTGAAATTAAGTGGAAACCAACCAACAGTATTGCAAAAGCATGATTCAGTTCTTGGATAGAGGTACAGCAATTCAGCATAACTGCTGAAATTAAGTGGAAACCAACCAACAGTTCTGCAAAAGCATGATTCAGTTCTTGGATAGAGGTACAGCAATTCAGCATAACTGCTGAAATTAAGTGGAAACCAACCAACAGTTTTGCAAAAGCATGATTCAGTTCTTGGATAGAGGTATAGCAATTCAGCATAACTGCTGAAATTAAGTGGAAACCAACCAACAGTTTTGCAAAAGCATGATCCAGTTCTTGGATAGAGGTACAGCAATTCAGCATAACTGCTGAAATTAAGTGGAAACCAACCAACAGTTTTGCAAAAGCATGATTCAGTTCTTGGATAGAGGTACAGCAATTCAGCATAACTGCTGAAATTACGTGGAAACCAACCAACAGTATTGCAATACACTGTGTTGCCTACACTACGGCAACATCAAATGCATCTGTAGAGAAATTGATTAATGTAACTCCCTCTTATGCAGGGCACATTTTTTCACCTGACACGATGAGGGGGCGTACATGTATGTGAACTGTGTATATAACGGGCAGTCAAGAATAATATGAATCGTGACAAAAGCAACAACGTTGGTCCTGTAAATGATGGAAATTAGCATGGTACCTGCCAGACATTGGTGTTGTATACATTGCCGGGTCATTTGTAACTGATCTCCATAGGAGCAACAAATATGTCACTAGAGCATCATCAGTCATTGGTGTGAAGAGTCTGCCCACCGGTATTTCCTAATCCAAATACTGAGCTGCAGAAATGGATCACTCTGAGACTGAAACTGTCCGTGGAACTGCAGAGTTTTTCCACAATGCTGTGGCTCTGTCTAAACATTCCTGAATCTTCTGTTCAAAATTTGCCAGGAAACCCACGGGTTCACACGCATATATATGCATGCACATGTAGCATTGATGGCAAGATTACAAAGCCCGATGCCGTCAAATTCTATCACAAATAGGTGATACATTTTGTCCAATTTTTGAGAGTTGTGGGTGTGCCTTCAGCAGATTTATCAGATCTTTTCAACCGTTTTTGATGTGTTTCTTAAATTCTTATAGGTTTCATGTTCAGGAACTGTTAGTGTCATTCATTGTCATCAAAACATGATTCTCCCTATTCTGCACCAAGTCTCACGAATTATTACTGCAGAGCTAGGGGAAAAATTATGATGAGGTCAATAACACTATAGTCATATGACAATTTATCCATCCCTTCACACTTGTCAAATCAACTCCCTACCCCCTCCCCCCAAAAAAATTACTCTGGCGACATTCCTCAATTAGGATCTAATTTATTGTAAAGGGGCATCTCCAATCGATGGCCTATCCCCGAGAGGCTCTGGCATGGCAGTCTTGCTTACCATAATATTAACTTTAGAATTTCTCCTGCTCAAGACACATCCATGTCCCTTGTGCAATCTGATGGGGGAAGCAATCTGATGGGGAAAGGATCCGACTGAAGCCTGTCTTCGTACATGGGATGTACTGTACCAGTACATACACATGCACACGTACAGACATGTGCATGTATGGACACTAAGTGTTAATGATTTCTTGTCAAGTTATAAAGATCCTGCACCAGTGTTCAAATTTGTTTGAAATGCTTGGTTAACTGTCATCGCTGGTGTACAAGGATTTTGCTTTGGATTTTTTAATCATGTACATGTACTTTGCACAGAATTTGACACTTCAGAATATGCATATGGGAGAAAAACATTTGATTTTTTTGTATGATGAATACATTCTACTTGTAAATAGGAAATAATGAATTTAATGACTAACAATTTTGAGTTCCACATTTACTGTTGCATGTATGTATGTATTTTCATTCTAAATTTTGTTGCTCAAATAGTGAGTTGAAACACCATGCATTTACAAATGGTAACTTTGAAGACTGGTCACGGTGATTGTGTCTTTTGTCCTGACCAGTGCATTGTGCACGATGTGCGCTCTTTTGTATGCAAATAAGCATGTGCACATACATGTAATCTTGAAAATGTCTCAGTTGAAGTTCATTCGAAGGAAAGGACCAAGAAATGTGTTGGTGACATTCGCTCGGAAAAATGTAAAAATGAGTTTAGGTGCTATGTCACCGAGTTTTTTGTGTGTGTTTTTTCACATTTTATTTTTCCTTTGTTATGTGCTTTTGATAGTAATGTAGTCTTGTTCTGTGTTTTGTTTGGTTGCAGTCGAATATACAGTATGATACTTATAAAAGCTTGGTGCCGGTAGTCAGCATTGTCGTCGACCCTTTGTTTGATGATAATCACAAGCCGTTATTGTAGCCTGTGTTGAACCCTCACCATGTACTTGGTTTTATCTAGTTTGTATTAAGTCACTGTCTGATGTCTCACTGTGAGTCATCTTTGCAGGAATTTGGTATGACACACATGGTACCGGTATTATCAAAAGAAACAAATCAGGAGCAGTTTTCTTGGAATTTTTTCATGGACATACATGTCTTGATTGAGCCAGTTGAAATGGTCAGGTTGAAAAATACATGTACATTTAGTGCCTGCAGTTAATACATACATGGAAAATGCATACATGTACATGTTTATGTATACATAATTTGAGGACATATTTGAATACCTTGGAATTGTTTAGCTCTATCTGAATTATTCAGCTTTTCAGACAATTCTTAAAAAATTCTGCATCATACCAGTACCATGCATATTGGAATGGACTCATCCACGACATTGGACTCGGGGAATAAATTCTATTCGTACATTGTACATACACGCACGGTACGTGTACATTGTAAGTACGTGACTTCTTGCAAATTGGTTTGCTGTCAGGATGCATTTCACGATGCCATCAAGGATTTTTATTGAAACCGAAATGGGACAGAGCACAACTTACATGTACATGTATGACTTATTTGCAAAAGCAATCTATCTTTTTAAGATACAAATTTCTTTTTCCCACCACATCAGCATTTGAAGCAGATGCAATATACTGCATGCTCATGTGAGACCAAGTGAACCATCGTCGGTGCAGTGATGACCCAATTACTGACCAAATTGTGTAATTACATGTATTTCAAGCGCGGGCAGAGCCTATAATTGGTTGAAGTTATATACATGTACATGTATGTACGGACACCAGTAGCTGTCTGGCCACATTAATCTTTTGTAAAGAGAGCTCCAATCAGCTAGTCTCATTAATGCCTGCAGACAGCCATATGGGTTGATTACATGTACTTAACATACAAGTGTAACAGCTCTCCATAATAATTAACCTCAGACTGTGGTTGCTCCTTTATTCACACATTGTGCTGTAGGTGTGAAGGTTCCCACAGGCTTGGGTCATCATTGGTTATTGCACCTTGAGGATCAAAGGGTACATGTACATGTACAATTGTACATGTGCAGTGCACATGTACATTATACAAAATACATGTAGATAAACTTATTGTTTAATTGTCTATACCAGTACACTGCATACATATATAGAGCACAGAATGTGGTAGAGATAACTTTTGACTCCAGTTCTGTACACTTAGCTATGAACTTGCCTACATGTATCGGTAGTTTTCATGTAGAACCTTTATGGACAGTATTTTTATTCCAGTTTAAAGAATATTTTGGATGATTGTGGAGAATAGACAGTGTTCATTTACATATGCATTAAAGATGCATTTAATCTTTCTATTAATACTACTTTATTGCATGCCCTGCAGTGTACACGTGCATGTACATGTATGCACATCGCCCCTCAACGTGTTCCGATACATACATTGTACTTAATGTACATGTTACAGAATTTTTTCTGTTGTTAAGAATATGTGGGTGTCCACAAGGATCTTTTCAGCTCAAAAATTAGAAGAATTTAAATCCCGTGCTTTTATGAGGGAAATCAGTATTTTCGTTCACTGACCGAAGTGCTTTTCCAGCAGTATGCACAATGGGACCACTTATGACATGGACATGTCAGTTGTCAGACTAAGTTGTAGAGGCTGTCTATACAAATTAGGATTGCATTTCGTGTTTGCTCCCAGATAAAATGGCAGAATAATTCAGGTGTTGGGTCCAAACTCCAAGTGTCTGAGTAGCGTGAGCGAAAGTCCATGTGCATTGTTGGCACAGTGTGGTCACAGGTTTTTGTAAAGAAATTCTCAGTCTTTTGGGGGCTTCAAGAGTCTCATAAATTTATTCCAATAACATCCATAGATGTTCATGTGTGGTACATAACCAGGCAGAAACAGGCAGAGTGCAGACATGTAAGCTCTCATCAAATTTCATTTACATGTGGCTTCTCATTACATGTATATGAAACAGATGTTCATCTTTTACAAAAAAGAAAAAAGTTGTCTACCGAGAATCGTGTGTATCCAATATTCATAGAATGCTGACCGCATCTCCAGGACATATGTAATCTGTGGCACTAATCTATTGGACCGCCAGATATGAAAAACACATGCGAAAGGGTCCCACATGATGTATTTGACAGTTTATAATAAAAGAAAAAAATCCCGGGTAACATTTGCTGGGTTAGATACTCCAAGTCCTTTATCTGTAGTTATATGCCGGCTCCCCCCCCAACCGACACAGCCAGCCCTCGTTGATCATAATGAATCGCTGCAGTGTGACTCACCACGGCATCTTCCAGCTTTCCTTCTTTTTTTTCCCATTTTTTTTTCCTTCTCTCTCTGGTGAATGAATTATCCCAGTTGGCATGGCCGGGCAAAGCGGCAACAAAATGAGAATGTGTCAAGTCCACGTCTTCCACATCGTAGTCGAAACACCATTAGACCGACAGAATAGCAATGCAAAGAGGCTAAAGGTTAAATGTTTCTGTACAGTGTAAAAGTACTAAAGAGGTACTGTACAAAATGGTGAAGGTACGCACAGTGTCACGAAGGCAAAATAATCTTGTAGGTACCCAGATTGTACATGTAGATATTCTGTCAGAACGGTTAGTCCAATCATGCCTTTATCTCCTTCAAACATTGTGGAATACGGCTCACATATATATGTGATGTGATCTGTGAAAACTCTTCACTTGGTGAGCTTTGTCATTTGGGTGCATATAAACTTCCAATTATCAGGGACACGCTCTTCTTTTCAGACTTATTACATTTATGATTCTAGGTTGTCTACAACATGGATCTAGATTGTCTAGAATCCTAAATTGAACAGTTTTGAAAATAAGACAATAATCAATGTGAAGTTGATACATGTAGGTACCAAAATGACAAAGCTCAGCATGTAAAGGGCTTTTGCACATCACATCACATATGCCTTGGCAACCACTTTGTGAAAAGTGAAAGGCAAGTTTATTACTTGCAGTATTTTTCTGATATGAAAATGGTCGCAAGAGCAGTAACAAATTGGTGAACTGTTTTAGCTCATGGACAATACCTGTACATGTACATGTATGCTTGCGCTTATACATGGGGCCTTGTGGGGTACGGGAGCAATGGGAAGTACCCCACAAGGCCAGTTTTTACCTTGTGGGGTACCAAAATTGGTACCCCACAAGAATTTCACAAAACTGATATTTGGAAATAACTCAAAAAGGGAAATTTTTGATGGGTAAAAATCTATTGCAAATTGAAGTGTTTTATATAAGGGACATACGGTCAAAATTTCAGCTCAGGAAAGTGAATTTGGTTTAAATTGGAGTGATTTGAAATTTTTTGCCTGTTGTGTGGGAGTTTTGTACACGAGAACAAAGGATACCCCACAAGTATAGCTGTGTAAGGATGTGTGGGCATACCCGTAGAATTGTTCAGTACATATACCGGTGAGTGCATATTGTACACATACATGTACACAGTATCAAGTATTGGTTGCATGCATGTTCCTTTTGAATGTAAAATGCATGCAGAAAGACAATTTGGGACTATGGGAATTGCCCTTTTAAAAAAAGTCTCTTTGGAATTCTGGGACGAGCTCTTTGTATGATACAGGCACATCCGTCCTCTTTGATTGTTTTGTGTCGATCAGGCTCCAAGCTATTCCTCTCCATCGGAACTTCGCTGAGCCGCTTGATGGGCTGCAGAGCAGGGCAATTCAGATGTAACTCTATCTCCGATCCATTTTGCAATTGCCTGACCCGCCTGATTAGGACCATAGGGACAAGGGAGAAAAAAAGGCAAACCTTGCCTCTTGATTGGGCTTGGTACCGTTATTTTGTGTCCCCCTCTGGCAGGGTTTCGCTCTGATCAATGCCCGGTTCCCACTGCCTTTGTGGCCACATTGACAGATTTGTAAAGTTAGTGGTGCACCGTGGCTCCTCGAACCTACAGGATATGCAAATTGGTTAAAGAAAGCCTTGAGTGGAGAATTTCTACCGAGAAGGTTTCGTGGTTATGTGTAGGACGGATTTTCCTTTCCTTCTTTGTTTATCAAATAGATTTAAAGTTTCAAGAGCGGAAATAGGTAACCCGTGTACACTGCATACTGTAAGGTAATTGCTTGCAAGTAGAGTGTAGTACTTGTACATGTACACTAGAGCTGGTCATGAAAAAAGGGGTATTTGAATAAATAGTGAACATGCCCGTACATTTGTACCTTCTACTGTTCAATAATGGGCATCATAGTTCATATCAAACTGATTTTTACCAGACATCAGGTCAGTCCTTCGTTGCTTCAAGACTTTGGTATGATCAGGTTTAATATGAATGTAGATGACTCCATGAAGATTTCAACTACTGAAGTACAGACATGCCTCCCAAACAAAGTTTTATGTGTATGGAACAGAAAAATCTACTTGTATCTGCCAAGTGAGAATTACGTGTACTAGTACATGTATCCGCAGAGTTTTACGCATATGTGAAATGTACCTGTACGGTATCTGGTGAGAAAATTCTTTGCAGGCTTTTCAACTGGCAACCAGCCTGTAGTGGGTTCAGTGGCATGCAGACTCCAGATCTTATCTTTGTCACCTTCATGCAGGTTTCTCAGCATAAATAGTTTTATCAATGATGCAAGCTGTAGGGTTGGTCAGGCTTTTTGAATTATTGTAAGGGTACATGCACATACATATACGTATCGAAGTGTGAAAATAAAGTTGTACGTGCCTACATGTACAGTGTAGTATACAAAATGATTTGGACTGTATGTCCGTTATATGCGTTATATACACTGTACCTGTTCATGTACTTTAACTCATAGTTATACCTACTTAAAAGTGCGTAGACCTATGCACATTTGGTTGCTGCAAGATTTTAATTGCATTGTCCAGGTTCACTCTACATGTACATGTAATGTCCCAAGTTCATAATTTGAAGAAGATATTCTTTGGAAAAGAAGAGGTACCATTGTACTGTTTCTTGTACATGTGCAAGCATTTTGTTCAGATTATATGACTCAAGTTTTGTATTGTTGGTTTAGCATTTTTCTGTCAAAACTATTAGTTTGTTCTAATTTTTTTTTCACAATTTACCGGTACATGTACAAAAATGCCCAAACTTATGGGGGGAATCTTCTTTTGAGAGACCATTTCCTGTCTTACTCCACAGAAAAAACTTGTTGACAGACCATGTCTTAGAATGAGAATTTTTTCTCATTTTCAAGAAAAGTACCAGTAGTCTTGGCAGTGTATCGTACTAATTGAGCAGCAAACTTAAAAATCTGCATGAGAAACAGTCGTCTGAACTACATGTACATTAATGGAATCTCCTACATTGCATGTGGCTGTAAATGTTATTTCAATTTCAGGCCCACATGACATAAATCAAAAGATATGTATACGCAAATGTACATGCACTAGTACTGTAGAGTACTCAGCATAGCCACTCGCAGTGTGTTGTCTGAAACCATGTACATGTACATTCTACGTGTACAATTTAAGCGTATATTTGTACAGTGTAAGTCATTTAGGCCAAATTATAATTCTGTAGTAACATGGAGGGGCATGATACCTGACCTTTCTCTCAACGGTCCCACCCAATTACTCTCAGCAATGTATCATTGTGACAGAAAAATAGCTTCATGTACATGTATGCATGCAGCTTCCTGTTTTGCAGATGTTTCTTTTTCTTTTTTTGTGTTTTTTGGGTTTTTTTTAATACAGAATAAGGACTGTTAACCATCAGTTTGCAGACGTGGATCCGGAGGTCAACTTGCAATGTATACAAGAATTGACCAGCCATAAAATGCCCTACCCCCACGTCCCAATTTTGATTGATGGGAAAAAACTTCTGCCCAGTTTTCCTCTTTCCTACAGATTCAGTTTGAATAAGCCCTTGTATTGTTATTTTTTTTTCCTAAGGAGAAACACAGCTGTGTGACTTTCAGGAGCGAGTGCTCTTTTAACACAGATAATGTTATGTGCGGAGTGAGTGGGTGGAGAAACAGTAAGAGAGCAGTATTGGTCACATGACATTGTGACTGCTAAACCTGCCTTTGGCTTAGTGGCTTTATTTTTTCAGTACCAGACATTTTCAGGGGGGGAAGGTGGAATACTGGCCCAAGTTTGGGAGTACATGTATGTAAAACTAGTGAATATCAGGTACCAGGGATGAGATTTCTCAGCTTTTTAGCTGATTTCAGCTTTTTTTGCTTTGGATTTCAGCTTTTTTCCCTCACTGGCTGTGTACAAAAGTATAGGAGATTTTCACAGTTCAGCCTTTTTATGCCTTTTTTCAGCTGTTTTCAGCTATTTTTATCATTGGCCAATCTCATCCCTGAGGTACGTACATGTATCTGAAATATAAACATGATTTAGAAACCATTACAATATCCTCTTCTTTCATGTGACTTTGTTTTCTGAGACTGGGTAGAGCCCCGCCGTTGCATCCATCAACTGTTCTTCCCACTAAATGGAAAATTCTTGCCGAGTCAAAACCTTGCATTGATCACAACAAGATCCTTGGCCAGCTACCGTATTATGCCGTTTGTAATTTTGAACCGGCAGAAATAGAGTCTTTCTTTGTGCTCATAGCCAAAACTTCCTTGGAAAGACTTTCATGTATGGAATTTTTGGGGTTTGGGCTTGGATATGGTACATGTGTACTGGCAATTTTGGCAAGTGCTCACATGCAGTCTTCAAAGAGTTTAGCTTTCTTTTGTGTGAACTGGTTGTTGATTAACTGGAATGTTGCTGAACTGCTGCATGATAATTGAACAATCAAGAAATCAAATAACAGATTAATTATTCTTGCACTACCCTTCAATTTGTGCTGTAATGCTAGCCGTAGTGCAGACAGTGTCTGGAGACTGTTGGTCGTTCCCTGTGATTCAAAGTGCGCATATCTTGAAGCATTGCTTCCATACTAGCAGACACCCTGTCTGCCTGCCCTGTGTAAACAGCTTCCCCACGATGAAAAGTCTGAATTCAGGGAATATCTGACTTGCAGTGTTTAATCTTCACCGATCAATCACCACACAATCGGTACATGCACAATGTTAGCATTCTTGGATGGATCTCTATGGGCTACATGTACAGGTATTGTACTAGCTCAAGCGAATGCATGATTTTGCCCCTCCTGCCTTTAATTGTTTTATACCAGTTCACATACTGTACATGTATGTGGTTTGAGTAAGCAGGGCAGATGTGAACTTTTGGGGCATTGGTTTTGAAATTTCAAAGTGGCATCTTGGATTCACAGTGTAGAGCCTGTACATGTTAATATGTGAACTTTGGGGCCTTGGTTTTGAAATTTCTAAGTCTCATCTCTGATCCATGGTTTGTGACCACACCAGTTGTCCAACTTGACAAATGACCACATACTGTACATGTAGACGCACCTGTAGGTACCGGTACTGTGTAAGCACTGATGCATTTTTGTGCATTTCTAGGGGCTGTTCAATTTCGGAGCTGTATGCATTTTGCAGAGAATTCTACATGTACTTGAGAAAAATGGTATAGTTTTGTTAAAAATTTTTTCGAAGGAAATGTTTTTATTTATTAATCCAATTGAGCACTTAACAGTTCTTTTGTACTGGGATCATTGCTTTTGAAATGCACGATTTGTATTGAGAATGGATGCACGTACGTGTACGTTAAGAACTCATGTACATGTATGTACAAAATGTTCGTCCACCCAGTGTGAAACCATTGCGTGCATGTGCACTACATGCCGTGTGCCGATATATTTATTTTATAATCAGTGTTTCTTGTTTCATTTCAATCAGATCCTTGGCTTGTAGCAGTTACACAGTGATGTTCTTGGTTTAGAAGCTGTTCAATCTGATTTGAAAACTCCCGACAAAAACAAGCAAAAAACCCCCTGAAATGTAAAAATACCGTGCACGTATATATGTACCTGTAGCTTTGAAACAATCAACTGCAGAGAAGGTAATAGAATGTGAAGTGGGCGGAACTTTTGAGACTCACATTTGATTTTCCTTTGCAACTGCAAAACGTGCACGTGTACGTACATTTCCACATATCAGATGGATGCACTTTCAAAGTCTCTGAGTGGCTTCGACAACCCCACACTGAATGGCAGTACATGCATATGCTTTATTAGTAGAGCTGAAAAGTGCTAAAAGAAGTGGTTGCTGAGTTTCATCACACGATGTTAGATGCAGTAAATGGGTGCATTCAAGTGAACTGGCATCTGTACTTTTTTTCTTGATTAAACCCTTGGAGCACTAGACCTCCCACACGTCTGCACTGAACGTGATGAGCATCAGTGCAAATGTCATCGAGCGGTTGTGAGCATTCATGCGTGTGTTACACTTTTCTGTCAAATCCATCAAATTTCCAGATGCCATGTTCCATATATATTTGTTTGCCGACATTTTGCTTGCACCTTGCACATGTGCAGTAGTGTAACTGTCCACAGTTTAACTGTGCACACAGTTTATGTGCAGCCGAGATTTCATCTCTATGTGCACAAATATTGAGCACACGTAAATTTGAAATTTGTTCTCAGTTGTCAGTTTGAGAGCAACACATCCCATTACAGTGTGCATACTTTTCTACACATACGTAGTGTACGTATATATACATGTGTGTAAAACTTGACTACATTAATGTACATGTACATATAGACTTGAACAGTAGACCTTTCACCCTCATGTTATCAGGAAATTCTTTCTTTGTGTATGGTACAGAATTGTCTTCAATATACGTGCAGAAGTCAATCACTGGTATGTTACTTGACATATACGATTACATGTACATGCGTGTGTACTTGTAAATGTCCTGGTGTGTACACTGTAAATAATGTAGATACATACATGTACATACATGTACATGTATTTTGTACATGTAGAGAGAATGTGATGTTGTGTACTACAGTGGACCTTATTTATGAAGTTAAAAGCATCAATGAAAGAAAGAAATGAAATTTTCTTTCAAATTACATATTTGTGATACAGCACACATGTACATGTACCGGTACTTCAGTGTTTTACTCCAGACTCAGAAAAATTGAAAGGGAGGCTTGGAACTCGCATGAATTTTAAACTACTTGTAGTCTGATACCATCCCATCCACTAGTTAACTACGTGTATTTATAATGATTCGATGAACAAGATCAAAAATGGCCTCCTCAGGAACAAGATCCATTGTAGTGCAGTGCATTCTGTGCAGATACGGTATACATTCCGTACATGTACTGTACTTGTACGTGAACATGTACATGCAGGTTGTAAAAATAGCGGTATGTAAGACACATTAGTGATACACGTAGGACATCACATTGAATTAAGAAATAAATTTGTTGAGTATTAGATGCCATCAAAGGAAAAGAAAGAAATAAGTTCAGATTTCATTTCAATCTTGCCATGTCCAGGAGGCATGGGCGGACGGCTGGGCACAATGTTATTCTTGCCTGCACATACAAGTCACGTACCTGCTTCACCCGATTTGTCGGTATTGCGCGCATATATATTTCTCTTTTGTACACGTCGCTTTTTTTTTTCCCCTATTCTCGCCAGCGGCTGGCATGTGGGATAATTTTACATGTGCACCATGAAAATCAAGTTCAGCACAATTTGGAAAAGCGATTCCTGTTTTTTAATTAAATTAACCTGCCCTGGGGGGGGGCAACTTCTGCCAAAGATTTTCTGTCTTCGGCTGAAGGTAAGAGTGTGTTTTCACTGCTCAGTTCATGTGTGTGGAATTTTCATCTGCAAGGGCTTAATTCCATATGCACATATGCATGTACAGGACATGTACATGCAGTTGAGTCATCGCTTGTACCTCAGCACTCACTGTAGGTGGGCAAGCTGATTTTGTATGGTTCAGGTTCTCATGCCAACTCCTGACCCTAGCCACATTGGGGATAATGGGTACGATTAAGGTCATAATGTAGTCTCTAATGTGTCATATTTGATACGGGCTGGTATCAGCAATGGGTTTTTTTGCTGTTACCAGTTCAGTAAGTGAGAGGGATTCCTTCCTCCATGGCAGTACCGATATTTGAAGTATGTGGCAAAAACAGCAGGATTGAATTGAAATATGGTGGGCAAATTTGAC
Source organism: Acanthaster planci (assembly GCF_054643075.1). NCBI lineage: Eukaryota > Metazoa > Echinodermata > Asteroidea > Valvatida > Acanthasteridae > Acanthaster > Acanthaster planci. The sequence goes on from NC_141777.1 coordinate 19,663,252, forward strand.
ATTTTTGTGTGCACCTTTACAAGCAAGAGTCCATAGATGGTGTTTGTTCAGTGAACAAAATTAATTGGCTGGCATTAAGAAGACAGTTGAGAAAGACAACTACTACAAACACTGTGTACGTGCAATGTGAACGTTAACATTGCTAAATATTGCTTATAGCCATCATTGAGAAGTACATATGTGTAGGTGTCAAAGTTGCAGTCATCATTTGTGAAGAGAAGACATGGCTGCAAAAGTTTGCAAAATTCCTGGCATACTTTCTGGAGGCAAAAACAGAACACTCTTCACGGATTTATTTGCACCTTTGCCGCATATATACTTCCTGAAATGCATGATGTTACTACCCAAACAGGAGGGAATGGAAATGATCTTCAGCTGCTTATTAGTGGAAATTTATGTGAGGGAATATTAATTTTGAAGTGTAATCAAAACAGACATTGCGCAAAATCCTCCCGGGGCGATTTATGAGGGCCAGCTCAGCAGGCCTGATTTACTGCATTTGGTGTGGTTGTAAATTGAACATAATCGCCCGGGCAACCTGAATTATGGCTGACGATCCAGTGGAGCGTGCTCAGACTGTTACTCTAGCAGATGTTACTCTGGCAGATGCCAGGGACATTATCAGCCAAGTGCTGATGTCGTTGTCAAATGTTGCAGGAAGTCGTTGAATGTTAAAGACTGCTAGGTATTTCTGTCGGTATGACCGTTGGGACCAGTGATCTCTCCTCTGAGAATTCCTTTGTTGTGTGAACTTTATCCTACGTGTGCATGTACATGCATGTGTTTACCCAAGCCATGCTGAACCCAACAGGATCCAACGAAGTGTTCCTGCTGTTGTGTGTTTGACTTAGCAGGCTTCACACATAACAGCTCTTGGATGTTGTTGGGTTCAGCAGGGTGGCAGCAAAATTAATGGAAGGGTTAATACTTGCTACATGTATGTGCTGTACCTGCACATGTACATGTATGGGTGTCCATGTACTGTTGGGGATAAGAAACTTGACGAAATTGAGCACGTTTGTGAATTAATCAGAACCCAGTTTTTAGAAATCAAACCCTGTTCATGCCATCTGCCCTTCAGATTTATTCTCAATGCAGATCAGTTTCTGTCAAACTGTGTGATTTACATGTACAAATTATTAGACGTATACATGCTGGTACTCAATTTCATCACCGGAAGTTTACGTGCACAATTTTCATTTCGTCAGAATGACTGGCACATATGTAAATATGCATGTTTGAGAATCTGTTTCTCTGATCTGTGCACACGACTTGCCTGTTGTACAGTGTAAGCGGGGTTTCAGTGTGCAACTGTGAAATCCAAGTCTTGGTTAAGTGTTAAAGTTCAGCTCAACTTTCATTGAGTGAAACCTACTAGTAGAATTCCATCGGTGGTTTTCAAATTTTTTTTTTTGGTCTTCTCCTTTGCCTGCAGGGATACAGCCATCAGCCAAAGTCACCTTAAAATCACCGTCCTCACTGGACCAGATTGAGGAGGGCAGCCGTGTCACCCTCAACTGCAAAGTGGAAGGCAACCCGGCCCCGGACATCGTCTGGTTCCGGGACAAGGCGCGGCTGGCGCCAGACGAGAACGTGGAGTTGACACGCAGCCGGCTGCGGTTGCGCAGCGCAAGGGTGGAAGACAGCGGTGTCTACTCCTGCCGGGGACAGAACAGGGCTGGGGAGGCTTGGAGCTCGGGGGGAAATCTCACCCTCACCATTTTAGGTAAAAGAAAGACTAGAGAATTCCATTCTATTGGGAGACTGTTGTTTGCATCATGCTTGAGCTAATGAGGGTATGCTGAAATTTATTCAAACGACAGCAGTGGACTGGTCACTTGGGACCGGTACGTTCCCCGCCATCAAGCATCTCAAAGGTCCCTTGTAGATGGTTTCATTCATTAATTTATATGTAGCTGGACTGATTCACTCTTCCTCTGTTGTTTGTAGTCCAAAACCTTGAGGTCTGCATGCAATGTAAATCACATTTGGCATGGTTAGGGTTGATTTAAACCGAGTTGCCCGAACCCTTCAATATGCACGTGCAGCTCTGTGAAAGTCTTGCAGTGTTTTGACAGCTTGAACGACTTGACTGCCCAGCGGTTGTTACATTGGTAGGGTATTAGCTTTGCCAAAGTCTTTGTGCCATTTGTTTTTTCTGTTTGTTGGATTTGGAGGTCTGGAAAAACTTCTGAGCCACAATGCACTCCATGTTACAACTGTGGAGGTGAATCTGAAGTGGGAAAAAGTTGAACCATCCATCGTTGTACCAGTTCATGTACCTCTCTGCCTTTCTAGCGCATATGCGTGTACATGTACAGTAACGAGACACATCCCATGTTAAACTCAATTCTCTGATGGATTTTTTGGGGGGGGAGTTGAGAAGAGGTTGAGGCAATTGACATGCAAAAGAAATGTACGTTTATGAGTTGCATTTGACAGCCATACCACCGACAGTGAACTGACAGTCACACCTGCCGTCCATGTGTCGTGTCGAGCTGTGTGACAACTGGTGAGCAGTGAAGCAGTCCCGCTCGTCATTTTGTTGGCTTTTTTTGTTTTTTTCATCATCTGTAATTCACCATGGGCAAGATGGGAAGTGAATCACGCTCGGTAGCACTGAGGAAACGCACCCTCCAAGTGCTTTTTGGAGTGTTTTTGGCCGAGCAGCTGCTGTGAGCTTATTTGCCAGTATACCTGTCACTGCAGTGGAGCCTTCCACAGGGGGGCTGAGTTGAACGGACTCCCTATCTGAAGAGAATTTCATCAAGCAGGCTTGGCATGTACATGTCTGAGTGCCCGTGTCCACAAGACCCTTCCTCTTAATTTGATTTGATACATACAATGTACCGGGTACATGGAAATGACAGAGAATGGGTATTTCAGATGATACAGTGTACAGGCAGGCTCCTCGTCCATGGAGCAAGGGCAAAGTTCATACCTACATTTTTGTCCCTAAATCTGGGGACTTGTCCGGGATACTTTAATGAAATGGAGGCAGTGCGAAATGTTATGCATTAGAAACCTCTTATGCAAAGATGCAATCTGCACTAAGTTGCCCTGTCAGTCAAAATCAGTCAAATGACACGTCTACCGGGTATGTACTGTAGAAGGAGAATTGGATGGAATTTTTGACTGCCTGTGACCGTTAACAGCAAAAGAGGGTTTTAACGAACAATTTTCATGGGGCTGGTCATTAAGCCTAACAGTCCTCAATCCTCCATTTTCAATATGATTTTCCATACACGCTAGGGGATTAGGGTTAAGCCTATCCTCGTCCTGGGCACTTACAGTATTGTATGCGTTCATATGGCTCCATTAGTAACTTAGCTACTGTGTGCATAGCAAGTTATCAAATGGGCCCCATCACAAGATATCACTTTTCACAAGGAACATGCAGGTTTAAAAAACGATCTGCGAGAAGTCACACACAGGATTCTTGGAAATGCCTAGTGATGTCCTGACTCATGTTTGTTGTATGTTGTGGCCACCACAGAGTGAAATCACATCTCCATTTTGTTCGCTTACTCTTTTATTACATGTAATCTTCCCTTTTTTTTAAATCCTATTTTGACAAAAATTGTCAGAGACAGAACTTTTCTCTGGTTATAACAGAGAATGGGCTTCTTTGGAGTACTTTTTCTGTTTCTCCTATCTATACTCACACATGCCTTCCATCTTCTTCATCCCTACAGATGCCGATTTTCCCATCAACGAAGAGGCACCGGAGGATGTGTTGGGGGTTGTTGGGCAGTCGGCCGAGTTCCACTGTGCCTTCCAGGGCAACCCGGACCCAGTAATCGACTGGTACTTTCGCTGGTCGGAGGAGGGCACCAACGTGGTGCACATGGCAAATGGGACCAGGTTAGTCCAGCTCCTGTGCATAGATGTTAGAAGCCCAAGGCAAAGTGTGCTTGTCACTGGCAGGGTAAAGCCACATCTGAATCTCTAGGCTACAAATTTCAATTGCACCCTGTCTAGTAGAAATGCATTAACCCTAACTGCCCTAAATACTACAAAGTATTACATAGTAGTAAAAGTTAGTTGGTAGTCGTCGCTGTCGCTTGTAAGATGACATTACCTTATTGTTCTCTGAAGCCATGAAATAATATAACAATAATAATAACAATAGACAAGAACAATACAAGACAATGTACCATACAGTGCTCTGGCACTATTAATGCACAACTTTATTGTTCTCTGTACGAGTAACAAGGGAGGGTGCCCTAGCCAGAAGTAGTGATTTGTAGCGCTAGGTCCTTCAGGCTCAGACTACTGCTTAGTATTTTGTAGTACTGAGTACTGCAAGCCAAATTTTATGCAGAACTGTGAGGGTTAAGCTTTCAGCCAGTAGGTTTTATAGGCGTGCATGTTGTGTGCAGTTGTATCCCAGTAATTTGGACACAGCATGTGCTTGGACATGTACATTGGCGTGATCGATGCCCGTACTGTGGTGCTTGGACATGTGTATACTTGATCATGCACAGGTTAATCACAGACTTTTTATGGTCGTGATCAATTCAACAAATATGCAGCAGTTGGTACATGTGAGTTTACATGTAGTTTAATTTCAGAGGTTTTTGATGTTCAGTTTTGATACGTGTTCTGGTTGGCTTTCACATGTATTATGCAAAAACAATCCAGGTTTCCTTGTCGTGTTATTTCCATTGGGTCAGTTTCTGCCAATATGGCGTATTCTACAATAAATAGGACAGAAACATTCCTTGTTAGTTGCTCTCGGGAAAAAGTTCTTGATTCGCTTCTTTCCCCCCCCCCATCTCCCTTGCCTGTACTCTCTCTCACAGCACCAAGATCTTCCGGAATGGAACTTTGGTCATCAACAATATAACGTTGATGGATGAAGGGACTTACATCTGCATCGGTAGGAATGACGTCGGGGAGGCTGATGTTGAGGCCCAGCTGGTCGTTGCAAGTAAGACGCCTCTTTTGTTTAAATTTAAATACGATGATTGTGTCCTTCACCAACGTAATACTGGGAACACTCTGTGCTCACTACCTTCTCCAGGAGCTGGAGAAAATAAACTGATTCAAAATTCCAAATTGCTCAAGTGTTGCTACTGGATTGTGGGATTTTTGCTTTGGGAGAAAAGCGGCTGGTTCACATAATGAGCCTCACGCTGGACCAAGACAGGGTGCAATTTTCGTAGCAATGGAGGTTCCTTTGGTCGGAGGTGCACTTCACTGGTTCATGAATGACCATGAAATGCACGCCTCGTGGTCGCATCGCTACTAACAAAATGAAATCCTCCCTACCAGCATGGCTCTTTTCAACCAGTGAGGGAGTGCTTCTGCTTGAGGCGGATGCATGCATGTCCTCGGGGCACATGACAACTCAATTTGCATTCTGTAGTCTAATCAAAAAGAAGTTTTTAGTTATAAAAGTCTTCTAAGACTAAAGCTGTCAAACATGTTATCGGAATTGTTTACTGAAATCAAGACAAGAATTGTCATTGCATTGTTTCCCACATTAATTTTGGACACAGACTTTGAGTTCTTTATCACAGCAGGAAGATTTTCAAATCTTATTGTGCTCATACACTGCTGAGATAAGGATCTTGCTTATTGTGACACAAAAGCAGTAAGCAGTTATTTCAAACTTATCCTCTGATTTGCAGAAGTGGAAGATCTGCCTGTCCTGGGATCACGGATTGTGCCTGATGGCGAGCCCCTGTCGGTCAACTGCACCTACCCGTACGGCACCACAGGGGGTGTGCCAGCACCCCAGCTCGGCTGGCTGGACCAGCTGGGCCGCCCCCTCAGCAGCAACCCTCAGGATCGAGTGCACACTGAGGGCGGGACGCTGCTGGTGTTCCGGCGGCTGCAGGCCAGGGACAACGGCAACTATACCTGCAAAGCCTCCAACATCGCTGGGGAGAAGACGCGGCAGCTGGGCGTCGTCGTTGCAAGTAAGCATTGGATCGGAAGTGGGAAAGAGGCTGAGATTTATTTACTGTTAGGGTTCCGAGGGTCATGGAAAATATGGAAAAACAATGCTGGGGAAAAAAATCATCCTGGAAAATCATGGAAAATAGGGGGAGAAGGGTGTTCCAGAATCTTGTTTTCAGAGGAAAGAGCCATGGAAGACAAGGTCATACAAAGGTTATTTGTGATGGGACGCTTGTGATGCAATTGCGGAATGCTGATACATTTACAGGCTCTCTATGTCAGTCTATCATAGAGGCTATGAGTTCATAGAGTAGTGGCTTCCATTCACAGTACCAAGCAAGTTTTCTCTGTCAAATGGCTTTACATGTAAATGTCATGGAAATTGTCATATTTTAATCCTGGGAAAAGCCGTGGAAGTTGGTTGTAGATTTCTGTGGGAATCCTGACTCTGCCTTCCTATCTTTGGTATTTTTTTCAGTATCACTCGTAACTCTTTTGTTAACAGTACATCTGTATTTGTAGGCACGGGGGATATAATTTCTCATAATGTTTTTTCAGAGATTTCCTGATTTTGATTTTAAATATTCAGGATTTTTGTAGGGTTTATTATTCAGGATTGCTACTTTTTTTGTTTTACCGTACACCAAAAAGACAAGTCCAACATTCACACAGTTTTAGGGATCTCCCGCAGTTAGCTTCATGTAGGTATATTAAAAGTCCTGAAAGGCAGTGATTTGGTGTTGTTGTCTTTCACATCCCCATTTGTTAGATGTTTTGTTGGTTTGTTTTCATCTTTTAATTTCGCCCCGAGGGAAAAACCACTGGATGGACATTCAAGGGTTCGAAATTTCAAAGTAGCTTCCCAAAGCCCAACATGCCTTTGTTGGGACCTCTCTCTTACACTTGTGAACATTTCTAACCACAGCTGTCCCAGAATTCACGACGAGGCCCCTGGATACAGCAGCCAAGGAGATGTCGGATGCCTGGTTGCACTGCCAGGCGGACGGCAATCCCAAGCCGCGGATCACATGGCAGGGGGATGGCAACAGCCAGCTGCAGGTAGGTGGGCCTGTTGTCAAATTGCCGGTTTTTGGCAAGTCGCTAACGCGGGTAGCGGCCCGTTGGTCAGGTGTGTTTTTAGAGTTGCAGTCACGGTTGCCAAGCCATGGTGCATGTGTCTTTAAGTCAAGCATTAGGCCTTTCTTTCAGAATTATTGATTCTGAAGTCACCCTTATAATTGCCTGCAAGTCAAATTCAGTCATCGATCCTCCATTTTGAATATAATTTTGTTCAAATACCCTTGAGGTGAAGCGAATTTGGACAGCATGTGAACCAGTGTGGTAGTACTTGCATCCATGTGAGTACATTGTTTCTGGTACTCATACTCATGAAGGTTTACTCATTCCTCATTCATACTTGCAAGAAAAACTTCCTTGTGTTTGTACTCGCACTCATGCAGAACTTCTTGTACTCCTACTCATAGAAATGTGTACTCGACTATAAGGTTGCAACCAACAATCACTTCGTGCACATTTTCCATATTTGTTTCGATCGTAATTTCCGTTATTTCCTGCAGCATTCATCCGTGAATGTATTAAGGCTGCAGTTGCTAATATTCTCTTGTGCCATGATAAGAAAAGTCTGAACTGTGTGGTGCCCAGATCTCCCAAGTTTATATTCAAACATACCTTGACTTCCAGTCCCAGTTGATGGCCAGAATGGGAAAAATGGTAAAGCGTGTAAGAATGGCTGTATGACACTATTATTTATCACCTTTGATGTGAAAAATAATACTTGAAAAATACCGTAGGCACCAGTGTCATCATTTTGGCCAGAGAAGTGAGAGTTTGTCAAAACTTTATGTCGAAAATGAACACAGAAATCCATGCTAAAGAGAATGTATGTAAGCAGAATTATTTCTATGCAATAAACCTATTGTGTTTACTTTCCAGCACTTTTGAGAAATCTTTTCTTTCTTTTATACTGCGTTTAACAAACAACTTATCTCAAAACGTATGAAAAGTGCCATTCGTACCATCCTCTGGTACTGCTTTGATACTTTTACTTTTGAAAATGTACATGTACTCCTATTCATGTCATACTTGTATATGTATACTCCTAGAAATGTACTCCATTACAACACTGATGTCAACCCCCACCATAAAAGAGACATGTTAAGGATCGCCAAGCCTAAGTTCTCGGGTTTTTCTTTTTCAGGACCGTAGATTCCTCACCTTGGACAATGGAACTCTGCACATCAGAAACCTGATGATGAGTGACGAAGGAGGTTATGTCTGTCAAGTTTCCACAATTGCTGGCACTGATGCTGCTAAAGTCACACTAAGAGTTATACGTAAGTATTACCATCAGAGACCAAACGGTCGCCGCCACTGGATCTCAAATGAATGCAGCCTGGCACCAGTATCTTGATTTGAAAGTGCTAGTGTCTGTTATGGACTGTTGTCAAATCTTTGTCTTTTTTCATATATTTGGGAATGGTTTGTCGAATTAGCATATCAAATGGGCACTAATTGTAATATGCAGATTTTGAACATTATAGGGAGACCAAAATAGTAATTTTCTTTTTGGAGTGCCAGTGTATGATAAGTTTATCCAGCACAGGTTTCTGAGCAAGAAGTGGAAAGGATGTCAGAAATGTTTGAGTCTGTTATATGCTCTTGTTGCTTTTGCTGTGAAGAGTTGAGACTTAAACTGAAGGAGCAGAAATTGCAGGATTTTACATTTTTCCCTTCCCTTTTCTTGTCCACTCCCCTTTTCCTGTCCACTTCCCGTCTCTTCCCCCCCCCAGCGGTCTTGAAGTTCTCCCCAGCCCCCAACAGCAAGCCCCTGGAGCTGGGCGAAGACTCCAAGATCATCTGCCGGGCCTCAGCCAGCACCCCGCCCATCATCCGCTGGTTCAAGCTGCCGAGCCCCTCGACCCCTTGGGACGCCCACATCAACGAGACGGACGGCAAGCTCAGCTTCCACCCGGCTAAGAAGTCGGACAGCGGCCGGTACATGTGCGTGGCCACGGCCGGTGATGAGGTCATCAACACCACTGTCACCATTGACGTCTTTGGTGAGCATTCCTCATCCGTGTGCAGTATGAATCCCATGACAGGCAATAATATGGCAATCAGAATAGGCTTGTGCGGTACTCCCGGTTCCAAGTGAAACCTCGGTTCCCCCAAAATATCGGAATCGGCGGCTCTGCTTTTGTGAAGAATTGGATACCCACCATTGGCAGTTCCACATTCAAAGAGCCAACTCCAAACATCAAATCCGAGTCCCAGTCACCGCTCAGCGCACGTGAGTGACAGCTCCAAACATTGAATCCGAGTCACCGCTCCTGCATGTATACGTATAGCATGCTGTACATTTAGCAGGGCACCTTTCCACACATGGGAAAATGCGTACAAAAATGAACTGTAAAATACCCTTGTGTCAGGGTACCAAACCACATTGGTTATTGCACGCACGGCACTGCGAAGCTTTTACGGCCAGAAGCCATGAAGCTCGATAACTGTTTTACGTGTGGCTGCCGCTTCAACATTGGTGAGTTTTGCCTGGTACTTGCGTGTGATGTGTTGTACTTTCCCTGTATACATGTATGACACCAGGCAAAATCGTCAAGTGGGTAAGAAATAGCCTAGCCGTTGCCCGAACTTATGCACCAGAGTCTGAATCTCTTACTGTCCAGCGAGGGCATCGGTTCTCAACTTCTCACTTCAGAGCATGGACCCGTGCAATGGCATGGCCTACAAGATAGTGGACGTATCAGAGTTTTTGATGCGCCCACCTCGGACGAATGACCAGTTTGTGCATGGTCCATGGCCATTTACAATACATTGGCACATGTTCCATAAATACGCGTGATCCAGTCCATACATGTACATGAAGTTCCACTGCATGGTCGACGATTCCATTTACTATTATGGGTAAAGTTTCAATTCAATGAGACATATGGTTTTGATGCTATGGTCCTGTGAAGTTCACGACCTCAGACAGGACGGTGCATGTGTATCGAGCACGCAGTGGAAAAAGAATGTGTTTTGGCTGACTTATCTCGGGAATAGCACATCCGGTTTTCAAAAAATTGGTGCCAAAAGGACAGCAAGATGTTACTTAAAGAGTCCTCAAGGCTGTGCACATGAAATAAATGGGCTACAACGATATTAGAGAGAATTTAGGGGGCGGAGTGGATTCTGTCCCCCTCCTAGGGTTAAAGAACATCCACATGTTTGTAGAGCCTCCGTAATAACTTCATCTCTTCAGATTACCGTAAAGTATGTTTCCATTCCATATCAGTGCCTGTGCAAAGTCCCTTCAAGATGCAGAAATAATTGGATTCCCGTGTCCCCGTAGCATAACGGAAGTTTGCTGCAAGCATTTGGTGATATCAAATTCACTTTGCCTTTGCATTTACCTCAAGTACCATCCAGCCTTGAGCCAGCATACACACTCGTATGTGGCCTTCGCTCAAATGAGCAAAGCTCTTTTATCACCCAAGCTATTTTATTTCTCTCTATCACACTACAGTACGTCCAAGATTCACCATCGTCCCCAGCAACGCGACTGGCTATGAGGGCTACTCGCTGACCATAGACTGCCAGGCCACAGGCGACCCATTTCCGAGGATCAGCTGGATGGGCATCTCTCCAGCTAAGGTGGAGTCCCCTCACATGGTCAAGCTGGACAACGGCTCACTCTTCATCAAACAGGTCAAGGCATCCGATGCCGGCAATTACCAGTGCTTAGCTGGCAGTGACGCAGGGCTGAGCAGTGCTGAGATTACACTGATAGTCAGGAGTAAGTCCCTTTTAAAGTCTAGTGAAATGCTATTTGAACATTAACACTAGCAGTAGATATCATGAAACTTGATATAACCTTACACCGCAAGGAAGCTTAAGGCAGCCAATTTTTGCCATCGTTGTGCAGTGTACTTGTGGTCATTTACAAGCACGGCTTTCACAGGGGCTACTTCATTACAATTCCTGTAAAAGTTAGTAAACAAGTTTTGGATTAGCTTCGCCACCTTTTCTGAAAAGTTTGTGTCTCTGTCACTGCACGAGGCAAAGCTTGAAGATCTCTCATAAGAACGTTGACTCCCCTTTCAGAATAAAGCCATGATACTGGGATTCCATGTTTTGAGACATTTCCTAATTTTTGCCCTTACGTATTGGCTTGTACTCCTTCACAGAGGGAACTCCCCCAGGCTCCACCCCGTTCACCCCGCAGCTGATGCACCGCACCATTGCCATCGCTGTGGGCTGCGCCGTGGCCTACATCATCCTGGTGGTGGGCCTGATGTGGTGGTGCCGGCAGCGCCGGCGCAAACAGCGCCGCCTGATGAAAGAGGAGGCGTTGGCGGCTGAAGCTGCAGCAGCCCTGAACCCCGGGGCGGGGGCCGTGCCGGGGCCGGACGGTGAAGTGGCCAAGCTGAACGGCAGCCTTCCCCACCCGCCCTCGGCCAATTCGTACCGGGATGAGGAGCCCAAGGTGGCCGGGATGAGTAACGGGGACATGGCCATGGGTCCGCTGGTCAAGGCCGCAGCTGGTGGGCGAAGAGGCAGCTATGACAAGTTGCAGTTCCCTCGCCACGACCTACAAACCCTAGTGGTCATCGGTGAGACCTTTCAGACATGGCCATGATATTGCACCTAAATTAATAGGATTCCATTCAAGCAATTGAAAATATGGCAGACCTGCACTTGTGTGTACAGATCCTGCGTTACCTGCAGTGCATCATGGGAAAATAGTAGCATCCCTTTGTAGACAGTTGCAACTTTTTTCCGCTAGTGTTTGGTTTTCAAACTGGACAGAAAGAAATGGCCACTTGAGGAACTTTTTGTATGCAGTGATTTAAACTATCAGTCCCCGTAACACCCACAACTGTCCTGCCTGTTATTCCCTGTACTGTCTCAAACAGTCTCAGCCGTTTGTGTTCATTTTGGAATACATCAGTGAATAAAAAGGTTATCCAAGTGCCTACATGTTTAAAGTGGTAGCAGCTGATCATACAGCTCTTCGTTGAATTCCTGCAGGCCACGGGGTGTACGGTGAGGTGTTCCTGGCCCGGGCGGCCGGCATCACAGAAGGCGTGGAGGCCACCACCGTCATGGTCAAGGCCCTGCAGACCAAGAGCGAGAGCCAGCAGCTGGACTTCCGTCGGGAGATGGACATGCTGTGCAAGCTGAGCCACGACAATGTGGTCAAACTCCTTGGCATGTGCCGGGAGGCTGAGCCCCAGCTCATGATCACCGAGTACTTGGAGTGGGTGAGTGACCACCTCCCTGTACTGTCCTGTCCTCTCTTGTCCTGTTTTGTCCTGTCTCATCTTTCCAGTCTGGTCCTGTCCTGTCCTTTCCTGTCACATCCTGTCCCGTCTGGTGCTGTCCTGTCCTGTCTGGTCCTATGGTGGGTGACTCTTGGCCAACTACTAGCCAAGGAAACGTATCTGTTGACATCACTGTGGGTTATCCTTGAGTGGGGAGTTTGGGATGGCCGACACTAACACTTGAATTTTATCTGACCTGCTAATGCTTCACAGACCTTAGATATTTAATGCCCAGCCTTCTGGCGTCACCTACTGCACATGTTTTTCTCAGTAGCAAAGACTTCAGTTTCACAGATATTTCCTCATCACGATTTACACAAAATGAGAGATTTGAACGCCTTATCTGGTCAGTGTTTATTGCAATGAGCCAATAAGAATTGGCACAAAACGCTTCGCAGCATTTCTGTTTCTCTAATGACTTTTTGCCTACTGAGCTGTCTTGCTAAATGTAAAAATTTTGTGGAGAACGTTGACAAGAGTGTCAGAGGAAGTTGTTGATAAGATAATTTAAATTGCCCATCTCATGAGGATTCAAGTGTTTTTTTTCCCCTTGTGAAGATATGTTCCCAGCCAGTTTGCTTTGCACATAAGTTTATAGACAAGAAAAGTGGATACTTCTATCAAGTATTGATGAAAAGATTGACCCATGTTTTTTTTTTTGCTTTGGAATCTGACAGGGAGACCTGAAGCAGTACCTGCAGGCCACCCGGGGTGAGAATGGTACCGCCAATGTGCCACCACCCCTAACCCTAGCCCAGAAGCTGGATGTGATCAACCAGGTGGCCTTGGGCATGGAGCACGTGGCCAGCCACCGCTTCATCCACGGCGACCTGGCAGCCCGCAACTGCCTCCTCAGCCCGGCCATGGAGGTCAAGGTCAGCCTGATGGCGGTCAGCCGCGACCTGTACCGGGCCGAGTACCACGAGTATCGGCAGAAGTTGGTGCCGGTGCGCTGGATGCCACCTGAGGCCGTCTTCGAGGACGAGCTGTCCACCAAGAGCGACGTCTGGGCCTACGGGGTCTTTGTCTGGGAGGTGTTTGCCCAGGGCCACTTGCCCCACGAGAGCCTGGACAACGACGCCCTGATGCGGGCGCTGCTGGATGGCGGCCTGACACTGGAGACGCCGGTTGGCACGCCGGACGAGGTGGAGATCCTGATGCACCGCTGCTGGGCTGAGAGCGCCAAGGACCGCTACTCCTTCAGCGACATCGCCCTGGCCTTGCAGAATATATTACCCGACAGCAGTGTGTGAGGACACGGAGTGAAGGGACTCCCTAGCCCCACAACGGTCACATCGTGCTGCACAAAATACAGCCCAATCTCAAAATAGGTTAAGTGCACGGAGACCAGTTGTGTCATTGATATGTGTTTCCCTCGAGATTTGCAATTGAGAGGGGCCTTGTTACAGACAATTTAAAAAAATACTTGTATTTGTTTATTGTTGCCCAAACTGCACGCACTATGTAACATGCTCTTCAAAGGTATTGACCTTCGTAGAAGTCCCCAGTTACGCGGACCAGAACACCTGCGAAAACCTCTGAGAAGCCGTCATTTGCATCGCATTTACTTGTAGCATGCCCCCCCCACACTTGTTCCCTGTCTAAACCCGCAGTGTGACATTGTCAGATTTGTCCGTCGGCACCCCTCGCTTGTGTCAATGCGTGCGCACGCTGACCTGCTGAATGTTTGTGCAGAAACAAATGCTGTCACTTACTTTACTGTAAAGCTAATGGTGCGGTTTTTGTACAGTTGTTTTTCGTGTATGTTCAACCCAAACTGTTGTCTGTGATGTGTATTCGATGAAACTGACTTCAACCGCGGAGTGTGCGGAAATGTAGTTCGTTGTTTGAAGTATAAAAGTCCCTTCTCTTGTGCAAGTACATTTATCCCTGTGTGCTACAAACACCCTGCAGTGTTTAGAGAGAACTTGACCAAAAGATTTACTGTTACAAAAAAAAAGTACTTTCATTGATGATCTCTTATTTGCTGCACAAGTGTACTGCTGTATTACTGGTGGACAGTGGCCTTTTAACGTGCCAACTCTTTTGCAGTTTTTGTACACTTTTTGACTACTGAGAGACTGAATTACGACATCAGATCAGGTTAATTCAAGTATTTATTCAAATTCAGGAGTCTCTTTTCCGAATAAGTTACAAGTCTTCCTTGTTTAAAGCTTTGTTTAAGCTAATCAAGCTGATGGTTTGTTCTTTGTGTGTTGTTAGGGTTTCTTTAGTTTTTGTTTTTTTGGTTTTTTTTGTTGTTGTTTTTGGTGTGACGTGAAATTATAATTGCATGTAATAGAATACAAGTAATGAAAGGTTCTTTCAAATGGATCATTTGTGTAGGGAGAAATTCACCCCCAGGAGAGATATAGTGGAAGGGATTTTGTTATTTCTTCTCCAGAGCCACATTACCCTCCTTAGTGCGACTGGCTAATAGCTTTGTGCAGTGCACAACATTGGGAGAAGTGTCATTCTTATGTTGGAGAGTGTAGATAGGTACCTTGGCTCCCAGTCTTTGCTGACGGAGTTTTTAATTTTGTTTTACTCCGAGCCTAAGAATGCATTCCTTCTCCCTGAGTGAAAGCTATCTGAGCTACTTTCCCATGAGGCATTATCATGCTGCTTCCGAGTTGGAAGTGTGACCGATGTTCCACGTGATAACTTCAACAGTACAAAGTGGGAAACTGCAATTAACCAGGTTGATTCGATGACTCATTTGATATTATGGTTAATTGACTCAAGTAACGGTATTTACTTTTCTTTTCTTCAATTTTTTTTTACTAACTTTTGTCAGGCCAGTTTGATGTAACATTGCGTGCCTGTTTTTTTTTTCCCTTAATTAATGATGAGGTGCACTTGTACTCTGGTGCTTATCTCCGGGCTTTTTTGACATTGGGCTTAACGTCCAGCAGGGGTGCCATCTCTGGCCCAGGAACCATTTGCAGGCCTGGGGTGTGTGTGGCCAAAATGACCCATCTTTGGCTTCACATTGTACAGTGTAAAGGTGGCTGTAGTAGAGCTGGGATTCGTATTGAGCTTAAAATCCAGCTAACCCTGCATCTTAAACCAAAGACTTGAGCAAGGCCCTTGGATGATGTAGCATTTTGACTGAAACAACTCTACAGCTTGGTATTGTGTAGATACATTGTTGTTTTGACAGAATTGTAGGTTGTCCATGCTTCCTTGCCTATTGAGAATTCTGTTTTTTGTTTTTTAATTGTATCCAGTTTTGTTTTTGTAAAGTTTTATTGTACTTTTAATGTTTCAATTGTTTAAATCATATTTTGTAATAATATTAAGCCTTGAATTATAGACCATCAGTGAGCAACCCATAGGAAAACGTGTTGAATGTGAGATTAGAAACACCTCGACTTGACCTTGTTTGTATTGGTTGGACAGAAATAATGTTTATCCTCTGCAGCATCCTGATATTTACACAAATTGTTTTGGAAAGTGTAGGGACGGAAAGATGCAAATACACGAGTTAAAATGGATTACTGCTACTTTGTTAAAAAAAATGTGTTTGAATGTAAAAGAAATTGAACAATTTTGCACTATATTAATAAGTACAGTTATCTCTGCAAGAAAGTATTGCACATGTATTCACAAAGTGCAAGGTGGTTACTCAGTTCAAAAAAGAGGGCTCCGATTTCTTTTGGCCTCTTAAAATTGTGATGTCGTGGAAGAAATTTTCAAGTGTCTGCCAAGAGCAAGTTGGATGCAAATTTTCACTGAACCTCAGGATGGAGCTCACTGACAAAAAAACGTCTTTTCAGATTTTCACATTCCAGGGAATTTCAGCTCTTGATTGGACCTCTTCTCTGTTTTGGTTGTTCACTTTGTATGTTGCTGACTTCTTGTGCCAGTACATTGCTGCCGGGTATTATTCAGTGTGGCGCCAACCATTTTGGGTGTTGGAACCCGCTGATTGCTCGTGCCATTTGGCTCGTTTCTTGCAGTGGTCACATCCTTTTACATTTGCCTCGCTGCAAATTGTGTGTGACTTGGAACATGAATACGAGTATTTGCTGTGAAGGATGTCACTAACTTTCAATAGGTGTTGCAGGCTCTGGTTTCTTTTTATTCACCAAAGAGGTCTCTTGTAGATTTACAGTAATTGGGATCCATGTGCGTCTGTGCATAATGATCCTTTAGAATAGATTTTGAATTACTCATACGGGCGATTCACAACAGTGCGCCCCCAAGAGTTTGCAACGGGTTGGTAAATCACAATGTGCAAAATCTGTCAACCCTTTCCATAGCGCATTGGGTGGACAGATTTTGCACACTGTGATTGACCAACATGTTGCAAACTCTTGAGGGCGCACTGTTGTGAATCGGCCGTATTACAACAGTACAGCAACTCTATGCATTACTGCACCCTCAGCATTATTTGGGACGGGAAAGCAAAGCAGTTTTACATATGCACGGCGTCTTTCACTTGTCTTCCTTGTAGGCCTCATAGTGTCATCTGTACTTCGTGCGCAGTTAAACACCGATGCATTTTTCCCCTCAACATGCAGTGTGTACATTTAGATGCAGTGAATGCATTCAGTGCCTGTATTGTCCATAGCAGGCCCAACTGAAAGATGGTGTAGTGAAACTTTTCTGCTTTCTTAAACAGACGGACAACAGTGACATAAAATCTGGCAGAATTTCATTACTTGAGTTGAGAAATTAAAAAAAAATTAAGGGGCATTTTCATATGTGTTTGAGGGTGACACCGAGTAACAGTGTTGCAGTCTTAAAGCTGTTAAAAATGATATAATTGTGCAAAATCAAGCCGTCCATTGTTCTTGTACATGATATTGGACCTTCTTGGACAGTTTATTTGAAAACTCCATGACTGCTTGCTCGTTAAAAAAAGGGGGGTTCAGAGTGCAGGAGGTATGGAGATATATACTGTTTTGTACGGGAAGTGGTACATGTGTATTGTTAATGAGCTACCTTCTGTTTTTAATCGGTGAGACAACTCGAAATTATAGTGGGCCTTATTTCTTGTTGTCATGCAAGTGAGTTTCGGCTGCAAGATTATGGAAACCATTGACTGTCTGAACACTGCTAAGAATGTGTTAGAATGTCAAGACAGTTTGTGTGAAACACAGGTGATATAAATACAGCAATTCTCCATGCATGAACACGGCAAATGAGTCCGGGAAGTCAAAGTGTGCCCATACTTGGTTCAGACTATTTTCTCTGGGTCATAAAATCCGTCTGCAAACCGGGATGCATTTTGGCATCCGTGAAAGTGATAACATGTTTCCGACTTCACAATTAACTGGTCATTGCTGCTCAAAAAAAAAAAAGGATGAATCGCCACCGCGTTCAACCACTGTTCACAGAATGGTGATTTATCACAGCTTCCAAAATGCACCAATGCATCATCTCTGTGGAACCGGGGGTACATTAGTTCATTCATGCTGGCTCCTGATATGAATGTAGTTCAGGAGGCTCCAGGGTGTCATGTCAAGGGCCAGAATGTTGGTCTCGTGGCAGTGCGCAAAATAATTCTTGAAGTGGCTTATAATCAAGGTACGTCTTAATCTACACTATGCTGGCCAAGTGTTTAAGCTTGTCTTTTGTAACGTTGTCATTCAGTAACAAGTGGAAAATTGTAGTGCTGCCATTCAGTAACATGTGGAAGATTGTAACGTTGCGATTCAGTAACGTGGAAGATTGTAACGCTGCGATTCAGTAACGAGTGGAAATTTGACAGCTATGCAAATTGGAAGCACACACAAATTTGCAAATTGCAATTCATGTCAAAAGGAAGTCTTTTGGGGGCGGAACTGTAAAATACTTGACATGTACAGCAAAATAGTACATAGTGTAGTGCATGGTTTGTATTTTTGTGTGGTTTTAAAAGCATTATGTGTAAAAAAAAAAAGTTAAAGGATCATGGTATTTAAACAGGTAACTGCCGTCTTTGTGCGAGTCTCAAGTGACTGGATGAAGAATGTTGTAATTATATTCCTTAGGAATATGAATGTACAGTTCATGTGTGTATAATGACAAACCAAGAAATGTGTTCATGTAATGTACATCTATGATAGTGGTCTGCCTTGTACGATGATCAAGTTGTTCAAGGAAGATTTCTGTGGGGTACTTTTTTAAATCGCGGCTTTATTTCCTGCCTGTCTATCAGATTGTAGGCCCGTTGACTCGAATGGAATCTTGAGTAGTGGTCTTCGATGTACCTCTGAAACTTCAAATTCTTTCAACATGAGGCCACAGTTAATGTCATCTATAAAAAGTTTCTCTTAATGCAAGATCAAGAGATGAAGCCGGGGTTTGGAAAATGGTCATATGTCTCCAAAGGAAGTCTTCTTTGACTAGATTTTGTCTTCAATGTGATGGAATTCTCCCTCTTGTCTTGCGGGGAGGAAAAAGAAAGTGTCGCAAAATACGCAACAATTATTTGTTAAATATGGAATTGTGATTTGTAGTAGATTAGACCTGTATTGATAGCGTAGAATTGCAACTTTGTACTTGAAATAGATGGAGGTATTATTTTTTGAACTTCAGTGCACCATCTTGATGGAATCTTTGTTCATTTAACCTTTAACAGTGAAACATTTTTCAAGGACAAGGGCACATCTTTCCACAAAGCCATACAGGAATTATTTATTTCTATGAAATTGTCCCAAAATCACTGAAACTGTGTTCGCACCAATTACCTATTTTAACGGCTTATTTATATTAGATATGAATTTGTAGTGACTTCGTTTCAGCTTGAGACTACAGTGATGATGGTGTAGATTCATCGTTAGTAGAACCTCAACTCGAGCTCATACGTCTTTTTCAAGACTTTGATGCGGTCTTAAACTCTTCTGCAGTTTTATTGTTGGTCAGAAAGCCTAGTCCGCCTCAGTTTGAAAGTACCATATGGTGTCAACTTTTCACAGCCACCCAAATTGCTTATGTCAGTGGGCCAGTGCCATCATCCTTCGTGAAACTTGTCATGGCTAAAGATGTTGATAGACCGAATTGAAAAGAAGAGAAGATGTTCAATGTCCAGTGAATTTGCTGTTTCTCGGAATGGGCCACTGTAAACTGGAGACGATCTTGAATTTTGTAATGAAGGGCTTTCGCTGAGTGTAATTTTTCTAAAATATATATTTGTACATTTCTTTATGCAACTGCAATCTTGTAGTATAAGATTTTTTTTTTATTATTTAACCGTCAAGTTTTTTCCCTCACGGTCATTCTTATACATGCAATGGATAACCAAAATGCAGGAGGAAAGATTTAATGTTGAGCAGTGTAACTGCAGTGTCGAATAGAACTTGACTACCATGGTGAACATGCAAAATTGCAGGGAAGTGATCGCTGCAACCTTGAAAAAATGTTGAAAACCAAACAATCAAATGGAACACATTTTTAGGCTAGTTTGTTTCTTGTTTTACAAGTTCCTGGAAAGGGCACCCTTGAATACTTAGCTCATGAAATACGTTTAGCTCCTTTTATGGAAAAAAGTACTATTTTTATGCTAGATAATTCACCTTTGTATAATTCAACCATTTGTAAAGCCCTATAAGTGAATATTTGCATGTATTATTTAAACCCTGTATAAATTTCAGTGACCACCGAAAACATTGCTGAAAACTTTTTCAGTAACTTAAAAACATCGAAAAATTGTAAGGCCTTATTTTGTAAATTAATAATTGAGTTTTACAAGTACTATTTTTGATTTTTTTTTCTTTATGTTGAAACTTGAAAAAACGTTATCTGTTTTAAACTAGTTGAAACCATCTAAGGGTGCTTGTAACATTGTAACATCACACGTACCTAGGTGAGCCATATGGACGAAGCTCACAAAAAAAGCTGCATTTAGATCTGAGAAGTTTAACAGAAAATTAGTGCGTAGATTGAAAGGACATCTGTACAGAGAACAAAAAACAGGCAAGCAAGATCAGATCTTAACGTATTTAAGAACCAAAAAAATGAATGTGCAGTTGGTAGAAACAGTGTCTGTGTATTGGATGTAGCTCCCGCCACAGTATTTAACAGTAAAAGGAAAAAAACAGGAATTATGTTGTACTTAGTATTCAATGAAGCGTATTGTAATAAAGTATCATTGAGCAGACATATTGGTCATCGCTGTGCTTGTTTATTTATTTACAAATGGTTGTAACTCTTTACCGGCATGCATAGTCCAGTTTTTCTCAGTGATCTTCATGTTGCCAAAAGTTGGTTTCGAGTAACTACTGCGAATTCAGCACTCAGAGCACTGTTTTTGTAAATTAACTGGCGCAGTCGTACATTGTGTTCATCTGGCCTCTGAAGAGAGGGTTTTGTTGGATCCATGAAGCAAATCATTCTTGGAGGGAGATCAGGTTCAAACTTAAATGGAGCACAAATGTCTGTATTTACACTTTATCACACAAACAAGAGCTCTGTTATGGGCTGCGTTTCAAGAGTAATATTTGCATTGTTTTCTCTTCAAATTTTGAATGATTTGAGCTGGAATTCAAAATCCAGAGGCAACACTTGAGGTATGAGTGCAGGCCTAAGCAAAACAGAATGTTCTACCAGTTTTAGGTCGAATGTTTCCGCGGCGGCTGCTGGGACGTCATCTTGGCTGCGTGCCGAGTCGTTCCAGCTCACTTTTGAAGGAGCGGCTCTTGGTCATGAGGATCTTGATGGCCTCGGACACCAGTGTCTCTGGAGGCAGGGCACCAGTTGATTCCACTGAAACTGACAGTGAAGGAGCAAGAAGCGTACACAGATGGACAGCTCAACTAAACTTTCTTGTTTTTGTTTTCAATCATGCTAATGTCAAAAACACTAGCAGCAGGGACTCACAATACAATGTGCCACAACTTTTCAACTTCAAAATTGAAAGTGAATAATTTGCAAACATTAAGAGGACTAAACAAGATCAAAGAACTCACAATAATCTATTAATGATATGACATTAACCACTTGCTGCCGGGTGCTTTTAAAAATGCAGTGCAGGAGATTTTTATTCTTCAAAATTCTTCAAAAATTTATCATTTCATTTTAAATGGACGTTTACACCCACATGAATGACTGTTTGGTGGCTACTCTAAGCTGACAGGCAACCTTCATTGACTCCTGAGTATTTCAGCCAGGCCTGCCGCCCTGTAAAGAGAGCCCAGAAATGTGAGGTGTCGTGTAATTTCCTTCGTCCCCAGTGAATATGAGTGGCGTCTTTTCAAATGCAGCTGGATTAGCATGCAGCGGTGCTGTGTCGCTCATCAATGGGGCTCAGGAGCACTTTTGTCCGCGGTGCTAAACCGCGGGCGGGCTATGCCCACAACAGTGGTATACTGTTTCAAAACAGTGACAAATTACCTTTGAAAAATGCAAGCTGAAAAATGATGGCAATTCCCAGCAGCAGGTCTTTTGTTCCGAGTACGGTCTTTGTTACATGGACCAGCTCTTTTTGTCCCATTTCGGGCAGCTGGTCTCTGCGTATAAACCCATCGTGCTCGAAACAGGGTTCCCCGGCAGCAAGTGGTTAATATGACATCTTCTCTTATCTCTAAGGATAATTATCATTGAAAACCATTTCTCGCCCTAGCATACACGATCCTAGATCTGTCATGCCACGATGCACAAACTGAAACCTTCTCCAGGGCTGACATTTATTTTTTTAGATAAATTCAGTCGTTCTTGTCCTTTTCAGGAGCAACAATCTTGCTTTAATAAATAAACCTCTGTGCAACCAACTTACATATGAAATGATTCCGCACTCGGTTGAGTTTCACACAATCTTTCAAGTCCTTTTTGCAAAATGGAAAAAGCAGGTGATTGTTATAGCTTATCTCTTTCTTTCTTTCTTAAGTTCCTTTAATTCTACGTTAACATTTGAAGGGGGAAAAGAGTGTGCTTCTTACTTCAATTATTGCTTAGTTATAGGGCTACAAATTAGTTTATGCAAATGTATCTGAGTTTGGATAACTGTACTGATGGATGGTCAAAGCATTTAATTTTCCACACCAAGACACTAACATGAAACTATATTAGACATTTAATCAATTCAAGTTCTGACAACCCTGAAACAGCTGGGGCGGGGTGATCACTTTGAAACCAATTAGTGAAAATCAGACAATCTCATAAAACAACCATTTTTCCTAGACGAGTCAGTCTAAAATGTATACTTTTCCGACTGGTTACGCCCAGCGCTCATAAGTGTGAGGCCATGAACTTCAAATGGCTGTATTAAACAAAAGCCACAGATTGGACTAAACTGAAACTTCACTGATGTACTCATGAGAATTGTCTTCACAAACTTGCCAAGTTTCAAACAGATTGGGTGTGGGAAAGCCGGGTTCTTGGGGCCCCCCACTGCGGTGAAATGGTCAAACCCCCCCCCAGGCTGTTAGGGTTAAACCACTGTCATCATAGTTTTAAGAGCCAACTGCCCTTACCTCATGTCTGAGGACTTCTCGACTGCAAGTGTCTCGTCTGGGATGGGCAACCACAGCTTGCCTCACTCCTGGAATAAATGGAACAGGAAATGGGGACAAACGTTGAAATGCGTTATGCTCTCTAGCCAGTTTTAACGGGCGAGTGCTCTGGCTCGTGGCAGCAGATCCTTATCTGTGGTTTTTTTTCAGCACATAGAATGCATGTAGCAGTAACTATGTCTACCATAATGTACGGAACTCACCATTGATCTCTTTGACTTCAATGACCCCGGGGGAGAAGCACTGGGCTAACCTGTCAGCTTGTTCCCCCTCTACTGGCCTTGTGAGGATGATCTCTGGGAGTAACCTGTAGGATGCGGTAGCTGTTGAATGCACAGGAAGCTCATTGTGAATGTCAGAAACAAAGTGAAGAAATGTTGAGTAGGTTTCCTGCTAGTAATCTCTTTTTCTAAAACTATGTTTTGCACTTGCATTGATGCATCGGTGTGATCCGAGAGCAGTGAAAAAAAACCCACATTATCTTTGACTGCACTGGATTTGAGCCAGCCTCCCAATCCTGGCAATTCAGCACTAGTAAAGCAGGAAGTCATGGGTTCCAATCCCAACCGATCAAGCGTGTGATTATTTCACAGCTCTCCACCCTCACTGAAGATATAGTGTGAATATATAAGTTGGTGTATCAGGAAAAACACCTCAAATAAAATTAACATCTCCGAAGCAAAGCCAATTAATATTGTTAATCGGTGCTACACATGAAAGGTTTTCTTTTCCACTTCATTGGCTTTTATGACCACGAGAGTGCATTTGACGATTTTTAGTTTTTAACAACCAATATGGTAAACTAAATCTTTTATATCTTACAGATATCATTTGAGTAAAAATTTTAACGTCTCTTTTGACTCCCACTGTGCAAGAATGGCAAAAGAGCAAGAAAGTCAGAATTAGTTCTGGTGACTTGCTAACTTATTTAGTTAGGGCAAATTAGGCTTTGATTTCCAGCAGTTTGGAAGGTGTGGATAATGCCCCTCTTGTCCACATAAGACCCGTGTTGTGATCTGTATACAGCATCTGACCAGAAAACGTACCCACAGGCGAGAACTTGGCGTGATCCTTGCCGAAGCCTTTGACGCAATGCATCTTGAGATCCATCTCTTGGCCTGGTCTCAGCTTGGCAATCAGGATGTCGTCGTGAACAGGACGAATGGCTCCTTCCCCATACTGCATTAGAAAAAAACGAGACCAGAGACCAGACGAGACCCCTACAAGACCATTTCAAGACCAACACAAGACCTCCAGTCTGGCTTCAAGGCACAAGCTATTCAAATGAACTGCAACAAAAGCATTCCTTTGTCAGTGTTTACCCTGTGACTCATGAGAGGTCTTCTGGATGGTCTCGTGAATGGTTTTCCTGACACTCTTGAATACAACACTGTCAAATACTCAAAATGTATCATGAATTTGAATAGAATGGAAACAACTTATAATTTACCAAAGATGTGACTTTGAAATTACAGTGGAGCGCCGCTATAACGGACACGACGGGGTCCACGCTAAATGTTCGGTGCAGTGGTCGTTCGGTATAGCGAAAATAACTGCCGAATGTTTCGTTGCCATGTTGAATAGCGCCATCTCTTGTCTAACTGAAGTGCACCCTCTTGTGATACTATGATTTGCTGTTTTTGTGATGTTTCGCCATTGTATTCACGTTTGAAGTTTCTAGAAATGAATTTGTTAATTATTTTTTGTTTTTATTAAATCTTGAGTTACAAAATTGATATTTAGTTTATCCTATAAGTCATGAAGCTACCGCTCAGGATCAATCTCTGATGCATGCTGTGACGAATCTCCGTTGATTTGCAACTACATAATGTTCAGTAAGTTTTGTGCACAAATTATTGGGAGCCAAGGACGATGATCAGTACAGCCGAATGTTCGGTACAGTGGTGTCCGGTATAGCAACATTCCACTGTACTGTCCTTGAAGAAAAAAAGAGAACTATGAAATGCTTCCTGGTTTATTGCAGCTCTGCAATAATAAACCAGCCATACTTACCATCTCTGATTGGTTGCCTATGGGGATCCACTTCAGGTACTCTGTGGTTACTTATGGTGAAAACAAAAAGCAATCAAATACAGCATCATTCCCCTCATTATCACCAAAGTCGTGAATGAGACGTATTCCTTTGCCACTTCTGAGGCTGTATATTTTGAAGTCCCCTCAAAGGTAGAGACGGAACCTTAACCCTGTGGTATTCTTGCCAGAAACTTTCCCGAGTCCTCCGCTGTGCAGGCAAACAACAACTAATTTGCTGTACTTGAACTATAAGGAGCATCAAGCCCCTTGAGAACTAAAACTAGCAGACTTATATTTCATACTCCTCCAAAATCCTGAAAAAACTTCGGGTGGAATTTGGTCAGGGATGGAATCAGCAGTATCACTTGTGCCATGCCTTATTGCTAGAACTGATCGGAATCTTTTTTTCTTCCCTATTTAAACCTTCTGATGTTCTTATTACATGACCTAGCAACAGCCGTGTGCTGGTTGAATTCCTAATTAATTATTCCCTCTTTACTTCAAATTGTCAAAGCTGTATCCATCCAAAGCGGGATAAAGAGAGGGCGCATTTTCCTAGTGACGGTGGAAACTGCACTTCACTGGCTCACAAATGACAATGAAACGCACATGTTACAGTCGCGTAGCTTCCAACAAAATGAGCACTCCCCATCAGCCAATGAAGGGGCGCTTACCTTTGGAGTGTTTGTAGAGCTCATCAGGATCCGTTGCATCCTTGGCAGCGCTGGGGTTCTTGGCGCATTTCACTTTGAGCTGGAACTCAATGGTGTCCTCTGCCGTTCCCTCCTCATCACCTGAGGACAGAAATCACAGAAAAGGAAGCACAGTGAATACAGTATATCGATGAGGCTACAGTTTTTCTAAAAAATGTTAACTTTTCTTTAAAGGGCACTTTTAGGAAAAAATAACAGAATTAAACAATAGTGATTCTTCTCAAAACTTAAATTGTGAGCACACCTTCTTAAACCCAATCCAAAGGTACATAAAAAAAGTGACTGAATTTCAGAAATTCAGGACTGTAAGAGTGGCAGCAAGAATGACCAAAAGTCAAACATTCTTGGGTCTGCCAGACTTCATGGGTATCAGCCCATGACCTATGACCCCACTGCCCACCAGCTATGCCCCTCCCCCCTAGACATACCCTCTTGCCGATACTCAAACATCCGTGGGTCTGCCTTGATCGGTATCAGTCCCAGCCTATGCGCTAAGATCTCGTCCTGTATGATGGATGTGTTGTTATACACAAACACCTTTTCGATGGCCATCGTGGGCACCTTTTACGGAAAACCAATGAGAGACAGAAATAAGGGTTCCTTGGTGTCTTCCATAAATGTGGCATCCGTTTAAAGAGTCGAGAGTAAAATTTTAGTCAAAAAAAGCCAGAAAGTTTATGGTCTGTCTGCACTTGGTCTTCATGCATATACACATGTGTAAACCTACATGTACTTTGAGCTCTTGAGCATGGGCCACAATATTACAATAAACAAATACAAAAGCTTGTTGAAATACACATCTTGACAAGGCATCCAGAGCTTGAGGGAAAAAAACACTCATCATCAAAAGCACTCAAATTCCTGCCCGCACTACGAAATTCCTGCCAAACTTAACGGTCTTTTTTCTGATGTTCATCCATTATATTAACCACATATAATAAGATCCTATAAAATGTAATCTTAGCACCATTTTTCAGAACGTTTTAGTTTGCTCTACCTCTGTTTACTTTGATGTAAGTATAACTGGCAGTCTGATGAAAAAGAAACTCATAGCATAGGGAAAAAATGTTGAGGGTTCCTTGTAGCCAGTGTTGTTGTCAAGACCATCACAAGACCAGACACAAGACCAGACACAAGACCAGAAACAAGACCATGCACAAGACCATCACAAGACCATGCACAAGACCAGACACAAAGCCAGACACAAGACCATGCACAAGACCAGACACAAGACCAGATACAAGACCAGACACAAGACCATCACAAGACCAGAAACAAGACCATGCACAAGACCAGACACAAGACCAGACACAAGACCAGATACAAGACCAGACACAAGACCAGACACAAGACCAGACACAAGACACAAGACCATCACAAGACCATCACAAGACCAGATACAAGACCGGACACAAGACCATGCACAAGACCAGACACAAGTCATAGGGTGAACAATGACAAAGGAATGCTTTTGTTGCAGTTCATTTGAATAGCTTGTGGCTTGAACTCAGACTGGAGGTCTTATGATGATCTTGTATGGTCTTGTGAAGGCCTTAATTGGTCTCGGCTACAACACTGCTTGTAGCATTGTACAAAATTCTTTTAGACTCAACAGTGGCACTGGATTTCATTAGTCTTTACTGGTAGGTAACGTCCCGTTTATCCTCTTGAGCCATGTTATAGTGGACAACTATCAGAAAAAGCATCCACTGCCCACTCTAAGAAATGCGGAAGCTGGAGTCATTGAACATATCCTACCATGGAGCAGCCTAGAAATGGTTTCCAGGTTGGAAATTGTCAGACTGAGTAGACACCTCCCTGTGACAACCCTTGCATGCGGTTGGACGTGACTAAGATCCCTCGCCACAATACCCCTGTGGACTTAGGATTCAAATACAATGCTTCAGTTGTGTTTTAGTTGGTGGAACTACGGAAGGGGAAATACTAATCCACACCTCGGCAAGCAGAATTCTCCTGAAGGCATTGGCTAGTGCAGCATCAATGCCGACCATGTCAAACTCCATTGCCGTCTCGCTCAGTTGCACAATGTCAATGTGGAAATTCTGAAGACAGAAAAAGATCAAGATTCAAGAAACCTGTCAGCCTTCACTCCATTAGACTTTTGCTAAAGTTAACGGGGAAAAAATACAAAACGAAAGAACAATACAACAGAGCAAAAAGGAATAAATCCCTTGAAAAATAATAGAGGCTTCGAAAGTTGATTTGCATCAAATGGCAAAATGAATTATAAAGTCAGTCATGTTTTCTGAAACTACTGCTGTTTCGGAGATACATGTAGCTCAATTTGATGGTTTTTCAAGCACTGCCCTCCTCTGTTCAAATAAGTTGTTTTATGCATGCCTGTACCTCCACAAACTTTTCATGGTTCCAGCTGTCATCAAAGCCGACATAGTTTCCTGGAAAATCTGAGCTGTGGGGCTGCAAATAAAACAGAGGATAATTTGGAAGATGAAAATTAAACAACGAAACAGGTGCATGTAGTTTTCCTGCACTGAAGGGGATTTATTACCCTTACTTTGATACATAGGCTGTAGCACCTGAGCTGTGACAGGGGATTGTCCCTTTTGAAATGACAATACCCCTAACCTTGGGGGTATCCCATCCAAGTTCCATGTATTATGGTAGATGCATGTCTAAGAATAGTAAAAATGTTCTCGAGTGACAAAAATACCCACACTGAGGTTTGGAACGAATTTCTTCCAGAAACACTTGTGACCGTATAGTTACCAGGTCCCTTATTTCACCACTTACTGTGAAGACTAATCCAACTTGATAATAGGTGGTGAAATTAGGGACTTGGTGACTAAAGGCATAACACTGGTTTGTTCTAGTTTCTAAAAACTAGAAATACATGGAACCTACATGTAACCCTGATAAGACCTGCTGGGCCTAGCATGCCTGGGTGTCAAGAACGGGAAAATAATAAGTATGTCCATACATGTATTTGGAACTCTTGCCAATGATAGCATAGTACATACGTTAAGTGGCAGTGGCATAACTGGGGTACATTCGACAGAGGAAGGCCTCATATTCTGGAGGACCAGGGGGTTACTCGATAAGTTCAGTCGGTTACAACAATTGACCGTCAAAAGATTTTTCTTGCTTTTATTTCTGACCGGGGAGAGGGGGCACACACACAAGCCAGGAGCACAGGTCTCGAGTTGGAGGCTGTGCCCCTCCCAACCACTGATATATACATGTAAGTGATAAACAGCAATGTTTTGCTGGTGTTACTTACCTTAAGCACCCTGTTTCTATAATAAGGAAACAAAGTCCACTTTTTCAAAATAACTGACATTTAGACCTTGAGCATTTGTTCTTTAATCCGAATACTATTACTGAGTAACACACAGCTCTAGTTTAGGGAATTTTGACAATATTTAAGCACAAAAACCCCCATAATGTTCTTACCCATGTTTGGCGAATGACAACCGCTCAGTTGGATCATGCCATTTTGTTTCAAATCTGTTACCCGACCCGGCAATTGTGAATATATTAAGATTCATCAAGATTTATCAAAAGTCATCATACAGGTCAAGGAACCAGACTACACTGGCTAATTTGTCTTCATTCACAGCTCTTTGTCATGTCATGTACGCTGCCTTTTAACCTCATGATTTCCCTCAAAAAGCCAAAGCCCTGTCCTCTCTCCACAAACACAATCTTTCAGATAGACTACATGTATGGGAAAGAGTTCCATACATGGACAACACTTGATGCCCCTGTGCACAAACCAATGAGACTTGTCAAAAAAAAGTGTTTTCTTGGTAAATGCGTCGAAATTTTCCTCACTAAATTTCACTTTTGGAGACATGTTATCACTTTCACATTTTATTGTGGGGCCCTGGCCTGATTATTAAAGATACATAGAGCAAGGAAAAACTAAGTGCTAAGGAACACCAATCTTTGGAGGAAATTTAAACCTTTACTTAGTTCATCATTATTCCTCATTCATGTCATCACGATTAACATGATACCAACGTTTTCCTCGTGCCATGATAATGACATGATCATCTGATCAAGCATGTCTGTCGTCATGATCCAATGATGTTTCGCCAAGTTCATACTGGGCTAATTTATTCTTTGTCGTCTGCGATCTGCTCCACCAATAATGTCCATCATGTCCATGACAATCCTTCCCCTAGTCTTACAGTAAATACTAGTTTCATTTATACTAAGTAAGGCAGAGATATATCAACATGCAAATATCTGTGGGGGACGTTACCTACATTTTCTATTTCATGTTCCAGCATTCGCACACGTGTGCGAGTTTCTTCAATGGAGGCCATTTTGATTTGATTATTGGAGTTACCAAGAAGTGCAGCATGCAACATACGAATGGTAACGGGAGGGTTCAAAATTAAAAAGAGGGAGAGCCCCAATTTTTATTGATGTTTCTTCTACTTTTCTACTTTAAAGTTATTAGATAAATAACTTTAAGAATAAATATTAGCAGGAATTGAATATTTTTTATTATAAAATTCTATGTTGATGGAAAATATTTAAAAGAATAATCAATATAACAATATATCGGCAGGGGACCAGCCCTACAAATAAGTGGAGTGAGCTCAGAAGAGGGCGGATGGTATTCGCAAGGTGGCCGATGGTCGAAGAGAATCTCACAGCTCATCACAATGGTAAAATAACCCTCAAAATGTTAACTTTGTTGTACTGTTTGCGTAATATTTTTGTTAAAGTGATTTAGAAGGTTATAGTGGATAATACTTTTTTTTCTTTCAGATGATGTTCGACAATTTATATGAGAAAACTAGTCAACTGTGCACTGCAGAAAAAAATGCAGTCACGGTGACGGTGTTAACTCGTACATCATGTACATGTACATAGGCCTACATGAAAAAAAAATTATTACTTAGCCTAGGTTGGACGTTGTTTTCGTTTCATTACGACTGACGTAGTACGGTCAGGGAGTCCGCCTGGGCTGCATGACATATGCACAAAATGCATGCCATTGTATTGGTAGACTGAGCCTAGGCTGTCATGTCTGTGGCTGGGAGGGGAGCAGGCCAGGCAAGCAAAAAACATGATCTTAGTGTCCGTGGAGTAGTATGGTGTCATTGTTACGCCCCAACTATAGCATAAGTCCCAACTGTAGTGCTGCAGTTGGGCTGGCCCAACTATTGTTGACCAATGTCTGTGGAAAATGTCTCAACATTATCCAAGTCAATGTGTCTCATACTTGACACAATTCATCTAAAATGTGGCACTTCATCTGTTCATCTTGCCCTATGACCAGTGACATGACATTTGTAAACAATATGACTTTGGCACATGCTGGGCACATCATGCACACAGGACCTCGCTGCTGTAGTTGGGCCGGCCCAACTGTAGCACTCTAGTTGGGATGGGCCCAACTATAGTTGGGACTGATGCTATAGTTGGGGCGTAACATCATCATGGAGTAAGGACACTAAGGAGTTCGAACCGCCCAGGTTATGACACCTGGCCAATTACTGCTTTCTGGCATGCCTGGTACATGTATGTACTGTGTCCATACCTACTTCGAGAACTCACAGTACTCCTTGTACTGAGTAATGACTTTGAGTTCTCGAAGTAGTCCATACCCATGATAACCAGACATAACACAGTGCAGGGAGAGCTTGCTACCATGTTTTCCTACCTCCGTGTTGCTATGCACCATCTGTTTCACAACCATAAGACCCCTTTATACCCTATGATTGCTGCCACAACTTTTCGCTGGTAATCTGCATCCTTAAAACTTTGTGTACGGAAGTATAGGAAGTTGAATATTCATTGGTGCTTGGTCTGATCACACGACAGCATCAAATTTAATGCTTGTGCAGTCGCTTGTGTTAGGCTGCGTGCCTAAATGTTCATGTGCAGTTATTGCCCTTCTTGAATGCTTTCTTCTGGAGTTAGTTTGGGAATAAATAGAAAAGTTGTTTCTTAGATTTTGTGTTTTATTGGAATCATTTTTATTACAGCATTTAGACATAAGTGTATTTTATGAAATCTAATGATCACTCCGTGTGATAAAATAGCGTATTCTGTTCATTATGAAGTTCACTTTTCAATGGTGGTCAACATATTCCAGAGCCATGAATCAGCTGGCTACATTGGCAAAATATAGTTCAGACAATTTTTGCCAGCCCCAGCTAAATATACACTATCAAACTCTAATGTATTATAACGGTTATGAAGGTCCTTGAAAGTTACATTCAAATGTGTCAATCAGGGAAACTTCCCTGCAAAACTGTTCGCAGACGTTGAGGGTAACATTTTGACAACCTGTTTTGACAAAGGGCAACTCTGAATCAGCTTGAACTCAGTCAAGTCTAGTTTTAGGACCGGCCAAAAGTAATAAAGCAGTGTCATCTCTTGGTGCAGATTCGCTTCATCCTGATCCAGAACCGTGCCGGCAAGACGCGGCTGGCCAAGTGGTACATGTCATTTGATGACGACGAGAAACAGAAGCTGATTGAGGAGGTGCATGCCTTGGTCACAGTCAGAGACGCCAAGCACACAAATTTTGTAGAAGTAAGTATCATCTACATTTGAACCTCCAGATGATACACATTTGAGTTTATACGTTGGTTACATCTGCATCACTACATACATACATGTACATGTACACTGTATGTGAACATGTGTTCTTGTCTGGAAGCTGTAAGGGGGATGCCTATGCCATTTGTCTTCATTCTGCAGAATAAAAAACCAATGTTGCTTATGTTGCTTTATTACAGCAATGCTTAAAAAAAACCTTTTAAGGATATATTTCTTGAATGTGAAAAGCAGTACCTTTGTGTCAGTTGTAAATGTTCAAACTACAGGTGCAACTGGCTATCAAGGACACTTGAAACACTGACGGACATTACCCGAGTCTGATTTGAAGCTTTTGTTATTATCTATGGTGAACTTAGTACAAGAGTGAGGTGTGGGGATGACATCTGAACAGGTTAACATTACTCTGTACTGTGACTAGTGAGAAAGTGTTAGCTTTGAAAGAACTGCTTTCAAAGAGTGCTACAGTACCTCAGAATGAGTCATAACAAAATACATCAGAATTTGTCCTAGCACAGTTGAGTTGAAGGGGATGGGCCGTGCTGGGAATATTTCTTGAAAAACATGCATCAACACACAAAACAAACATACATATATAACAAGAAAACACATCTGCATAATTTCAAAATGTGCAGACGACCCTATTTCAGTCCCTTCTCAGAGCAAAAGCTAAACAACAGCTGTCGGGTACAGAAAGTTGTCTGAAGAAATTCCCAGTCGTGACGTCATAGGACGGAGTCCTTTATCCGGCGACTGTTTAATGTTACGGAACGACGCGTCGACATGTACATAATGTAGTAGCGTTAGCGTTAGCCATCATGTCAGACTCGAGCAACGATAATTCCGGATAGTAATTGCACCGGAAAATAGTCCAATGCGCCAATGCAATATAGTCCCATTTGACATCGTACGTGTAGCACATGTATGGGTGTGCATGTACATGTCAGTACTGGTATATGTACATAAACATGCACATGTATTTTCAAATTTTGAGTCCTCACAAAAATCTGATTGTGTGTTATCCACAAATCTAACCCGCAAACGCTGGTGTGAAAAGTCGTCTGGGAATTTACAAAAACTGCTCTCTGGGGAATTACTTTGATTGCAACAACCGCCACCGACAACAGAGTTTATCGGCATTCTTTCGAAATTCACAATTCACGATAGAAATTATTACACGTGTACGGGGATATGCAAAACAAATGAACCCCGTGTTAAGAGGAGGGCATAGGAAACAAGACCAAATGTGGTTGACTTGACACGTACGAGTTACGTACCCAACTACATGCCAGAGCAGAGAATATCATTCTTGCGGGGACCGATGAACTTTCTTGGCGGAACTATGCATTCTTGTCTGGAAAGTCGAGTCCATCCAATGAGGTCACATTTTTGCCAAGATTTGTCTGCTGCCCTCATTGACCAATTTCGATAAGTTTTTGTGAGGAGCTTAGGGAGAGACTGAAAAAGCACACTGAAAACACCAATTTTGCTGATTTAATGACATAAAAGAGGGGTTAATTCAACTTATTATACATAAGACTGTTGAAAACTATCATACAACGTTAATTTAACCTTACTTGGCCCATCCCCTTTAAATGTTTTGGTCGTATGTTATATTCCACAGTTCCGTAATTTCAAGATAGTTTACAGAAGGTATGCGGGCCTTTACTTCTGCATATGCGTGGACGTTGGCGACAACAATTTATCCTACTTGGAAGCAATACATAATTTTGTTGAGGTGAGTACATGTAAAAACCACGCAGTTGCCAAGAATGACTTACTGATCGATTTGAAAAAAAAGCAAACAAACCAATTTGTAGTTATCTTTGATGTACTTGACTTTGCCCCACCACAGCAAGCAGTTCCTCTTACAATGGCTTTTGCTAGACGTAGCATTGCCAGTGTTTACTGTCTTTAACCCTTACACTCCTCAATCCTTCCCCTGTTGGAGGACTGACGAGTGTTAGGGTTAATTGGTTGTTCTACTTCCCTGCCAATTGACCTATCGCAGTAGAATTGCATTGATTCAGCTTGTGGAATATCCAAATAACATTGATTTACAAAATGGACGGGGACGCAAACAATCTTAACAAAACTCAAAATTTAAAAAACAAAACTCAAAAAGTCTATAAAATTTGATTGGGTTGTCCAGGGGGTCATAGCGAACTCGCAAACTGTGATAGGTCAGTTGGCATGGATCTTACCTCATTAGCATTGGCTAGACAGTGGGTCATCCCCTGGCTTGGTGTTCCTGTAGCCTGCTACCCTAAACTTATCCCTTCCTAGTTCTCTTAAATTACTCTCGTCAGAAGTGTCAAACTTCTGCAAGATTGTGAACACATTTAAACCTGAAAATGAGCATAAAGGCACCTACATGAAGTCTGCTCTATTCAGTATTAAAAATCAAGGGGTAATTTTGCCAGCAATGCTCTCATTTGTGGGAGTAGATCAGGCCCAAATTTCATGGTGCTGTTTACTGTACCCCTTCCACAGCTTCACAAGGAATATCGGTGTTGCTGCACACACATTCCTATAGGATTTGGTACTTACAGTGCTGGTACACAATTACTATGCTCACCCTTCAAAGGTTGCCCATTTTAATTGAATTCTGTGGTTCTCAGGGCCATTTATATAGGCCCAGGTCACCAGATGGCAGCTCTGACCTCTCTCTTTTTGGAGGATTATAAAGCTGTATGTTTCTGCAGTGATTTTGTCTGTGCCCTGTTTGAAACGTCCTCAGGTACTTAACGAATATTTCCACAATGTCTGTGAGCTGGACCTGGTCTTCAACTTCTACAAGGTTTATTCAGTGGTGGACGAGATGTTCCTAGCTGGGGAGATCAGGGAAACAAGCCAAACAAAGGTCCTGAAGCAGTTAACCAACCTGGCACAGCTAGACTGAGGAGGCTGTCTCGAACACCTATACAGATATTTTGGGGTGGGGGGCGAGTAAAGAGAGTCTTTAAAGTGTACATAATGTGAGAAAAGTGTAGAACGTTCTGAACCACTGAATTCCTTTTGACAAAAAAGCAAATTGGTTCACTTGGGCAGGACTCTATAGTAGGTGAGCTGTCAGATGTACGTGTGAGCATCTGCGCTTCTCTATTACATATAAATACACCCCAAATTGTTTGTCATGGGCAAGTGCACATGCATGTATGTACCTGATCATGTCCACATTCTGAATACCTGTACATACATGTACTTGTACCTGTCAATTACCGAGGTGCTGGGGATTTTATGGCCGACTTTGCTCAGAGTTTGAAATTCTGTCAAGGTGAGGCCTGTTTACTATATTTTTAATTGCTGTCGTGCTGAAAAGTAGGCACAGTTTGGTTGTGCCCAAGTCTTTGACCAAACATTACATTGTAAATGACGGTGATCTCACAATCGTGTTGTACTTCAGAATTGCTGCCTAATTCAAGGAAACTCTTGCCTGTTAACTTGACAGAGCTGCTTTGAATGGTATACATGTACATGTAAAGAAATTGACTGTGGTCGCAATCAGTCATATTTTAGGCAGTGCCTAGTGCTTACATGTACACGTATACTGAAGTCCCATGCAGCCTGGTCACAACATCACAGGTGTCAGTGTCATCCCTGTGCTGAAGTGATAGTGAGATTTTAGCAGTCTACTCAGACTGTACGCTAGACTTTGCCCAACATACGGTACTCCCCCAGATTCATCAAGTGCAGATCTGGGTCCCACAATCAACAAACCACATGTTGATGAAGCCAGTCCTTTACAGTCAGGGCACTGTTCTTCTCATATAGGGCTTGATGTCCCTGTTTTGTAGAGTTACCAAGAATGAGCAAAATTATAACCGATATAAAGCACCGAAGTGTGGCGTCACTGTGAACCAGAAAGCGCAGTGCAAACGAATGGAGAATGCGCGCGTGTTGGTTCACGCGCTGGTTCTCTCCGTAATGCCTTTTACACACATAACTGTGTGTGGGACATTTTCACTTTGATACTCTATAGCAGTGTGTTGGATTTGGGTAGGCTGGGAAAGACTGTCAGGTGAACGCCACAGGGAAGTCAACTTTTTTTTAAGTGGATATCAGATGGGAAAATGGTAGTTGAAAACAACAGGAAAGTGTAAAACTTTAAGTGCATGTGTTGTCAAACCTTGTGTTACAAAAATGCTAAAAACTATAAACCGTTGTGTCTACATGTATGTAGCTGTACTATGTAGGGTTTCCCATTTTTAAAACTCTAGATATTGGTTGTTGGCGATGACCTCTAAACTTGAATCCAAATGTTGTGAACTTTGGAGGGGTTTTGATTGGAAATTTGCACTGAATTTTATTTTAGCAAGGTGCAAATCTTCACATCGATCGTTTCCCCCAGTTTTTCTTTCCCAACAGTTATAATTTTCAAAGCATTATAAGACTGTGCTCCACTTGGTTTACTTTGTAATAAAATATTTTTTTTTTGACTTGCAAAATCTTGTCGAATAATGACGTACCTCACTCCAAACTTCATCTATGCCCAAACTAGATTTCATTTGACTGCAAAAGTCCACATGGATTAAGAAATGTCTGGAGGTACATTTAATCAGACTGACTTTTCAAAGGAATCGTCCGCGATGCTACACAAAATGTGGTAGCCATTACATGTATTGTTAAGTTGATAGGAATAGACCCCCATTTTATTAAACAATTATAATCTAATATACATGTATATTTAAAGTTCCACACTGGCTTTGAGATTATTGAATAATAAACTATAACCATACTACACTTACAACCAATCTTGTATTTGTCAGTCGTTATCCTAACAAAATGTGTTACTTTATGATCATATAATTCTTTTTATGCATTCATTATTGTAGAGTATACAATGATAGTGGGTACAATGAAAAGAATATCAGGAGGTGAAAGAAGACGGAAAGATTCTGTACCTTCCCCCCCCCTCAATTAAATGTGTGAGACTTCCAGTTTTCACATGCTCCACATTGGTTAACTGGCAAATACCCTCAGAAGTTTTGTAACGAGCTATTTCCATTTACATGTAAGCACAGCTCATCGACTTGCTTCCCGTATTTCAAGCTCTCTCAGTATATGTGTGTGCATTGAAAATGCATGTAAATATGTGTGAACCATACAGGCTTTTGGTTGGTATTGCCATTGCCCAGGGCATGATTCAACTTGAGACATAAGCCCTACAGTACATAGTGACTCAATCTGTTCAGATGCTGTGTTATTTTGGTATTAAACGAATCGCTGAAAAGAAAGTTATGTGCATGTACATTTGTCTTCCACAGGCACACAAGTTAACACAACCACACCATTAAAGAACACAATCATAAAAAAAATCACAATGACTCAAAACGTTATACTGTATACTCCAAGGGAAAATATGCAACTATGTTAAATACTCCTGTGAATCAAAAACTCCACTTAGTAGAAGGAAGTAACGGGTACAGTATACCATGCATGAATGTGGAAAACATTTAAAGAGTACAAGTTAAATCCTACAAATGCATACTGTATGTTCACATCGGTGCTCATTATCAAGCACTGTGAAGGGGAGCCTCCCAACCAAGGCAGGACAGTGCAAAGTAAGCCTAACCCTTTCCAACAAGCAACAAGTTGCCAGATCATACAAGTGCACCTGATATTCTGAGGATGTTTTCATATTCTCACTGTCGGCATGACGTCACTACGAACATTTAACATGCGGCAAAGGGGCAAATTTACCCTTCGTGCTACTCAACGATTGTATGGAATTTGGCGGATGTCCGACCGCAAGAATTGAACGTGGCACTCAGTGTGAATTCTAGAGACCACGAGTTGATTGACTGGCGCTATAGTGTGTTCTTCAGGACCACATCTGAGCAATGTACTGATGATGGGCAGCAACTACATGTATACCTGTACATGCAAAAGCTTGGCCTCAAATCAAATGCACATGTAGCTTAAGGAACAAAACCTCTCTGAAGAACATAACATGTTCAGTTAAACAAGCCATATGTTACATGTACATGTACCATGCATTCAAGTTATACAAAGAGCTAATTGGCTTAATGCATGTATTCCATATCCTGCATCTTGTGACAAGTACATGTCTTTATACCAATCATTATTGTAAGTGTACTTTTGGTGTCACAGAACACTATAAATATTTGACTCAACCCTCTCATACCAAAGTGGAGGTCTACCCTGTATGGCTTGTTCCCTATGTCATGTGTGGTACAGTCACTCGGATTATTTTAGTTCACTCTATCGTAATAAGATTTTAGTATAACTGGTTAAATAATGCAAAGTCCAAAATCTATCAATATCACACAAAAAATTATCAATTTTAGTTTCCTTTGCAAATCCTACATGCCAAACGGAACATGCGTGTACATGTACGGTACTGCATGTAAAAATAAATCCTAAATGTACATTTCCTTTATTTAAGCACCCATTTAAACATTTTAATGACGTATTTGATTATTGTCTCACTTTCAAATCTGTGGCTAGCATCATGTTTAATATGGTACACCTGTCTGACAGTGTGCGTGCATGTCTAAATTCCTCCATCACGCAACAAGCCTTGCACCGTTAAGCTTCGTTAAATACCCAGAGATGCTCCACAGAATCTTCAGACAATTGAACAGCTATCCTTTTCTGCTAAACAAAAAGAGCATGGTCAAACAATGGACTCCGCGCAGTGTGCGGCCTGTGCTTGAGTAGTGTATTGGACAGGCTTCATCCCCTTACTGATTTCAGAGTGTGAGGGGTTGGACATTTGAATGACTGCACGTAAGGCTGTGCTTACTGCCATTGCTTTGCAAGGAACATTGGCTTGCCTGGAAGCACACTATTGCATAATGAGAATCCCATGCTTACAGGGTCACAGGCATAGTGGTTATAAGAGTGTTGTGGCTAAAAGAGCCATCAACTTGGATCTGTGTTCCAGACATTTGGAGCTACAGAGTAGAGAATATTGTCTGTCAGATTTACTTGCAAAGTCTTTGCATTCTGTGTTGTTCAAGATTAGCAGTTCATTCACTATGAGATGGTGTACATCTATGCCCTTCATTGTCTCATAGCTCTACCACATCCATGTCGTCTCTTACATGATTTGGTATGAGGGATCTCTCTTGTCTCGCACTCGCCTGTTGTCTGAGCAAGGGGTTCTTAGGAGAGCAAGGGTACCTCTTGTGTAACCTGCTCTCCTGGAACGATGGCGTGACGTCCCTGGTGTTGGGGATCTGTAACTGTTTCAGAGGTGAGCGATGTCTGATCTTGACAGCCTTCTTTCCAGGTGAGCGGATGATGGTTGACGAGGCTAGCTTCAAGGGGGTAAGCGCCTCATTGTGGAGGGCATGAACCGGCGCTAGGTGCTCCGGAATCTGGTCTATGTCCTGGTCACCGTTGTGATGAACGGGCATCTCCTCCGCATTTTCATACTTGGTCCCATTCTTGCCGTCAGTTGGCTTCAGCTTGTGCGCGTCATCTGTGGTATCCTGTGGGCCTCTTGGGGTCTCCATCGATGCATCGAGGCACACAGCCTTCTCATGGGAATCATCGTGGCCATGGGATTCTGACATCATGCAGGTGTGTGTTTCTGGTACACCCAAATCACTACCAAGGCTGCACATGCCACTGTCAATGCTGACTGACTTGACAAGATTTGTCTTTGGCTGGACTCTTGTAGACGCAGGCTTAGTGGTTGCACTTGCTCTTGTGGATCCTGAATTTTCAGCTGCCTGGCTGCCTGGATGTTTGGTTTTTGATCGCAGATTTTGCTCGAGTGAAATCTGCTGGCACATTGAATTGAACATGTCAATGTTGGACCTGACTGTGCTCGAGTTTAGGAGGGCATGGCCCTTCTGTTTTGCTGTCAGCCTGAATGCGTCCCTTCGGGCGATGTGCACCTGTGAGTGATACGACCGTGCGCAGGGGGATGGGGCTGGGCCAGCTCTCCTGGCCGGTGAGTTGACCTGTGAGTCCGACAGGCTCTTGTTGAAGATGTGGCCTGTCCGGGCCAGCTTCCAGAAGGCTTTGGTCTCACGGAACTGGGGGTTGTCCTCACTGGAAACACTGCAACTGGACTCCTCGCTGGCATCCTCCACTGGGGATAGCCGCTCAGACATCTGCTTGACCAGACCTTGGGGGATATCCCGGGCAGACTTGATCCCCCGCTCGGATGCCATGCGCTTCGCCAGGGCCTCCTGAAGTTTTGCCTCGTCAAAGCTTGCAAGATTATCTTGAGACAGCCCCGTGCCACTATCAACAGACACAGATTTTACCAGGCCTCTGCCACTCTCCATCTCTGAAGTGGCAAGAGTCTCTGTACACTTCAGGCTCTCTGAACTTCCCGTAGATTCATTATCCCCTTCTGTGTTGATTGCACTGTCCAAGCTAAGCACACTGCCTACCTGAGCCCTACCTTCCTCATGTTCTTGAAAATCTTGGATCCCATCAATCTCATCATTGTCATACTTGCTGGAACCTCCATCCATCTGCAGTATACCGTAATCGGCATCCTCGAGTACATTATAGGGAGCACATATTTGTGTGTCACTCTCCTGAAAGTCACACTCCAACTCTGCATGCTCCTGTGTACCTCTTAGTGTTTCATCAGTCTGCACCGTTATGTCGTGATCCTCTGTCACTGCCCGAGAGCTGGCTCTGTCATAATCGATCTCCACGCTGAACACAGATTTGGCGCTGTCCATGCTGACTTGGGAGAGGACACTGGACAGACTCTTCTGGCTGGCGGACGGCTGCAGCAATGTGTGACCTTCGGTGGCTTCACTATGGGGCTCGTGTTTGGGTGAAGTGTCTGGTCTTCGGGGCTCCTCACCTGCTGTGTGAACTCCTGGAGACATGATTCTGTGGATTTCCTTCTTGATAATTCCGCTTGAGTATTCCTTCACATCTGTGGAACTGACATTCTTCGGAAGTTCCTGCCCATTTGAATCATCAGTGCCAATAAGCGGATAGGCATTGGATACGTCACCGAGAGTCTCAGGACAGGTGCTGGATTTCAGATCTACTACCACGACTTTTGGGGATTCCGTATCTCTCATGACACCAGCTCCCGG
The DNA here is from genome assembly GCF_054643075.1 of Acanthaster planci. Classification (NCBI taxonomy): domain Eukaryota; kingdom Metazoa; phylum Echinodermata; class Asteroidea; order Valvatida; family Acanthasteridae; genus Acanthaster; species Acanthaster planci. The sequence continues at coordinate 19,704,288 of NC_141777.1, forward strand.
CCTCTCATCTGTAGCACCAGCTGACCCCTGATCTCTGTCCCTCTGATCTGGCACTGGGCAGGATGCTGCTGTGCAGGGACTGAAGAGCGTGGCTGGTGAGCTGGGCATCTTCTGTCGCCTTTGACGTCTCCTTGTGAGCGGTGTTCCTCTCAGTTGGGGCGAGGTGCCAAGAGCCAGGCTGTCCAACATGGCCGAGTCCTCTTGCATGGGAGGATTGGCCAGCCGCCAGCCAACGGATTTATCCGGCATGTCATTAAGATGAATTGGAGTTGGCTGAATCAAAACAAAAATTAGTCTGGATGTAATAAACAATAAATGAACACTTCAATGTAAGCTATTCACAACGGCGCACCTCCAAGAGTTTGCAACGTGTTGACCAATCACAATGCGCGAAATCTGTTGACCTAATGCGCGTTTCGAAGATCAACGCGTTGCCAACTCCTGGAGGCACACTACTGTAAACGCCCGTATTTAACCCTAACCACCCAAACCCTCCTAGGACCCTCAAAATCCAAGGCCAATGGATTTTTTCTCAAAATATGAAATGGCCAGAATTCCGACAACTGCCAGAAGTCTGGCATACACTTGCACTTTTCACACTGACATGTAATTTAAAGTTTTGGTTTTTGCAAACACACAAGCATTTTATCGATGTACAATTCAGAAAAATTGAGAAAAGTACTTTAAAAAGTTTTGCTACGAATTCACTCAATCTGTATAGCTGTGGAATTAAGTAGCAATTTGTAAAAACCCTTTCTGCACTGGGAAATTAATATCAGTGTCTAAAAACAAAAATGTTCTGAGTACACACGCGGGAGCTTGAGTGTCCATTTGTGAAAACAGAAATCACATGGAACTGTAAACTGTCCACACAAGGTGAGCGTGCACAGGTATCACTTTGCGTCAGGTCATGATGACAACATTCACAGCTGTGAGTGAAACTGCACACTGCTCTCAGGCTGTTTGACTCATTACCCTCACCTGCGTGCGTGTGTGTCTGTGGCCAAGTCTCTTCTTGATGGATTTGTAGACACCGCTAGATTTGGGGGTGTAACTGGCATACACTGATTTGGGAGTGCTGGCATCAGTTTGTATTGCACCAGAACGTCTGAGATGAAAAAAGTATAACCACTGTTATTTACAGAAGTATGCTGTACTTTCAAGGTGAAAAGTATTGTTTTGAGCTGTTAAGTTAGTGCATAAACTTGTAACTTACTGCAACTACACACAAGTCCTTTTGTGGTACGATCAACAAACTTGGGGATAAAATGTGTCAGAACAAAAACATGGCCCTCTAACAAAGTCCTATGGAAAGGGACAATCTACAGAAGACATGTTATACCTCTTGTACTTTTTGCTGCTCAATGGGTTGAGTTTGCCCAGCTTTTTCCCATGCGTAGCACCTGCTAAGCCGACCTTCCCCTGCGGTGTGGCACAAAACGTTGTGAAAGAATCGTCCGCAAATTTGATGGACGGCGTCTGGAATTTGAAGACTGTTGATCCGTCCTCAGTTATGGCATCTATAGTTTGGCACAAAGGATAAGTAGATATTCTGTCTGAGTACACATTGAATTGAATCCTTTAAAGAAGCACGTACATATACAATTTGGTCAACTTAATCCAGAATATCCCCCATGCTCCGAAGTACAAGTACGCAAGATTCCTTATTTTGCAATTTTCGCAGAAAATATGCACATACAGAAACCTTCTTACGGGGTTCCTGCACCTGGAGGACAATTAAATTCCATGACTTTCCATGACCAAATTATGAAAATCCATGACCCAATAATGCAATTTCTTGGGCTATTCGGACTTTTCAAGTTGCACATAAAATCATGCATTTTATGCACTTATTTCTGATAATAGAAATCTCACACAGTGTTTGAACAATTCATTGACTTTTCCATGACTTTAGTTACTTTTAAAAAATTCCATGACTTTTTCAGGCCTGGAAAATGAAAACAAATTTCCATGCCTTTTCCATGACTTCTCCAGCCCGCAGGAACCCTGTTCTTAACAGTTATACGAGAGACATGAGAGCTATCTGAATACCACTTCCACTGTGTGTCTAGCAGTCTCAAAGATACTACTGGTTGTGCACATTCAGTTTAAAATTAGTTCTTGGAATTGTTCATGAATATTTAGTGCAAATACAGATAGGTAGAGGTTCCCTGCATTAAGGGGACAATTTCTTTTGTTTTAGGCAAGTTGGAACTACGCTGTGGCAAAAAAAATGGTTGCAAAAACACTTTTGGTCCTATGGTGTCTATATTTTAATACAGGTGTAGTGTCCATAACCCAGTAACATGAGCACTTTTGCACTGCACTCATAGTGACAGTGAATGCAAATGTTGCATGTATCTCAACTGGGGTAAATTTTGCTGTGAATGCTTCAAGACATCAAATGCACCCTTGCTTTCATGCCAAGTTTAAAGGATTGAGCGGATCGCTGGGACGTGTGACTTTAACCTACCAACTTCTCCTAGTGCAGGCCCAATGGGTCTGAGGGGAGTGATGGGGGAATCCGTCACTGTCATCCCCTGTCGTCCTTCCCTGTGCAAGCTCAGGCCTGGCTTGCTGTACTGTGGGTCCACGGTCATCTGGTGTAGCATCGCTTTCCTTCGGGTTGGCCAACAATAAAAGACCCAGGATAAGAAATACATCTGAACACCAGGGCATACACGAAACCCTATCTACATGTACAGTGCAGACCGCGGCACCGTCAGTGTCCTTGGGCGCCTCAACTGCCAAGCAAGGTTGTGTGGCCAACCCGGTGGCCAACAAATGTTAGAAATATACAGAAACGGGCACATACAAACTGTTACCACCATTATTTCCCCTGCTTTATGGTGATGAAACTTTGGGTAATAAATTAATGTACACATTGAGTTTTTGCCAGGTTTTAATGGATTTGTTGACAATACCAAGAGGCAAACACGCAAGAGATGTTGCTGCCGATGTCAGCTTGTCTCTATTCCCTTACCGTTTTGCTGATGAAAATGCCCCCAAATCCTCACTGGCTTTCCTCTTGCTGGATCTGAGTATTCGAGGGGTTTCACCTGGGAGAGGTGGGACAAATCGTATTTAAGACAAATGTTCCTGTGAAAATCAGCAATGACACTTGTATTTGAAAAAGTTTAGTTTGGTAGAGGACGAAAGATTAGGCTTCTCTGTGCTGAAAAAGCAATGAGAGTTACAAAAAGTCATCCCTGTATGGTCGGCATTAATGAAAAATGTCCCAAGTAAGAGCCAGAACAGCAAGTGGAATGTCAGAGAAAGCTGGGAAATTCAGTGTTTTTCAGTTAAGAATGGCATACATCGAAAATGATAAATAAGGAACTTGACTGGCTCTACAGAAAGTTGCAGATCTGATGAATGTAAAAGAAGCAACATCCAGTTGCCATTTAAAGCCATTTAAAGAAGAAATACATGTACGTAGAGTACTGATGAAAGAGATTCTGTCTTGAACATCAACAGAGAAAGTATCGGTATGCAGTTTTTTAAAAACAAAGTGACAGTGCTTACCAAGGAATGACGGATTCTCAATGACATCGTCTGTAGCAGGAGACTTCATCACTGCACTTCCTGTACCAGACTTCAAAATCCCAAGGCTTTGCCCAATGCCACTCATGATACCTATAAAAAGGGGATATTTTCCTGTAAAAATGTCCAACATTTTTGTGTTTGTGGTAGCCAAACTGGGGCAAGGTGACCTAGTTTGCTTCCTTTACCTTCATCCAACGTATAAAGAAATGTATTCACAAAGATTCCGGTGGGTTTTTGAAACCTTTGACTGCAACACAGCATGCATGTGTACTTGAATTGGTGACATGTCATCTCACCTTGTATTGGTCCACTTCGCCGCCGTCTCCGGTTCTTCTTCCTCTCCTCAAGCATCCCATCCCCGCTCTTATCCAGCTCATCCTCTGATGTCAGCCTGTCCGTCAGCAGATCGCCCGAGCGGTTCCCAAAGCTCTCGACTCTCTCGACAACAGCGTCCGGCACCTTGCCAATGTCGTTGGCCGTCTGGATCAAGTGCCTGACCACAGCCGTATGCGATCTCAGGAGCTTCTCGGTGCTGGCTGTGCTGCTGCTGCCCCCGCCCTTCTCCATCTTGAGCCCGCCCACCAGGTTGGGCGTCATGACCAGGGCCAAGTTGGCGACGTCCATCCGGTTGCTGGCTGCGTCTGCCGCCACCCGCTGCAGGAACTGCAGGGCGTAGCACAGCGTGTGGCAGTGGAGGGGCGGGAGGGTCAGGCACAGCAGCTGGGTGGTGTAGCGGCTCACCTGGGGGTCGTGGAGCTGGCGGCTCTTGAGGAGCGCCTCAGCAAGCTTGCCGCTGATGAGGGGCTCGGGCAGCTCTCGAAAGAAGAGCTTAAAGAGGCCTGCCACATCATGAACATTGGCATCTCTTGGGATGGGGCTGTTATTCTCAATCATGAGCTGCAATACAAACAAGGATTAATACAGGCTTAATAATAAAGGCAGTAGGCTTGGATGGTATTTCAGTATTACTGAATAGACTATAGTGGTGTTCATTTTTTCAATACCGAACAATACCGAATGATGATCCATGAATACCACAATACCGGCAAACTCGGTATGGAATCTCAGTGCTGTGGTATTCTTGTTAATGTGCCTGGAATGTTTGCAGAACCCTTTCAATATAACACTATTAACAGCGTCAATTTTGGTGTAGCTTTTAGTGTCTGAACGGAAAGCCTCGAACAATGTCTTACAGGGTTGTGTTTTGTCACAGTCATAAACCAAGAACTTGTTCTGTCATTTCCATTTTATAGTTTCCTTTTGCAGTATTACATTATTCTTGCCTGAAAACTTTATCAAATTTTATCTTCACGTTTTATTATTCTATCACATACACGATATTTATTTGAAAATAAATGGACTGATAAATGATGATACACTGTACAGGTGCATGTACTTCTAAACTTTAGGGGATTTTCCAAGTTGTCAACAACCTTCACGCTGGCCCATATTTGTTGGCATTCCCAGTAAATGTTGCTTATCACCACTGCTTTTTGATGGCATAAATGTAATACCCGCTTCAAGGAATACTGTGGTATTAGTCAATAAGGCTTTTTTATCAAAAGTATCCCAGTGGGAAAAAAATGATACTGTCCCAGTCCCAGGTTAAAAAACTGAGGAAAACATTGCTGTCAAAATAATGCATTCTTTCCCAATGCACTTGGACAGACAAATACTCACGTTGGTATTTTTAAATCTTTCTAATTACTAATGTTTATGCCCTGAGAGGCAAGCGTTATTCAGGAAAGCTATCCTCTTAAATACCTGTAAATCTTTCTGTCGTGACCTGGACCCTGGTTTACGGAACAAACCCTCACAGCCAATGTTGTCCTGCAGAAACTGCACGCAATCCACTAGAAATCTGTTTAATGCATGTGTGGAAAAGAGACAGAGGCATTATTCATCTTTCCATGGATTGCTACTGGGTTCCAACGATTTGAATAAGCAATGTGAATGATCCACACTGCTTTGTACATGTATTTACTTCATGTTCATGAAAAGAAATGTTTCTTTTTATATTGGCCAATTATCATGACTTATGGAAAGAACTGCAAAAATTCACACGTAATTAATGACATCACCTTCAATTTCTTAACGCTATCCTATTCGACAAAAACTATCCCTGAATAAGGGGAAACCTTGTCCTTGTCAAAGGTAGTCATTTATGTAAACATATAATGTACTGATCAACTGTCCTCTTGTCTCTCATTCTCCCTCCATGATCTTAATTTACTGTGTAGTCCTAACGTTAAATGTACATGTAACGACCAGTATTTACATGTAGGCTTTAGACTCAAGGGCTCGGTCTTAACACATTCTGCATTTGGACAGATTTTCATAGAAATTCCTTAAAACAGAGGAAGTTGCAGGATTGAGGAAGCAAAGTTTGCACATATCCATCAATAGACGGTCTGCGCCCGCTAAGTCTCGTGGCCTATAGTGGGTACATGTACATGTATCTAATATCAACAAACACGGCACTCACTAGAAGCAAAGTGTTTATTAAAAAAAAAAACAATGGTACAGACTGCTGATGTGGCGGGTACTATACCGTAAATCAGCTTCATTGTTTGCAAACAGTGACTCAAAACACAGTTTGCTACAGAGTGATACCCACTATAGGTCACATGATTTAGCGGGCGTAATCGGTACATTGAGAGCAACACTGACAACAAATTGCCAATAGTCAATTTAATGCTGACTGAGGCGTGAAGACGTTGCTAGCAGGTGCAGGAGAGTTTCTACATGTACCTTGCAAGAACGGAACCCCTGCCCAAGAGAGTTTGGGTTAAGGTTTTGCCTGACTTACTTTGGTACTGCACTGCCTGGGCTGGCATTTATCGGGATGGCTGGAACTTCATCAAGGGAACAACCAAACACAGCTGATCCACTGGCGGTTGTGGACTTTTCCTGTGAGCCCAGGAGAAATAATGAGCAACAATTTGGTGAGAAGGTGAACATGGGTATTTGTACATGTACCTATCAGGATATGCATCTCTTGATATTGTCATTCTGCAATGATGGATTAACCAAGTTGTCTATTAAGAGAAGGAAAGCGGTTAACCTTTTGTGTGATTTATATGTACATGTAAGTGGCTAAGTAAGTTAACAGTTCTGGTCCCTGATATCACAAAGCCATGAATTTAACAGCAATAAAGCATATGTACTACATGTACATGTAAGTAACTGATCTTCATGTCATTTGAAAAAACTTAATAACCTTTCAAGGTTGCAATTTCTGATAGCTACTGAATCAGAGCAGTGATCAAGAGGTGCCCATGTGTACCATAAATGCGTCTATATTTGTACATGTACATCGCATTGTACTTGTACACGCAGGCCTATACATGTACATGTATTATGACACTTCACAAGGATGTGTGTTGTAGTGTTTCACTCCCTAGAGGTTGTTGAATTTTTTCCCAACTTCACACCTAACCAGACCACTTCAAATAAATATGTGAGAAACAGTTCCATGCAGCGATATCCCCATACTCATAGGCTATTAGAAAAAAAAAACAGGTCGAGTTTTACCCTTATGCTGTTTTTGTGGTCATTATAGCCGATTCCGAAATTTGAGAATCGTCATTATCGTGCAGGGTGGACTACCTCTGACTTTACATGATATACAGAACTGCAAGTCACTACTCTGTGTGACCGCAGCCCTACGATCATGATGACTTGTTATGGGTTCTTACTGCAGTATAGATTTTTGAATGCAGCCCTGTATATGAAATTGGGGCAGGCAAGGTCAACTTTTTGTTTTTAAAACTCCACTTTCTCAATCAATTCTTCCCCCAAAAGCCATCAAACCTGATGCATATCTAGTCTAGGCAGGACTCCAATGACCTATGGGCTCAGGACTGTGTAATCAACTACATGTACATGTTTTTCAAGATGTATTTTTGCGTTGGGGAGATGTTAATTATATATAACGAGTGCGTAGCGCACGCAGACCGAAAATTTGTTTTTAAACCCTCCTATGCAAAGATACATTCTTGACACAGATGTCATTTCAGTCAAAATCAGTCAAATTTCCCATGTGTCTGTGTACTGGGGCAAATCGAGTGGAAGGAATTTTTGACTGTTCTTGACAGTTACAGCAGGAGGGTTCTAATGAATCTTCATCAAATCAATACACCTTTTCACCAGAATCAGCTGTTGTGCATCGAAAAACCACTCAAACACAGTACCCTCACCATTAGCCCCACACTTAGGGCTGTAGTGGCTCCCTTTTACAATCTGTCTCTTATCTGTCGCCACCACAGCCCTACTTCAAGGCGTGTCTTTAATGCCTGAAATCCAAACTGCAGGATTGTCACAAACAGACAGATTGTAAAAGAGAGCCACTACAGCCCTGCTACGTGTGGGGCTGCCTCACTGTTGTCCACCCCTGCACACCACGGCATAGCCGTGCCAACACCCATTATAAATCGCAACATTACTCGTAACATGCATGACACAAAAACTGGCAGCATCTTCCGGAAATGTATTACAGTATGTACAGGTGCACTTACCCCCAGAACTGTGAGGTCTGATGTCCGCCCAGGGTGGACGTCAGACCCCACCATGCCCACACAGTTCTGGTATGCCTTTTCATTTCATTTATTATATCTCAGGTACATGTACATACCTGATCAGGACAAAGACAACAAGCATAAAAGAGAATAGGAAAATTACAAAATACACAATACAAACTGGTAACACCCCTGAGGGATTGCCAAGAAGCAACTTGATCACTATCGTGAGGCTCTCCTAAGATGCTATCAGTATCAGAAAAAGAAAATAAATAACATATGGACATTAATGAGTATAAACAGGACACTGATTATCAGCTGCTTATAAAAATAATTAACGTGTAATATCAATAAATGTACGAAAATTAACGAATACAGGTATAAATAATATTATTCCTCATTTGCTAATAGGACATGTAGGATACATGTACACTATGCTAATTACACAAAAATACACAAATTACAGTAAAGTTTTAAAAACCCTTATTTTTACCGGCCTAAATTTTCACGCGTAAAATCTCAATGGGTCAGATTCGGATGATCCAAAATTAAACCCCAATGACATCCACAAAATGTGCCCCCCCTAAAGTTTAACAATGAGGTACAACCCTGACTAGGCCTAATCAAAAATTAAAAACAAAGGCCTAGGCCTATACACAGGATTTATGTACATGTACAGTACAGACATGACAGAGGGGTACACTACAGTACAGTCAGTCATGACAGTACATGTGCTCTCACCCGTGTGGAAGTACAATGTCACGAATGTATAACATTGGATAATGTATTACATTTCGTACGTATGTAACTTTAAAGACGGCCCCTAATATCAATATGAAAATTTGGACCTATTGAAATGTTTATCAATTAGGCCTTACAGCTCCAAAATGCCCATTGTGTCGAAAATACACGGTTATTTCACTGACCTTCCCTTGAGCTTGCGTGCATCTTACACTGCTTCTTTTTTCTTTCGGCACTTTGATTCCGAACGTCTTCAGCTCATGCCGTACGACATATTTCAAGGTGTCTCTGTCTTCCACAGAAGATAGGTCCTTCATCTTACCCACCTCGTCTTCTTTACGATCAAACAGTAATATGTCTGATGTAGGCCTACTCCCAAACCTCTATAAACTACGCAATCGTCCCTTCAAGCTCCAGTCCACTGTGACCCAATGCGATCGAATTCAAACGTACCGCATTCCGTATGTGTTGCTGAATTCATGCAGCTGATTGGTTCATATCGTGCAAGCGAAGTTTTTAATGCAATGAGGGCGCTTTTCAGACTTCATCGAGTTGTGCGAGTGCAAATCCCTCGGGTTACCGGGGGATTCAAAAAGTGAATGCTGCCTCGTGAGTATTAAGCATGTTGTTAAGGGAGAAAAAACATCGAAGCCTTACGATCCGGACATCCTTACTTTTATTTCCTAGTGTTGTTTTCCTAGGCTTTTGGTGCAATATTTGACAAATATTTGATATATAAAAAAAATTGGGAAAAAATTGCTCCTGCCCCCCTGCTGGATACGCCACTAGAGGTGCCATAATAATCGGGAGCGATAATACAGATATCTCTATAAATCAAACATTTGGGATTTGGCGTCCAACTCGATATTTTGTTCACAGATGAGAACCTCCAACCTGTGGGCCTATTTTCCATAGAGGTGGGCGTCTTCATTAAAAGCTGACAGTTTTACCACTGTTTTCGGCGAAGGACGAATAAAACAGATTTGCGTGGCTAACCCCTATAAAACTGAAAAGAAAACTGACTTTTGGCTGAAATCTTGAATTTCGAGAGGGAAACAGAAGCCAACCTCTCCCTGAGAGTCACACCAGGCGGCGCTATTTTTGTCCGATTTTTGCCCCGTTTTCTAAACTATGGGTGCAAATTTACCGTTGTGCAACCTGCAGTGTGATGACTGACCTTTTACTTCAAAATATCAAATTCTGCTATGCTATGCTGTGCCTATTTCATTTCAGTTGCCGTCTACAAAAGAGCGATGAAAATTTGGCAATTGTTTCAAAAACTGCAGTTCTGTTGAACATAATCCAATGCTTGATTTAACTAACAGGATTTGGAATGCGCATGCTTGCCTGAGCTGACGCGTCGTGTTTTCGCGGGATGTATGAAAAGTTCCTTGCTGGAAAAATCCCTTCTTATCTGGTGCATCGTCACTGTTTAACCTCACGAAGTTGCTTTTAATTACTTTTATCACAGTTTTAGCAATATTTCTTATCTTTTTGACGTCGAGTTTTGATGTATTTTGGAGTCTATTTTTACTATCGTAAATTTGTGACGTAGCAAAGCATATCTGCATACACTGCAGTTGATTGGGATTAACACTTTGGAACCTGCACTTGTCTACAGTGAAAGATGAGTTTGCAACCCACTTCTTACTTCCTCTCCATATCTATCTCCATTTGGCTGAAATATGTGGGCCTCTGTCAACATGGATGTGCTCCAGTGCCTGAATTAAGAGCAACTCGCGACTAGGCCCCGGTCAGCATCTTGCAGCACCCGGTGAGTCTGTTCCATGATTCCTTTTTGGTAAAACTATGGAGTGTCAAAAGTGGACAATCCCATTTTCTCATTTTCTGCCTTATGACAAGAAGTTAAAGAAGTTCCACCTCACTGCACTGGAAACATGAGACACAAATCTTACTCTGGATTTGTTACAAATACGGATAACCGAATTTTGGAGAGAAATGATCGAGGTCACCCTGTAGAAGAGGAGTGTCAGTGCATTTGCTCCAGTAAATAGAAGGAATTTAAAATTGGTTTTTTTTTAATTTTGTAAAATTTGAAGATCCGCATGTACTCTATGTTTCAATAGCTATTAGAAAAGTTTTTTGACATGGGTACATGTAGGTGCCTGAAAAATCAAATTAATTCATACAAAGACACAAATCCTGTTGAACTTTACCCTCACCAGACTGGGGTTGATACCAGCAGGAGGCCATTGTCACATGCCATCAAGAGGTGTGTGAAATGAGTCGTGAACAGGGTCTTTACAGAAAGCTTGACCAAGAGAGCAGGCAAAAGAATAAATGAATGTTCCCAGTCAGAATACTGGAAGGATAAATAGAAACTACTGGATGTAGATGAGAATGCTAGAAAAAAACTTAATGCAAGAAATCAGTCTAAACTTCCAGACGCCCGAAGCAAGTAGCAGCATAACCAAGAATTGAGAAGATGAAAGGAAAAGCTATCAACTAATAAAGGCAAGAAATACCAGGAAACTACTACATACAGGAACAAGAAATCTACACATACCTGAAAAAGAGATCAAAGGGAGAATGGGCCTACTCCCCCCCCCCGGCTTTAGAAGAAAAGTGAAAAATGCACCGTCACCAATGCACAAAGTATACGAAATGAGAGAGACAAATAATAATCCTTTGCTGAAGAAGAAGTGCATCCAGCATAGTGGGTATCATGTAGACATGGCTACGTGATGACATAGCCAGTGCTGAGATTCGTCTATCCAATACCACATCACTAAATATGATAGGCATAATGAAGCACATGGTGGCATACTTCTGGACACTAAAGGAGACTTGGAAGTACAGCTACATTTATGTGAAGACACAGCACTGCCCAAATATGGAGAAGCCCTATAGTTTGACATAACATGAAAGCATACGGAGATGGATTTGTTACTGGGAATTGTGTACAGAATCAGAGATGATTTACTTTGTTGAGTCCCAGGAATCTTTGGCACAACGAGACTTCAACAAGATTACAGCAGATTACAGACAACTGATTTGTGACACAAAAACCTTATGATTGTAGCGGACTTCAGTTATTGGTGAATTGATTGGGAGATTGATTGCGAGCCAGTGGAAGCAGCATTAACAAAATCTGTGATTTTTTTATGTCACACTTGATAACTTATGGTCCAAACATGTTACTCAACCAACAAGACGAGATTCACTCCTTATCTGCTGATAACATTCAAGGCATGATAGAGGAAGTGGAGATCATGGCACACCATGGTGTAAGTGATCACAACGTGTTGAAATCAGAGATGATTTACTTTGTCGAGTTTGAGGAATCTCTGGGAAAAAGATACTTCAAGAATGCAAATTTTAACAAAATTGAAGCAGAACTAAGACAACTGAAATGGGAAGATCAATTTTGTGATTAATTTCAAACCAGAGCAGTGGAACAAGCTTGGAACACAGCCAAAAAGAAATGTCAAGGTGTGATCAATTAAAGACTGTGTTGTAGTGAAGAGCCAAACAAAGAAGGAATCTTTATGGTTAACAAGGAAGGCACAGAGACCTCGGGGTTGTCAAAGCTTAAAAGAAAAATCAACAGAAAACTGCGAGCAATATCAGAAATGCCAGAAAGAAACTAGATATGATGTGTGACAAGCAAAGAAAGACTTTGAAAAGAAACTTCTCCAAAGCCTAAAACTATACTCCAAAAGCATCTATGCATACATGCCATCCAAGACAAAAGTTAAGGCACAGTTGGACCTTTGAAGAGACGTACTGGTGAATCAATACCAACAGGCCAGCAGACTGCAGACGCCCTGAATGATTCCTTTCCATCAGTCTTCACTGAAGAGAAACAAAAAATACCAAATCCTGAATCATTATGTACATGTAAAGAACTCGAGGAGGAAATATTAAAGGAAATCAGAATAACACAAGACTGTGTCAGAGGAAAGTTGGAAGGTCTAAAGCCATCAAAGCAGCTTGACCAGATTGTATCCCACAGTCTATTGATGACGCTCATGAATTAAGCACACCACTCACTTACATCTTCAATAACTCAATACGGAGGGTGCAGCACCAAATAATTGGAAAAGAGTGCACATCATACCAGTCTGTAAGAAAGGATGCAGAAGATCCACACCAGGAAACTATAGGCCCACATCAGTCTAATAGCCACTGGAAAGGTTCTGGAAAGCATTATTAGAGATGACACTATTGAGCATTTTGATAATCATGAGCTAATCAGTAACACATAACTTGGAGTTAACTGAGGACATCCTGTTACTCCCCTGTACCATCAATCCCCTGGAATACCTAGAAATTCTTAAACAAAAATAATAAACAAACTCCAGTAGAAGTCATCTATTTTTTAAACAAGGAATTTAACATTTTTTTTTGCAGTTTGAAAATCCGCAATCACTCTCAATTTCAATAGCTATTAAAGATGTTTTGTGGCATGGGTTAATGTAAAGCAAGTAGCAGCATAGCCAAGAAATTTAGAAGATGAAAGAGAAATAAAACAACTGGATAATATAGGCAAGAAATTGAGGAAGCTAGGCTACTACATACATACTTGAATTTTTGAGAGAAATGAATTTATCCTGCAGCAGAGGAGTGTCATCAGTGCATTTGCTCAGAAGAATAGAAGAAATTCAATATTCGTTTCTACAAAATCCGCTAAAGTTTGAAGATCAAGTACTCTAAGTTTCAATGGCTATTAAAGGTTTTTGTGGCACGTGCACTCGTAGTAGATGTCTAAAAAACAAAATTAATTTATACAAACAAATCCCATTGAAGTTCACCCTCACCAAACGTTGGTTGATACCAGCAGGAGGCCATTCTCTCATGCCATCAAGAGGTGTGTCAAATGGGTGATGAATAGGGTCTGTGCAGAAAGGGTGACCGAGTGAGAAGGCAAATGAATGAATGAATGAACATTCTGAGTCGGAATATGGAAAGGATAAATAACCAGCTACTGGATGTACATGTAGATGCATGAGAATGCAAGGACAAAGTTAATGCAAGAAGTTTGAGCTTCCAGACGCCCGAAGCAAGTAGCAGCACAGCCAAGAATTTAGCCGTAGCCAAGGCCTCGAATGTGTCAAAACAGCATTGACTGTCTCCACTGCAGAGCTGAGAAATGGAAGATGCGTTATAACAGTGACAAATGCATGGTCATGCATATTGCCCATAACAACCTACACCATACACACAAGTCATTGAAAGTCTCATCACAATATGTGGCACAAGCAAAGAAAGCAAATCAAACACCAAGACGGATCAAAACGACATTTCAGCGACAGAAGTATGGAGTTTATTTTGAAATTCATCCCTCATTAGACCCCCACCTGGATTATGCTTTTCAAGTATGGATCCCACATATGCTGAAGGATATAAATAACCTGGCAAAAAGTCTACGAAAGAGCAGTCAAGCTTATCTCAACTCTGCAAGACTTGCCTTATGACAAGAAGTTAAAGAAGTTCCACCTCACTGCACTGGAAACATGAGACACAATTCATACTCTGGATTTGTTACAAATACGGATAACCGAATTTTGGAGAGAAATGATCGAGGTCACCCTGTAGAAGAGGAGTGTCAGTGTATTTGCTCCAGTAAATAGAAGGAATTTAAAATAGTATAAAAATCCTGTAAAATTTGAAGATCCGCTTGTACTCTAAGTTTCAATAGCTATTAGAGAAGTTTTTGACATGGGTACATGTAGGTACCTGAAAAATCAAATTAATTTATACAAAGAAACAAATCCTGTTGAACTTTACCCTCACCAGACTGGGGTTGATACCAGCAGGAGGCATTGTCACATGCCATCAAGAGGTGTGTCAAATGAGTCGTGAACAAGGTCTTTACAGAAAGCTTGACCAAGAGAGCAGGCAAAAGAATGAATGAATGTTCCCAGTCAGAATTCTGGAAGGATAAATAGAAACTACTGGATGTAGATGAGGATGCTAGAAAAAACTTAATGCAAGAAATCAGTCTAAACTTCCAGACGCCCGAAGCAAGTAGCAGCATAACCAAGAATTGAGAAGATGAAAGGAAAAGCTATCAACTGGATAATAAAGGCAACCAGGTAACTACTACATACAGGAACAAGAAATCTACACATACCTGAAAAAGAGATCAAAGGGAGAATGGGCTTCCTTCACTGGCTTTAGGAAAAAACTGAAAAATGCACCGTCACCAATGCACAAAGAAATGAGAGAGTCAAATTATAATGCTTTACAGAAGAAGAAATACATCCAGCATAGTGGGTATCAAGTAGACTCGGCTACGTTGTGACATAGCCAATGCTGAAACGCTAGGTATGAGTTGAGACAATGGAAAAAGACTTTGAGAAGAAACTCCTAAACATAAAATAAAACTCCATACAGGTCTGTGCATACATGTCCTCCAGGACAAAAGTTGAGGCACAGTTGGACCCTTAAAGAGACGTACTGGTGAATCAATACCAACAGGCCAGCAGACTGCAGACACTCTGAAATTACTCCTTTGCATCAGTCGTCATTGAAGAGAAACAAGAAATACAGTTCATGTACTAAATCCTGAGCCAATGTGTGCATGTAAAGGATCCGAGGAGGAAATATTAAAGGAAATCAAGATAACACAAGACTGTGTCAGAGGAAAGTTGGAAGGTCTAAATCCATCAAAGCAACTTGACCAGATTCTATACCATAATCTATACTGAAGACAATTGCTTATGAATTAAGCACGCTACTTGCTTACATCTTCACTGAGTCTCCCCAGGAGGGGTAGTACAAAAGGATTGGAAAATAATGCACATCTGACCAATTTTTAAGAAGGGATGAAGATCCACACCCAGATATAAAGGCCTGTCACCCTCATATCAGCCACTGGGAAGGTTTTTGAAAGCATGTTTAGAGATGACATCATGGAATATCTGGATAATCATAATGTAATCAGTAACACATAACATAGAGTTTTGAAAAGGATGTCCTACAACACCAACCTGCTGGAACCACTTCGAGTTCTTACTAAGCTAATTTATCAAGCAACCCCTGGTAGATGTCATCTATTTGGGCGTAGCTAAGGACTTGGACACTGTGCCACAAAAAAACTAATAGCCAAAACCGAGTCCCGTGGTGTTGCAGGCGAGATGCTACTCTGAGTTGAGGATTGGCTCACAGCCTGTTAGCAAAGAGGGTCGTCAAACAAGAAGCCAAGTCAAACTGGACAAAAGTTACAAGATCGGTGTTACAAGCATCCGTTTTGGGACCCGTCTTCTTCGTGGTGTACATAAATAACAGGGAGTGTAATATTACTCCAACATCAAAAGTCAGCTGGAAATTTTCCAGATTAGCCTAAGTTAGCCCATCCAGTAGAAACTGAAGAGGATTGCACAGATACATGTACGCTGTAATGCCACGAAAAGTGGGGTCATGCATGTCATGCTAAAGAAACAAGTGAGGAGAAAGATCTTGGGGTTCCCATTAACAATTCACTGAATGTCTCATCACAAGATACGGCAGCAGCCAAGAAAGGAAATCTAGCACTGTCAATGATCAAAAGAATTTTCAGCTAAAGAATAAGGAGTTAATTCATTTTTAATAATTTATCCCTCATTAGACCTCACCTGGATTACACCATGCAAGTATGGATCCCACATATGCAGGAGGATAAAAAAAAGTGCGGGCGAGGCTAACCAAGCTTATCCCAACTCTACAAGATTTATGACGAAAAGTTAAACAAATTCCACCTCACCACACTGGAGACATGAAAAACAAATCTTACCTTTGGATTTGTAACAAATGTACTTTCTTGAATTTTTGAGAGAAATGAATTTATCCAGCAGCAGAGGAGTGTCATCAGTGCATTTGCTCAGAAGAATAGAAGAAATTCAATATTCGTTTCTACAAAATCCGCTAAAGTTTGAAGAGCTTATCCCAAGTCTACAAGATTTATGACGAAAAGTTAAACAAATTCCACCTCACCACACTGGAGACATGAAAAACAAATCTTACCTTTGGATTTGTAACAAATGTAGTTTCTTGAATTTTTGAGAGAAATGAATTTATCCAGCAGCAGAGGAGTGTCATCAGTGCATTTGCTCAGAAGAATAGAAGAAATTCAATATTCGTTTCTACAAAATCCGCTAAAGTTTGAAGATCGAGTACTGTAAGTTTCAATGGCTATTAAAGGTTTTTGTGGCACGTGCACTCGTAGTAGATGTCTAAAAAACAAAATTAATTTATACAAACAAATCCCATCGAAGTTCACCCTCACCAAACGTTGGTTGATACCAGCAGGAGGCCATTCTCTCATGCCATCAAGAGGTGTGTCAAATGGGTGATGAATAGGGTCTGTGCAGAAAGGGTGACCGAGTGAGAAGGCAAATGAATGAGTGAATATTCTGAGTCGGAATATGGAAAGGATAAATAACCAGCTACTGGATGTACATGTAGATGCATGAGGATGCAAGGACAACCTTAATGCAAGAAGTTTGAGCTTCCAGACGCCCGAAGCAAGTAGCAGCACAGCCAAGAATTTAGCCGTGGCCAAGGCCTTGAATGTGTCAAAACAGCATTGACTGTCTCCACTGCAGAGCTGAGAAATGGAAGATGCGTTATAACAGTGATTAATGCAGGGTCATGCATATTGCCCATAACAACCTACACCATACAAACAAGTCACTGAAAGTCTCATCACAATATGTGGCACAAGCAAAGAAAGCAAATCAAACACCAAGAAGGATCAAAACGACATTTCAGTGACAGAAGTATGGAGTTTATTTTGAAATTTATCCCTCATTAGACCCCCACCTGCATTGTGCTTTTCAAGTATGGATCCCACATATGCAGAAGGAGATAAATACCCTGGCAAAAAGTCTACGAAAGAGCAGTCAAGCTTATCTCAACTCTACAAGACTTGCCTTATGACAAGAAGTTAAAGAAGTTCCACATCACTGCACTGGAAACATGAGACACAAATCATACTCTGGATTTGTTACAAATATGGATAACCGAATTTTGGAGAGAAATGATCGAGGTCACCCTGTAGAAGAGGAGTGTCAGTGTATTTGCTCCAGTAAATACATGTAGAAGGAATTTAAAATAGTATAAAAATCCTGTAAAATTTGAAGATCCGCTTGTACTCTAAGTTTCAATAGCTATTAGAGAAATTTTTTGACATGGGTACATGTAGGTACCTGAAAAATCAAATTAATTTATACAAAGAAACAAATCCTGTTGAACTTTACCCTCACCAGACTGGGGCTGATACCAGCAGGAGGCCATTTTCACATGCCATCAAGAGGTGTGTCAAATGAGTCGTGAACAGGGTCTTTGCAGAAAGCTTGACCAAGAGAGCAGGCAAAAGAATAAATGAATGTTCCCAGTCAGAATACTGGAAGGATAAATAGAAACTACTGGATGTAGATGAGGATGCTTGAAAAAACTTAATGCAAGAAATCAGTCTAAACTTCCAGACGCCTGAAGCAAGTAGCAGCATAGAAAAGAATTTAGAAGATGAAAGGAAAAGCTATCAACTGGATAACAAAGACAAGAAATACCAGGAAACTACTACATACAGGAACAAGAAATCTACACATACCTGAAAAAGAGATCAAAGGGAGAATGGGCCTACTCCCCCCCCCCCCCCCCGGCTTTAGAAGAAAAGTGAAAAATGCACCGTCACCAATGCACAAAGTATACGAAATGAGAGAGACAAATAATAATCCTTTGCTGAAGAAGAAGTGCATCCAGCATAGTGGGTATCATGTAGACATGGCTACGTGATGACATAGCCAGTGCTGAGATTCGTCTATCCAATACCAGATCACTAAATATGATAGGCATAATGAAGCACATGGTGGCATACTTCTGGACACTAAAGGAGACTTGGAAGTACAGCTACATTTATGTGAAGACACAGCACTGCCCAAATATGGAGAAGCCCTATAGTTTGACATAACATGAAAGCATACGGAGATGGATTTGTTACTGGGAATTGTGTACAGAATCAGAGATGATTTACTTTGTTGAGTCCCAGGAATCTTTGGCACAACGAGACTTCAACAAGATTACAGCAGATTACAGACAACTGATTTGTGACACAAAAACCTTATGATTGTAGCGGACTTCAGTTATTGGTGAATTGATTGGGAGATTGATTGCGAGCCAGTGGAAGCAGCATTAACAAAATCTGTGATTTTTTTATGTCACACTTGATAACTTATGGTCCAAACATGTTACTCAACCAACAAGACGAGATTCACTCCTTATCTGCTGATAACATTCAAGGCATGATAGAGGAAGTGGAGATCATGGCACACCATGGTGTAAGTGATCACAACGTGTTGAAATCAGAGATGATTTACTTTGTCGAGTTTGAGGAATCTCTGGGAAAAAGATACTTCAAGAATGCAAATTTTAACAAAATTGAAGCAGAACTAAGACAACTGAAATGGGAAGATCAATTTTGTGATTAATTTCAAACCTAAGCAGTGGAACAAGCTTGGAACACAGCCAAAAAGAAATGTCAAGGTGTGATCAATTAAAGACTGTGTTGTAGTGAAGAGCCAAACAAAGAAGGAATCTTTATGGTTAACTAGGAAGGCACAGAGACCTCGGGGTTGTCAAAGCTTAAAAGAAAAATCAACAGAAAACTGCGAGCAATATCAGAAATGCCAGAAAGAAGCTAGATATGATGTGTGACAAGCAAAGAAAGACTTTGAAAAGAAACTTCTCCAAAGCCTAAAACTATACTCCAAAAGCATCTATGCATACATGCCATCCAAGACAAAAGTTAAGGCACAGTTGGACCTTTGAAGAGACGTACTGGTGAATCAATACCAACAGGCCAGCAGACTGCAGACGCCCTGAATGATTCCTTTCCATCAGTCTTCACTGAAGAGAAACAAAAAATACCAAATCCTGAATCATTATGTACATGTAAAGAACTCGAGGAGGAAATATTAAAGGAAATCAGAATAACACAAGACTGTGTCAGAGGAAAGTTGGAAGGTCTAAAGCCATCAAAGCAGCTTGACCAGATTGTATCCCACAGTCTATTGATGACGCTCATGAATTAAGCACACCACTCACTTACATCTTCAATAACTCAATACGGAGGGTGCAGCACCAAATAATTGGAAAAGAGTGCACATCATACCAGTCTGTAAGAAGGGATGAAGAAGATCCACACCAGGAAACTATAGGCCCACATCAGTCTAATAGCCACTGGAAAGGTTCTGGAAAGCATTATTAGAGATGACACTATTGAGCATTTTGATAATCATGAGCTAATCAGTAACACATAACTTGGAGTTAACTGAGGACATCCTGTTACTCCCCTGTACCATCAATCCCCTGGAATACCTAGAAATTCTTAAACAAAAATAATAAACAGTAGTAGATGTCTAAAAAACAAAATTAATTTATACAAACAAATCCCATTGAAGTTCACCCTCACCAAACGTTGGTTGATACCAGCAGGAGGCCATTCTCTCATGCCATCAAGAGGTGTGTCAAATGGGTGATGAATAGGGTCTGTGCAGAAAGGGTGACCGAGTGAGAAGGCAAATGAATGAATGAATGAATATTCTGAGTCGGAATATGGAAAGGATAAATAACCAGCTACTGGATGTACATGTAGATGCATGAGGATGCAAGGACAAAGTTAATGCAAGAAGTTTGAGCTTCCAGACGCCCGAAGCAAGTAGCAGCACAGCCAAGAATTTAGCCGTAGCCAAGGCCTCGAATGTGTCAAAACAGCATTGACTGTCTCCACTGCAGAGCTGAGAAATGGAAGATGCGTTATAACAGTGACAAATGCATGGTCATGCATATTGCCCATAACAACCTACACCATACAAACACAAGTCATTGAAAGTCTCATCACAATATGTGGCACAAGCAAAGAAAGCAAATCAAACACCAAGACGGATCAAAACGACATTTCAGCGACAGAAGTATGGAGTTTATTTTGAAATTTATCCCTCATTAGACCCCCACCTGGATTATGCTTTTCAAGTATGGATCCCACATATGCTGAAGGATATAAATAACCTGGCAAAAAGTCTACGAAAGAGCAGTCAAGCTTATCTCAACTCTACAAGACTTGCCTTATGACAAGAAGTTAAAGAAGTTCCACATCACTGCACTGGAAACATGAGACACAAATCTTACTCTGGATTTGTTACAAATACGGATAACCGAATTTTGGAGAGAAATGATCGAGGTCACCCTGTAGAAGAGGAGTGTCAGTGTATTTGCTCCAGTAAATAGAAGGAATTTAAAATAGTATAAAAATCCTGTAAAATTTGAAGATCCGCATGTACTCTAAGTTTCAATAGCTATTAGAGAAGTTTTTGACATGGGTACATGTAGGTACCTGAAAAATCAAATTAATTTATACAAAGAAACAAATCCTGTTGAACTTTACCCTCACCAGACTGGGGTTGATACCAGGAGGCATTGTCACATGCCATCAAGAGGTGTGTGAAATGAGTCGTGAACAGGGTCTTTGCAGAAAGCTTGACCAAGAGAGCAGGCAAAAGAATGAATGAATGTTCCCAGTCAGAATTCTGGAAGGATAAATAGAAACTACTGGATGTAGATGAGGATGCTAGAAAAAACTTAATGCAAGAAATGAGTCTAAACTTCTAGACGCCTGAAGCAAGTAGCAGCATAACCAAGAATTGAGAAGATGAAAGGAAAAGCTATCAACTGGATAATAAAGGCAAGAAATACCAGGTAACTACTACATACAGGAACAAGAAATCTACACATACCTGAAAAAGAGATCAAAGGGAGAATGGGCTTCCTTCACTGGCTTTAGGAAAAAACTGAAAAATGCACCGTCACCAATGCACAAAGAAATGAGAGAGACAAATTATAATGCTTTACAGAAGAAGAAATACATCCAGCATAGTGGGTATCAAGTAGACTCGGCTACGTTGTGACATAGCCAATGCTGAAAAGCTAGGTATGAGTTGAGACAATGGAAAAAGACTTTGAGAAGAAACTCCTAAACATAAAATAAAACTCCATAAAGGTCTGTGCATACATGTCCTCCAGGACAAAAGTTGAGGCACAGTTGGACCCTTAAAGAGACGTACTGGTGAATCAATACCAACAAGCCAGCAGACTGCAGACACTCTGAAATTACTCCTTTGCATCAGTCGTCATTGAAGAGAAACAAGAAATACAGTTCATGTACCAAATCCTGAGCCAATGTGTGCATGTAAAGGATCCGAGGAGGAAATATTAAAGGAAATCAAGATAACACAAGACTGTGTCAGAGGAAAGTTGGAAGGTCTAAATCCATCAAAGCAACTTGACCAGATTCTATACCATAATCTATACTGAAGACAATTGCTTATGAATTAAGCACGCTACTTGCTTACATCTTCACTGAGTCTCCCCAGGAGGGGTAGTACAAAAGGATTGGAAAATAATGCACATCTGACCAATTTTTAAGAAGGGATGAAGATCCACACCCGGATATAAAGGCCTGTCACCCTCATATCAGCCACTGGGAAGGTTTTTGAAAGCATGTTTAGAGATGACATCATGGAACATCTGGATAATCATAATGTAATCAGTAACACATAACATAGAGTTTTGAAAAGGATGTCTTACAACACCAACCTGCTGGAACCCCTTCGAGTTCTTACTAAGCTAATTTATCAAGCAACCCCTGGTAGATGTCATCTATTTGGGCGTAGCTAAGGACTTGGACACTGTGCCACAAAAAAACTAATGGCCAAAACCGAGTCCCGTGGTGTTGCAGGCGAGATGCTACTCTGAGTTGAGGATTGGCTCACAGCCTGTTAGCAAAGAGGGTCATCAAACAAGAAGCCAAGTCAAACTGGACAAAAGTTACAAGATCGGTGTTACAAGCATCCATTTTGGGACCCGTCTTCTTCGTGGTGTACATAAATAACAGGGAGTGTAATATTAGTCCAACATCAACAGTCAGCTGGAAATTTTCCAGATTAGCCTAAGTTAGCCCATCCAGTAGAAACTGAAGAGGATTGCACAGATACATGTACGCTGTAATGCCACGAAAAGTGGGGTCATGCATGTCATGCTAAAGAAACAAGTGAGGAGAAAGACCTTGGGGTTCCCATTAACAATTCACTGAAAGTCTCATCACAAGATACGGCAGCAGCCAAGAAAGGAAATCAAGCACTGTCAATGATCAAAAGAATTTTCAGCTAAAGAATAAGGAGTTAATTCATTTTTAATAATTTATCCCTCATTAGACCTCACCTGGATTACACCATGCAAGTATGGATCCCACATATGCAGGAGGATAAAAAAAAGTGCGGGCGAGGGTAACCAAGCTTATCCCAACTCTACAAGATTTATGACGAAAAGTTAAACAAATTCCACCTCACCACACTGGAGACATGAAAAACAAATCTTACCTTTGGATTTGTAACAAATGTAGTTTCTTGAATTTTTGAGAGAAATGAATTTATCCAGCAGCAGAGGAGTGTCATCAGTGCATTTGCTCAGAAGAATAGAAGAAATTCAACATTCGTTTCTACAAAATCCGCTAAAGTTTGAAGATCGAGTACTGTAAGTTTCAATGGCTATTAAAGGTTTTTGTGGCACAGGCACTCATAGTAGATGTCTGAAAAACAAAATTAATTTATACAAACAAATCCCGTTGAAGTTCACCTTCATCAAACGTTGGTTGATATCAGCAGGAGGCCATTCTCTCATGCCAGCAAGAGGTGTGTCAAATGGGTGATGAATAGGGTCTGTGCAGAAAGGGTGACCGAGTGAGAAGGCAAATGAATGAATATTCTGAGTCGGAATATGGAAATGATAAATATCCAGCTACTGGATGTACATGTAGATGCATGAGGATGCAAGGACAAACTTAATGCAAGAAGTTTGAGCTTCCAGATGCCCGAAGCAAGTAGCAGCACAGCCAAGAATTTAGCCGTAGCCAAGGCCTCGAATGTGTCAAAACAGCATTGACCATCTCCACTGCAGAGCTGAGAAATGGAAGATGCGTTATAACAGTGATAAATGCAGGGTCATGCATATTGCCCATAACAACCTACACCATACAAACAAGTCATTGAAAGTCTCATCACAATATGTGGCACAAGCAAAGAAAGCAAATCAAACACCAAGACGGATCAAAACGACATTTCAGCGACAGAAGTATGGAGTTTATTTTGAAATTTATCCCTCATTAGACCCCCACCTGGATTATGCTTTTCAAGTATGGATCCGACATATGCCGAAGGATATAAATAACCTGGCAAAAAGTCTACGAAAGAGCAGTCAAGCTTATCTCAACTCTACAAGACTTGCCTTATGACAAGAAGTTCCACATCACTGCACTGGAAACATGAGACACAAATCTTACTCTGGATTTGTTACAAATACGGATAACCGAATTTTGGAGAGAAATGATTGAGGTCACCCTGTAGAAGAGGAGTGTCAGTGCATTTGCTCCAGTACATAGAAGGAATTGTTTTTTAAAAATTCTGTAAAATTTGAAGATCCACAAGTTTCAATAGCTATCAGAGGAGTTTTTTGACATGGGTACATGTAGGTGCCTGAAAAATCAAATTAATTTACACAAAGAAACAAATCCTGTTGAGCTTCATTCTCACCAGGTTGATACCAGCAGGAGGCCATTGTCACATGCCATCAAGAGGTGTGTCAAATGGGTCGTAATCAGGGTATTTGCAGAAAGGATGACCAAGAGAGAAGGCAAATGAATGAACAAATATTTCCAGTCAGAATACTGGAATGATAAATAGTGAACTACAGGACATAGATAAGGATTCTAGGAAAAACTTAATTTAAGACATTCATCCAAGATTCCAGACGCCCGAAGCAAGTAGCAGCATAGTCAAGAATTTTAGAAGATGAAAAGAAAAGCTATCAACTGGATAATAAAGGCAAGAAATTCTAGGAAGCTACTACATGTACATACATGAACAAGAAATTTACACATGCCTAAAAAAGAGATCAAAGGGAGAATGGGCCTACCCCCCACCGGCTTTAGAAGAAAACTGAAATGCACCGTCACCAATGCACAAATAAATGAGAGAGACAAATTATAATCCTTTGCTGAAGAAGAAATGCATCCAGCATCAATGAGTGGGTATCATGTAGACATGGCTACATGGTGACATAGCCAATGCTGAGATTCGTCTGTGGGGTTACCATCATTCAATTTGACAGGCATAATGAAGCACGTGTTACATACTTTTCTACACCAGAGGTGACTTGGAAGCACAGCTACATGTACATGAAGACACGGCACTGTTCAAATATGGAGAAGCCCTATAGTCGGGCATATGTAACATGCAAGAATAGGGAGTAAGCTTTGTTACTGGGAATGTGTAGACGCCCTAAAAATACCAGTTACCAGGATGAACGCCTAAATCATGCAACTTAAAGCCTGAGAGATGAACACAAAGACATTGTGATTATAGGGGACTAATATCAGACGACTGATTTGGAGCTAATGGAAGCAGCATCAAGAAAATCTGAGGCATTTTTCGATGTCGTAATTGATCATTCATGGTCACGATGTGTTACCCAACCAGCAAGACGAGATTCACTCCTCAATCTTCTGATAACATCAAACCCGGGCATGATAGAGGAACTGGAGATTATGGCACACTTGAGTACAAGTGATCACAATATATGTTGAAATCGGAGATGATTTACATTGTCAATTCTGAGGAAGGCTGGCATGAAGAGACTTCAAAAATGTCCATTTTTACAAAGAAAACAAAGCAGAACTAAGACAACTGAATTGCTAAGATCAATTTCAAACCCTAACAGTGGAACAAACTTGGAACAAAACCAAGGAGAAACTTCAAGGTCGTGTTCCATTGATGAGCTAAACATTGAAGGAGGCCCTATGGTTAATAAGGAAGGCACAGAGACCTATCTATGCTCATCAAAAACAAAGAGTCTGGGAGAAACAGCAAAAAAAGAAAAATCCTCTAAAAACTGGGAACATTATAAGAAATAATACAGAAAAGCTCGTTCTGAGGTGAGACAAGCAAAGAAAGATATTGAGAAGAGACTCCCCAAAACATTAAAAAAAAAAAGTTTCTACTGTATGCATATATGCCTTCCAAACCAAAAGTTAAAGGCATACTTGGAGCCTTAAAGAGAAAGACTTGTGAATCAATACCAACAGGCCAGCAGAATGCAGACACTCTGAACGACTCCTTTCCATCAGTCTTCACTGAAGAGGAGCAAAAAATACCAAATCCTGAACCAACACCGGTATGTGCATGTAAAGGACCCAAGGACGAAATATTAAAGGAAATCAAAATAACACAAGACTGTGTCAGAGGAAAGTTGGAAGGTCTAAAGCCATCAAAGCAGCTTGACCAGATTGTATCCCACAGTCTATTGATGATGCTCATGAATTAAGCACACCACTTGCTTACGTCTTCAATAAGTCACTTAACGAGGTTGCAGCACCAAATGATTGGAAAGTAGTTCACATCATACCAATCTTTAAGAGGGGATGAAGATCCAACCGGGAAATTCTAGTCTCCCATCAGCCATAAGGAACATTTCTAAAGCATTATTAGAGACCACATTATAATTTTTCTGGATAATCATAACCTGATCAATAAAACATGGATTTCGAAAAGGATGTCCTATACCACCAACCACCTTTAAAACCTTGAAGTTTTTAAACGTAATCAGAGGATCATTACACAAGGAGCCAAATCAAACTGGAAAAAAGTCACAAGCTGGGTGCATGGAACAAGGATCAGTATTGGGACCTGTCTGCTTCCTGGTGTACACGAATAACAGGGAAAATGATATTAGATCAACAGTCAGCTGGAAATTTTACAGATGAGCCTAAGCTAACCCACCCAGTAGAAACTGAAGAGGATATCAAGGACATCTAAAATAACATTAACAGCCCCCAATGCTCGGCTGAGAAATGGCAGATGCGCTGTTCTGCCGATAAATGCAGGGTCATGCATGTTGGCCATAACAGCCTACACCATACATGTACATACAGAATGGGGAACACAAAGCTTAAAGAATCAACTGAAGAGAAGGATCTTGGGCCTCTCATTAAAATTCTGACACGAGTGTCTCTTGGAGTGGTTTCAGTTAGAAATCATTCTTCCCAGAATTATCAAACGTGATAGGACGCCCATGTAAAATCCCCATTGGCAGACTGCGCGAGGGTTCCGGAAGCTTGCTGCATGACCTTCTACTTTCAGGCTCAGTAGACGGGATCTTCAAAAAGATATTGACCACCCCTGCAGATGGGAACAACGGTGGCAGACGAAATTCAACCAGTCTAAATATTACGCAATGCGAATTATCCACAACAGGAAGCCAATTCCAGCAGCACAAGATGGAAATGTGACATTACAGGTCAAAAGCGACCGCACCTACTGAGGAGTTGAAATCAGTAATAAATTAAGCGGGGCAAATTCACATTCGAAGCATTACCTCAAAAGCAAACCAAGTAACTGCTTTACACTGAAACCTGTACAGTTGTTCTTCTGAAACAGAAGTAAAACCAATGGCACGAAAGACACTTTAAGACCTCTTTTTGATTGCCGATCATCGGTCAGGGATCCCTACAATAAGGCGCCGAAATTACGGTTGGAAGGGTTTCAACTTAATTCTTCCAGATTTGTTTTGAACAACTACAGGAAGGAGAGTGTCACCAAAATCCAGTCTAAGCTGGAATGGGAGCTGTTGGAACATTGCAGAGCTGTGAAGAGGCTGACCTTCCTTTACAAATCAACAAAATTGTTGCCATTGATAAGGACTCATCATATTGAGCTAAAACTAACATTTCTATGAGACAACAGGCAGCAAGTTTCCTGTATTTCCAAAACCTTTGCTGAATGCAACAAATTACCATCTGAAATTCACCAAGCACAAAGCATTTCTGAATATGGATGATGTGATCGGGGGCTCATATCATGTAAATAATGCATCTCAGTCATCTTGCACCTGCATGTTAATCCCTGTTGAAGAGATTATACGTTATCGAACAGAATCCCCTTCAGTAGTCATTTTTTATATGTGGAATGGGTTGGATGCGTTGTTGACATGTTGTTTAAAGTTTCCAATTGTTGTTCAGTGTGCGCTGTACATAAAGGGTTGTAAGATCAGTAAGATAGGACACTTGAAACTCTTAATTGTGAACTTTAAAAGCCTTTGAGGAAAGAAAGATTAGGTTGCTGAGAAAGTGACAAGTGGGAACTCTCATCTAGTCCTTAATACGGAGATTTGGCTCATTGATAAGATACATGTAGGCAGTTGCGAATGTTCCTGCAAACTACACTGTCTATTGGAAAGGTAGACCTGGTACCGAGTCTAAAGGAGGTGTGCTTAGTGCTGTGAGAAATGATATCATTGCTACACACATGCAGGACCTTGATGTGGATGCAGAACTCCTGTTCCAGTGGGCACGCAAGACATAGTTACGACGTCTTAAAGACGCAAGTATTGACGTCTTAAAAAAATTTGGGTCATTTATGCAAAGGCAGAAAGACGTCTGCATTCTGATGAGCAAAAGATGTTAGCAGTCTGACTGGTAAAAGATGTTGGCGACTGTAAACAATGAATCAGATGATCTTTTTTATTTATTCATCCAACTCATTCTTTATCCATATGCTGCCGGGTTTAATTTGAAGTTGCATGATGTTTACCTTGGGGATTTTCAAGATTTTTCATTTTAAAAATTCTTCAAAACATCATAACTTCATTTACTGGATGTTTACACCCACATGAATGACTGTCTGGTGGTTACTCTAATCTGTCAGACCATATCTATTAATGTCTGAGTATTTCAACCAGGCCTGCGGCCTTGTAAAGACAGCCCGGATTGTGCGTTGTTGGGTAATTTTCTTTTGTCCCCTAAATTGGCCCAGTGCGCTGCTGGCGTCTTAGTTTTCAAATGCTGACCAGCCTGCAGCGGTGTTATATCGCTCATCCCTGGAGCACTTTTGTCCCTGGATGGAATCCATTCGTGCTGAATGCCACAAACAGTGGTATATTCATTCAAAACAATGACGGATTTCCTCCACTTTTGACAACTGAAAAAATGTTGGCAATTCCCAGCAGCTCGGTCTTTTATTCTGTGTACGTTCTTTTGTTACAAGGCCCAGCTCTTTTGTCCAATTTGGGGCAGCCTGGCTATGCATATAACCCAAGGAGTCCGGTTCCAGAAACCCCGGCAGCAAGTGGTTATATGACTAGACTAGTATAATAAACAGTAAGCATAAACTTTGCTGAAACAATGGTCTAAGTACCAGTGATATTTCCGGAAAATTAAATGGCTTTGGACAGACTACTGCACTATTTGTACCAAGCACAATCTATGTGACGATGAAAGGGGGTACACTTAGCTACATATTGTATTGCAAATGTTTACACCCCCGGGATAAAAATGGTTAAACAGGTTCAAAATTTTACATTTACAGGGTATGGGTCGTTCAGAGCACCAGCGCTGACTGAATTGAAGATGCCAGAAGTCCATTGCAAGGAAGACAATGGTGGGCGCAGTTTAATTGATTGGACACCTCCAAGGCAAGAGGCGGCGTCCAGTCCGATAGTCTGTGCGGTACATAGAAGGGGTGTGAACGAGAGTCCATGTGTTCACATGCCAACTGCACCTGATGCAGAGAAGAAGCTCTACAGCAAGCTGATGAGTTTTGCCACGCGTTCGCCAAGTGTTAAGACTGACAACGTGTGGGCTGATGAGAAGGATGGGGCGGGGCCTTGTCCAGTAAAAAGGGAGGAGAGAGTTGTTAGAGAAGATGAGTTGCGGGGAAGGCGTAGTCTGGTTCCCCGCCGACCAAGTACTGTTCCCAACCGCTACAGTGGTAAAGTGCCATGAAACGAGTACTACTGGCACTTTGAGAGTTGTCGGTTGGTGAACCGCGAGCCTCCGGCTGCGAGCCTCCAAGGAGATGCAATTCACATTCTTGGAGAGGGTGCCCTCCAGGGCCGGAAGTTGAAGTATGAAGAGTTACTGAAGTTGTTGGCTAGGAGGTTTGGGCCTGGCCAGCAGGCTAAGAATTTTCTTATGTCATCGTCGGCAGAAGCCGAAGGAGTCTTTGCAAGAGTTGTGTCAGGCAGAACATGAGTTAGTAGTTAAGGTGTACCCGGAAATTCCCGAAGAGGCGAGAGAGCGATTGGAGAAAAATCATTTCATGGACGCTGTAGCTGATCAGTAGGTCCGAGAGGGAATCTTCCGAGCAAGGCCGAAGAATTTGTCTAAGGCATTGCAGACGGCGCTTGAGACTGAGAACTTCCATAAGGTAGAGGCACAAAGAAAAGTCGACGAGAGACCAGCCAAGTTTGTCAGAGGTATAGATAGGGACATTGAAGAAAGAATGCAGTCTGTCGAACGAGCCATAAAGGGTGTAGCCAACATGACGAAGCAGTTGGAGAAATTGATGGGGGCCAAGTTGTCACGACCAGTGACGTTACCAGCTACGTCAGACCAACAGGTGCCGGGTACCCTGCCTCCTCTGCGGAGGCCGAAGGCCGAATTAAATTGTCATAATTGTGGTGTAAAGGGACACTTTGCTAGAGAATGTACACAGCCGAAATGAAAGTGTCCCCGTAACCAGGGAAACAAGAAACAGCCGACCGGAGGGTCCACGGAAAGGCTGAGGAATGCAGAGGACCCACAGAAGAAGGGCGACGGAGTTTGAGGAGAAAGAATGAGAACGAGGTTGGAGTCAGTACGGTAATGACTCCGGCAATAGGGCCACACCATGGCTTATTTGCTAAGGGGTCGATTAGATCAACCGAGTTTCGAATATTAATCGATACTGGCACTACCGACACGTTGATTAACATGACAGTATATCACCAGCTACCGAAGGAACACAGGCCGACTCTGCAAGAGTGTGATACCAGGGTCCGGCAGGTGGATGGTAGCCCGTTGAAGGTATATGGGACTGCATGGTTAGATTTACGAATCGAAAAGACTGTGCACCCGATTAAAGCCACCTTTGCAGATATTGGAACACCAGCTATGTTGGGAATGGACTGGTTGCTGTCTACAGGGGGTAGTCTTGATTTCAGTAAACTTGAGTTATGTGTCAATGGCGAACGAATTAAGTGTACAAGTGCTGCCGGTGCACCATTTGTCGGCAGAGCAGTAGTGACAAGAACTACGGAGATACCGGCTGGGCATGAAACCATTGTACCCGGAACAGTTGTTTGTCAGTATGAGGAGTTGACTGGAAGTATGGTCATGGAACCAGTTGAGTCAGGTGGCCGAATTGCAAAAAAGGGCCTGGTAATGGCCAAGTCTGTGGTTGATGTACCAGCCGAAGTGGTGCCCATTCGAGTATTGAACCCAAATAGGGAGAAACGTGTCCTGCGTGCGGGAACGATAGCTGCAACAATAACACCAGCGGAGGTGGAGACTCCGCCCACAGCAGACAAGAATATGGGATATGAGGGGGCACTACCCAACCATTTGACCGAGTTATACGACCGAAGTCGCAGGAATTTGGCCCCACATGATCATGCAAAATTAAGAAGGTGTCTGATTGAGTATCAGGATGTGTTTTCAAAAGGTGACGACGATATAGGCAGAACTGATACAGTTAAGCACAGCATCTACACTGGTGGCACTAGACCAGTAAGACAGAAGCCTCGGAGGCACCCCGTGGTCAAGCAACAAGAGATCAGTCGCCAAGTGGAAGACTTGAAGAGGCGTGGCCTGATTGAACCCTCATATAGTCCGTGGGCGGCTAACGTTGTGTTGGTAAAGAAGAAAGACGGGACGAAACGGTTGTGTATCGACTATAGAGGTCTGAATGCGGTAACAATAAAGGATGCCTATCCTGTGCCAAGAATTGATGTGACATTGGATGCGTTAGAGGGCGCTCGATGGTTTTCAACCCTCGACCTTGCCTCAGGGTACTGGCAGGTTGCCTTGGACGAGGATGCACAGCAGAAGTCAAGTTTTGTGGTACGGAATGGGCTGTATCATTGGAAGGTGATACTGTTCGGGTTAGACAACACACCGGCTACGTTCGAAAGACTAATGGAGAAAGTGTTGTCAGGGCTGCAGTGGGAAATCTTATTGGTGTATCTTGATGATGTCATTGTCTTTGGCAGAACAGTAGAAGAGGAGTTGGGACGACTCCAAACAGTCTTTGAACGGTTGAGAAATGCTGAGCTTAAGTTAAAGCCAAGCAAGTGCATGTAACCTGTTTCAGAGATCAGTAACCTACCTTGGCCACATTGTGTCGGCTGAGGGCATAGCAACGGACCCATCTAAGGTTAAGGCAGTAGCTGATTGGCCGGTCCCGAAGAATGTAAAGGAGGTGAGGAGTTTCTCGGGCCTTGCCTCGTATTACCAAAGGTTTATCAAGGACTTTGCTAGCATCACCAGCCCACTGCATACCTTGACGTCAAAGTCAAAAGAATTCATTTGGGACAAGTCTTGTGATAAGGCATTCCACTGGCTGAAACAGTGTTTGCTAGGGGCCCCGGTATTGGCCTACCCGTTACCAAGTAGCGAGTACATCTTGGATACGGATGCAAGTTCAGAGGGCATCGGGGCCGTACTGTCTCAGGTGCATGTCGGTGTCGAGAAAGTTGTGGCTTTTGCAAGCCGCAAGTTGAGCAAAGCTGAGAGAAACTACTGCGTCACTCGAAGAGAGCTGCTCGCTGTGGTTACGTATTCAAAGTACTTCCGCCAGTACCTTTACGGTCAAAAGGTCAAAGTACAGACGAACCATTCTTCTCTGGTATGGTTAAGGAACTCAAAGAACCCGGAAGGACAACTTGCATGATGGTTGGAGGTTGTGTCAGAGTATGACGTCACAATCAGCACCGTCCAGGTGCCAAGCATCAGAATGCTGACAGTCTGTCTAGACAACCTTGTAAACAATACGACCATTGTAATGCACAAGATGAGTCTGAGGGTGAAAATGCCGATACTGATGCGACTGTTACTGTGGAAGAAGATGAACAAAAGTCAACCTCGAGCCCAGGAGATGAGAAAGGGGCCCGAGTTGCTGTGGTGGAGCCTGCTGTAAGCAGCAAAGAATTTAGAAACGCCCAAATGGCGGATGAGTCGACAAAGTGGCTGTTAATTGCCAAGGGTGAGGGGAAGGAGCGCCCTCATTGGGATGAGGTAGCTCACAGGTCTCCGGCAAGTAAGACGTATTGGTCCTACTGGTATCAGTTGGTTGTGAGAGACGGTGTACTATACCAGCGATGGGAGTCGAATGATGGTGGTTCAGTCCAATGGAGGCTGCTGGTTCCTGAGATGTTCAGACGCGAGTTTGTAGAAGAACTGCATGGTGGGAAGTTGGGAGGCCATCTTGGCCTGAAGAAAATCCTGGCCTGTGTGAAGCAGCGGTACTTCTGGTCAGGTATGAGTGCCGATGTAAGGGCATACATCTGGAAATGTGATCAATGTGCAAGGAAGAAGTCGCCCCCAAATAAACGGAGGGCGCCCTTGCAAAAGTATAATGTTGGAGGAACTATGGATAGAGTGGCATTAGATTTGGTGGGTCCTCTCCCAAGGACCGAAGATGGGAACCAGTGGATCCTGGTGGTTGGAGACTACACCACAAGATGGATGGAGGCATATGCGCTCCCGGATGCAAAGGCAGAAACAGTTGCCTCGAAGTTTGTTAGAGAATTGGTTTGTCGATTTGGGGTGCCGAGGGAGGTCCATTCGGATCAAGGGACCAACTTCGAATCGGAGGTATTCCAGGAAATGTGTCGGCTACTGGGGATAAGTAAGTCAAGAACAACAGCATACAATCCTAAATCAGACGGGCTCATAGAAAGGTTCAATAAGACTCTCGTCACCATGGTTTTTATGATCAACCTGCACAAAGGTCAACGCGATTGGGACCAGTACCTCCCATTCGCAACCAGCGCATACAGATGTACAACACAAGAAAGCCTGGGGGAAACCCCAAATATGATGATGTTGGGCTGGGAAGGCACTCTCCCAATTGATCAAACAATTGAGCAGCCTGCCCCAAGTGATGACGAGGCAAAAAGTGACTATGCAAAAAGTTTGAGGGATCAGATCAGGAGTGCTCACGAAAGGGCACAGAAATGCCTGGGCAATGCTATGAGACGCGAGAAGAAGAACTATGACTGCCGGACGTGCGATCCTGGTATCCAAGAGAAGGACTTTGTTTGGCTGTTCAATACCGCGAAGAAGAAAGGGGTTGGCCCCAAGCTTCAGTTGAAGTGGGAGGGGCCGTATTTCGTGTTGAAGAAGCTCTCGGATGTTGTGTTCCGCATCCAGAGGTCAAAGGGTGCAAAGCCCTGAGTTGTACATGCTGATAGGCTGAAACCTTGCCATAATAGTCCAATGGATCCATGGAGTACTCCTAGTAGGGCTCCCTCTAGTGAGGCCAACACCAGAACAGGCGCTGAGAATGAGCAAGAACATCCTGAGGAGGTTGAACCTTGGGGTGATAGGGATGAAGGAAGCAGTCATTCTGAGTTCTTGGTTACTTCAGAAAGGTAAGAAGGAATGAAGCTGATGAAAACTCGGATTCTGTTGAGGTCGATGACAAAACATCAGATGAAGACAGTTAAGATTTGGAAGACAATGCCGCCTACCAAGATTGGCTGGCTGAAGCTAGAGAAACACATGGGGAGATGAGGGATGAAAAATATGACAAGTACGTCAACGAAGGCATGGATGAAGATCAAGCCAGGCAGAAGGCAAACAGAAAGACCCTCTGGGCAGTCAAACAAAACTTTTTCGACAACTATAAGGAGTTCCTGTCAAGTTACCTATATTTGAGGGAAAATGAAACTCACAAGGACACTGTGGATGATCTCGATGGAAAACTTGATAAAAGCATGAACGTCAACAAAGCCTTGAATAGAGTTTTGCCTAAATGTGCTGAAAAATTTGCCAGACTGTTTCACGACGAAGAGGAGCAGACCTAAAAGATAACAGTCTGTAGAGACAAATGGCTCCAAAAATAATGAGTACATGTAGTAACTCTGATTTCAAAGTGAACAAACTTCTGGTAATCACCCTTGTAGTAATTCTTAAAATTACTAAGATAATTATTGTAAAAAATCAATGATGAACAATGGGAAATAAAACGGTATCAGTACAAACCTACCAGAAACCAATATTGGTTAATAAAAGTCCACTGAATTTGTTTTGTGTTATAATTATCGGTATGACTATCGAATAATAATTCTCAGATCGGATATTGGCCGGAACTTCTACACAATATTCCACAGCACGACGAATAAATTTACCCCTTTGCTACGTATTAAAAATCCCCAACTGACGTCATGCCACCCCCAGAATTCTTAATTTTATATAATGCTGTATTTTACATTTGGGTTCCGCAATAAAGAACAAGAGTAACACTCCACTATGACTGAATTTGTGAAACGTATACATGTACAGGGTAACGGGACGTAAAACACTCTAGTTCAAAGGATTACAAAATTCAGCTAGGGACAACAGAGTCTTCTTCCCTCTCATTAACGGGCGGCTGGAGCTGTCAATTGTGTAGGGATTATCACTTCCTACTCCTTGATTACCTTAGGATTGCCTCGTGGGCTAGTCAATATACCATCACACACTATATGACTCATCCTCTTTCATCATGTTGTGCCATAATTTCATAAGCAAGGTCAAATTGTACCAAAAATTTTTACCCCGTGCTAGGCCTTATTCCTATTTTATCCCATACACAAGGGTCAACCTGTACCAAACTTTCTGACCTTATCCTATGCCTATCCCTTACCAAAAGTAATTCTGTACTATAACTTTTCACCCTACACCTCATTTCTATTCATATCAATATCAAATTATTATTATACTTATGAATATTAATGTGGCCTTTTGCCATTTTTTGTCGCAAAGGTCAAACTGTACCAAACAGTCCCCCCCCACTACTTGCAGTAGAATGTTTGCTCAGCCTGGGACACCCACATACAGAAGAACACTAATGAAATGGAACAGGTTTTGCCCAATGCAGCCCACTTTCTGGGGAATATTAGCAGGACAGGTAGTGTCTCTGCATATCTGAACTAGTCATCTCTACAGGACCGACGTACCCACAGTTGCCTTTATAGTTTCAATATCCAAAATCACCAACAACTTAGTCAACATTATTGGGAACTTGCAGTTAAATAAACTTACACCAACCAGAGGGCACAATTCCCAAATTGTTATAAACTCTTCAGCACACACCAATTCCTTCTTTCCAGGCACCATCAGGAACTGGAATAGCCTTTAGTAGACCCAGCAGAGCACAAATCCTTTAACACCTGCAAGCTTGTGCTGAGAGATCATCCACTGAAGTTATAGTTCTGCATGACCTAATTTTGCCCACTTGAACATCTGCACTTTACTTTTTGCTGTTCTTGTTTGGACCAATGCGGAGCAAACCATACACTTTTTCTCATACACACACGGCTGCACGTTTAAGGAAGGAAGAAGGCAGGTCCTGTGTTAGGCATCAACTTTATTTCTAGTAGGGCTGCAAGAGCGGTAGCAAGATGGAGTCTATACATAGGAGGCAGAGCTTAGTCTTGGTGCTTAAGGTGGT
This sequence comes from Acanthaster planci, assembly GCF_054643075.1. Lineage (NCBI taxonomy): Eukaryota > Metazoa > Echinodermata > Asteroidea > Valvatida > Acanthasteridae > Acanthaster > Acanthaster planci. The sequence continues at coordinate 19,740,613 of NC_141777.1, forward strand.
TCTGTGTAAGATTTGTGGCATCTTCTCATATGCCCCGCTAGTTATTTGCAGTCAGCATAGAAGTTACACCTTTTCACAGCTGTCAGAAGTGAGGGAGCTTAGAGCCCAGGTACAAGAATCCCTAGACTGTCTTGATGTCCTGGGTGCCAATGTAATTGGAGTCAGTTGGAGGTGGGAAATCTGACTGGATGTTTGTTTTTTCCATCTGATGGTGAGGTCAGCATATTATGCTCGTTGCTAGTACATGTAGGTCCTCAGCACTGCACTGGTGCCACCTTTTGTGGTCGCCCCCGAATTACCTGAATGAATGTGGCAGGTCACCCTGGTCATCCACTACATCACCTGGTGAACCTGGCCCCAAACTGCCAGGCCAAATGAGAGTTGATAGGCACGTCATCTAGTGGCCACTGTGCCAAGTCACGTCAGTTAAGTTGCTGTTGTTGATTTGTTGATTCTAAAAAGAGAAGCCAACTTTTTGCAGAAAAATCCTGAAAGGCAATTTTTTTGTATGTATCAATCCCCTTTCTTCAAAAAGCGTGGAAAAAGCTCCAAAACGTAGCCCTGCCCCTCAGAGAGGCCATAAGGGGTTTATGAAAAAATATCCAAATTGGGCCCCCTTTGATATCCAAAAACAAGTTCTCTCATGAAAATTTGCCTCTGGGTTCGTCCTGTTTACCTTACAAAAATGGGGGGATTCAGATAAGTACGGATATTATTTGGTATAACCATGGGTGCAGAATGGCAATCTGCTGTATGCAGTGGGCCAGGCTGGATGGAGATATTAACAGTGACATCGAGGCTCCAATAGAACGTGGCAAAATCAGGATGGTGAAAAATGTATAACCCAGGGCGTAAATTCCATTTTGCAGAAGACATAGCCAAACACACAAACCAAGCCCTTGCTAAGCCCCTCAATTATATGTATGTGGATCAGCCAAATTCATCTACAATATGTAAGTAAAAAATTAGCAGTTCATACCTCAAAAAGAGTTTTTGAACAGTTGAACAAAAGGGCAGATGAAGGAAATGCGCAGTGTGGAAGATTTTCTTGCACTGAGTAGGCTGAATCATAGCATAAAATATCAGGAATGGGACAAACTTAGGTAATCTGTGGATTTGTGCGGCCCCTCTATGGCAAAAGGGTACATGTGTATCTCAATTGGTTCTTCTTTTTTTTTTTGAGATCAGATAATTTTTGGGGAAGTTGAGGGTGCTTTGTTTCATTGAGGAAAATTCTGAGCTCATTTGGTTTATCATTTTAAGATAGCAGGTGCTATCTTCCACACTTTGTAACTTTTTTTGATAGATTTCATAAAATAAAATGGATCATCTTGTAATCTGTTTATTTGCCTTTAAAATTAGGCTGAAAGTATTTCGGCATGAGCACAGCATCTTATTAGGAATGTCTTTGTTTAATGGGGGTCTTTTTACCTATTCACTGTACAAAGCATTGACAAAGGGTGCTATCTCGAGCTGCACCATTTTGCCAGATCACATATTTTCAGAAGGAGAGATATCCCTTGTCCTTGCATTTTGCTGCTTCACTCTTCTGCTGCTTGAGGGAAATTAAATTAATAGAGGGCGTTGCTCTGTCATAGCAGTGCACCCAGCATGCTCACAGTGCACTACTGTTCATTCATGTGTCACAATGAACTTACTGGAAATATCAACATGATCAATGACATAGTGATCTCACTGATATGACCATGTGTTTATTTGTTACAATTGAATTAATTGCAAAACCAATGATGATGTGATCTGACCATAAGACCATGTGTTAATTGAAAAGCACTCATTCTCTGACTTCGGTGCACAAGTGTAGCTGGCTGGGGAAATGACAAGCAATACTCTATATCAGGTAATTTTTTTTAATAATACGTTACCTAATTTCATAATTCACTGATGGCACAGGAACTCAAGAGCATGAAAAACCCTCGTTGACCAACACATTTAGCTACCGCATGTTTATTCCTTGACTATTGGTGCAGAGGCTAGCTGTCATAAACTGGTCAGCTCGTAGTGTACACCAAACCCCCATATCATTGGTCCACACTGAGACATGAGGTATATTCCTTGCTGTCAAATTTCTGTTAGTCATCACTGGTTGTGCTTTTGAAACAAAAGACGAAACCCCCAAATTTTGTTCGGATTATCAAGTCCTGAAAAGTTGTATAATTAAGAACGTTTGTACCCTTTTCTGTGTGTGGAAGGTAGCTTTGACTCAACAAATCCTCAACTAACAAATCTGAGAGTGTAGCAAAAGTAGATCCCTTTTGTGAGAGATGTGCTCGTAACCTCAGTTCTGGAGACACTTGGTTTTGTGTACACACTGTTTTTAAATGATGAAGGTATGGTTCAGGTGGTCTAATTTATTTATTTGTCAGGTTCCATTACAATTGTGGATTTAGCCCAAAAAGGAGACAAAGGACCTTTCACTTTTGAAAGATTGAGTCCCAAGTGAAAAACCGAAGAATGACTCATGCATGACAACTCAAAAACTTTGCAATGCCATCTTGCCAAGGTCAGGAGAGCAGTTTCTTTATCTTCAACTAAAATAAATGTGGTTATATCAGTACAATACTGTACCAGCTCTGGGATTTTGCCCATTGTGAGTGATCTTGACCTCCCATGAACCTGCCCATCAACCTGTTGATGAAACAGTCATTCATCAGGTAGATACTGATGGGATGGTACAGATACTGTAGCTTGTGTCAGGAAAAGATGATAGAATCCTGGCCCGAGGTACACAAAGCCCACAAGCACAGTGTCTTCCATGACATTCTAGATCTGACGTACATACCTGAACAGGAGAAGATGCGACAGCAATCAGCAATAATATTGCTATCAGCAATAATGAAGGGTGCACCTGTTTGTTTCTGGCAGACCATGATTGCCATCAGTGAACCAACATGCGCTGGATTGTGCTTTAACAGATCCTGATGGCAAGGTGAGTTTGCAAGATCAAAGATAAAGACGTGGATATAATGGATGGATGGAGAGCAAAAGTGTATATTTCTTTAGTAAATTTGACAAATCAAATGAGCTTTTGTAACAGTTTTTCTCTAATATTATTGTGAAATGTATTTTCATGATTAAAACTAGCATGACGGAATTGCTGAAGCTATTAGTATGAAGCTAAACCCTCCAACCATCCGGGGACCTCTTTCACAAACCCCACCAATATTGCTATGAAAGACTGAGAGCCATCAGGAATGTTCCTTGAAACATCGCTGTATTTGTCTATAAACATAGCAGAAAGTGTCTTCCTTGATTGACTTTACAACAACAGCCCCCTCTGTTATCTGGAAAAGCATGGACTATCCAAATATAAAACAAGTGCTCTTTATAATACACTTCACCCTCTCCCATTACTTCAAACTGTTTTCAGACATTAAGGAAGGTTACCCCGGTACGTGTAAAGTGCACTTCATCGCCTGAGCTCTTATTGTTAAAAAATATCTGTTGCCAAGAAATTTACTACCGGTATGTAATATAGTCTATTTGACAGGGCTATGGTATCTTAGGTGCACAGTTGTCTGCCTTTTATGTGGTTAAGCACATATCATGACAATTAGAAATGTGGTTTTCCCACTAATATGCTACAAAGAGCATGCCCAGCAAAATTCTACAGATCTTTGTCTTCATCAGAACTGCTGTCCCCTTTTTAGAGTATTGAGGTTGCATTTATAAATCTTTTCCCATTTGGAGTATCTGATAGCTATAAAGGGTTTTTTCTATAAGGCTTGTATTATGTACTGTACAATGACCTTGACAGTGAATGTTGTAACTTCGTTAATTTTGTTATATGTCAAATGTTTTTGCATTTTTATTTAAAGGAAATGCAGGGCTTAAACTTGTTGAATGAATACTTAAGTGAGAATGTCACAATTAGGACCAAACTGTACAAACTGCAGAGAAACAGCCCATTCAAAACCCTTTCACTGGGGCCGGGGGGGGGGAGCAAGCCCAATCTCCTAGGTATGCTCAGTAATATCATCCAGTTTTACTTGTCTGCCTGTCATTATCATAGAGCACTTCCTTTATTATTAATTTCTTCATTACTACACATGCATATGGGATATCCTAGCAAACTAGTCTCATTGAAATATACAGTGTATATATAACGTACATGTACCTGACCAAAAACAGTTAGGTATATGTCATGACACAAATCCTACTAAGTTCACACTTTACATGTACTCTAGTACATACAATGTGCATGTATAATATTTTTGCCATTGGTGTGGTATTTTTCATATATAAGCCATGCTTTTTCCTAATTAAGGGTTTCTGGTGCCATTTTTGGTGCCATTTCCTCCCTACACACTCACTGTAACATGTACGCATGAAGCTTCATGCCAGCTGTGCCAAGTTGCTTTCAAACCGGTTCTTCCTAAACAATGACAACAACAGCTGCATCCCAATGATTCAGAGGATACAAGTAGCCTGAGTGCAGAGTTCCACCTCAAGAACTCTGTCTTTCTGTTTCTGAATACAGTTGACCTACATGTAAACAAGCCTTTACATAGTACCAGTACACATGAGGCTCATTATCTCTTGGAAAGACAGCTCTGCGGGGTTAAAAACTCACAGATATGAAAACGAAATCTTTCTCAACATTTCATTCTAATTTCAAAAGTATCCACAGAAATTTTGACGATCTGGTGATAATTACTCTCAGGAATCTTATTGGTCTTACTGAAACCCTGCCTAACGTACCTCTATTATTTATTTCTGGATATGTGCATGTGTATGTGAACATAAAAATAGTGCAGGCAGTGATATTTGTAAAAGCCTCAACTCAATTTACCATTAGGTCTGATCTATTCAGTGTTTCTGAAAATTTCCAATCCATGTTTATCAAAATAGGAATTCCCCACAAGAAAAATGTTATGTATTTAATTTACAGACCACTTGGTCTTTCTTTTTGTAATATTTTTTAGAGGAAACAGATGAAATTCTTGGAAAAATATACCTTTGAAAAAACAAAAATCTTTTAGATTTCAGTTTTATCTTAATATTGTGATTCTTTTTTATGGCCCAACATGTGAGTTTCAAGATACTTTGTGTTCACACTCACTCACTTGGTGACCCTCAATTAATTTGTGAGTACTACCGTATTAAGGGGGCATGTGGCCAAGTGGTCAGGATCTGTGTTTTCCAATCGTAGGGTTGGAGGTCTGAATCCAGCTGGTGGCAGTATGTTATGGCCCTTGGCAAGCCACTTCACCCCTGCTTGCCTCTCTCCACCCAAAAGTATAAATGGATACCAGCATTAGCTGGGGAAACAACCTGTGATGGACTGGCATCCCATCCTGAGGGAATGGAAATATTCTCAGTTGTTTCATGCCAAGGAAACCGGAGATAAACACCGACCTGATGAGCCAAATTGGCTCGCACCAGACTTGCTTTTACACTACCGTATTTCAATTTTACCATGCTTCCCCAATTACTTGTGAGATTAGCTGCAAATTGCCTCAAACCCTCATAAATAAAATGCAATGTTCTACGTGTACATGTATGTGACTCCCATTACAGATTCCACATTACTTTCACAAACCGGATGGCCCTGATTGACCTTATTGACCAAATTAGTTCATCAGTAGATAAATCAAAGTACACCATTGGTTTGTTCACATCAGTTTCCAAGATTCTGGGTGGTCCAGATGGGTAAACTTTTCTCTGCTTTTAATACATTGGCGACCCCCATCTTAATTTTGGAACTAGCATTAACAAACCCCCATCTTAATTTTGGAACTAGCATTAACAATACACAAGAAGTTAATGAGAATCATAGAAAATTCCGGTTTTAGAGAACACACTGCCCCCTTTTAACAGTATAAATGTTTTTGAGTACAATACCATCTGTAAATCCTTAGGTTTTAATTTAAGTTTGGCAACCTGTTACCCATCAATATACAATGTAGCTCTTTGTATGTATGAGGAAGCTGTAGACATTTACTAAACACAATATCATCAAATTAACGTCACATTTTGTATAGTTACGTCTGCGTCATTCATGAAAACAGTTTGACACCAAGGACCCCTTCTCCGGAATCAGCTTACCCCATATGTGTAATTTTTCAAATGATGCATATAGATTCAAAAGATAACTGAAACATGTACATATTTCTGGTTTTGTGAGAGATAAGCATCCACCCAAATGTGTACAAGCTACATTGCAACTTATTATTATGGTCTTGTCTGCAAGTCATTTTGTTTAGTCACCTTTTCCGTGTTTTGTTTTGTTTTGTTTTTTGGGGGGTTTGTTTTGGCTTCATTTAGCTCTGTGTAATTTATTTACCAAACTGTTTATTGTATTGTTGCTATTTATTGTTTGTCAAACGTGGTCATTAGAATGCATATTTACATTTTACAAAACGGGACCAGGCTTAAGCTTCCTGGTCCCCTCCCATCTATCACCATCTCCATTTATTTTGTTTTGTTACTATTGTACAGTTGTGACATATGGGATCAAAATCCAAATACAAATATGAACACTTGCAGACATACAGGTACATTGTACTCGTAGCAGCATATGAGAAAATGCATGTTATAAGGTCAATGGCTGCAGTAAGGATCATAACCACCATGACATCCTGAGATTTGCAACGTGACAGTTGGTGTTACAAGGCAGCCCACAACCTTCAAGTCTAGTATCTAGTAAATTGTCATTTTATTTTTCAGGTGGGAAAGGATGACGTTCACATATTAATTTGTTGGTCACATTTGTGTGCTCTAATGACCAGAAGAAGCACTGACAGCAGATTTGATTAGTTTTCTGAGAAATGGCTATTTTGGGGGCAGTTATTTGATTCCCATGTGTGACTCTCTAATGCTATATTCATTAAAAATTTATTGTATGTTCAATGTGTTGGTGAATTTCATTGTAAATTTGACGAGCAGTGGCAGAGGGTGCTGGCAGAGATTCAGGTGCAGGTGTTCAATTGAGCTCATTTCCTTTGTTACGGTAACGGTTTGAAGGATTTTTTAAGATAGAAAACAGTATTGTACAATAGAGAATAGGGGATCCAAGTGGGGTATGCGTGCTTGTCTTGCACCCCTGCCCCCCCCACTTTTCGAATTTTTCATGAGAGAAATGCCTTTTCTGCACTCCTAGTTCTTTTTAATTTGCCATCAACTGGTTGTTTAGCTTTCGGAACAAATTCCCACTATGAACACGCCTGCTTGTATATTTTGGCTCGCCTCCATTTGAGGTGCCCAACCACTCCCCCTTCTGTTAACAGTGGATCTGCTACTTGTACAGCCCAGTCATAGTTACTTCATATGGGGCTTGATAGGCTCTGTACTCCCATGAAATCTAACATTGTGTTTTAGAGTGGGGTTATTTTTCTTCCATCAATGAGAAACAAATGAAAAAGCCCAAGAGAATAACCAAAATCCTAAGCAAGAAGAAGGATAGCTAAAACAATGCACACGCGAAAATTTCCTTTGAGACAAATTCAAAACTGGCCTGCTTTTATGGAGGATACAATTATATATATACATTGTAACAAAGATACATGTGCTCTGGGAAGGAAATCCATTTGGCACTGTCCCAAAATGGCCTGCTTGCTTATTAATTTATTATCGTAAATGTGTACACGTGGGAAAATCAGTTAAAAAAAACTGCAAAGAAGGAATTGTTAATTGATAGAAAAAGTGTAATGGTAAACTTGCAGGCCTCCCTCGCATTCAACCCTGTGTATGTGACCTGTCACCACAAAATGAGCTAAAAGTTGGAATTTTCAAAAACTGAGATATTGGTATTTTTCAATTCAGCAGAAAGAGAGCTTTCCAACAGTATGTACATGAAACACTTTGGGTAAAAGTATAAGGTGACAATGTGGCATTATTCTGGCTGCTTTGCGTCTTTGTTCCTGACATTGTTTCAACATTTCAGACCAGGCACAAATAATGCTATCGTAAAAATTGCTAAGAAAATGACATTTTAAAATATGTGATTCTGCGAAATATTTGGAATTAAAAAGAAGACTCTTTCCAAATATTACAAAACCCCAAAATTGTCCTCTACTTCAATATGACTTTGAATCCTTAAAACGGGAAAAAGGGGGATGTGACTTTACTCTCATTTTGTTGTGGCAGTTCACATATTCTTCTTTTGTTAGTTATTCACTTTACTGCTGGCATAAAAAGAAAAACAACCAAAAACAAGAAAACAAAAAAATCATGCTTCATATTATTTTCATTGGCTCATCCGTTTGAAGACTGTGTGGATGTACAAAGTGGGGTCTGTTTGAAGTTGGAGTAGACAGTATTTTTGGACTTCTATAAAAGCTCGATTTTGTTTGTATGGAAATAATGCTTGTCCTAATTAAATTGTGCATTCAGGTTGTATCATCAAGAACTCTGTTTGATCAAAGAACACTTTTTTCTGTCAAATTTCCTGCCATTAACAATTTAAGCAGTTTGCTGAAACTCAAATTTGTCTCGTGTAGTCAGCATGACTGTGCACTTATCTGTGGTCAGTCCATCTGGGAGGGAATGGAGACCACAAGAATCCCATTTAATCCCATTCAATCCATTTTCATTACCCAGGAGATTTAATGGCTGAACTATATTGAAACTGTGGCCTGAACAGTTAAGAGAGAAAAAGGTCAGTGAATCAACTCTCCCCCCCCCTAAAAAAAATCCTGTGGGAACAATCCAAAATTCAGTTTCCTGTTTCATGCAATAATATGCTCCAATCGGTCTGTGCATATGGTCTGTGCATATGGTCTGTGCTACCTGGCTGTGCAGGCTTTGCGAGGAAGCTGTGAATGTGTTCTGCTGCCCTAATGCAGTGTACATTTCTTTAATCAGTGCTTCCTTCATCCTGTTGTTGGCTGTTTGTAGATTTAGAGCTGCACACCTTAGACTGTGTGATGAGGGTCCCCCATCTCTTTGTTCCGTTGATCATCACCACTGCAAATTGCTTGTATCTGAGGGCAAAGCACACTTTTCAGCTTCTGAATGAGTATTTATAGACGACAGGCAGCCTCAGTGAAATCACCTTGAGGAGGTAAGGCCCCATATTTACCCTGCTTTGCAGACCTACCCAAAAAGTGTACACAGGCATGCTTGGATGTTTGTGTCTCGGAACCAGTTTCAGGCATCACCTGTTGTGGTAATCTCACACGCAGGAGTAGACATTTAACTCAGTTCATGTCCACGACAATGAAGTGGGAATACAGAACTGAATGCATCTGTCCAACCATATCTTTCCTGGAAAATGGATGGCTTACACACTTGTGACACACTGGTATTAAATAACATTGTGTTTTTTTGCTTTTCCCTGAAGTGATGTCCAGTTTTTCATTTGTGCATTGTACATTTGTTTTTGTTCAGTTGTTGACACAATGCATACTGCATCCTTAATTACTTTGGACTGTTTCCACCCTTGACATTTGGTATGGATCAGTATGGCTTGGTATGACCATAAGGTTAAACAGAAATATTATGCACACGTAGGCAATGTAATGTGAAAGGCTTGATTTTGTCAGTGTGATTTCATAATGACAACTTGCAGTTCCTAATTTCTTGTCACCTAGGTTTCAAAAGAACCAAAACTGAAAAAAAAAGAGGAAGACAAACTCCAAATCAAACAAAAGACAAAAAAGGTGAAGATGTGCCCTGAAATTTGAGACTTGGCAATGTGTAGTTCATCCGGCACAGGGCAGTTGATCCATAATTTTATGCAGTAACTGGTGACAATGTAGCCCCCCCCCACACACCCATTTATCAGACTGGTTGTGTTGGTACTGATAAGATTAAACCTGGGAAAAGGCACTATATGTAATAAGTTCAATGTATAGAAGCTGGCCTTGGAATGAATTATCTTTTTTTTATGGGGTCTAGTGGGAAAATACCCAGAATGGTTCACTTGGAAGTGGTTGTTTAGTAAACTAAAAGGCCACAGACTTACACATTCAATTTTTTATTATGAGTTTATACAAAATTGGTTACTACCCGAACTTTTTTCTAACTGATTTCCCTTTAAGACAAAAAGAATGCGGTCATAAACAATTCATTTTGAGGAAAAAAGTGGGAAAATACCAAGGTCTTCACTCTTTCACTACGGAATAATTAGTGTACTGTGACGTAATTTTTTTGGCACTTCAGAAAATGGTGTCAGGTTGTAGTGAGAAAAGTAGCACAACTTGTTCATTCTAGGAGCTATAAGGCAGCACAAGGCATCAAAATAAGCTGACAATATGAAGAATATGAATATAAGGTCACAGTGATTGATTTATTAATTTATTGTGTATTACGGACTTTCAAATATGAAAAAAAGATAAATATGAAAAAAATGAAAATGCCACTTCAGTTATCAGATGAAATATTCCCAATAAGAATGCAGTTTTGCTCATGATGGTCTACAATCCAAACTAAATATTGTCGAAAAAACTTATCCAAAAACTGACCCGTAATGACATTCCAATGCTGAGTTATGAATTTTTTGGTGAGGTATCAATGCACACAGATAAAGGTATGTTTTCTTATTCTAACTCAACAGGTGCAAATCATGTACATGAAAATATAGCTGGTACGTATGCCATGTCATGTGCAATGATTTGCAGTTGTTTTCTCATGGATCCTGAACCAGGTTTCATACTTATGGATGCATCATATTGGGATTCAAAGTAAATAAACAGCGATACATGTACATATGTAAATACTGATCATAAAGAAATACAAACAAATACTATGACCAAAGCAAATACATTGACAAAGATATTGTGTACATGCATTCAATCACAGTCAAAGCAATCCTGAATAAATTGTTCATGGAACAGTGTGGTACTTGTAGAAACAGTCCTTTGGATGTAGATGGGGCCTGTCACTACATCCCATACATACAAAGTTTGTACGTTTGCGCTTGGTTGGTGTGCTGCGCACTACGCAGTTTCGGTCTGCTTCAACATGTCCAGAAGATGAGTTTCCCCTGCAGACACTCCACAGGGTTGCCTAAGCGTGGTCGTCTGACGCGATTGCGGGGTTCATCATTGGTCACATGGACAGCAGCCTCTTCTGACAGAGCGGAGATGAGCTGAAGCTTGAACTGTCGCAGACTCAACCTCTTGGTGGTGTTGTCCCGTGTCAATGTGTATAAGATATAGGCATTTGACTGACAGACCTTGAGTAGCCATAGAAAGATGCTTTTCCACCATTTGACAGTTTTTCGTGTGAATTGTCCATAGTAAGAAACACACTGGTAAACCTGGTCACAGCCATTCATCGAAAAGTTGTAACTATTTACAACTTGCGGCATTTCAACTTAGCCACTCTTTTTTCTTACCGTGACATTTCCATTGCTTTCCTTGAAATACAAGGTTTGCGTCTCTCCATGCAACACACAAGATTTTGTTGTCTTCACTCTGAAAAGATTGCGACTCGGCTTGCTGAAGTTTCAGTGTTTTCAGTTCAGGGGGGAAGTTCTTTCGGTTGACATGTAGAGTTCCGGTATAATACATTTTCTTGGAGTTGAGAAATTCAATGAGGCTGTAGCTTGTGTAGAACCGATCTGCGAAAACATGGTGGTCTTTTCCAAGGTTCTTCAATAGGTACTGAAAAACCTTTTCTGACTGTCCAGTTGTAGCATCTTGGTTGAAGGATGTTTCTTTCCCCGAAGTAAACAAGGAGATTGTACAGGTACCCAGTTGAACTGTTACCAAGGCCGAAGGTCTTTACATGATGCTTGCATGGCTTTGATGGGCTGTATTGCTTATACTTCCATCTCCCCTTCCAGCCAATCACCATCTCATCAATACAGACATTGGTGAATGGGTAGAAAGCAGACTGGAACCTTTCAACAAGAGTGTTCACAAAGGGTTCGATCTTGTCCTTTGATTTAGCATCAATGGCAGAAGCATGCAACATAGAGTGATAGATGGCCTCAAATCTATCCCTGGCAAACATCTGACCAAACTACGGATTGTAGCTGACTGGAAATCGTGACCAATAGTCCTTGATGACTGGCTGCTTGTTCAAGCCCATTGCTATTAGAACAGATATCGGCTTCCGTTACCGAAGATGGATCTCCGACGTGGAAGATTGTTCATCTGTATTCGGTGTGTTGCATAGTCATTGATCATATCACTGATACTCTGCAGAACAGTACGAGAAAGCAGAGCATAGAGACAATCGAACTGCCATCCAAGGCTGCATTAACACCTGGTGTTTCATTTGGAATGAAGCGGAATGCCTGTCCAGCCTCATCATCTTTTGCTTTGGTTATGTTTTTCCATTTCATTCTTGCCTCAGTGTCAGTATCGTCCCTGGAATGCTTCTGGGATTGGTCTCGCTGTTGTTTGCAAGCGTTTGCGAGATGCACCGCCATGAGAGTTATCGTCAGAATCACGTTCGGAATTTTCACTCACCGAACTTGACTGGCTGGTTTCCTGACTGTATTCGGATTCTTCACTTCCTTCATCGGAACTGTCTTCATCTGATAACCAGTTTGAGAGCAAATTCATGGCATGTTGAGAGGAAATTCTCTGCGATCGTGAGCTACACGCACCTGCATCCCTGTCCGCCATGTTGGGTTCATGTATGGCGTTCGTGTCGTGTATTTTTCATTGTATTCTTGCCATCATTGGTAATTCTCAAAAAAAAGTTTACATAATATTATGATGTCATCCACTTTGAGGTATACCATTGGCTGGTGATGTCCATTGGTCCTCGATTAGCCAATGATAAGCCACACTACGTGTTATTTTGGTTTAGCCGCTGTGAGTGGCTTTCCGGCTGAATTAAACTTTTCTCGAGCCGCTGTGAGCGGCGCGCCATAGGGAAAGAGTTAATGTTGTTGGAACCTTCTAAAATATGTGTTGTCTAAAGAATTATTTTTCCATGCTGCATTAAATGGACTTGGTACATGTAAATTGTTCTTAACCATATGCTGCCGGGTTTAATTTGAAGTTGCATGACATATACTTGTGGGATTTTCAAGATTTCCGTTTCCAAAATTCTTCAAAAATTCATAACTTCATTTACTGGATGCTTACACCCATACAAATGACTGTCTGGTGGCTACTCTAATCTGACAGACAACATCTATTGATGCCCCAGCATTTCAGCCAGGGCTGCCACCTTGTAAAAAGAGCCAAGATTGTGCAGTGTAACATTTTTTTTTATTCCCAAAACTGGCACAGTGTGCTCCTGGCGTCTTTTCATTAGGGGCCAGATTAGCATGCAGCGGCATTGTGTCGCTCATCCCTGGAGCACTTGAGCGCTTTGTCCCTGGTGGTAATTATCCACTCGTGCTGAATGCTACAAACAGTGGTGTAATCATTCAAAATAATGACAGATTTCCTCCGCTATTGACAACGGAAAAAATGTTGGCAATTCCCAGCAGCCTGGTCTTTTGTTCTGAGTACGTTACAACTCCCAGCTTTTTGTCCAGTTTCGGGCAGCCGGGTTATGCGTGTAAACCCAAGGAGTCCGGTTCCAGAAACCCTAACAGCAAGTGGTTAATGCACAAATATGTGTTAAAGCAAGTTCTGTAATAACGTGTTCCTGTCAATGCACTGGCATTATTGAATATCACATTATATATTTGACTTTTTTAACACCAGTTTGTTACATGTGAAACCACAATATTGATTTTGCCATCTCATACAGCATGGTTACCAACATAGCTAATATTTCCAGACAACATTATACATGTGCATGTACTTTGCAAATTCAGCAACACCAGTTTGTTACATGTGAAACCACAATATTGATTTTGCCATCTCATACAGCATGGTTACCAACATAGCTAATATTTCCAGACAACATTATACATGTGCATGTACTTTGCACAATTTTTTTTTATTGTTTTCAAGTAAAAATGCATTGTGCATTTTTGCTTCACAGTCAACTAAACTTTAAGTTGCCAATGTTCAGTACTGTGTAGGTGTGGTAGGAGAATGCAAGTGATTTTGAAGTTGTGCAAGTTTTCAATTCACTTCTATTTATTGTCTACACGTTCATGTACATTAAATGCAAAAGACAAATTTTGTAATATATCTATGAAAAGATCAGAATACACGTTAGAGCAGTGATAGGATTGAAATGCTTGCACTTTGTGTTGAAAAAGAAGCCTCACCTATGTACTGATAGCTTATCTTGAACAATTTTCCCTCGTTGGTACAGCAGGATAAGTTAAATTTGATTTAGGGGTTTGGACGGCAGCCAGCTTCGTTAGACAGGTGATGAAAAACATGAACTTGCTTGTGATAAATGTGGGCCAGATCAAAGTCACAAACACCCTGGAAAAAAGAAACTCATGGTCTCAGAAGATTCCAGGAAATGTCTGGGAATCTTTATGATATGCAGGGATTCTTTTTAGGAAAAATTTACACTTTTTTCAGTGTGCTGATATTTATGAAAAATAAAACATACGCATAAATTTGCCTGACCTCAGTCACCCAGCTCTGTCTTTATGGAGATTTTAATCTCAAACTCACCAACTTTCCACCATTGTTCTTCATTTTGCAAAATTTGCAAACATTTGATGTCCATCCTTCATGTTCAGATTTTTTGCTTGGGAAATGTTTTGTGTTAAAAACTTTTTCTTTCTGTCAAAGTGCGGGTTGCCGAATACTGACAGTGCACTGTACATACACGAACGCAAGTCACAGATACTTAAGTGCGTTCATGCAAGCACGTAATACAACATGTTCTCTTTAACAACCATTCCAGGGACTGGGTTAAAAATCAAGCCATGTAATAAACATTTCCATTTGCTAGCCCCTGGGCTACTTTACCATGTATGTACTTTCAAATTCAAATTTTTTTATATACATATATTGCAAATGTACTCACATGCATTTTAATGTCAGAGGGGTAGGTGTATCTTTCAGTAATATTTACCATATGCTGCCGAGTTTAATTTGAAGTTGCCTGACGTATACCCGGGGGATTTTCAAGATTTTTTGTTTCAAAATTCTTCAAAAATCCCTAACTTCTTTTACTGGATGTTTACACCCATACGGATGACTGTGTGGTGGCTACTCTAATTTGACAGACATCTATTGACTCCTGAGTATTTCAGCTAGGCCTGTTGCCTTGTAAAGAGAGCCCAGGTTGAGAGGTGTTACATAATTTTCTTTTGTTCCCGAAACTGGCCCAGTGTGCTGCCGACGTCTTTTAAAATGCGGACCAGATTAGCGTGCAGCGGTATTGTATCTCTAATCCCTGGAACACTTTTGTTCCGATGGTAATTTGCTTGTGCTGAATGCCACAAACAGTGGTATAATCATTGAAAACAATGAAGGATTTCCTCCACTATTGACAACTGAAAAAATGTTAGCAATTCCCAGCGGCCCAGTCTTTTGTTCCGAGTACTGTCTTTTGTTACAGGGCCCAGCTCTTTTGTCCGATTTCAGACAGCCCAGCCATGGGTATAAACCCAAGCAGTCTGGTACCAGAAACCCCGGCACCAAGTGGTTAAATTCACTTTGATTGCTGTTTTCAACAGCCTGTTAGGCCATTAGGTACCTGTAGCAGACTAGTTCTACATGGAATGCCTAAATTACTCTTTGGAAAAAAGTGATCCTTGGTTGTTGAACGTGGTCAGACCTCAAAAGTTTATTCCTTTGTGTTTTGCTTAAAGACAGAAACCTTCTCAGTGGCAGTGCTTGGCCACCTGTTTATAGATACAATTTTTACATGTACATCCAGATGGGCACAGTTGTCAAAATATTTCACTGACTTGGTTTTGCGTGCATGGCATGGAGCTAACATCAAGTTCTCATGCAGTGACTGTTTTCTGTAATTAGTGCCAGACCTTATGATTCAGCTAGGCTTACTTTGTCCAAGCTGGCCTTTGTCTACTTGAATGGCATTTTTAAAAAGACACTCTTTCTTGAAATTAACTATTGCGACAACCACATATAATAAAGCAGCTGTCGTTTTGTTGTCCTGATCTATAAATGTCGTGAGAGGCCCTTCTTTTGGAAAGGAAATGTGCCACAATTTCAAGAAATTGTGAATCAAACTTCAATTTGGTGGTAGATCATTTAGCTCATGTACGCAAATGCATATCCAACCAATACAGATTACAACTTTGACAGGGCAAGACGGGCCATGAATTGGAAAGATGCCTCACCATCCAGGTGTAACGTCAGACAGGTTCGTGCAGCCACAATGGGCTTTCTTGAGATCGGGGTGTGCGTGCGCGCCAGCTTGGCTGAGGCCCCTCGTTATCTTGTGGGACATAAAGGGATTTTCTGGGATGAATGGCACTAGTGTGACGGGAAGTGCGTCATTTTCTTCAATGCCTGGGTCCGGGCCGGTGTGTGTGTGTGCGTATGATGTGTGCCAGTGTGCGTCTCAGGCTCATAGTGCTTCCCAGGTCTGTGATATCACTGAGAGCTAGACTTGAAAATCTCCCTGGAGCTCTCTTAAGGTCAACTAGGCACCCAGCCAACTTCGTACATGGAGAACGGCTTGCACCCTATGGACACTAGCAGATATCAGCCTATAAATACCGCTCATCATTGTCAGCTATATAGGGCTATTTTAGTTTGTTTTTGAGTCCTTATAATCATCCTTCATGCCCGCATGATCTGCTCTTTCTGCCGGACCATACTGCACATGAAGTTGCAGTATTGCAATGTTGACTGGTGTTGTTTGTGAAATGTTGGAATTTAGTTTGAAAATGGAGAACTAATTGTACATGTGCATGTACATGCATTTTGGAAGGAGCTCCGAACTAGACCAACTTCACAGATGTTGTGGACCATGTTCTGTGCCTGTGCTTGTGTGTGCAAAAGCAGAAGCATGACTAACAGGCTGCCTGTTGCTTCGGTGTCCACGTCGAGGATAACACGGGCACTCGCTGGATCGCTCAGAAGGAGGCGGCGGCAGAGTTTAAAGCGTGAGTCTCGCTTTTCTTTGGATTTTCTGTTTACATTTGCATTTCAAAAATTTCCTCCAAGAAAGAGTTTTAGCCTATATATGCACATATATATACACACAAGTAAATATACATGGACATATATGTGTAGGATTTTATTTTAAAAATGTAGTCAGATTTTCTTCTACATGAAAGTAGGCTTAGAGTCTTCCATTACCATACACACAGTTTATACACAGGTGCAAGCAGCACAGATTACAAAACTCATGTACGTAAGTGAGGTTAACCTGAAAGTAAGTAAATTGCCTCTACATTGTGTATTTATGAGGGCATTTGCATTGCATTCACAATTATACATCAGACATGTTCAAGCCATCTTCACTCAAGATACGGATATAAAGTGATGCAAATTTATACAGTGCAGTGCATCAGGGAATTATGCATTACACTGGTTAATACACTACAGGTACATGTGTGTCCTCTGAGAAAATACACTACGTACTTTAAATAGGCCTGCCCGGTGCAGTAAATTATTGTTCTGACAATGATTGGCTAACTGCAACCACTTGTTTAGTTGTTAACTTTCAAGGCAAAGGCACTTGTGTATGTGTACAAAGATGACTCTGGACAACCTTTATTGGGGAAGGGGAGAAGCGAACATTACTTCCAGAAAGTAGCAAATTTCAGATGAGCTGTAGAATTTTTTTGGGGGGGGGGATGTCACTCTCCGAAAGCATTGTTGGTGGGTTTAGGTGAATGAATTTGACACACAGAGGCTCATACTGTTGATGTGAACCATGATAGAAATTCAAAGAATGCAAGTGACAGAAATAAAACAATTATACCTGTTGAGAGGATGCGTATGATGACCTTTCAAAGGTTCAGTGTTCTGCAGACAGGCATGTACACATAAGTACAGTGCATATATCGCTGCAGACTTCCCCACTCAGACAAGAAAATTTATAAAGCTTTATAACGTGAGCCCTCCCTCATCCCCTCTCCTCCATCTGTCAACGCGTTAGTGGAGGCAGGATATGTCCTATACAACCACAAAAGCCCCTTGTAGACCATGTCCGGGCATCCCCAACTTTGGGCAGACCTGAACAGTTGGTCAGGCGGCACATACGCACTCCTGCATTATTACAGGTTACCAAGTCAGCTTACATTTTGGCTGTCCTTAATAGTGCAGTTAAAGATGATGGTTATGTTCACTGATCGTTGAAATCGTTGAAAAGTGCAGGATTTGAGGTCTTGCCCACCACATTCAACACAAATCTGTAATAAAAGGACTTGCTGAAATATATGTGACCCATCAGGACAAAATGAGAGCATCGCATCCCACTCTTTCCTATTTTGAGAGCTCAATTCAAAGTTATTGAAGTGGAGGGTTGGGGGGTTTGTAATGCTTGGAAAGAGTAACCTGTCTCCTATTTAATTCCAAATATTTTGCAGGATCAGACATTTAAAAATTGTCATTTTCTCAGCAATTTTGATGATAGCTTTATTCATGCCTACATGTAAACTGTTTAAACAGGAACAAAGATGCAGAACTGCTAGAATAATGTCACATTGCCACCTTACGCCGGTACTTTTACCCTAAGTGTTCCATGTACATACATTTACCACTGGAAAGCTCTTTTTCTGCTGAATTGAAAAATAGCCATATCTCAATTTTTGAAAATTCCAACCTTCAGCTCATTTTGTGGTGACAGGTCACATATGTCAGTAAATTGGTGCTAGAATCATTTTTTCAAGTCTCCCTATAGTAAACCTACATGTGGTAAAAGGTGTTAACAGTAGGGATCTGCTGCCAATGTATTGGTACCAATTAGACTATGAGGTTGTGGTTGGGTGATTGAGTAGCCTATGTACATTTTACTGTTCTTGCTGATGAGCTTTTTTTCCTGCACATAGCTAATGTTTATGTTTAGTTATGTGTCATTTGTGCATGGCACCTGTATGAGAGACTGCACCCTTTGAAAGGTTTTAGGACTGTCCCATGTTTTTCTTGTCACTCTTTGCGTAAATGTTTTGGGCCATGGACAAAAAAAAATACTTAGGCAGGGACTCACTTTTCGTAAATTGAGGGGGAGCAGTGCTGAAGAGAATGTCACTTCATTGTTAAACCCTCCCCCTCAAGAAAAATTGCTGGGGTGGAGGGAAATCCCTTCCCCCTGTTCTTGCACGTTGTTTGTTTCAGATCTTTGAAAGGTTCCTTTATTGGTTGGTGCCTCTCAGCCCGGTAAGCATTTAATTCATCATTTCTTGTTTTCAAGCTCCCTCTTGCAAGATATGATAAGAATATTGGGGCGACAGACGCTGCTACTATAATTGTAAGTGCACGCATGTACATGTACGTAGGGTACTCAAGGGGTAAATTTGGTTTGAAAAGTGAAAAAAGCATGGCTAAGTGTTTCATTTTTCTGGACGCACAAGATAAAGAGTAACATTACACAATTCAGATTGGAATATTGGTATCCTGAGCTGCAATTGGTTGTGTCACATGACCTTGCAGCTTCATTTCATACAATGAAAAAGATAAAAAAAAATCCTGGAATAAACAAAATCCTGGCATGTGTGGTAATGTTTCTACACATGTTTATCAAAGAGAGAACCAGCCTTAAAGGGGAGTTCCATGCCGAATTTTTCTTTCAACTGTCATGAACAGCATGTGTCAGAGAATACAAATTTTACTTGTGCCCCATCCCGATTAATTAGATAATAAAGCAAAGCGTTCGGTCATGAGCATAGCCATATTGTTCAAAATTCGAACCACATCCAGGATTTTTTTTTAGGTCACATCAACACTTGCAGAATACACAGTAGTGTAATGTAGCGGTCAGGTACCCAGACAATTGCTACGGCGTTATGCATTATTGTTGTGGAGCGGAGTGGTACCAGTCTAAACATGTACATCAGCTGATCACGCACAGTGCACACTCACTTTTTCACGTACTTACTGTGTCCAGAAAAATAAACGTTTTGAAAGGCTGTTGAAAAAAACCTTCCCAATGACACTGTATGTTTTTTTCTGAAAGAAAAAACTGTCGGCACCACGTCAGATTTGTAACCCGGGAGTTCTGCCTGCCGGCTTTCATTGAAGTTGTCCCACTCAAAGTGGCCTTCACAGACAACGAACGCCTTGCTCAGCACAAACAATTTAAAGTTGAATTTGGCGTCTCTAATGCTGTGAAGCCATTTCTTACAAGTCTCTGGGCAATTGGATCCGGAATTACAAACAAATTTGATCTTTTCCAGGGTTTGGCTTATCGGGCGCATCCAAATCTCTGACAAATTGTCATTTTTTGCTTTCTGGAAACCTTTCATGCCTTTCCACGTGGCACACATGCATGTGCAGTAGAAGAGTCACGATTGGTGGTTCTTTAATTTTAGATATAATAGCAAGGGTTCTAGTCAGGGACCCAAGCTGTGTTCACTTGACATTACCGAGCGGGCGTTTGTGTGCAGCATGTGAAGGTGTAGACACCTCATCATAATTCCTGGATGTTGGACAACTGTGCGAAAACATGGCTGCACACTGTGTACAAAATATTTGGAGGAGAAAAGGTTATTTTACGTACATTTGATATGCCAAGTCAAATTATAGCACAAAACGGCATTGTAAAACCTAAACATTTTAGTATACTAATGGCAAAATGTTGAGTGGAGTTTCCCTTTAATTCTGAAAAAAGCACTTACCTCCTGTGTACGTGTTCTTTCATAACAAGGCTGCAAACGATGTGTTCCTCTGACAGCAGTGTTTTTTTCTTTCTGATGCATGGCCCAATACAAAATGTGCAAACAAACTGAAATTATATACTGTACACATGCTTACTTAAATTACAGCCGCACGTTTGTCAGTTAGTGTGCCCTGTGACTGAACCTAATGGTGATCAACAACAAAATGCTACAAAATGTGATTCATAAATACCTCCGCAGTATACCTATCCAACGGTATGCAACTTGACTGTGTATTAACGTTTGATAATGCCCACTGAGAAGTGATAATGCCCGCTGCGTAAAAGATGCACTTGTACCTGGATACAAGACAGTTTACTCCATCCCTATTGGTCAAGAGTCTGTGTGTGACACAACATGCAGACCGCTCCACGCACGCGCCAAGTCCAAATACAAGGAGATTCTATTAGACAAAGGAATATACCATAAAATGGATGGGGTTGTTTGGGGAAATGAAAGTAATATTGTAGAACAGTAACGTTGGAAATTCATCATATGTTGACTTCTTTTGACTCTTTGAATAAAAAGGTATTTATATGGGAATAAATATGTGCTAGAATGAATGCTGATAATGCCCTCACCTGTGGCTTGGGCATTAGTTGCATCCATTCTCCTAAGCCAGTCTTAAATGCAGGTTTAAGACCGGCCAAACACATGTATTTATTCCCTTATTAATACATGTACATACATTTATCAAAATCAACATTAAAAGATCTACATGCGTACCTGCACAGTAAGAATAACACAATGCATAACATCAATAGACATTCAAAATTTGAACATGATTCAGTGCAGGCTGTAAATCTGTCAGGAAAACTCATCCTTTGTTTAAAAATGGCTGCATCATTGTAAATTTTGCAGATCAGGCTGCTATTCATTGTACAACCTGATGCATACACATGCGAGCATAAAATTTTGTGTAAATCTTTCAAAGTAAAGTTCCATTCCTGGACATGTCAAGTATTATTCTGGGGATTAGGCAGTTTGTCTCTGAAAATGAAGAAATGTAATTTACATGTGAATGAATTAAGACATCAAATGGGTCAAATGCACGTGGGAGGAATAACCTAATGATTTCATTAAATGGCCCTGACATATAACTCTCTACGTAAGAGTGGCCGTGCACACTCTGTTTATAGTACACCGAGTCACTCTTGCCAAACTCAGTGCCCCTAAACTTGGTTTGACCTTTCGGAGTCCAATTCCATGTGTAGGGCATCGGCTGTGGTAAGTGGCCAGCCATTCAGAGTGAGTCAACTGCCACTCCAATTCCTTCCCCTGGCCCCTCCCCGCTTCTCCCTGTGGTCATCGGGATCACATCACTCTACAGAGTCGTCACCTGTTTTTGCGTGGGACTCCAAAGCTTGGTCATGTTTTTCCATGAACTGCCAGTTGTTAGGACTTGCACAAGGCAGCTAGTTCAGTCCTGGTCAGTAGCCTGTGTGAAAAGCTTATTAATGTTGGCATTGACCACTGTGGGAAGAGTTCATTGCCGTAGATTGTGGATCGGCCGAAGATGATGCAGCTGGTTAAGCCATTCTTTCTTGCCAGGCATGGTTTTCTAATGTCATGAGATGGAGGCAGTCCATCTGTAGGTTCGTTAATTGTCATGACCCCACTGAAGTTCATTGTCATGCTCTTTTCACTTTTTCCCCTGCGGATTGTCGGATCACTCAAAGAGCTGGGCTACTTTGGCCAATCTCACAGCCTGGAGGGATCCACCCCAGGAACTGGGCTTTGCGACACTTGATTGTTTTGAAACTTGGCTTGCATGTAAAGATATTCCTTATCAATACGGACGTGAAGTTTGAAGTCAAACATATTTTTTCTTGTTACAGTCATTTGAAGTTCACGGCTGCATGCATGCCAGCCCGTTTGCACTGAGCACGGCAGTGGAAAAAACATACATTTTTGGCTGACCTGTCTTGCAAAACTGGATGCTACACAAAAACAGTGTGTGGGATTTTCAAACAAAATAGTTTCAAAATGATTGCAAAGAGTTGCTCTAAAATCTCCTAAAGGCTCAGCTCATGAGCAAAATGCACTGCAGTGATATTAAAAAAGGCTGAGGGGTTGGATTCTGTTCCCCTCAGCTCTTTTAGGGTTAAAAAAGTGATCTGCTTATTCTGGATGCTTTTACCTATTTGTTTTGTAGAATTTGAATTTTCTATTCTCACTAAATGTCAAATTACTGATCTGAGGTGCTGAAAATCTGGGGAAAAGCAATGAAAAAAGTTTCCATTGGCTGTACACAATTTAAAAAGCCAAGTCTTGGCAGAGGTGGGAATGTACATGTATGTCCATTGTAAATGTGATTCACAATAAAAATGTGATATTGCGATGACATACACATGTGCGACTTGGCGGGTAGATGAGGTTCAGTTCAATATTTCTTAATGAAAACTTTGTGAGGAAAAGTTGATTACTGGCTTGTACATGTATACTAATATGCACGCACTGAATCAATGTTAAAAAAGAACAGCATAATATCAAAAATTCCAGCTTTGTTTAGCCCTGATATAGCTGTCACATTTGAAGTTTCTCCCCAGAATTGCAGTTGTGCTCATGAATGTAGATATTAACATTTCTCCGAAATACTAGATGTTATTCAGCATGTATAAAAGGCAAAAATTCACCAAAGACCCCTAACAATGACACTTAGGTGCATTTTACCTAGGCCCCCCCAAAAAATGCAAATAAAAAGGCTGGAAAGTATTACATTGGCCACTTTTACATGCCAAGTACTTGAAAAAGCGATGTGCATGTATGTAAGGTTTTTTTGACTCCCAAAGTGAAAGAGCAGTGGCGAAAGTTAAAATGTGACGTCACATGCGAAGGGTCTAGCCTCCCCAAAAAAATCAGCTCTAGATCGGAGCCTGCCTTTGGTCCTTCAAACTCCTACAGGCTTTATAGTCTGGCCAAACCTTTGGAAGTTGTCCTATGTTGCATGCTTGATCTTGGAAATATTCATTGTGATGATTGAATTATGTTGGCCAACACTGTCATCACCAACCTCCCCCTTTTCCTGAGACTTGGCAACTTTTTTTTTAATTAATGAAGTTATTTTCCATTGAGGAGGTCAGAAAATAATGTAATACATGCTTTCAGTGTTACCTAATTTCAAGTACATATGTTTTACATCAAAGGAATAAAAAAAAAATTTCGGGTGAAATTGTGGGCCTCATTTGCTGCAGGCATTCTTGGCATGTTGATGAACCTTCAGTCACAATACGTGGGTCTTGGTGTTTTGTGTTGGCATCATATTTGTGGTGTCGTCATCTGGAGAGTTTAATAATTAGCATTTGGTTTATGAGTTGGTTGGTAGTTAATGAAGATAATGTTTACATGTGTAGTCCTACACAAAAAAAGTGTGTTGATTATGGGTAGCGTAATTTGCTTGATTCTTGTGTGTGGGTGAGTGCATCAGTGAATTCATCATCAGGGGAATTCATTAAGGAATTCCTGTGTCTCCTGTGCACGTAGGTTTAATTATCATCGACATCTCAGAAGTAGGAGCAGTGGTGTAACCATGAAGAAAAATTTCTGAGAGAGGCCCTGTGGTTGGAAGCAATCAGAATTTGATTTTCAAGGAAGCAATGAAAGCAAATTAAACATAGTTACACCACCAAACGTAAAGGAAGCAAAGATGAAACATTATGTCCAGCTGTATGTACCATAGTTAATTGTATTTGTAGAATACAAGTGAATATATATTTCCATTGTACAAATATGTATGCCAGACGTTCTATAAAGATGGCTGGATCAGGGTTTAGATATTAGTCAATAGAGTGTTCCTTCTTACCTAAGTGCATTTTCATTTCTCAGTACTGGGTGTTTGATACATGTACATGTAGGTGCAAATTTTGAATGAAATTATAAATTGGATGATTCTAGAACAGGTCACAAATAAATAATGACATTTTGAGCAAAACCGTCTGAGAAAGATCGGGCCTTCTAGCTTAAACAATTTGTAAGCAGTTTACCGGTACCTGGCAGCACTTTTGTATTTTGTATTTCTGGATGCAGGAATAGATGCAG
Source organism: Acanthaster planci (assembly GCF_054643075.1). Lineage (NCBI taxonomy): Eukaryota > Metazoa > Echinodermata > Asteroidea > Valvatida > Acanthasteridae > Acanthaster > Acanthaster planci. The sequence goes on from NC_141777.1 coordinate 19,765,235, forward strand.
TCTTAGTTGATTTGGGGGCTTGTTACACTGTGATGTGACTTAAGATATGAGTGTGATTTTTTGTGTGTGAGTGATTCCCACATGATTTCAGATCCTTTGAATTTAATTGAGTCAACCCATTCTCTCTTAAGTCACCTACAATGTAACCATGCAGCCAGAAAGGGGCTTTACGGTAGGTCATCAAAAATGTAAAAGGTTAAATGAGGGGTGAAAGAAAATATACTGTCACTGATAGTGTTCCAGCTCGTCACTTCAGCATTGTCACAGTAGCTGAGCAGAGAGGGTCGATGAAACAGTGAGCCTGAATACGTAGGAACAGGATCGGGTAACCCTACCTCATTTAATGAACCCACGCTCAACCAGAGTGGGCATGCACTTTGGTTGCTAGCTGCCTCCGAGCCTCGAGGCTCCTCCCTCCGCTGTGACACAGAACCCCGGGTAAACTTCATCTTGTCTCTGCCATCAACATGTCCCCTTCCTCTGCATTTGGTTTCATTACTTTCCCTCCCATTTGTCCCTGTGTTGTCTTTAGCCACATGGCCATACATTAGGGAAAAAACAGTGCAGTCTGATTCATGTGCTGTATGTGCTGCTGCTGTGAGGTGATTAAAGCCACTTAAAATTCTGCACACTGCCCTGGGATTTGCACCCAGTCCAGTGACTGACTGGCGGGCTGTCTGTATTTATGTGGTCCCTGGGAGATGATGCGCGATGCACGCAGACGCCAGTCGATAAAAACCGAGGCATCCTCAGTGATGAGCAGTTATGACAGATGCCTCAATTGCCGGCTGGGGCTCTCCTCCAATTACAGCGCTATGATGCGGGTAACGCTCCTCCCTCTGTTTGCTCCTCCAGCTTGTTGAAGCTGTGGCGTGTATTGTCCATGCAGTGTGAAATCTCTTGTTTCATCGGCAAGCACAGTGCCCACTCTGGTCCCTGATACAGTACAGGCTGCACGCGGGTCAGTGATCAGTTGTATTAGTCCACTCATTGCTTGTCACTGAGCTCAGGCAAAAAAAAAAGAAAAAGAAAAAAAGAAAAAATGACTAACGAGAAACCTTTGTGAAGCAGAGAATGGAACAAAATTCTTTCCCGCATTGCACAATTTATGCCAGTATGTACAGTGGTCGATGAATTTCTTCCCCTGCGGACAGATATCATGCGTTTGTTAGTTCACCTTTAACCATCCATCAATTTGAGAGCCAGAAAATTGAAAACAAGCAGAAGCGACAGAGGTAAGATGCATTCGTTGTTTTTTTTTTTCTAAGTGTCCATTTTCTATACTTCCTTTTTTGGATATTTTACTCTTACCTTGTATTATTGGGATGCATATTTCAAACTATTTCTATCAAAATGTACACGTATGTATGTCAGCAACAGCACTGCTGTAAATGCAGGTAATATGGCATGTTGCCAACAATGATCATTTCATAATATGACTGATGTTCGTTTTCTGAGAAACTAATTAAGCCAGTGACAATGTCAACATATAGCACTGTTTTGTACATGCTATGCTCATGCAATTATGCTACTCTTTTTTTCTCTCTCTCTTCAAAAATGCCGTGCGCCATGCATGTAACACAAAGACATAATTTATGTCTGAAGATGTCGGACTCCCATTGGAACTCCATTTGTTTTTTATGAGGTTTCACATAATTTACATGTGAATTGTTGATTTACTAAAAGACAACACGGCATGTACATGTATATATATGCAACTGTAGGTTGGTGGTTTGTTAAGTCTGTTGTACTCTAGTGCAAGCTAAATGGTTGATGAACTAATGTTACTTTGGCTCATTCAACTATAGGTAGTGTAGTCTATTCAGTTTAATTATTATTATTGGTTTATTAAAAACCTGCTCATTGCAGCCAGATGGCTGAATTTAGAGACAGTTTACAAACATTAAAATATAAACAAACTGGTACAGACTGAAATAAAAAATTGACAATAAGTAAAATTACAAATATGAACCGCATACAACATTTATCCATGAAATACAGAATAAAAGAGAATAAAAGAGAAATACAGAATAAAAAAAATGAAACACACAAATTCAATTAAACATTGTACAACAAATTTAAAACATGGATTAAGAAAAGACGATTATGATGATGATAATGATGGAAGTGCATTCAGAGCGTCATTAACAAGTCTATTAAAATATTGAACCAGGCTATTTTTGAGGAGATTAGTTTTGCATGGAGAGTTCTTTTGGACCTTAGTTTCATAGGATGAGTACTTTTGATTTGACAAACCATTCATTAAACTTATTTGAATTGTATGATTTTAATGCAAAATTTGTCCAAAGTGTGGTTTTTCTAGTGTGTAAGGGCTCCAAACTCAGAGTGGCTAATGCATTTTCTTAATGATTGTATTCATGACCAAGAATAACACGAGATATTCGTTTTTGAATGGATTCTAACTGATTAGAAAGAGTGAGGGAAATACCGGAAGGCCATAATAAAAGTTAAATGTGTATAAATCTGTAATTGTCATCTTTTTTTTTTAAACCAATATCCTTGGAAGCCAACTCCTAACTGAGGAGCATAATTAATTGCCTTTTAGCCATACCGGTTTATACATACTTAACCAGTGTACGGTAATATCATAAGTGATCGTTTAGTTGCAGGTAAAATATTTAAAATATAAGACTTTAACTTAATTTCTGTTGGTGCTATTCGTTGCATTCAAGTCCAAATTGAAATTAGTTGGGTAAATGAATTTAAATGAACGTGCATTCAAAGCTCCAAACAAGCAGTTTAAGTTTCTCAAAGGGAATTTCTTGTGGGGAGGGAGGATTTTAAACTGCAGCATTGGGTAACGTGTACTTTAGAAATATGTGAAAGGAACCTGTATTTAGTGTGGCACAAGCTTTTAGTTGGTGAGATTCTTGCAGTAAATTTCACGTGCATGTAGACTCGGGGGCAGAAGATGCAATTCACAGGCAGTACAGTAATTCATGTATGGTACATGTACTCATAGAACAAAATCTGAGGCAATTGTCAATGTAAAAACAGAAGTTTCTTTTTTTTTTCCCCTTGCTACACGTACCGGTATAAGAAAACAAATTGAATGACTTTTCTATTTATAACGGTTATCATTTTTCATTCTTGTAAAGAACAAAGATGCGAAAGTTCCTAATACATGTATCTTTGTTGATGTGCAAGCAAGCCTTCATCCTTGATCCTGAGTGGTTAGTCGATGGAAACAGATTGTACAGTATGTAACCACATACACGGTATGTGTACCCTGGTCCGTATTGTTCTCCCAATACCATGAGATTCCGCGGGTAATGTTATGCTCCTGCGCCTTCTATGTGGAACGGTTCAGAGCTGCACCAATCCTTTGTAAATTCAGAAGTGGAGGGTGCGTATCCAGTTTGTTTGAAGATAGACTTGTACATTCCCCATGACTTTGAACAACAACTATACAGGCACATTTTGTTTTACTGTTAGTTAGGATGAATTACGGATACATGATGTATGTGTATACTCGATCTGTTCATTCTCCCAGCAACTGATGTAGGGAAGTAGGCCTATGTTCCCCCGTGATAAAGCTTGAATTCTGGCTTTTTTTTCTCCAAATTTCAGATAATGTAATGCATTGGCACCCCAGTTGTGCATAAACACAATATATATGCATGTATCGTACCCAAAAATGGAAGTGGGAATTAAAGGTAATTGAACTATCTACGATGAGTTCAATAACAGTGGGACCTCATTCCCAGTTTATATTGACTTGCCCACATGCATGTATGTCTTTTACCTGAGAATGTGATTTTCGCATTTTTGTTTGGTTGTGTACACTTTTTTTCCCTTAGTTCCAGACTTGTTTTTGGCGTACTTGTACATAAACTTTTCATATATTCAAACCACCGAGTGCAATTTTTACTGCATTAACAGTGCTTTGGTCATTTTTGAAAGTTAAGCAGGGAAAAGGATGTCATTTCATGACCCTGCACAGAGACAGTCTAGATGATCTCCTGGGCGAGCACACTAACACTGATACGTACATTTATTGGTTGGTTGGACATGACGTTCTAGCAACGAGACCCACGCATGGACATGTAACTGACTTCAAGTGAGTAATGGAGTGGTTTTTTCCCCCTCAATCTTTGTGGGCAGTACAGAAACGGCCAGTGAACTTGGTGAAATATGCAGGTCTCTCTCCTGGTCTTGAATAAGGCCTACTTATTGGTGTTGTGTAGCTTGCCAAATTTGGTTCATAATCCAGCTTAGACTTACAAGTGTATTGAATGACTTTATTGGAAAAGGATTGGATTTAAGTACTTCCTACATCTGTTCGGATCTTTTGTATCATTTGAAAAAAAAGAGTAAAGTTAACATGTATTCTTAAACAAAAATTGTTGAATTGTAAATTCTGTCTGACGTGACTTTTGGACTTTTGAAACAAGCCTGGGTACCACTCCTGTGGTTGAATAAGACCAACTTATAATGTCGTTCTGTAGTTTTTGACATTTTGTTTTATAATCCCGCATAGACTTTAAGTGTATCGATCAACCTCGGGGAAACGGATAGGATTTAAGCACTTCTACAGGTACATCTATTGTCATCTTGAGTTTTTTTTATTTGAAGTTGTTAAACTCTCATGCCTGTACTGTTGTACAGGCATGAGACATGAGGCATGTACCAGAGAGCTCTGTCTCTCAGATTTTCTTTTTTTCTGACTTAAGAACATTTTTTAACAATTAAAGACAAATATCTTTTTCATACAATCCGATACATAGGGTAATTTTGCCAATGTTGAGCCAGCATCTCTGAGTCAATTTGTAAAAGACTAGAGATGAGTCCCCTTCAAGGGTTGGAGTTCCCGGCTCGTCTTTGAGGTCTTGTCTTAGTCTATTTCAGTCAGACTTAACACAGCATGCTCATTGTATATGCATTGGAATGGAAGGTTGCCCAAATTGCAGTTGCATGAATTCAAGAATTGATGTTGACACAACTTCTGCAAATTCTGTCGATGCAGTTTGTTGTTGACATGGAAGAAAGTTAGGGTGATATTGACAGCTGTTTTTATTGTTTCACTGATTTTTTTTTTTTTTTTTGAAGAGTTGCCCATGCATTTTTATAGACTAATCCAATTAGATGCCATAACTGCTGTGGCACCACACACGCGCACATTCTTCAGCTTGGCGGGCACGTGCATTTGGCAAATCACGACACCCTGTTGGTTGAAGAGGCATGTAACGCGCGCGCACCACCTGTCCACCGCAGTAATGGCTTCTAATTCTGCTGGACGAATTACCCTAAGGGAATGTTTTGAACCAGGACAATGACCTGCAATCTCAGAAATGTACATACTTGCACATTTTAATCAATAATGGCTATGCCTCAGAGTTTTTACCACGTCTCATTTTGCTTGCCTCTCACTTTTAGAACAAGCAGTCCCAGGCTAACCAGCAATCTGCTCTGAGCGGAACGAATGAGGGTGTGTTTTTTTGGTACTCACCGCATAGGCGCGCGATGAGGCATGCAAAGTATAGGTGCATTTGATGCAGAGCTCGCTGAGGATGCGTAACTCATTTATTCCGGCATGTATGGTCTTTGCGCATACGCAGAATGCATGCAAGAACCCACTTGTGACCACCTGTTTTTCTTTTTGCTGATTGGGGGTGCACTTCAGCCCGGGGCGGATAACCGACAAGAGAGAGTAGCTGTAATGGTTTCTTTTCATTAGGCAGTGGTCTTTGCACCCTCTGGCCGTTGAAAGACCATTCTATCTGTTGGTGCTGACATGATGCAGGTTGTTGGAGATTTCCCCCCCCCAAAAAAAAAAAAATTTAAAAACAATGCTTGCAATTTAGAGACCACCCAGAACCATATCAGTTGGTGACTGACTTTCGTGCAATTTCTATTTTTGTTCTCCAGATTCTTACTGTTATGAATACAAACACGTACGTGCGCCCGATTAAGACATGTCTCAAGGCAGACATGTTTAAATTGTTTGGATCTGTTTTGATTGCTGTGAAATCTTTCCTGCTTCTGCTTTTCCATGCCTGCTTTAAATCTATATCCCCCCCCCCACTTGCTGGGCTTGCATGTATAGCACGCATTCCCTGGATCGGTCATTCATGGGCCTGAAAAGATCCTGGTATCGCATTACTGTAACCCGTGGGAAGTTTGGAGGAGACTGACGGGGACCTGGCCAGATTGAGTTTCTCTGTTCTACAATCGTGCTGGCCCCCAAAGGGAACGAGATCCTGGCCCATTGAACCGCCGGGAGTAAGGGCCGTTTGGTCTTGCAAACTGCCCCTCAGTTCTCAGGAACAAAGTGCAAAATCGTCGCTTTGTAGGCCACATCAATTGATGTGGGAATGAACTATGACGAGGAGGGAGCGCATTGTGTGCTGCCTGATCGATAGCCATTGACGCAGGGAAACCTCTGAAATACATATACATTTACATTCACGGGAGGAGAAATCTCAGAGGAAATTAACACTGATACCAAATACTGATACCCTGCGCAGTGCGTTGGATTCGCTCTGTTTGAAAAAGAAAACTTTGAGGGCATGTTTAAACACACATACGCGTGTATTATAATACAAGCGAAACCTGGGAACACGAGGGACCTGGGAAACTGACCCCAAGCACTTTGTCTCAGAGCTCCTCTCCAGCACGTCTGATCAATTTTTCTCGCTTACTCCCTCCCTAGCACAAAATACGTGGGTTGCAGATCAGAGTGCACTGCTGTTCCAAGTTAAAAACCAGCACAACAACATGTACGTTTCTTCTCCTACTGTCCTGAATGAATTCATTCGACAGTTTTTAAAATCTTTCTTATCATCCCTCAGTTTGAATGTATTTCACATTAGATGTGTTTTGCATAAACCGTAGGTTTGTGTGGTGTGTTCACCAGCCGCAGAACCGGGGGAAGGGGTGGGGGCTGTCTCCCCACTTTTGAAAAGATAGCCTCCCCACCTCTCCTATCCACCTAGCCACCACTAACCCTCCCAACCAAAAATCTTGGACCTTCCCCTGTTCATGCTCCCCCCCAGCTTTCAAAACTGTCTTGCTGCTGTTGATTGTGTGATCTCATAAAACTGGAAGTTGGTATTGCCCAGTCACTTTGTGTTTGTATACATATCGTGCACTAAAGTTAAAGTCAGTATTGGAAACCAAAAATTTTCAAAAAATTCAAGTATCCCATAAACGCATCAGTTTTATTGTGTCAGATATTGATAAGCAATCTCAAAATCATCATCACCTTTAGCTAACTAGAAACAAAAAAAGCCATTTGTTTAGAAATTGTTTGGGCACAGTGCCAGGCTATTTTTGTAAAATCTGGCTTCTATCTGTTTTGGCGTCCAACTCTGTGATTTTTATTTTTCGTCTGGACACCACTCAATTCTCGTCCAAACTTCCCTTATTACACTGCTGTTCTGTGAGTGCTGTGATGACATATCGTCCCGGATACCTGGTATCGACCAAAAATAATACATTTATGTATTATTTCGGGGGGGGGGGGTTACCTGATACCTTATGTTAGGCCAGCTTCAGGAATGGTAGGTGGGTGGGTGGGAGAATTGGAGAGGATTCATTGTGAAGCTTTTGTCAAAGAGCATGATTTTTATGGCACACACAAAGTCCTAGTTATTGATGCAGCCGGGTCCAAATTCCCCCTTTGTTTTGAAACAAAATCCCTGGAGCCCGCCCCCAACCCACCCCCAACTTACCTTTTCCTATGACCCTTTCAAATTCTGAAACATTCTCAGCTGTACATGTCTTCATCACACAGAAGAGTGAAAAGAAACAGAAAAAGAAACAGAAAATCAGTGTTGGTTTTTGCAACAGTTTGGGAAACACCCTTTAGATGCAGAAACAAAGTTTTCATCAGTCCGCTCATTTGAGAAATAAATGAAACAGTAGAAACTTGCAGTTCATTCTAAGAAAGATAGAGCCCTCAACCATAACAGGCTTTCATGAAGTTGTCCCAACCCCTCTGAAAAAAAATTAGTTTGCTTCCACTAATAACTCTATAAACTTCCAGAAGCAAGTTATTAGTTAGTACTGCACGAACCGTAGAATATAAAGTCTTTTGGGATTGAATTAGCCTCAAAAGTTAGGTGGCTGCAGCCTTGTACAAACCTCTATCCTGGGCAGGAGAAATGCATGGTGGCTACTGAGAATGAGGATTTCTAAAAAAATTTTTATCTCACTTCTCGGTAAATTAATTTGCAGCTGCCCTGAGGTGAAAACTTCGTGTGAAACTAATAACCTTTCTTGGAACTGTAGATGGATTATACTGTACATGTATGCTATCAATTACATGTACCTACCGTTATTATTGAACAGGTGCATGTAAGAATGGTCATTCACCTGAAAATGAAGGGCAGAAATTACCAATCACATGCGTTGAACAATATGGTGGTTATGGGAAAAAAATGTTATTGGGACAAAAAATGTCCCCACTTAAAATTTAGGGCGATATTAATGTTCTCTAATAACCCTTTGTCATTGAATCCATGGATGCACATGTACATGTACATGCACAAAGTGGCCTTGAATTGTTTTTATACACCAAGAATGCACACATTGTCTGTGCTTTGACCACATGGCTAGGGCTGTGCATGTATACCGGTATTTTGAGCTGTCCTCTATATTTCACTTTTGCTGGACACATGGCAAATACACCAACAAATATTAACTTTTGTCCGCAATGTACCGGCATCTGTTATGCACTTTTATTAAAATTTATGTGGGTTGTGCCTGTGCATTTATGCATTTGTCCTAATTCCACATACTCAGTCCTTGGACTTGGAAACCGTTCACTCGGGATTTTTATATTGTTTTCACATTGTTATCGTTGCCTTCACACACAGGGTTACAGTTACTGGTGGATATTTAGGCACAGAATGCAAGAAGAAAATTTGCAGTTGAGATTATTGACGTTAATAATAAAGTCTGAGTGTGATATAAACCATGGTCCAAAAAAATTCAACTTGAAAGGGATGTAGTGAAAAAACATTGATCAATGAGACAGTGAGTATTTTACAATGAGACAATGGTTATCCTACAATGAGACAATGAGTATTCTGCAGCAAGTATTCTATGGGAATACCATGAAACTATTCCCAAGACAAGAAAAAGGCATTTTAATTTTGGATGCTTTCTTTCTTTTTTTTGTCCCCCTAGCAGGGGAAGTCATAATGAATTATTTCCAGCCTTTGTGAATGAAGAGAATGACGCAAGGTCATCTTGTGTTAGTGTGGTGCCTTTTAACAGCTGTTTCATGGCTCTGATGTTTTCTTCAACTGTTTAGCCTGAAGTGCTTGTGATTTTGTTGTTGTTAATAATGTATACTGTTGAGTTCCGTCGGCTGTACTGGCAACAGGTGGGTCTCTGCAGTCACAGGATGCTGTTGGCAGAGCTTCTCTCAGGAAATTATGTCAGTGAAGTTGAAGACCTTCTCTGCATATGTGCGAAGTCTCACAAGTTAGCTGCTCTTTTTGTTGGACATGTGCATGTTGTTCAGTTATGGGGCAATGTCATCAGCGGTCTCAGCTCACTGTTTTAATTATCAGGATATTTATTTCTGAACTTTCCATGGCGTGTTGCTTCAGCTGGAATGAAGGCTTGGTAATATTTTATTGGGAAACTGATGTTCTTTGTTTGAGAAAGCATGTGAATATTGCACATGTAGGCTTATCATTGTCATCAGTGCCTGCATTATTGTGCATGCTTCCTAAATGGTTATCTCATATGTGAACTTGCATTTTAATAAGCCAGTGCGGTTCCTTCATTGAAGCAGTGACAGATGGCAGCTCAAAACTTGAGTTTGGAGTTGGCTGAGGATCAAAGTGATCTCTTTTGCCTGCATTCTTTATCGTAAATGAGTTGTTTGATAAGAAAATTACTCAATGCATGGGACGCTACTGCTGCTCAAATGTGCAATTAACTACACCTAACAGCTAAAGTCATCATCAATACCAATGGACAGCCAAAGAGGAAGATTTGATAAGCAAAGAGTTCTCATACATTTCTGCATAATCACTGTGTGCCAGTTTATAATAAATTAATGTAATCTAACGCATAGTGCATTATTAAACTTCTTCGGCACAATATCAAAAGCTGAACATGGCTATCTTTTACTTGAAGAAGAAAGCATCGGCAAGCTCACATATGTGCTTTGAACTCATAATGAGGCACTTCAGTATGGCTTTAATGTTGGGACACACATGAGTTCATATGTACTGTCCAATTAATAGCTATCCAATTAAAGAGATGAATGTTATTAACTCATTTACATGTACCGACATATTTTCCACGGTGGAGAGGCGTGTCGAAGACAAAACATCTTGTCTACTTGATAAACATGCAACATCTAAATTTAACTCCATTTGTAGATAACAACCTGTTCATATACATATAAATAGTGGCCTAAATCCCTGTTGGCAAGTTTGAGAGATATAGGGATTGACTGAAAATCCTAGAATTGCCTATCTGTGGAAGATAACAGGGGATATTGGGGCTTGGGGAGAATGATCTTGCTATAATGATATAAGAAAATCAAACTTGTAAAACCTTTAAATATACAACTTTTTTTTTCAAGTAACACCTGTGAGCTATTAGAGGAACAATCAGATTGTTGAAGAATTTCAACAGCTATTTACAGAACTCAATACATGCAGTTTTGTATACCAGGCAAGATATGGGATGGAAGGGTACCCCCCTTACCTGTCCAATCCCTATGCACAGTCTAGACTGTCGTTACCTAGCACATCCCCCAGAAGTCTGTAAAGAATTCCTGAGATTCTGATCAAACAATGACCAACACAAGGGGGGGGCTCTCTCCGTCCCATATCTTGCTTCAAATGCAGTTTTGTCAGATTGCCTGAAGTTTCCTTCATTCAGTTCAGAAAGTGGTGTAGCTTTTGCTACCCCTTTAACCTGCCAACCCTCCGGCCCGGATGAGGCATTGACCAGCAACAATTCCGGGTAATCCCTCGGAAGGAAATGGACATTAATACATGGAAGATGGAGCTCGGAAAGGGGGCACTGACAGAGCCGCATCTCACATCCTGTCAAAATGGTTTTCTGCATCACCGTGAGAGCTGACCCTCCTCGCTGATTATTAGCCACCGCATGCACTTTAGTTCAGTCTGCGATGAAGCAGGCGCACAGCAGGCTTTTAATGTTGCTGACCTGTTGTGGAAGACGCTGTGATGACGTAAACGTCGATGAGGGAATTACGTTTTGCAGCCCGAGGAGATCAGATTTTGACTCGACTGTAGTCTATCGGCCTGTCTAGTCTAGACCCATTGGGTGTGCATTCTGAATACATGATCATACGTATGTATATGTATGTGGGCAATTTTTTTTTTGTCTTCAACACTTCCTTGTCTCAGCGAACCAGATGGTTGTATTCTGATTGAAGAGGCGCTGCCCCACAAAGTACATATTGCCCATGTTTGCGAACACAGAGGATACGATATTTGGCCTCAGAATGTGTTAGCCTGTGCTGGAGAATGGTTATAGTGAGTCATGTGTGGGGACAGAGATTTGGATCGAGATGTGTTTTTTTCAACAGGTCTCCACAGTTCTACCAAGCTAGCCAACAGCCCTCGCTATCTCATGCACGCTCAGTCACAGTTCCACGTATTTAGTGTGACCCCTAGGCACAGCTGGGACAGTGTATAATAAACTGTAGGATGCCTCAACAGTGATTCCTCTGCAGTGCGGGAGAGTGAGTCCCCTCACTTGATTGCCGGTGTGGAATGTACCTGCATGGGTTCTAGGATCTAGTGGAAATAAAAAGGACTTGGGATACGCGAGGAGCCAGTGCCTGTAATTTGCTGCATGGCAGGACACTCATGATAGGAGGGCAAGGGCAACAGAGGCGGATATGCTGTTACTTTACATGGATATTGGCTGCAGATAATTCTGACAGGTGCCGATTTTGGCACGCTGCAGTCACTGAACATCGATCAGCAAAGGAATTTTTTTTGGTATTTCTTTGTACCCTCGGTTGGTACATGTGCATCAGAGGTCTCACCGTATATCAGCAGGTTGTTCATCAGCTGAGCGTAAGTAATGCAGCCAGTAATGGGAATTGCTGAGAACAACCAAACCACATACTTCCTTTCGCATCGATACCGTTTCAGGTCACACCTTTGTATTTATTAAAGAGCGGTTTTTGTGGAACCTCTCGACAATTATTTGTGTGCATGCAAGCTCACAGGCACGCAGTAGGAATTGAGTGAACTTTCTGATTTTGATTTCTCTGAAATGTCACCCGGACAAAAATGAATCACATAACTCTTAACCTCTTTAATTGTCACTATCGTGGCAGTGCAAAGGGGTTAAGTAACAGTTTCAGGTTCCTTGGGGGCTGCTGTAGAAGTTGATTGAAGATGCAGTACATGTACTTTTTTCTTATGTAAAACAAATAATTGATACCGTACTGGATTTCAGAGAAGGGTGGGGTTAATACTATTTGTACCCATTTTATTTGTGATTCATATTGTTAATTGGACTGAATGAAATTTTAAGATTATTGCTACTTCAAATGCCCACTATTTTCTAAATTTCCTTTATGGATTTAGGGAAATCTGACCTGGAGGAATTAGGCCATCATCTTACGATTGTGGTTCAAACTTTTACACAATTTTTTCTCATTCACATAAAGAAGCAATCAATATCCATGCACTCGTGAGTCACTCTGTCACGAGCGTACAGGAAAGCAAAGATCTAAACTACTGTTTGAAGATCAAACATATTTACCAGAGCTTCCATTTACAGTATGCAGATATATTTCGAGTGTTGAAAGTGAAAATACATATACATGCACTCTGTATATGTGCGCACGTGCACATCATGGGGAAAAGTGACATCACTTTTAAGTTTGGCATGTATTTTCCTATCAAGTAAGTCACTCAGACATTTTGTTTGTAAGTGCTGTGAATTGATTTCTAGGTGTACACTTACATCTGTATATGGGTTGATGTAATGTTTTTATACACTGAATTACACATTTCGTTTTTGGAGATTGTAAAGCTCACTTATTTTACCATAATGCAGTTCACATTGGACAGTGTATATACAATCAGGATCACTTTGATCCAGGGTACAAGCATGGGATATGGTTTTTAGTGGCCTTTTTAAACAGGTTTGTTCCTCTTTTCCTTGCTCTATGGACTGTTCCATTTGGATCTGATTTCTTTTTTCCCCCCATTTTTCCCTGTAAGAGATCTGTGGCGCCCAGCATGCATGGTGTGAGGATGTTTTAAAACAACCTCAACGGAAGGGCTACTTTAACAGACACCAAAGTAAAAAAATATATATGTACACGCATGAATGAAGACTTAAAAATGTGAAATGTTCCATTCCTCCATGATATGAGTCAGTATTTGTTTTGTAGCTGCTTGTTCGTGGTGTTTTGCATACAAAACCCACAGTGTCCTCGAAGCATACATGACTGGCTCTTTTCAATCACGTAATTTAGACGTCCAAAGGTATGTGAAGTAGTAACGTGTGCATGTGCCGACTCTGGAGAACTACTAGGGATAAACATAAACACTCATCTTCTATGGCAACATACATGCACCGAAACTTCAAAACAGGCTGACAAAAGAGTAATGCACCAAGCTTGCATACAGATTTTGCCCATTCTGTTGTGCATGATTATTGTGCTCATGCGTGTTGCCCTTACAGTGTTCTACATATATTCATCAGTGTGCAATACTGAAAGCCCTAGTATCTGATGTTGAGGTCTACTTTCGATTCCAATAAAAACAAGGAAATCTGCACATTTTATAAAGAGCATATGGTTTAAGTAGGTTTAAATTGGTTTTTATTTATTTTATTGGTTTATTTCAGTTAATACTGAACAGTTTTACACAGATTATTAAATGAAAGTAGTTCCTTAATGTAAAGTGCAAACATGTATGTATCTCAAGTTGGACAATTTTCATATGAACCATATGTAGACTACCATTGTATGTTTTAAAAATACTACAAACAAGTACACACAGGCACTTTCTAAGCAATGAAATTTAAATGAGTAAGTTCAAGAGAAAATCTCATCTTGATTCTCCATTTCAAATTTAGGAATGCAAAGAGCATACATTTGTTTATTTAAATGTGAGATGAGCTTTTTTTTTTTCAGATGTTCCTTTGTAAAGAGATTTTTTTTTTTTAATTTTGCAATTCAATTTCCTACATTTGTGAGCTTTGAAGATACTCCTTTAGAGAAAAGGCCCCTTTACACGTATATTGATCATGCTGTTCTTCAAATGTACATGTATATGTAAGATTAATGTACCGGTGTGTTATGGTTCCTTGCTTGTTATTAATGGTCTGTCAGTTTGATAGATGATTATTTGGGGATATAATGATGGATTGTTTCATTCGACTTGCTTGGCTTTAAATACACACAGTGGTTGATTGCCGGATGTTAATATTTCATGTTGTTCAATAAGGACATGGTTCTCCTTTCATTAAATAAATCCGCTGTCGTTTTTTTGCAGAGATGTATTTATTGCATTTAGTCGAGAGCCAGGAGATTCCTGACAAAGCAATCTGGCCCATCTGAAGCATGTTTTGTGACTATGTCAACTTGCGAAAGCTGGTTGTTTACACTTTGCAGAAAATTACTCCAACCCTATCCAAGAACAGTGGCGTCAATGCCCGAGGATGGTGTTAATGAGAGAAACATACATGAATTGCCTTGTACATAGCCTGTCTAAGGAACCTGTCAAAGAGTAGTACTGATAGGTGAATGATGAAAGGGTGTGGTTTCTCACAATTTGTTCATGTTTTGGGTTTTTTCTTGGACGTTTCACCCAAAAAATATTCGGTTTTTAGAGGTTCAAGCAGTATTGTTTGGGTATGTTTTTAGCACATCAGCAATTGCAAGTTTGAAATAGTCATAGCCAACTGTGAGATTGTACCTGAAATGTCACAGTATTGTTTTGTTTTTGTTACAACTCGTGCTGTGTGTTTCGTGGATCGTTTGTCATTTCCCAGTTTTGCTCCAGTAAGTTTCATAGGTGCCAGCCAAATTTCGGAAGGAGTTTACCTGCACACTGTACATGTACCACATGTATTGGTAATACACTAACCAAGGGCAGGATCAAACCACACTCTTCTGAATGAAGTAATTTTGGAATATCCAAAGTAATCCGTTTAAATCGTCAAATTGTAAAGATTATTTAAAAGTAGAATATAATTATCCACCTGCGCAGGTGTACATGATTGCATATTAAATGCTTTCAAATGATGCCATTGTCTTCCCGTCTGTATCATGTTTTCAACTTGTTGATGATTGGCATGTAATGAAAACCATTCTCTGGTACATCCGGACTTTTGTCTCCATCGTCCAGGCGGTCGATCAATCATCCGCATTTCCCAACCTGGTTTACATCTTGGAGCTCTTATCAAAATTCCTGTGTACGTGTACCTGTCGGTACCTCCGCCGTCAAGCTCCATGCATCACTATCCATGTTCACCCTTTGTCGCAGGCAAAAAGTTTACTGAAATCATTACACACCTACATGTCCCAGCACAACATTTAATGCTGGAAACGCTTTCTCAAGCTCCCCTCTCTGCATTTATACATGCTCGCTTTCACTTTTGGCATATGTTTAGCTGGTCCGTGTGTCTTGTTTTAATACCGACAGACAGCAAAATTTGGCTTCACCAGCACTACATTTCTTGAAAATGGCGTGCATTGGATCAGTAATAGGTGCATCACAATATTCATTTGTTCCTGAGTGGCTGAAAGGAGTATTCATTCCATGACTAACATAGACATTAGGACATTTTTCACACGATGCTCGCATGTCAACAAGTGCCTGCATCACAACTCTATATCAAGCTAAAAATTGAACTGTTGAACCCAACACAAGGGTCATCATTGACCACCTTATAAAGTTGTTGAATCCAACATTTTAAACTTTAAATTCAGCATTTAAATGGTTAATTCAGTGTTTAAAATTCTTATTCAACAGTATCCAGGGAAAATGTTGTGTTACATGTAACTCTTTAACTGTTGGATGCAATATTTAAAGTGCAGGGTTTAACATTTAAAATATTTCAAAGAGTAGTCATTGACTGCACTTTTGTGTTAGATTCAACACATCAGTTTTTCAAAGGTATGTTTCTTTTATAACTTGTGATAAATGTAAGCTAGTCTATGTATGTTGTTAATGGTAATTACTGCTTTGAGGTACATGTATTATTTCATCAACACATCTGTTGGGGATTTTTGTTCACGTTATTAAGGGAAAGATTTCAATTGTTTCATCTTTTGTGGCAGCCTGCAGATATGTGCTCATGTACTACATGGGCAACTTCTTCATTTCTTCTTGGAAGATGCTTGTACACACAACGTTGTTTTGAAGAAAAGCACTGCTCTTAATGGGAAGAGCAAATTTTAAAATGGTATGTCTTTGTTTATCTTTATCAGAGACAATGAATCAAGAAGCCAGTAGCCCTAGGCGTAGGAAGCTAGGATCTTCCTCGGAGCCACCCGACGATGACAGAGTCTCAGTCAAATCTGTTCCAATGGACAGACTGGCAGAATTAACTGTGGAATGCTTTGGTGAGTAGACAGGTTACTCAAACCAGGGGGGCCAGTTTTGTTCTTCTGAGTGCTAAAGAACCTGCTCGCTGTGTACCACAGTGGAAACCCTTGCACTTGGTGTTTCATGGGTGTAGCATTTTAAGGCCTTTGGGGCCAATTTAATGAAATGCCAAGATGCTTGTTAGGAAATGTAACTGGTCTTACTAGCCCTAGAATCGATCTCCCCCAACTTCAGATGCATTCAACACATCCTACCTTTTTTTTTCGATGCTGCTGAACTTGTCTTAACTTAGTCAGAGGGTAATCTTATATCATTATGCATTAATTTGCACATTGTTTGGAAATCATTGCCAATTAAGAGGATTGCTGTTGTAGAGTTACATCTACATGTATGTAATACATAATAGTTTTAAGGAAGAAAAACCAATGTAGGAACAGATTTCTGAGTGAGTAGCTTTTAGTAAAATCGCTTTTTTGCAGAATTTAATGGTACGCCAACGCCTACTTATCTTTTAAAAGTATGTAATATAAACATTTTTTGGGTGACAGTTTGTGCTCTATACGCGCAAACAGGTCCAATAAATTGGCTTTGTGAGCTTCTTCTCAATTACTGTTTTGTCACACCATTAAAACTTACATGAAAAGGCATCAAACAGGTAGTTTTGATGCATTTTGCTTAAGCTAGATGGGTTTAGCGAAATCAATCTTGGAGCACATCTTAGGTAAGATCAGAGCAGGGAACCCCGCGGGGAGCACGGGGCTTCACATTTCCCTGTGATTGCAAGGTGTAGACAACTGCTTTGAGCCATTTCGTGCATTTGGTCTAGATCTTCTCTTTCCACATCATGCCTTTCTACATTTAAACATTTCTTTTATTATGTATACAGGAACACTGTAGATACCATACATACATACATGGATACTTGTTGTCTACACTGTTACATATTTCTAAATCATGTAGATTTTGTATATGTATGTCAAACTGAAATCATGGTTTGAACACAAAGAAAATGTTTTTGTCTTCAAATTCCAAGCTCAGCCTTAAACCATTTATCTTAACAGGACAGGCAATTGGCCCAGTGCCAGCTTTTTATTAAATCTCGGTCAGCTGGCCGCTGTCTACATAATGAAATTAGAAAATGGCTGGAGATTTTATTACTGGTGAGACATTAGGATATTGGTTCTTTCCGGAAGAAGGTCAAATTGGGCTAGACATGCAAGCGGTAAGAACTGTTTTGGCAAGTGACCAAGCCAAATAGTTAGAGGGAATTCTTTTCTGTCCCCATGTACTTGTTCACTGTGTAGTCCGGGAGTTGGTGCCCATTTTAATATTTTGGGCAGTTCACTGACTGTGTTATTGGCCAGAATCTTACTGTGGCAAGGTTTTAGTATTGATCAGGTTGGTCAGGTTTACTTATAGGCTACAGCCAAGGCAAAATCGAAGGTGTCAAGGTATATACATGTACATGTATACATGTGCATATTTGTATCATAGCTGGCAGCATTGGGTCTTTTTTTTACCATTTTTTAAAGTTAGATTAATTTTACTTTCAAATGTATGTATTCCCGAAGACTAGTGTTCATTAGGATGCTTTTCAAACAATTTCTTGGTGACATACAGCAGTAGGATCTCCTCTTTGAAGTATTGAATGCCTAATTGAAAGAAGAGCCCAACTCAAACGAAACCCTTTAAGTTTTAAGATTTTTTAAGCCATTATAAAGAAAATCAATTAACTCCCCTGTGGCAAAAGGGTGGAGTTGGGCCTTTCTTTCAATAAGGTATTCAATTCTTATCAGATAGTGTCTATTTCTGCAAGTTTCATATCACCGAGAGATCATTGGATCGCTATCAATGCATGAAAGGTATACGGGGTACCGCTAGGTCTGGAATCCATTTATGTGATAATGGCATCAATTGAGTTAGCCTGGATCAAAGAGTGTATGATTAAAGCCTTGGCAGTCCACTCACATGATTTTTGTCGGGTAAATGGTCTAAAAGCACAAAAAAACTAATGTTCAGTTTCGTGTACATTTGTACATTGACTCTTCAAGAGAAAAACACCCTTTAGTCACATGGTAATCTGAATCAGCAATTACATGTGCTCTGATACAGAGACTAGTACACAGGAGTTTCAAGGGGGCTATACATTTCCACCTAGCTGCTCAGTCTATCAGTGAAAAACATCATCGTTGATTTTAAGTCCTTTTTCCAGTCTGTTCTTGGTTTGCCTAGCAGTGAAAAAAACACCAAGTGCTTTGTCACCCGGTGTTTTTCACAAACCTGCTTGGGCACATGCATGTTGACGTCAGCCAGATATTGTTTTAGCCCTGCATGGCTAAATGAGTCCTCACGATGTGGATGGGATTTCCAACCCACCCAAACATTCAGAGATGCAGCGGAGGTAAACACATCAGCCAATTTAGTCTCTCCCCAGTGTGTTGATAACCTAGCCCAAATAACCTGTCCTGATGGGGATTGGTTTTAATTTATGTCTTTGATGATCGGATTTCATCCGGAAGCCCAGTGCTTTATGGAGAAGAAAAGAGAAGAAAACATGTAAATGCTTAAAGGTCTGCAGTGAATGGCATGTCTTCATACCTGTAAGCACTCCGGTAATGGGCTCTCATCATCTGAGAGCAGGTCACACAGAGTCTTTAGGGGGGTTCATTAATTTTGTTTTAGTGTGCATTAGAAAGAGTAACTTGAGCTCTTTGTTGTGATGTATTACTAAGTTTGGTTTTCAGATGAAAATGAACAGTTACGTGGGTGAAAAGTATTGAGGGTTTCTGTGAATTTGTATTGCGCAAGATTATTTTTAAAAAGAGCAGTGACTCTGGCTACACATGGCTCGGTGTTTTTAGTTTTGTAGGTCACAATTTTGGCCAATTTGGGAGCCCTCAGGAGGCTGTGTGTACAGGTACCTAATATATGTGAACCTGCTTGTGAGAGAAGCTTATGGCTGGGGGTGGAATTTGGGGCACTGCCTTTGTGGTAGTACTATATCCAGTAAGAAATGAGTCCGAGGGGTACCCCCAACGTGTCCAATCACTATACACACTCTACACTATTGTTACCTAACACATCCCCCCTAGATGTGTGAAAAAGAATTCCTCAGATTCCAGTGAGACAGTGACCAACACAAAAGGGGGGTTCCTCTCCATCTTATATCCTGCTTCATGTGGGTAGTACATAGTGTTGACAGTTGGCTCATCAGCAGATGTTGGGCCACATTTTGTATAATATGGGACCATGTACAAAATTGGCCAAATGAAAAGAGAACTTAGATCAACTATTATGAGACGTTACTTTTCCTGTGTGTATGGCTGGCTGTGTTCCTAATGGCTGTCTGTTTTGGAGAAAACTGGCTCAGTAAAAAAAAATTAATTACAATACTTACCAGTATTATGGTTAAAATAGTGTGATACCTGTATCATGGTTGTAATAATTTTTTTAAACACCCAAAAGGGAACCACCAACTAGAAAAAATAATTTTGTTTTGTTGAGAGACTCCTTTTTTAGTCCTATATCATCTTCTGCATCAGCAACCCCCCCCCTTTGCATTGAAAACATCTAATGTGGATGCCTCCATTGGAAATTGATTTTTTTTTTAATTCAGGTGATGTCTTGGCAAAGGAAATCGATCAAAGGTTGTTGTTGATTCTGGTACAATGATTTGAATACACCTCCTATGACCCATACAGTACAAGGATCAAGTTTCTTTCAGCCCAGGAAATTTTTAAAAAGGGTTCAAGTTGATGATGTCAAGTCGTAGTTGAAATTTGTGCTTAAGTCAAGCTAGAGGGAGCCAAGATGGCTTCAGGAATATGTATGGACCTGATGTACAGTGATGGTTGAAAGTGCATTGAGAGACCCATTATAATGTTAAAACAATCATGATTAGAAGGTCTTACAATGAGTGGTAAAGCACTTCTCTGTTACTTTTCTCTGATTTTTGTCCTCCCAGATGAAGACGGAATGCTGATAGAAGACTCCACTTTCCCCAAAGTGGTCTTCCAGATGCACAAATGGTTCACAACATCGAAAGAGCTTGCGGGCCAGTTCCTCAACCTATATCCTTTCCAATGTCTTAGAAATTCCTTTTTCTAATTGTTAATTGACTTATCCAATCGAATCCGTTCATTTGTGCTCCTGCACTGATTTTGGGAACTGTGTCAGTGTGCATGTACGTATACGTAGCTGCATAACAGGATGGAAAGAAACAGCTGCCAAGAAAGATCCTAAAGGGTATACTGTTGGTTAAGTCTAGACTGGATTTGATTTGCAGGACTTTCATGCACCAAGTTCATCAATTCATCAAAGTGATGGATTGCCTCAGAGAATTTTGCATGTCATGCACTTTAGGGAGAAGTGAGGTACCGGGTAGATGTAATTGTTTACTGCTAATATGGCAACAGTGTTGGACTCAAGTGCAGTGATGCATGGCTCCAACCCGGTCAGAGGTCAGAGTGCTTGTGTTCTTTGGCAAGGCACTTCGCTTTGGTTGTCTCTTTTCTAGAAATATAACGTGTATGGTTTAAGAAGCAGAGAGTAGATTTTGCTGATCTTTGAACTATACTGCTTTAAACAGATTCCCTGAGTCTGATAAACGGACGTAGAGGTATACGTAATCTTTTTGAAGTATTTTCAGGAATATGTGTGAAGTTTCAAGAACAAGATCGCTGTTACACATGTTCCCTTCTATAATGTGTTTAAAAGTTCGGGAAACATTGGAGCATTCGTGCATGCACTGTAATTATATTTAATCCATTTTTTTGTGGGGTACAGTATAGTGAAAAGATCAACTTCCAAGTCACTTCCTTTTTTCTTCCCCAGATTTTTGCAAATGAAGTCATGAGAATTTTTCTTTTTTACCAGCTGTGATTTTCTGTGGAAATGTTATTTTAAATGGTTGAGGTACTAAAATTAATTAATGGAAGTGAACTTTTGATACACGGACCTCCAATTATATTTTTGTACTTACAGTTTAACTCAAACTGATGTGTTTTTAATTGTGTTTGTCAGTTGACGTACGTACAGCTGTTGACATCCTACAAAAATGGTCTGTAGATTGGTCACGGTGTTCTTGTACACCCAAAAACAATACCTTAACAAGGGTTACCTCTAATGTCGCCAAAATTTTAGTTTCATGCAAACATGACCTGAATTAAAGTTGCAAAATTAAATACATGTAGCCAGGACGTAATAGTACATCGAGCTGTTTGCCATCTTCCCACTCCTGTTGTGTGTGCATGCATGTACAGTATGTGCCTGTCTTCCAAACACTTAAGTTTTCTTGACTCTGGCCACACGTACAAACAGTGCAGTACCTCCCTGTGTGCCACGCCTGTCTGTACGCACAAACCAGATGCAGCCAACTGTCCGATGAACAATTACAAGAAGAGAATCTGCCATGCGCTCAGGTAGGTACATGCATTGAAACTATTTGCTGCAGTGAGTTACAGGAGACGAATTGAAAGGGATGTGGTCGGTCAAACTGATAGTTACACACTCCTGTGTGAAATCCAGGGATACACGTTTGAGTATACAGGCTGTGGTTTGCACGTGCACAGTGCTGTCCTGCTTGAACGATCCTTCTCAGCTCACATTTTAGCATTAATTGCATTTCTCTCTGCTTTCCTGGTATCTGCCATCATGCAGAACTTTTTTAGTGGGAATGATACCCTTGGCAGTTGCTTGCAGTGTGACACAATCGAAAGTTGATACTGTGGATTTGGATGGGAAATTTTTTTAAAAGACTTCACTTTCGCATTCACACTGACACTTCACAAGGCACAAAAATGATTTCCCACTTGTGGGAAAATCTGTGAGAATCATTTCCCGCTTGTCTGCACATCCATGAAACTTTGTTATTCCCACTTGTGGGAAAATCTATGAAAATCTTATTCCACTTTGTTTTCCAAAAACAATTTCACCTTTTGTGAGATGAAAATGCATTCCCTGGAAAGAGGAAACAGTGCGAAAATTGGCACTTCACAGGTTAACTTTCAGTTGCGATGTACTGTAGGAAAGGGGCTAGTGAAAGCAGTCATGCAACTGTGCCTCATTCCCGTTGGTCAACCAAATCAGCTGCACTGTCCACTGCAAACGGACACTGGTCAAACTGTTTTCAACTAGGACCAATAGCTGTCAAGCTCAGGCTGGTGAACATTGGTTAGCTGAGGTACTCATCCCTACATGTATGTCAGTTGGTAACCGAGTGCATAATTCAACCGAGAGGGCCTGGAGGGGCATATTGATTTGCAAACCCAGTGAGTTTCTGCCTTGTATGTATTTATAAAAAAAGTATGCAGCATATCAGTTTCTGTCAATGCTGTCCCTATCACTCCTCAAAGTGAGCCATGTACATGTACTGGTATGTACATGGCACTTGTATACAAATTGCGCACATGCAAAAGGTACTTGTAGGTCACAAACCAACCACTTGTTATACAATGTGGTTTTTGGATCCAACCTGCTCATGTTTCTGCATGACCTCCGTAGCGACCCCTCTCAAGTTCTCCACATCACATCCTAAGGCAGGCCTGATGGAGTAGGTGCTTATAGTACACGTATTCAACAATAAAGAAATAAACATTAAGTGTTTGTTGAAAAAAAGCCACTTGGCCTTGAGAATGAGAAGCCCTGGAGTCCACACGTTTGAAAAGTAAACAACTTTAGAATTATTTTCAAAATAAAAAATACATTTAGCTTGACTACTTGCACCTTCTATGCATTCAGCTGGGCCCCATACTTTTTGTCCAGCATTTAGTCAGGTTTACTTGATAAATACAGTGCAACCTTGTCAGCCTCTGTCATTTTGTTCAAATGGAAATTTTCTGTTGCTAGCAAAATGACACCCATTTCAAATTGGAGACTTCACATAGATGAAAAGGAGGGAATGCAAAATTTGCGGTTGTCATTTTAGTGAAATATTGGTGTCTGAAACCTTTAAAGTGCATTTGATCAGGCTCACATTTTTTATTTCCAAATAATAAAAAAAAATCAAACAAACCAAACGAGAAAATAAATAGCACCCCAACATTTTCCTGGGTTTCTCATGATTGTACATTTTAATTTCACTTCCTGTTCCACTGAGACACGATCTGGGTCTGGATGGATGTGTTGCTCATGTTTCATGAGCAAACCTTCATCCCTTTTGAAGGAGCGCTTACTGTGGCACATTGAACAGTTCCAGGATTTTTCAACCTGCTACGTGGAGGTTGGATATGTGAAAACTCTTGCCTCCAGGCAGTATCCCCCTGGAAGAAATTAAAGCTCACGAGGTACTTGGACTTTCATGTTTCTGACTTTCCAAATTCCATGGTTCATAGAGAGAAATGTGTAAACTCTCCCTTTGTATGCTACTGTTCATCTTGCAGGGGAAAATAAAGATATCTTTATCATCCACTTGTACGAAATTCTACCACTAATGTACGTATCTCCCCCTGCTCTTCTGATCTGAAAGTGTCTCTAATTAAGAGCCTCTTTTTTATGGGACTTCCTGTCTGCTCTACTTTAATTTTCTCTTTACCACAGAGAAAAATAAAATGCCTAGGAGGCGGCCACGCAGTCTACACATAGTTTCATTGCATCCTGTAACCCCCCCACCTGTAAAATTCCGTCTGTGTCGAGTTTCCCTTCGATACAGAAGTCATTTCCTGCGATGGTGGTTTACTGGCTTTCAGGACAATATCCCCCCTGAGTCCTTCATGTACGGGCTCAACTGGATTCAGTTTCACATTGAGACTCTCAAGTCCCAATCACTTCAAGGAGCCTGTGATGATGGGGAATTTTTCCTCCTTGAAGGAAAAAAAAGAAAGAAGCTTTGAACGGATTGGGGCACAGCTCCGGTGTGTAGACCTTTTAAAGGTTGAATTTTGATTGACTTTCTTGAGAAAGTGTAACCACCCCAGAGGTACATGTGGTTGAGCTAGTAAGCAGGAATTTCTGTCCCAACTACACGTACCAAGAGTGTTAAGCTGAATCGACATTGGGCCTAAATGTGCATGAAATAAATACTAAGGAACGACCCTTGGATTAATGACATAAAAGCAATATTACTAAAAGCGTAGAAAGCTTCAGTAAACCAGTTCTGATGTGCATATGCACCAATCTTGTCCAGCAAGTAAAAAGACTCTTACAATTCCCTCTCAAACACTTTCCCAGGCCAAACAGTCAAGTACTGATTCTTTGCACAATCTTTTCTCTTATTTTTGCATTTATTTAAATAATTTTATTGACTGATCAGAGTATATGCCATTACTGTGTTCACTCACATACAAACGTGTGCATTCTTAACCCTAAGGTGTGCTTGCATTTCGGCAAATCACAACTCCCTTTTGGTCAAAGAGACATGTAAAACATTAAAATAATATTTGAGATAGAGTCTGAGTATAATGTACCTGTATTACCTGTAGGGGTCAGTGAGCCTGGTGTCTTCCGTATACCTCAAAACAATCAATCAACCAACCAGAACAGATTACTGAAATACCCAGGCTGGGTTTTTTTGTAGTTGCCATGGTAATCAGAAAAAAAAGACTGTGATCGGTTAGCCACAGTGCTTGATATGAGTGGAGATTCCTCTCCTTGAACAGGATTTGTCATTTCTAGGCATGCAGCTTGTGCCACTCGTCAGTGATTTGGAAATGCATCCTCTGCTCCTGGAAGACCCCTTCCCTCCGGGGGAGATGGAGGAAGTGCACTGTGTCTAGTGAATAAGACAAACGGATTCAGCAACAGTGTGAATCTCTGACATTTAAGTCCTGAGTGTTTGCCAGCAGGCTCATGACGGGGTTGAAGTTATGAGTACCTTGCTGGAGCAGTGACCTTTGTATACTGTATGTGCTACCAGGGCCAAGTGAGATCATTGACCGTCTGTCAACCATTGGTTGATTTTACTGGGATACCTAGGATTACCCAGGATATGGTTTTTATGCATAGGTCACCAGGTGAAAGTGACATTGGTTGAATTTACCCTGGTGGTCTCTGCTTTGTTGTATCTGTGCAGTCTTCCTGCGCAGTTCTAGTTCCATCCTGCTTTCAAGTTTTTGAGGACCAAATTCTTAATAGCTTCGAAAAAGTCTGAAGACAGGCATGTGTAGTGACATGCAGTTGCTGCTTGGAGATTTTGGTGAGATTCTTAAGATAACCTAGGATTTAAGCTGTGGCAGACAAAACAAATCAGAAACAAACATGACATAAGTGCAATCATGCCAATCCTTGGACAAATTTTAAGCAGCGGTGTCAAATTTTCTCATCAAACCTCTATGAGTGTTATTTGACTACGAACCCTAACCCATCCAGTAATTTTATAACCCAAGTCATTTTTTCTGCAATTCAATTCACAAGTAAATTTTTTCAAGTCAAACCAGGCTGTAAGTTGTTCTTTCTCAAGTCAGGTCAATTTTTCCGTCTGAAAAATCTCGAGTCTTTTTTCAAGGCTTTCTGGAGCTACACTTGATATGTACTTTAATGTCCGTCAGGCTTTATTGATGATGTATCCTGTGAGTTTTAGTGGGTTTTTGTGCCTCCATTTTTCAGCATGATATATTAATTTCATTCAAGGTTATGGTTATCTGATTTTCAAGTCCAGTCTCAATTAGTAAAATAGAATGGGTACCCAAGCCTGACTCCAGTCTGAATCTGATTCAGTAACTCTGGTCACAACACTGCATTTCAGGAGTCTGTCCACATTCACCGGAAGGTTTGGGGAGAGCTCAAGCTATTGCTCCGCAAGAGATTTCTTTTGTGCCTCGTTTTTAGAGGATCTGCCATAACTTCAAAATGAATTGGAAATGTCAAACCTCAATCTTCACTCAGTTGGGGTTTTTAAGTCTGCGGGGAAAAATTTAAAAGAGTGAGGAAATGTATGCAATACAGAATCCCCCCCCACATACACCTGCATTTCATTTTTTTTTTTAACTATGAAGAAAAAGCAGCGTGACATTAACTTTGTTCTGAAAGCCTATTTGGCTCCCGAGTTTTCAAGCTCTCCCACACACCCCTTTGGGGATTCTGGTATCAGTTTCACCAGGTGATAATTTCCCTGAAGTCAGTCTTTTTGAAAGATTTGACCACAAGGCTGGTGGCGTGAAGCATGTGTCTGATATCTGTGGGAACGGAAATGCTGTTTTCACTTCAGTTGCGAGGTGTTTACATTGTGTCTATAGATCAGTATAGAAGTCCATCCACTTGCTGTATTCATTTGCTCAAATAAACATGCTTCAATATTAAAATCAGCACGTATTTCAGATATTCCTGGAATAAACAGTAATATCGATACACACACTCTTGTACTTTTTTAATGAATAGTAGAGATGTTGCAGGGGGTGCCAATGGAAAAGTCTCATCTTATAAAGAGCCCTCCTTAACTCCATTAGCTCTCCCCCAAAATGATGGTTCCATTTGAAGACTTTCTTTCCAAAATTTGGCAAGCGCCAGTGCCATTTTGGTATCTTTCAGAATCCTACGCTCTCTCAGGAGGCAGTTTCTGCTGCTTTTAAGACAGCTAAACACAATTTAAAAGATTCAAAATAGGGAAAAAAGAAGTTTAGGGACACATGGTACATTGCTAAAGCTCTTCAATATTTCGTAATTGTGGACAAAAGTTTTTTTTTCAAATGGATATATCTCATTTTGGAAAAAAAACTTCCTTTTTAAAATACTGGCACTTTGAATTGCTGACATCAGGGACAACAAAATTTGCTACATGTCGGGGGAGGACCCCCACTTGATACACCATTGATGGATAATTGGTTTTTGGTATATCATTACAAGTGCAAAGATATTGTCTTAAAGTCTGTAGCTTAACAAAAATCAAAATCCAAATGATATTGGAGTCTTCAGTGAAATACATTAAGATATCAAGGGAGAATTTGAGCCAAATCGCACACTTGTGAATTGCAGTTATGTACTCTACAGGTTGGCAAACTTGTTATGTCACAAGTATCTGCTGCATTCTGGAGAGAATCTCTGACGGGTGTGATATTCACAGGATATTGGATGGTTCCTTCTTCACCCACTCATTCCTTGGCCAAATCCCTGGCCTGGAATGGCTTTATCCCCACAGACACAAGTGTGCACGTCACGCGTGTCTCTTGTTAGCTAAAATTGGCAAGCCGCATTGGTTTTATTTTACCCGGGCACCCCCATCAGTTGTTAATCAACTGTTCTCACATGGGGTTCTCGGTTACGTAAATACAAACAAAATATTTGATAAAAGTAAAATTACCAACATAATTATCGTTAAAAGTATACATCTTCAGTGAAGTAATTCTTTCAAACTGATTAACTGTCTGATGTCTTTTTGATTACCCACTTTTAAGTGTATATAGATTTTAATTTCTGAAGACGGAATTATTTTTCTGTTATGATTCTCCTGTCACTTTGCTAGAACAGATCAGTTTAGGGTTTGAGACTGGTTGATGCCCACTTTTTCAGAGATGGTTTGGCTAGTCTCTTACTGTCCACAACAGGCAGGGCTTCTCTGGCCTGAAGTTTGCCATGGCATTTGGTCAGGAGCAGTCCTTTCCCAGCTGTTTGCATCCCTACCAGCACTCTTCAGGTGTTTTCTGATGCAGACTTGATACCCAAAGTCCTAGACGTCCCACGTACACCTTTGGTATCTTTTATTCATGCAAAAACCATGGAATTTGCCATCTGAAAGTTTCATTTGTTTTTTGAAATGGTGTGACTACTTTAATCAGCTGTCTTTACTAGTGATTTGTCATCTTTCCATCCAAAGATGCTCCATAATTAGCACTTTGCGAGGATAATCAATGTTTTTCAAGTCATTTCAAAATTTAAAATAAAGATACGTTATTTCTGTGAGATCAATACCCATTTTTTTAATTCTGAAAAATCTCTGGATTAAATTTTCCTTAATTAATTGGCATTCAGGTTTCCACTAATATTAGTAAATACCTCAAATGTAAGAAAAAGTCATTATCCAAGCCAATTTTTTTCAAATGCCCCCAAATGATTACTGGTACCAGTACTTTACATGCTGGAACTTCTCATCGATTTATGTTGAACATAAACAAGTTGTAATTTGGCAAAAAACAGTCAATTCTGCCAGTACTGTACATATAATGAATATTCTCATTTGTAATTAAAACCAACCTGGCAGATAACTTGACGTCTTCAAAGAAGAGTAACCTTGAGTTCATGTATACTTCCTGAGGTTGTACCGTACAGTAGTAAAAAGGAACCAAGGCTTTCACAAAGAGTGGTCAGGATGGATAACAGTTTGAAACATTTGTAGCTTGAGTTCATGCTGACCAGTGGATTCTGTAATTATGCAAATACGGTATGCTCACTCTTCGGGCAGCGTCCCTGACAGAATCGATGATGAGGACAATGATGAAAAACTGCCTCAGGTCAAGCCTTGACTTGATGAGGCCACCCTTTACCCCCTCCGACCAGGAAAAACAGTCTCTTTGATTTGTTTCCCTTGCTGCAAAGCGACTGATGCCCTCGGGGTACTGCCGGTTATGAATGCCGGGGATCGGGGGCAGTAGGTGCACGTGTGTGATGAGTTGCCCGAGCCGTATGCTAGTGCTCGGTCACACGTAGCCAGTGCTGTTCCAGTGAAATACTAGACTCCTAATGCAGTCCAGTGAGGAGCAGTGGTGTATCCAGTGGGGGGAAGCCCCCCCCCTTTACTTTTATTAATATTTGCCCATAGACTTTGCACACGTCTTTTCCTCCATAGACTTTGCACATAGATTTTAAGGTTTATTTTTCCAACTTAGCAATATTATATACGCATGGAACTTACACTGAAGGAAGATCGTGAAGCAAAGAGGGGTCTCAGAACTAGTTCAATGTTGTAACGATATATCATGTGACATGTCACGTGACATTAAAGGTGCAATCTTTAAAGTACTATAACTTCTAAAGTACATGTCCAATTGTGTTGAAACTTTGTATATAGCTTTAGGATTTAACAATTTTATAAGGAAACTAGAGGTGGTGTTTGTGAACAAACACAGGCTGTTTCGGAGTTTGCTGTTTTACAGAAACTGTAAATGATATTCTACATTTGTTCAAATGCTACTAAACGTGTACTTCAGGAGATAAAGAACTTTAAAGATGGTACCTATCGTGTCACGTGACATGTCACTCGATATCATCACCATCACATCAGGTCAACAGTCCTCTAAAACACTTCGTCCTGAAGTTATATGCAAGGTTTCAACCCCATTGGATTGTATTTCAAGGTCACTTTTCCTCTAGAACACTTTGCTTTATATTCCATGTACTGTTTACTGTTCTGCAAAAGCATCAGCTGCAACTTGACCACTGCCCCTTTAATAGTGAAGAGGATAATCATTAAAATTAAGGTTCATTAATAAACATTAGCATTCAGTAGATAGTTTCACTGAAGAGAATTACTCGACCAAACAAAAAAACCCAGAAAATTATATCTTAAAGAAATCTGATAACGCAAACTTAATAATAAATTCATGAGGTAAATAAGAAACGTCTCATTTTACAAGCAACAAAAGTGAAAAGTACAAGATTCCTAGCAGACGTAAACTAGTTCTCTGAACGCCCATCTAACAAAGCAGTCAAGCCGCGTTGTTTCCCTTGAACAGAGGAGAAATATGAGCTGAAAATTCCAAACGTTGGCAAGTCATTGAATTTAATGAATACGAGTATGTTGAGTAGCCAATTTCTCCACCTCCAGCCATTCAAGAATGAGATTCACTTTTGTCAATAAAAAAAGAAAGAAAGAAAAAACAGTGACACTTGAGACCCAATGATGCTTTGGAGAAGTTCCCCCGCAGTGTCCTGCCAAAATGTCATCCAAGGCCGTTGCCATTGTGCCCCATCTTATAGGCGCGCGCGCGCACTGGTAGCAACAAGTAGCTTGGGATTAGATTTCTATCTTCAGAGATCAAACTGAAGATTCCAGTGGGCACGTTGGGCCAAAATGAAGATTCGAGGATAGAGTAGACACCTGCCTTTGTCCATGACTCAAGCATGTGGCATTTGACCCAAATGGTTGAGGAACAAGGATATGACGTCATATTTGTTTGGTGATCAATGCAGATACGCACTGCACATAATTGTGACCTGTTCTGTAAAAAAGGGTATTAAGGGACGCTGTGCCATTTCACACTAAAGGCTGTTCTATGTAGAGAGGGTGAAAAACAGTATTAAACATGTGATTTTTTTGTTACTTCTTGGTTTAATGGCTTCTATTACATCAATACTTTCATAGTTTATTTCCAGAAATATTATTATTGATGAATAAAGATGATAACAAAAACCTTTGTGTGTCCATTTTGTTCGTCTGTTTTTGACTCTTTGGCAGTTTTGGGGGAAGAAAAACCCCCAACATTACGCCTTCAGAGTATATCTCCAGATTGCAAAATGCCACAGGGTTCACTCCTACACCAAATTAAAGCTTTATAATGTAACTAATTCAAATGTGCATGTAACTCATTTTGAAAAAAAAAAAAAGTCCCATAATACCCATTTTTGTGGAGCTGGTCACATCTATACGGCATCACTACCAGAGTGCAGCTGCTCTTTAGTGCCCCTATTTCAATAGGCCCTCTACTTTCATCCCATATGAACTCCTCCCCAGGAGAGTGCACGTTGACATGATTTTCCTGCGCCTGTAGTCATGTTTCTTCCAGGCACCTCACCGTATCTTCCTGGGAAGTTGTACTGACAAATGACATGTGCTGTACATGCACTTAGTGCCCTAGTACCTAAGTGACACTGTACTTGTTGAGGGCACAGTTGCTTTCGCTAGGAAAATCTGGATGTGCGTGTACGCTGTAGGAATTTTGATGTGTAGACCCCAAGATATTCTTGGTCTCCACCAAAGATTGTATAGCGCCGCGTGGCAGCGCAAGATGGGGAACTTCACCATGAATACGCGTAAAACGTTGTTATCACATGAGCGCCATTCTGGTTGGACTACGCCTGCGCAGTGCCTGTTAATGCACAGGCGCAGGCGCCGCGACAGGCACGCACACACATTAACGTTCACACTCGAATGGCGCCCATGGTGATAACACCTTTATGGCTGAATTACCCATCTTGCGGCGCTATGTAATCTTAGGTCTCCACAGTCAACTGGTGTGTGGTCCCCACAAGTACAAGACAATATAGGTTGTCCAAGTGCAAATTAACATGCGTGTTTCACCTGTGTTTATGCCCTTCACATTTTGGTCCTTGTGTATACATTTGAATGGCTGTGAGGAAAGCTTATTACTTGCGATCATGGGCTGCGCTCCAAGCAGAATTGTCTGAGCAAACAACGGCTTCTCATTACACGTCCCATTTGACATTTTCACAACATGGGACAGACTGTACATGCAGGTACATGTAGGCGTTTGTACTGCAGAAGACTCTCCCCTATATTGTGAGCTCTCTGCATACAAGAATGTTGTACACAGGCGTGTAGTTGAGTCCTTGTCAAATATAATTTCCAAGAGGACTCATCAGACTTGCATGCAAGTTGGACATTGAGTCTTGCTCCTGCAATATCTGAATCTCTGTTGCATTCATACCCACCCATATTATTTTCTCATCTCAAGCTGGGTATTGAGCTTGGTAAACATATGTATACTCATTTTATACCACTTTGTTATATCACTTGAATGTTAAGAAAATTGTCCAACATCACCTTTTGAATGGGGGTTATGCAATACTTTTGTAATACAGCACGTGATTCCTTTCTTGAGCGCAAGGAGTCAAGGCAAGAGTAAAATTTAAGAATGCACAGAAGACTGAAAATGTCCCAGCCGTACCCCCCTTTGAGGGGTCACCTTTTTGGGGGTTAGAAAATGTGGGGCTGAGTTATGTAACATTGAAATTTGCCCCCACTGTAGATGTCATTCCCCTTGTTGAATTTGCAGCCTCAGATAATGTCTTCATCTTGTGTAATGAACGTACGGTATTTGGGAACGACATAAAAGAAGTCCAAAATAGCCAGTAAGAGATCAAGGCATTGGGCTTCAACAAGTATTCTGTGTTCAAAAAAGGGTAAAACACGGCATCACGGTTGCAAAACTTTTTCCAAGTCAAGAAGAAAAAGGTAAATTAAGAAAAAAATGTGACAAAGAAAAACGAGGTTTCTGTAAAAAGCAAACAAACAAATGCAACAGGATGATGAAAGCGTATTTTAATCGGGTGTTTGGTACAAAACAGGATAAAAACACGTTTTCAACAGAAATTCATTTAAAACAGGAGTACATGTGCAGTCCCCTCAACTACAGTGTCAGTAGACATGGTCAGGCAACCCCTGTTATTGGTGTTGTATTTCGAAAATTTCCCATTTAAGCTTTTGCTGTAATCAGTGTTGTCCAGGTAGTATACTGTAACTTGTTTCAGGTTTACATTTTGCAGGACTATTTACCGCAGCCTAGCCGCGGGGGGGGGTAAACACCTCTCTTTAAAATCTTGGCCACCCAGCTGCCTTTGCTCACTAGAATTTGTCAAACGAAGGAAAAATAAATGGCAAATACCCAAATATGAGTTCAGTATAGAAAAGAAGCTGTGAAGCTTCATTGAAATGTTTTGAGTTCTTTGCATTAAATTGTTACATTGATGCGCACTGACTCCGAAAACTACTACATTTGCCTACCTTGAATAAGGTAACGTTCAGTACTCGGGGCTCCCATGGTGATGGATACTCATAAAAAAATCCTGGAAAGAAGTTATCCCAGAGAGTCATGAAAAAGTTGTGGAAATCAAGATCCTGCAAGGGTTATTTTTGATGGGTTGCTTTTGAAACAATGAGAAATTTACTGGCTATTCTTGTCATTCTACAGTTCTGGATATGACATTCTTCCAGTTCATGATACCCAAAAAAGGTTCAGCACAAAATGTCATTAAATGCCGTGAAAATTATATTTCATTCCTGGAAAGTGATGGAAAAGCTATGGAATTTCAGATTTCTTTTGGGTTCCTGATTACTGAAATAAAGGAATTTTAGTGGTTTGGAAAATGTAGCTCACACAGTGGAGAACCTGCAGTTACACATTGTTTTTTGTTTTCTTTTTCTTTCAGATACTGGATTGTTCATTTCCCTATGCACTTTGACCTGGACCAGGGTCTGTCTGATATCATGGGCCAGCTACAGAGCATTATTCAGGCCGAAGGCAACAGCCACCTCAAGCATGTGATAGATACCTCTAATGTGTGAGTACACACAACATCTTTTTTTTTTTTTCATTTCATTGGACATGACATTAAAGACTGGACAGTCTCGGGCGTTATTTAAGCTGAGGCTGGACTGATTGAATTACTTAGGCCACTCTTTTTATTTGTCAATTTAATTCAATCTGCCTGCAAATTAATTTTCACCAAACTGATAGGAGAGCAATTCTGCATTTCTCAACAAATATTTTCCTGCTTGTTGCTGGTTCCTTATCGATCTGGCTGAACTTGATTGTGACGTAAGTTTTATTTTTATTCTGTGTTCAGACATTGCGTCCTTTTGTAAGAAAAGGATAATCTCATTTCTAAGATTCTCATGTTTAATTGTTAAGACAAAAAAAAATAAAATCAGGGTTTTTTCCAAACATCATTATTAAAGTGCATTCTAGTTAGTCACTCTGAACTCTCACTGTGTGGATAACCAGGGGCCTGATTGAAGTAAACCTCGTATGCAAATACTGTCCCGTGTTTGTACAGTGCCAGTCATTGGCTATTGCTTGCACTCGCCCTCACTCCCAAACCCCCCCCCTCCCCATCCATGGAGTGCATGCAAAAGGCACGTACAATTGCTGTGACTTCAACAGCACTCTGCACAGAGGGAGAGAAGTCACCCGTTGCACTCGCGGATACGCGCCAATTGCAGGTCGCGCCACGAGACGTCTGGTCCCCAGGGGATGTGGATCAGTGGATTGCAGCAACTCTAGATTGTCTTTAACCTAGATTTTAACACACACGCTCACACAGACACGAAACCACTCCCACCCACCCCCCTTCGCTATAATTTGCTAAGCGACGGTACCACAGTAAGATAGAGCTTGCCGTCGACTGTCTGTATGCCCCCGAACGAAAGAGCTCTTGGCATGTCTCATTTGCAATCCAGCTAGTCAGCAACTCTCCTCTCAGCTTTGTTTTAAAGGCACCCCAAGACCAGCTTGGTTCAGATTTAGCAGGAGCGCTTGCGGAGTTGCCAACCTTATGTGCTACTGTGTTTGGGCACCATATCCTAAAGCAATAAACACTCGTTCTGGGAAAGTCAAACATCTGTACACGTATTTTGTTTTGTTTGTTTATTTATTACTGGTTTATTATGCCTTTGCTCGCCGCCAAAGACATTCACTTAAAAAGCTACCCAAAACAAAACGTTCTCTTATGAGAACGTTTTGTTTTGTAAACAAGTATTCATAAAATCATATTATAAAATGTATTAACAACAGATAAACAAAACTAAAAGAAGCACTATAAAAGCTCTACATGGCAGCCATCTCCCCCAGTGAGAGCCTTTGTTCCATGGGGATACACATGAGACCTTTTGTGCTATCCCTCCATAATAAAAGCAGTGACTGGAAAGATGGCCGCCATGCAAAACCTCTATTAAACATAGTTTACAAACACTCTAACAGAACAAAACAAGGGGCTTTTAACAGACTGGGGATGGCACAATAAAACATTATAAAATATGCATCAGTAAAATCAACCAAACTGATTAAAGAAAATTTACGTATTGCTTTTATTCCCTAGTCGAGTAAGATATGGAACAGTGCTGTTCTTGTATCTGTTTGTTCTCCACACATGGATGGATAGGCAATTACTGTTTCTCAGTCCATGGTTAAGTGAGTTGGATCTAAACTCAGGAAACCAACCACTAAACTTGTCATCCTCGGCTGTCTTTTTTTCCGCACGGATCCGGATCATGATCGGTGATCCGGCATTGGTTCACTGACACGAGAACCCACCTCATGGATAGTGCAAGCCAGCTTTGAGATCACTGACTGCAATCCAAATCTGTGTGAAACAAACAGGCTCCTCAAGTATAGTACACACAAATTTGCAACAGATGTCATGTCTTCTCTCGGCCAGAGTACAAATACCTGAAGCTTTTTATATTAATTGCCCCTAGCCAGCATATTTTGGGCCCAAAATGAGTGTACATGCTCTTCTCTGGACTAGTTCAAGAGCACAGTTCTGTTGTTGTGGAGGTCCAGATGCCCACATTGATACCTCCTACTTATTGGCCTGATAGAACCCTCGTAAATTGCAAGTAAATCATTTCAGGGTAGGGCAAAGTGCTTAAAGAAGTCAGAGCATATACATTTGCCTACTTGCTTTTGAAATCAAATCTCTCACCAGTTCATTCCATTTAGTATCTCTTTGAATGACAGGGCCCATTATTTTAAGTGAATTGCATCCTTGAATCGGTTGATCACACAGTTTGAGCTCTGTCAGTGGTGGCATTTTTTTTTTTTTG
The DNA here is from genome assembly GCF_054643075.1 of Acanthaster planci. NCBI lineage: Eukaryota > Metazoa > Echinodermata > Asteroidea > Valvatida > Acanthasteridae > Acanthaster > Acanthaster planci. The sequence goes on from NC_141777.1 coordinate 19,801,205, forward strand.
GCTTAAAGCATACTCTCATTACTGCACCTTTTTCCGTGCATTTAGCAGGAAATGATTATCATAAGAGCATTTTTCAGTTAAGGTCAAATCTTCCTGCTTTGTTGAGGGAGGGTGACGGTTTCAACGAGTGTCTTATCTTCAGCATACTTCCAACGCTGGGCAGAGATGTCTGCTGCTCCATCATTGATCCCATAGCAAGGAATGCTACTGAGCCCAGGCAGGTTTCCCGCGGGATGCCAGCCGTGATGGTGCGCCAGTCAGATGGTGTACCCGTTGTATCGCATGCATTGCTGATGTCCATGGAGGAAATCACAGATCCTCGATATCACGGATGAGCGAGTTCCAAAGTTGCTGACTTTGTTTTGTTGCTCACTTTCCCTTAACAAAAGATGACTCTGCTCAATGCAGCAGCAAGTACACTTACTTAAAGACTGGACCTGTTAACAGTCATTCTGCATAGTGTCCCTCCCTGTGTGTGCCCCAAAATGTGCCTTTAAACAGCAAGTAATTATTGGTAATGGTAAAAAAAATCTTGATATCAAAGGAAATTATGTCATACTTTTTTGACTCAAAACTAAAGAGGATATTCTTCTCTCAATGAATGATTTTAATATCCTAACTCTCGTGCCAAATGAGAAAAAACATGCATGTTTTTACAATATGATGTTTAAAAGGTACCAGAATATGGTGCATTGGTAAGGTTATGATGCCAAATGAATTTCCAGGAATATTTATATTCTTGTGCATTGTTATAAATGGAAAACATGTTTCAGTGAAAAAAAATAGAGAACTAAAAAAGATCTGATTTTATTGAAGGGTACTTTAAATCAGCATTTTTGTGAATAATCACTTGATTATAAGATCACAAGTACATCTAGTCAGGCTGGCACATTAAATGCAGGACTTGGCTCAGCGATCCCATGAGTATTTTCTACCGTTGGCCTCCCCCGTGCCCTGCAGCGTAAAGCATCACCACTTGCAGACTGTTAATGAGAGGTCTGTTTCCATGCACCCATGGCTGTAGGTGAGGAACCTCATATGTACAACGAAGGCCGAACGTACTGTTGATGAGCCAGCGTTTGTCCCCGGGTTGTTGTACTTGGGTTTGCCTGCCAGAGCAATAACGCAGAGATTGAAACCTAGTCTGGTGCTGGGACTTGCTCCTCACATCAGAGCCAACTGGCAATTTAAACCTGCACGCTGAACCCTCGGCTTATTTGTAATTAAGCCGCAGCTGCATGGTAGCAGGCTGCCGCAGCCGGATTGCGTTGAAGCGTAGGTGTACATTTTGCATAAACACCGCATGCTGATTACACACAGTAATCGTCCTTAACCTGTCAGGTTTAATACAGTCAGCAGCAGTGAGTTCGTTTTCATCAACAAATTGCTTCTATTTAAATAAATAGACAGTGGGACCCTGGATTCTTCAGGTTGATTGGCGTTAATTTCCTCATTGTTTGTTTTTCAAACGTTCAGTTGATTATTATTTTCCTATTACATGTACTACGTTATTACAATGAAACACATGTAGGGATTGCATATGACCATTAATTACAACAGTATGAAGGGCCAAGTTGGCATCCAGAAATAAATATATTTCCCCTCACGTATTATGGTATCATGCAGTTACGTGCAAACTTCTTGCCTACGTTTCCTGCATTAATCATCATCCCTCCCTTCACTGTTGGCTTGCTGCACAAAAAAAGAACACAATTCAAATGTGCCATCTTAATTTTTGCACAGAGAAAAACTCTTGCATAAATTTTTCACATCCTCGTCGCCTAAAACAACTGCCAAGCCCTTGTGCAAAGTAAAAAAGTAAATATGCATGTCAAAACGAATGTCACCCTTGTCCTATGATGCACTGCATAAATTGGCCCAAGAATGGTTCCCCATTGTACTAATTCTCTTAACACTCTGAAATTAGAATAGATACCAACAGCAATTGTCAGCAAACTAAAGTACACGTACATGTTGTATATTATTGTAACATACTGTGTAGGATGGCTAACTGTAGTATGCTCAGGACAGTTTTTGAAACGGCAGTATTATCCCAGTTGGGTCATTCTATAAATTGGAAGACTTCCAATTTTTTCATGTCCCTGTCACATCTGACCTGTGACTTTGTAAGTTCTGAACACATTCTCTAATTTCCAAGAGTGATGAATCAATGCAAATTACCTGCCAAACAAACAGAAATAGTTTGAATCAATTTCAGTGATATTTCCCTGTTAAATTACACAGGTCAGGTGTAACGGGCACAAAAATGTCACTCTGCTGGACCCTGAATTCATAAGAATGACCTATTATGCAGAGATGGTGCTCACTTTCCGAATACATGCCAGGTGTTTGTGATTAACCATGACAGTCCTCAATCCTCTGCCTGTTGGAAGATTGGATTGGATTAATGACAGTATCCATAATGTTACAAAAATGTGTTTTAAAAACTCTGGACAGAGAGATTTTTGGAAAGTGTTGGTTGAATGACATTGACAGCTACCAGACCTGAAGACTCTCTCAAAATAGCTGGAATCTTTGGTCTGAGAACTACTTTTAAATTGGCCTCTGCAATTTTATTTCTCACTGCCCCATAAAGACACCAATGGAACATGGTCAAAGCTTTGTTTTTCCGATTTGAAATGACAGCTCTCCAAATCCAAAAAGAGAATAAAAAAAACAAACTCTTTGAACTCAACTACATGTATTATCATTGAATTGAAGACGCAATTAATAAAATACATCTTTCAATTCCCCAACATTGTAGTCATTATGCAGCGGCCTATCCTGAGGCTGTGTCCGAAACGGGCTTCCGGGGCTACAGCTAGGTCTATTGTCTGCGCGTCTTCACGCATTTCCTTTGGAGCGAAGACCTAGACCTAGCTCTAGACAAGAGATTCGGATGCAGCCTGAGTTACAGTGACAGCTTGACAGCTAGCAGATTCTGAAATGTTAGGACAGCCGGCAGGTTCCAAAATGTTATCAGTACACTCACTGTATACAGACAGAGAATGGCCCAGTAAAATTTACTACACATGGGCATCAGAACTGTTACATGTACAATGCTGTTACATGTACAATGCTGTGACATGACAGTAATCTCTCAGTTAGCCCACTGTATTAAGAGTCACAATCATATTGTTACTGTGATATTTTCCTGTAAATTGCAGGGTGAATCTTGTCTTATTCTACCTTTCCTTCCATGGGCATCTCTGGGATTTGTTGGGCGGTGTCAATTTTCTGGGGGTGGGCTAAAGCCGTAATCAGCAACAAACTGGTCAACCCGTGGAAGGGGGGGTCAAGTTTTTTGGGTTTGTTTTGATGAAGCATAGCAGTGATTTTCATCCCCAGTCATTCACATCTTTTTTTCATTTCTGTTGCATTTTTGTTTTCTTTTTTAGTTTATTTTTTTCAATTTTTTGGGGAGGGGATAAGCACCCTTTCCTTCTTTCTCTTCTTTCTTTGCTTCTCCATTGCCTCATTACTGCTACTGATGTCAAAGCACTCAAAGATGATGTCCCCTTTTTGTCATATTCTACCCTATAGACCAAGCTATGACTGGATGCGGGTCATCTCAGTGCGGAACCCGTCCATGCGGACCAATCGGAAGGTCTCGCTGGTCTTCAACCACCTGGAGCCACGGGAGCTGGCCAACCATCTCACATTCCTCGAGTACAAGATCTTCAGGCGACTCAACGTAAGTGGGAGGAGGGGTGGGGAAAGTGGCCAGAGCCAGTGGCGTAACAAAGGGGGGAGGGCCTGTGGGGCCATGGCTTTCCTGCTTAAGGCCTCCCTCCCGTGTGGCCTTTTGCTCAGAAATCAGAGAAGGAACAACTGTGGTGATAGTCCACCTCAGTCAGTGCTGTAACTGTGACCAATGGATGAGGGCTCCCCCTAGAAAATGAGGGCCCCCAAGTGCCCCCCTGCAAAGTGTACCCCAGTTATGCCACTGGCCAGAGGAGATACATTTTGCTGATCTATCTGGTAACCCCTGGAGTTGTACTCATAACCTGGTAATTAGACCACTATGGGAATGGTTGTGTCCTTTCTCCTTAGCAAAAGGCCAAGCATGTACTTGCTACCTTAGTTATCTTTAACAACTGGCCAAGTACACGTCTATTTTCGTTAGTACTCTCACCGAATGCATAACAGAATAAACATTTCGCTCAGTCTGAAGTTCCACCTGTATTATTTATAAACCATAGGGAATAGCTAAAATGGTATAAGCCCCATTAATAACGAAAACTGTTACTAAGGAACAAAACCGGTAGTTTTCCATATAGCATGTTAATAAAAAGAGGATAAAGTGAATGACCTTGAAGTTGAGAGATTTTTTAAGTGATAAAAATGAAACTTTGCCGCAAAATGCACTTGTGACTGTCTGGTTGTTAATAGACAAGTAGCTATCTGCTAATAAAGGACGAAAAGTGTCCATCAGATGGAAAATCCCATACACAAATAGCAATGTTGCTTGATTCAACTAAAAATCACACTGTGCAAGCCAGATGAAAAAGTCATTTGAGTATAGAGGTTATTATGGGCAGTACCTTTCACACTAGTTATTAAAACATCCAGTTTTCACTGGGAGGGTTGAGCTGTCACCAAGGACCAGGCCCAAGGGAGCCGGACCCTCCCCCCAGGAAGCTGGCCCCCATCATTAAAAAGCATAAGCATAACAAATCTCTTTAAGACATCCTCTAAATGAGCCATTGACATCAGATTTTGAATACATGAATATTCTGTGTACTATATATTTTGTTCTTGTGATGTGGCCCCCCCAGCCGATACTTTGGCCCCTTTAATGCCTGAAGCTGGCGACGGGGCTGAGAAGGGTGCTATGAAAGGGGGGGGGCTGTTGGCAAAGGGGTTTCAATTGGGTCTGCTCTTTCTACGCCAGACTTGTAACTTTGCCTATATCAACATATGGCTGGCCGGTACAAAAGCAACAGAATCATTTGCTCCATGTGTTATAATCTCACAGCAACAGTTAAGTGTTGATCTCTTCCAGTACACAAGCTCATTTTTCCTCTGTAGCTGGAGACAAACACTCATCATTACACCAATGTTGTGGCAAGTGAAAACCTTGTTGGGGCAAAGAAGTGTATCCACAATGTGGGCTTCATTTGTTTAACAAAAGAAATTGCTCCCTTCACACGGTGAAGACCTCCCCATAGATGCTCCAATATTGCAAGGAACGGTATAGGTGGGATGAGGGTATATCACATTTCCTCTCCCATACTTCCCCTACCAGAAAGATTTTAAAATAAATTTCAAATTAGATTAAGAGATTTAAAAAGAAAATGCAGTTACCGTCTATTTACATTTGTAGTTTGCAGATCTGAAGAGTTACGCCCTGACAGGCCAACTGAAGGACAACTTGAAGTTGGAACGTTCAATTGGTCTGTTTAATGGCCTATCGCTATGGATACAGTGTATGATCCTCAGCAGGCACACACCGAAACAAAGAGCGGAGGTCATCACCAAGTTTGTAGAGGTTGCCAAGGTGTGTGAACTGTAAGGAACACCAATTTCTCAGCCTAAAAGACTGAAAAGGGTCCTAGAATTAGTCAGTGGGGTGCTCTCTGGAAATTTGTTTGTGAGATATATTCAGAAACTGTTGAAAGTCATGATTCTGAGATTCTGAAGTTTTTGGTCGTGTTTTTGTAAGTATTTAGTAACCATATAATGCAGTTGATAAACCTCAATAAACCAGTTTAAAGAGTTTGGTATCCTATGTCTAGCACATTAAGATGGTTTGTGTGCCTTGTTCTGTAAATGCTATTTGTGCATCAAGGAAAAGTGTTTCTCGTATGAACTGATAATTACTAAGCCCTGCATGGGCATTAGACCACATAACCCATTCAATGAAACAAGCCCACAGTTTGTAAAGCTTGTTTGAAATTCATTCCTGTGAAGTAAGTCAATCTCGGTGCGATTTTCAGTCTTGACACGCGGAAAAATTGGGTGTGTGATGTACGTGCATATTTGACACTCGCCTTTTGAGGGGACTGTGTGTAAAAGCAAAGCATTTCAACTGTAAGGATTTCATACATATAGTGGTTCATTTCTCATTAACATTCCAAGTGAGTTGTTCTTCTGCTTGGATTTGTTTGTGTGACACTGCAAAGCAAAGATCGTATAGCGCTGTGTAGCGGCACAAGATGGAGAACTTCACCATGAATACACGTACAACGTTGTAATTGCATGGCCACCATTTGAGCAAGCAATACGCCTGCACAATGCACTTTAATGCAGAGGCGCAGGCACCGCAGCAGGCACGTACACCTGGTGAGCCTGCACCTAAGCATTACCGTAAACCGCGCGGGCATATCGCTTGCTCAAATGGGGGCAATGGTAATTACACCTTTTGGGTAGAGTTATCCATCTTGCGCCTTTGGAGCTATACAATCTTGGCTGCAAAGTCAAGTAAACATTGCCTTGATTAGACTGATCACCTGTAGCCTTGTACATGTGTAGTTTGGCCAGATTACCACATAATAGAACCTGAATGACCTGTTATTCTAGTTGCACTGAACGCATACTCCATTCTGAAACCGGAAAGTAAAATTCTGAAAATTATCAAATGTATGTAAGAAATGTGTGACATGGAAACTTGTGGCCTTCCACCTGAGCAAGAATCGCAAGATGTTTTAGGTTGTGCTTGTCGAGGGAAGTTTTTCTGGTCCGGTATGTTTGGAATTTATTGCCCAAGATACAAAGTCACTACATTCTTTCAGGGCTCTCAGCGAAACAAACCAAAAAAAGGGTTGGTGTAGCTGATAGTGTTTTTAACCATTCTTGGTACTGTACCACATAGTACAGTGACTGGAGCTATCATTGCAGAATAGTGTGCCATCACACAGTGCCTCCTTCTGTATTTGGTAATAGGTCTCTCTCAAATGACGTCACTTCCCTACAGATTGCCACATGCATCCATGCACATGTCTGGTGTCAAATTTTGTTGATGTGCATCAGCTGTACCGTCTTTGACAATATTTGGATCGAAAGTATTCGGATCAAAAAGAGTATCGAAGTGAATATGTCACACACATAATTATCTGCGTAAAAGGCATTAGTGCGAGAACCAACATGTGCACATACTCTATTTGTTTGCACTGCACTTCCTGGTTTAAATGACGTTGAACTTTGTTACTCTATACACATGTGCACCACATGGTGTTGAATACGCAGTTGTAACTTTCCCAAGAAGATGGCGTCCTATGAGAGGGATTCTATAGGCCAGTGATGGTGCCATTGACAGCCTGGCGACAGATCCGTGACGTGTTATCAGGAGTCAACATTGGCAGTACCACGTCCAGATTAATGCATATTTTTGGAACCCTTTTAAATCCACTCGATGTTGTGTTCAAAATCAATTTATGATGCTTTGAATGTAAGAGCTCCCAAAGTACATTACCTCCGTAAGAGGATTTGCTGGATGTAAAAGCTGACAAAGTAAACTGCTTGCTGAAGTCAGGCTTGAATGTTTAGGAAATCCCTGAAATCTTTTCCTCGAAAAAGGGAGGGGGAGGGGCGAGAAGAGAAGAGGTCACTGTCCTAAAGTCTCAAGTCATTGTCAACATTTCTTGTCATATTCATGCAGATGTTAATTGAGCAGTGGACCATGCTACATGCATGCAAACACATTGTAGACTCTTGTTGCTTCACTACTTGCCCCCGAGTGGGGCGCGGGCAAGCCCAGAAGACACTGTATTCCGTTGGCACAGGGCACGATTGTGCATTTGATACGTCCCGTAATACCCTCTCTCTCTACCCTTTCAATGTTTTCTCTCCTGTTCCTACCCTCCCCCTCTCCTCTGCAACAGAGGTTAAAACGCCTGAACAACTTCAACACCCTGATGGCGGTGGTGGGGGGACTCAGCCACAGCTCACTAGCCAGACTCAAGCAGACGCTCGCCTACGTCTCATCGGACACCCAAAAGGTATACTGTATGCTGTACTGTTGATGGGGCTGAAGTGTACGTTTTCAGGGGAAAATAACAGAGTGCTTGCCCTTGTACAATGTCATACAGAATTGCCAAGCAGTCTTTGGATGTGTAATTAGCATGTTTATTTGCTGTAGGATATTTTGTGCTTGGTAATATTGTCCTTGTGAAACTTGTTAATCAAGCAAGTACGTACATGTAGCATTCAACAGTATCAGTGTCCATGTATGCTTATACACAAGAGCAAAGAAGTTTGAAATAACACTGAAATAGAAAGGACTGAAATAATATCCCCAAGTAGCCAGTATCTGTTTTGGGGTAGTTTGTCTTCCTGAGTTACACCCTTCTGGCAGCAATCACAACTCATTTCCACAATACACTCCTAACATTACAAAAAAAAAAAAACAAATACAAGCAGCCCCCTCAAAATCAAAGAAAAAATAATGATATCTGTTCACCTAGGCTAGTAAAAGTATGGAAAACACTGGTGCCTCTTCGTGTTTATATTAATTTGTGGAAGTGGACAGGGAAGAATCTGAAATACTGTAGTGATTGATCTCTCTGTGTCTATTTGTGTCACATGCACAGACGATATCGGAAATGACTGAACTTCTCTCGTCAGCCTGTAACTTCAGTAACTACCGTAAAGCTCTGCAGGAAGCAAGGGGATTCAAAATCCCAATATTGTGAGTAATCCACCACTTTTCCTCTGTCTTTTCCTCCGTCTTTTCCTCTCCAGCAAGTTTTATAAGAGAAGTGGCTAATCGAGAGAGGTTTCTTGCTCACTGTGCAGCATGCAATTTCCATGTTGAGAAGGGAAAAAGATCAAACGAACAAAAATGTAGAAATGCTTAGTATTTGTGTGACACAAAACGCAGTCAGGTTCACCATGTTTCGCTGATAGTCTAGAATATTTGCCGCGTCTTGAGCTCTCTACAACCTGTTTGTGTGCTTAAGCATGAAGGCTTAAACTAGATTGTAACCACCAAGGGTGATTTCTGTTGTGAAATTGAAGTCAATATCCATCGTAATATCAAAACTGACTGGTAAACATTGTTCCATCCATTTCAGAATGCCAAAGGGAATAAGAACTTTGTAAGAATGAAGTGCTATTTTTCACTCAAATCACACCCAGCTTGCTGATTCACATGTGTAAAATGTTTTTAAAAACTGAAAGAAAAAATAGAAATGCTAAACCAAGGGCAATTAAAACACTATTAACATGACCAGTCCCCATTACTGTGTTTTATGCTAAATAGAGGTGATCCTGAACATCCAGGTACTGTAAAACTTTCGTTATTGAGCTTCCAGACCTATTTGGAGTGGAGAGTAGAATGGAGTGCAGCATTGAAACACATACCAACTGAAGAAAAATATAATTTCAAATAACTACATGTACATGTATGGTACCTCAATGTCTAGACTTTTTGGGCGGGTTAATGTACCTTAGCATGGAACTGTATGTATTATATTGGTTGAATTTTTCTTATCAGTGTTTGGATTCCGTGTATGCAATGGTAGCCTCCTGTTTTTTTCTGTGCTGTTCTGTTGCAATCTATGAGGGTCTCTGTTGATGCTCTCAAAGTGACTGTAGAAAATTGAGATGTTATCCGAATATGGATGCAAAGGTTGGAGGGGTTGTAGGCCAGAATTTGTGCTATGTCAAAGTCGCGGATAAAAGATAAGATTGTAATGTTAGAATTTGTCAATCAGGCACTTATCATCATTGGAATGAAGTGTGTCACATCATTTGGCTCCTGGATTATACATATAGTTTTGGTCCGATACCTCACTGGAAAAGAATCTTGGCAGAATTTTATCCATGATAAGAACAGTTCATCAACCCGCCCCTATCTGTATGTATGTGATGCATTATGTCACTGGCACTTTTTCATGATAGAGGCAAGGCCTTTTCTGCCTCATCTTTGACCAAAGCATGGAATTTCTTGGTGATGGGTCACCCAAGACTTTGTAGGACTTTTCCCCCCAAAGCATTGCCCCCAGGACGAGTCCTCCAGGCTTGTGCGCAATGCCTAGTCAAAAATCATTTGTGAGTAGTGTTATCGGCTCATGTTCATGTACATGATTCTTTTGTTTTCCTCGGATGGAGAGTGGGATTAGGGGTAGGGCGATGGGGCAGATCGAGGTAAGAAGATGACTGTTGGGGTGTTTGTTTGGGAAAGCAAGAATCATGTGGAGTTTTAGTGAGCAGTGATTTTCAGAACTGTAGCAAGTTCTTGAAACGACAGTAACTTGTTCATATCTCGATGCATCTAATTTTTCTTTCTTTCTTTTCCTGCATTGTTTCACCTCTGTGGCTTTCACTTGATAGAGGTAAGTAGACCTGTATTTCTGTTCCCCTCTGTTTTTTGTCACTGGTGGATGGACACGCATACCTAAGAATGTCGCGCTTAAGTCAAATCATCACCTTGATCTTCCAAGAGAACACTGAACCAAATCATTCAAAAATTTTCTTTTTTTAAGTATAGTGGGTTCATATTTGCATGTATGGTGTCATTGTGTTGATTGCATTTGGTGTGGTCTGATTTTAAAAGACTGGCCGTAATATTCCTAGCAGGGTGATGATGATATGATTTAGATTTACACATTGTTTGGCATAGATGCACTTTGGAGTCAAAGTTTTGAACAGGTTTACATAAGCAAACCAGATCAGTGTTTTTGGTCGCTCTAAAAGGAACAGTCAATCTTGGCATAGTTCTGTTGGTGCAAAAGCACAGTTTTACCATGTCACAATATAAGAATGAGCACAGTCGTATGGGCATTCTTTCACGATGATGCACTCAAAACCTCTGAACAGGATTTCTGGAAATACTGGAATTGATGGTGTAGCAATGCCATTGCTAGTTACAGCAGCAGAGACTTTTTAATATTAAGCACTTTATAAGACCTGTTTATGATTATTATTTGCCTCTCATAGGGCATGTGTTTTAACCAGCAGTCAGCATGACGTCACTACAGACTTTTTACACGGGGCAAAGGAGCAAATTTACCCTTTGTTTTATTCAGTAATGTACAGAAATTCCCAGATTTCCGACCGCGAGAATTTGAAAATTGGTGTCCGGATTTGATTTGAAGCAAAAAACAAGGCATTGAAATAAGCCAGAGCCGTTGACTGCATTGACAGCAAAAATGTTTGTGTCACTGCCAATCACTAACCCCCGGGCCCCCCCAATGTTTGTTAATAATGAAGTATTTTGTTGAGCAGAGCTCCTCACTGACGTATGTTCTATTCTGAATTGTCAGAATTTGATGATGTCTGGAATAAAATTGTTTTGCAGCCAAAGGCCCCTCTTTTGCAGCGTGCATGGTTGTTTTCAGTTTTGCATTGTTTGCTTCAGGGTAACATTCCATTGAATTGTTGATGGTGATATTGATCGTGATGTTGTCAAAACAGCTGTTAAAATATTGGACACAGAAAACATACAAGAAAGAGGGGGGAAAAATGACAAATTGCCATTTCATTTGATTTGCATTGTACACTTTAAAAGGCAGTAGAAAGGTTGGTTGAGCTCGGTAAGTCCAAAGAGGGACAGATAAACCTAAAAAAAAAGGTCTAAGAGAAACTTAAATCTGTATCAGGGTGGTATCATGGCCCAACTCGGAATCTTCACTTGCTTGGTCATTTCCAATTTCCAGGTGTTCATCTGAAGGATCTGATTCTGCTGCACACGGCACTTCCCGACCGCGTGGACCCCGACGGCCAGATCAACCTGCGCAAGATGGCCCAGCTGGCCGTCATCTTCGAGGAGCTGATGCAGCTGCAGAACACCAAGCCCCCGCTGGAAACCAACATGGATCTGGTCAACATGCTGCGGGTGAGTTGCCATGGCTATACTGTCGCCATGACTATACAAGGCCATTACAGTCAGGCTTTCTTCCAGGTTGACATGTATAACTAAAGTGCAACGTGGTATAGATTCTTGACACTCTGCCGTATCTTCCCAAATCCTTTCGGTCTGCCATCTTTGATGTCAGGCTATCCACACCACGTACTTTGTGGCTCTGCCACTGGGTTTTTAGCACTCTGCGGTAAGTAGCCATAGCCTTTGTTTTGGACTCTACCTGCATCAAAGATGGTGCATTGAGGGAGTTCTTGGGAATAGTGCATACACAATGAAATCACCACTGATGGTCCATTCTGGGTATTGGGAATGCTGGGAATGCTTTCCGTCTTTACAGTGCCTTGATAGCCATGCTGATAAGAAATTTTGAAAGATTTCTGATGGTTTTCAGAACTGCTCATTTCTCACTCAGAATCTTTGGGCCAGACAAGAATTCAGCGGACTTTTTTGATGAACATAATACACCCTGATAAATTTGATGAATTGAAACAAAACGTGCTTTCCCGAAATGTAGCTGTAGGTGTGGAACAGCAATGAAACCAAGCTAGAACTGGTTTCATCATTTATGTTCAAATTAGCATATTGCACTCTTTAAATATAATTGTTCTCTCGCCAAGCCTAATTAATTCATACACAGAGCAAGGAGCCGTTGTCCTTTTTGTTGTCATGGAGGCAATAAAAATAGATTCTTTTTAAAAAATGAATAGCCTTTTGACCTTGAATTTCAGGCTTCACTAGATTTGCAGTACACTGAAGATGAGATCTATGAGTTGTCGTTAGCACGGGAGCCCAGAAATTCGACGAGTGCAGTAAGTAAATGGAGAAAACCGTCAGTATTCTAGACCCTCAGAATATAGAGAATTAAATTTGTTACAATAGAATTCCAATTTCAGATGTCTGGATAACATTGCTTTTGCATATTCTGCCAAATGAGGTAATTGTAGCCCTCATTGCGCATGTACAGCTTTCAGTAAGCCTCGGGCATGTCAGAAGAACAAAGCAGATATGATCTGTTTTTATGAGTGGTTTGCCTCAAAAAGGCCACAGTGGGGTATTGCATTTTTTGCATGCGTGAACGGTTGATAAAGCAACATTTAGCAAATGAACAGATCCAGGCAATAGTAAACAAAAGTGCTACACGACAAACGTTTGTCATCTTGCCACAGTCAAAAAAAGCAGTAAGAGAGTGATTCACTCGGCAAGAACTAAATGAGATCAGGGCAGAGTGACCCTTTGATTTACTGTGAGCTACCTTGTCGGACGTATTAGACTGAGGGGTTCGTTGTTGCGTTTTGTTGATGGGAGCATGTGCCTTACATGCACTGATTTACCCATGCATTTGCAGGGCAGGGTATACACAAGTTAATCAGTAGCACAGTGTAGATGAGGTGGTGCAGTCCAGGGTTACAAACGGTACCCGACCATTCGAGACAGATAATCTTACAGAATCCAAAGGCACAACCGTTGACAGCATTGATCATTGGAAGGTCACTTTGCTTTTATATTTATTGTTCAGTGGCCATTCATCTCAGTAATTGCATTTCTCCAATTTCAGGAGGGGACAGCTGCTCTCCACATATACAAGAAATATGGTGTAAACAGATGGGCAGTTAAACTGAAATGTCATTTTTTTTTTTGGAATCTCCCAATCAATAGACTTCTCAGAAAGGTGCACACCACATGGTGTGCACCTCCCTTCCCGACACAAAAACACATTTATGGGCAGATAGGAACCGTGACTGGTTTGCAGCTTCACTTCACAAATCACCACACATTATGCACATTTCTGACACGCATAGAGATTAACCTGTGGTTATGATGTTGGAATATAGTGTGGGCCAGCGGGGAAGTGTAAGGTTCAACAAACGCGAAGGAAAATGAAACCATTCAATACAGGTCATGGCCTTGCAGTTACATGGATTATAGTCAAACATATTTCTTGTAACAGTGCTCTGTTGAACCAGGGCTGAAACCGAGACCGGAGGGTCAAAGCCCATACTCAAGGTCCTGGTTGTTTGTACAAGTATTCAGGAAAAAGGTTAAGTCAGAAATGTCAATGTATTTGTAAAAGGACCAGGATTAAGCCGTAATCCACTCCTTTTTTTGGACGCTTGTAAATGTCATGCATATAACTTTCGTACACTTTCTCCAGTGAAGGTCTTCGGTCAACTAAATGCATGTAAAGCCATGCTTCAAATTAGGCTGGATTTTTGCTGTTTATTTGCAAATTTGGACAAAGAGGGATGAAGCTGAATTTGAGAGCTTTTGGAAGAAAGGGAAATGCATTAATGGTTTCAACAAAATCATCTCATTATTTTTCAAAAACAAAAAGCCATCTGGTCCTTTGGGGGTCGGCAGTGGTCCCTGCATGCCCTCTCCCCCCATCCCCAAATGACTAAATGCGGTAGTTGGGCCTTGGGCTGTAATCAAGTGCAAGCAATCTTTGAATACAGAAACTCTGAGTAGGGAACTCACTAATGTAGAAACAAACAAAGTGAAATCGACCAGGTTTTATTTGAATAGCAGCAAATGGTAAAGCCACATTGAAAGAGGTAGTGATAACCATCTCAAAGTGTGGACTCTAACAAACATAGTTGAGTATGGCTGTTGAATTTTGAATACAGCTACGACTCTGCTGAATACGGCTAAAAGGAGTGAGTCAGATGTAAGAAATCTAGAATTGGAGTAGATTTAAAGAAAGAAGCAACATATGCAGTTGAGTTGGAAGTCAAATCACAATGAAATTTGTTACGGGAAGGAATAAAATGACATCAAGACAATGTAATAATTTTATGTAGCCTAAGTTATTACCAACACGTACGTAACATTGAACAAACAGCGACCGGAACTGAAGTGCTTAAAGGAGTGCAATTTTTTTCCACACTTTATTTGATTAAGTTTGTCACTTCACTTGAGACGTGATTACTTGCAACAGACCAGTGATAGACTTGTGAGGAGATGCAGTGGCCCAATCACAGCTCTGCTAAATTAATAGCCTTAACATCTTGCATGCTCGCCAACTAGTTAGTTCTAAATGTAATTCCTTTTTTATCTGCAGCCATCCACCCCCACTAAACCAGCAGTGTACGCTGACTGGGCGTCAGGAGTGTGCGTCCACCCTGATCAGGAAACAATCACCAAGCATGTATCGGCCATGGTGGAGGTAAAGCAGACTCTCAGTCTCGTGCTTGTCTAATTTTTTTCCCTCCTGTTAAATGTTACCCTTTTTCATAAGCTCAAAATAGTATGTGAATTGTGATTGTGTGGGACAGTGTTTGTGGAATACTCAGTCTCCTCAGCAGCTCGTGGTGAAACAGTCAGATGAGTGAGCTATTGAGTGAGTCAGATACTTATCTGAACCACTCGTGAGTGATGAGTCACAGCATACTTGTAGTCTCGGTGTGAGTGCCTAAGATGCGTGATCCACTCTTGAGTGGCTTAATGTTTACAGCAGTGATGAGGAGTCATTTATAGGAGCTGAATAATAAAGATAAGATGTGTATAATTTCAATAATATACATGTAATACCTTTTATGAGTGGCTTATTCTTAGAATGGTATGAGATGAGACGCTTACTGTCATTCACAGAAGCGTGCTCTGCAAATTGGAAGATGTGTTGGGCACTTACGAGTGGTGTTGTGTGAGAAGAGTAAAATGAGTGCTTCATAACAGTTTAGTGTGAAAATGTTATTCCTGAGTGGGTTACTGTGGAACCAGTTGTTAGTGGCTTACTGTGAGAAAGGTTTCAAGGACAATTCATGAGTAACAGCTCTCTTTGGGAATGGTTAATGGCAAGTGAGCCGACTGAAAGTGGCTTCTTGGTGATTGGCCAAAATGGTGGGAGCTTCATTTATGAGTGGCTGTCTGAGCTGCCAGAAATTCCTTGAGCAAGGGTTAAAAAAAATCAGGATGGAACTGTTGTGAACTTGTTTTATTCGTTGATCCGTGCAGACGGTGTTCAAGATTTATGACACTGACAGGGACGGTTACATCACCCGGGCAGACTTCCAGGGTATTGCCACCAACTTTCCTTTCATGGAGTCATTCTGTGTGTTGAATGCTGACAGGTAAGTCCTTTTTAAACTCCAATGTCTGGGTTTACTCAAAGAATGTAATGCTGTGGAATGATGGTATTTTTAGCCCTCACATCAAAGTATATATCCACGCTGTATTCCAAGTGTGGTGTGAGGGGTTGCAAAAAAAATCAAAAGCTTGCTCAGACCAGCCACGTGGTCCTGGCAAAATCAGTTGCTGAATGGTTGAGATCTCTGCGCTTGGTTCAAGTCCCACCTGAGAAAGCTTGTGATTTTTTTTTTCACAACTCACTTACCACACTTAGAAGACATGTACGCAGTGGATATGACCATCGGTGCATTTGGCAACACCTATTACGAATTAACATCCCTGATGCAAAGCCAACTTGAATTAGTATCTTTGAAGAGAGAATAACGTGATTTTTGTGAGGGTGAAAGAAGTCAAGTGCCAGTTAAAGAGATATGTCCGAGCCACGGGACAAGAAAGTCCAAGTGTATTAAAGTAGGAAGCTACAGTATGTCAGCTTGGGGAGTATAGTAGTGCATGAAGGAAAACAACACAGGACCTTGTTTACCCTTTTACAAATCCCTTAGAAATCCATTGGGGTTGGGGGAATTTGGAGGATTTCGATGATGGTACAGCTCAACAACTATTACTTTGCCCTGAGGCTAGATTTACCCCTTTATAGTTACATACATAGTTAGAGTGCAAATAACCAGGCTTGAGATCTCAAGTTTCAGACTTCCATCTTAAATCAGACCTTGTGAGTCTAAAACCTTGATATAGTTTTTTCAAGACATTTTCAGGAGAGAAAGGAACGTGGACATTACCCTTGCTAGTTTCAGACCTCCTGTTAAATTGTCAGGCTAACATCCCTGAAATAATAGGCTTCCCATGGTCATGGAAAAGCCTGGAAAATCTTGAAAATCAGGATTATGCAGTAATGGGCTGCTTTTGATGTGATTAGAGAATAATGGTAAATATGCAAGCTATCCTTGTCAGGCTGTAATTGTGGCTTTGGCAGTCTTCCTGTGATGATTATAATAATACTCAGCGACTTTTCTCTGCAAAATAGCAAAAAAATTAAATGTCAGAGAAATTGTCATATTTTAGGTCTGGAAAAATTATGGAATTTGGTTTTCAGATTCTGTAGGAACCCTCACAAAGGGGCCATTGAATCGTGGAGTTGTGATATATAAGGACATATGTACTTACTCTTAAAACCAGCATTTTGATTATTCCAGACGGGAGAAACATGTAAATGAAATTTCAGCAACCTCCGTCTGGTAAAAGTATGAAAAAAAAAGAGTTGCAAAATTTTCACGAATGAAGTGCGAAGTGAACTTATATCCTGGATGTTAGTCACAATGTAAGGAAGATGTTCTCCATTGTGGGGTAGAATTAATGGATTTTTTGGGGGGGTTGCCTCTGCAGAGAGGGCCTGATCAGCAGGAGTGAGATGTGCTCCTACTTCATGCGGGCCCACAGTCTGGCCCTCAGCTACAGCTACAAGCACAACTTCAGCGTCCACACCTACCTGACGCCTACCTTCTGCCAGCACTGCACGGGCCTGCTCTGGGGCCTGATCAAGCAGGGCGTCAAGTGCAAGGTCTGCGGCATCAACGCCCACAAGCACTGCAAGGACCGGCTAGTCATCGAGTGCCGCAGCAAGAAGGCCAGTGGCAATGGGCTGAATGGCATCACCTCCACCATGCAGCGCCGACACACGCTGGACGGGCCAATCAATGCCGCGAAGTCAGGCGGCCAGGCCAACGGGGCAGTGGTCAACCGTCGGAAGCATAGCCATGACAAGGGACACAGTCAGAGTACTAGCCAGCTGAACAGAGGTACATCTACAGTCAATCGACCTAAGCAATTCAAACATGACCTGTCTCTCGAGTCCAAGAATCGCCAACATATTATTCTCCTTGTCGAATCTGTTTGGTTAACTCCTTTAAATTTTTCAAGGACTTGTATCACTTGGAAGGCAGCATCGTCAAAATGCATAATAACCAGAACTTTTGTTAGAGGGTATCGTTTATCTCATGCACATAAGACACAGTACAGATCTCCAACCTACTTCCACCACAACTCATTTTTTTCTCAAGGTAAATGTAGCTATGTACTCGTGCTTAAAAACTAATTTCATCCTTTCTATCTGCTTCCTCTCACTAAAGTCTCAATCTCCAAGGATGTAGTGTGGGAGGATCAGCAGCGGCTGAGCCAGTGCCAGAAGCAGATGAGGCTGGTACAGCAGGCCACCCAAACCGAAGAGGCCAAGGTAGCAGCAGTTGCTGCTGCGGCGGCGGCTTCCGCAGCCAGCAGCCCGGAGACGGCCTCCCAGGACTCGGACAAGGACAGTGAGGACCATGGCGGCATCATCTGCAGCGGCCGACGCCTGAGCGAGCTCAGTGAGGACGACAGCAACAGCAGCAGCTTTGGGGACCAGAACAGTGTGACGGGGAGTGACTCCAGCGTGTTCAAGGGCAGCCCCGCTGCCAAACATGAGGAGCTAAAGGATCGGCTGATGACTGCCGAAAGGGTAGGTCCTTACATCTGCCGGTGCAGACCAGCAATTAAATAAAAGTTAGAATATTCCATTCTTTTTGAAGTCCCAATGTAAACCTTTTGACAATGGGCAATCTGTCCAATAGCAATGTGTATCTTTCCGACTGCAATGCTTGTTGCTAGTTACCCTCACAACTTGGAGAATTTGGCCTGTCTGGAAATACAAGTTTGTGAATTTACAGTGCAAATATTTGCTATGACGATACAGCGGTGCATTTGAATTTGCTTGAACACCTCTTGGATACAGCCCCTTTAGCTTGTCTTCCCCACTGGTCTCGGCAGAGTAAAGATATCAACAAACTGGGGCAAAAGTGAAGGCTAGTGTCGTAATCCTGTGCCAAAGTGTCACAATCTTGTGATGTCTTCTGCTCTGCAGGAACGAGAGGTGCTGGTGGCCGAGAATAGCCGCCTGAAACACGAAGTGACCAGCATCCGGGAGAAGAACAAGATGCTGGAGAGCCACCTGGAGCTGATCAGGCGGCACACTGTCACCTTCATCCTGGACCAGATGGACACATTGCACCTGCAGAAGGACACGCAGGTCTAAACAAAAAAAATAGCACAGCTGCAAGAAAGGTGTGTCTGGGTTCCATACTGTGTCAACAAAACTTGTGCACTGGATTGAGGACACCTGTGTCTAGATGTTGGCATTTGAAATACAGCTGTCAAAATATTCAGGTAAACTGGACACACATCTTAAGGGGGCTACACCAGCTGAAGAACGCACAGGTGTAAATATGAATACACAGCATTGGTGTTTGCTGTAAGAGAATCTTAATACTGTCTGCAAGACACGTGTCACAGGGGCAGTACGCTTGCAGTGTCAGTGTTTAGAATGTGGAAAAAATAACGTGTCAGCTGTATTTGGTGCTTGAAATCCTCGAAGTACGAAAATGCAATCAGTACGGAAATTTGTAGAAGTTTATGAATTTGAGGGGGTTGACAGGTGAATTAAATATATTGAAGTGTTTACCTGAACTGTGTTCTCATCTGAAAACTGAGCCACGAATGTTTGGTCACTTTCACAGAAAATGCGGAACCTTTGAATCAGTTGCCATCACTGTCGGTCACACAGTGTGCTCAAAACTTGGTGTTATTCCAGATATGCTTTGTGAGTCAGATTGGGGGATACTGCATGAGAAAAGAAGGGTGATGTGTCTGTCTGAGGCATGTGAGCTGGCGTGGCGTACATAGTGTGGACCTCTGCACAAAAGAAGTCCACATAATGTAGGGTATGATGGCGTTGTGTGAACTTGTTTTGGGTGTTTTGTATGATTTGTTCGATGTGTGCTTGCGCGAGTATGATTGGAATGAAAAGCAACTCTATAGTTATATTTGAACTGCTGCATTTGTGGTCTGTCATGTGACGATGCCTGTCATGTGACATTCTTTGTACTTGTGCAGAGTTACATGTACAAAGAATGTACAGCTGTGTGTGAGCAGGCGTGGCATACATAGTGTGCACCTCTGCGCAAAAGAAGAAGTCCACATAATGTAGGGCATGATGGTGTTGTGTGGACTCGCACAAATTCACACAATGTTTTCCCCTCTATGAAAACAGTTTCAGAGGTATTTTGGGGTCAATGTCATTTGTGGCAAAATGAAAAGGAACAGTCCAGGAAGGCATCATCAAAAATCCAGCTCTAAGGAGTTATCCTAGTTGGAGAAAAAGGAGCATTTTCCTCAAGTTTCCTTAACCACAGGAGAACAAAGCAATGTCCACACTTTGTATGTAAAACATGAGCTGTGGGGACTCTCTGCTGTCCCCACAGCATCTTGTTGCCCAACAGAATCGGTATTATGGCAAATGTATGTCCCCACAACTACAGAGAAAGTATATGTGGGTAGAGGCCCTCACCAGGTTGTGGGGAAGTTTTCTGTTGTTGGGCAAATTAGGACATAGTTATGGGGACTTTGTGACATCCTCCAAATCAGTGTAATGATGAGTGTAAGGTATGTCCCCACAACTATAGAAGAAGTATGTGTGGGTAGGCATTCTCCGCGTTCAGGGGACAAGCTCTTTTGTTAGGGAAATTTGAGCTGAGTTGTGGGAACATTTCTGAGTCCCCACAATGTATTCGGTCCAAACAAAATAGGTGAAATGTCGAGTGTATGTCCCCACAACTACGGTGCAGGAGTGGTAGTACTTCTTCAGAGAAAGAACTGGCAAAAATGGTGCGTGCACTGATTCGTTGCGTAGTGTTGACGACTTATTTTATTTACCATGTGCGGAAACTCAGTGTTTTGGCTTGATCAGGTGCCAGGCACATAGCTGCAGCAGTGTTGGCCCAGCCCCTGTCACTGTTGTTGGGGTGTACATGTACTTCTGCATGGAGCTCAAAATGTACTCTAATGGGAGACTTTGAAACGCTGGTGGCAGCAGACATACCGCTCCTTTTTCATGGTATTGGGCGTGCTCAGAACTATGCACGCATGCTCAGAACAATGTGCGCATGCCCCGAACTGGTAAGACGGACCGGTATATTTGTCGCCACCAAGCGTTTCAAAGTCTCCCATTATCTACAAATCAAAGTAGGCCAAAGTGTTTGGTCCGTGGTTAAATTTGGGGCGTGTTTTTAAGACCATGACCAGAAACATGTTAACGGCTTTGATTATTGGCTGGGCATGTTCGTGGCTGTGGTCATGCCTGTGTGACGTCATTTCTGCGACCAAACGAGAACCAAATGTTGGAGTTGGTTCATCACTGATTCTAAGAGGCAGGAAAAAAAGGAAACAGATGTAACTGTTTCTTGCTCTGCCTTTTTTTATACCTCCATGAACATGTTTCCAGTTATTGCTCTGAGGTCATACGTGCAAAACCAAGCTCCCGGTCACCCCCCAGTATGCTTTATAACTCTCATGACAGTGAGAAACGGGACTGAGAGGAATGTGCGTTTGGTCAGACAGTGCGTTCTCGTGTTGCAGCGTTGTGATGCTTCATATTGGAGAAAGGTGTAAGTTTGATGCTTGATAATGCTGAGACAGCATCAGAACCTCTTGAGTTTTTTCCAGTCTTGACAGGTATGCACCTTGTGAGAGTTTTGCAATTTGACACTAACTCAGGATTCAGTCTCCTGAGGGTTTTTCCCGAATGAGTGACAAATCGCGGGTCTTTTGAAAGTGAGTGACGTGCACTTGCTATTGAGACGTGCATTGCCTCTAAGAAATAGAAATGTGAATGGGCACATGCCAGTTGGTGTTTGTGGGCATTTTTAAATTTGCTTGCAGGGCGAGTGCCACATGAGTACTGGGAAGAATGTAAGTCAAGTCTCAAGCCCTTACAGCTCGTCAGACCAGAGGTCAATCCTTGGTTTCTGTAGCACAGACTTAAAATTATAATTCTATTCTCTTGGGCACACTGGATGCAGTCCATCACAGGTTTCTCCTAAGCTAAAGCCGGTACCCATTTTAATACACATACAGGCCCGTGACCCTGTAATTGAGAGTTACCAGGCGGCCCCAACACTCCACCCACATTTAGAGATATACCACACAATTTTAATATAGTGGGTTAGCTAGTGACCAATTTTACGGTGCGTCTCAATGTTCAAGAGGACATTATTGCTACATACAAAACATGGCCTCACTTGATCATTCCCCAAGGCCTGAGGAGAAAAGTGTTGCACTATAGTATAGCCTTAGGCATATTTCACAGTAGAGACAGCTTACATGGGCATGGATGTATTTATTGTTGGTCCATTGAGACAAATTCTGGCCATGGTGTTAGCATGCATTTTGCTGTGGGTACTGTTTGCCCTCTACACAAAATAAATGGAATTTTTAACAATTAATCTAAGCTCCTACCTAAATGCAACCTGAAGTGGGAAGTCAGGTTTTCACAGCAGTGATACTTTCCTCACTTTAAGCTGCCACCTCTGCAACTCTGTTTTGTATCATATCCCAGCCGACTTTGATTGGGTTTTCAGTCCCTGAAATTGACTCCATGGGACTTATTGGGTAAATCTATCCGGGTTTTCTCCTACTTAAAACTAAACCCTTTTCTCATCGTACTTACAAGTATAGTTTCAAGTTGTGTATCCTTCTAACTTCCTAAGTTGCTACTGATGGCATGTTAAAAACATCGTGCAGAGATGACATGGCCACCGGTACCATCAATAAATAAAGTTGTTATATAATTATGGTCATGCTCAGTAGCACCATGAAATTGGGTCAAGTGTGGAGGTTAAAGCGAGAAAGGAGGTTGTGTGGGTACGGGTTGTTGACGTGAGCTCTTTGAATCAGCACTTGAGAAGTTTCACAGAATCTGAATTGTGCATTGTATATGTTTGTGCGAGCATGGGGCTATTGACTCCTGCACGTGTAGCCCTGTGGTGACACAGAGGAAGATGTGACTTTGCTGCCAGCTTGTGCACATTCAGTCGAAAATTGGTCACACAGAATCTGTGGTACTGGTACATGTATACACAAAAGCCATGATCTGCATATACTGAATATACTTTGTCCTTCACTTGTTGCTCATGTAGGCCCCACAGCAACAACCACCATCTTGCTGGAAGTCCACAGTCAAGTATGTGGTGCATATTACCATTTGAGAGGGGTATACGCATTTGTTGATGTTTCAAGAATTGTAAAATGGGGCATGCACGAGTGATGGGTAATGAATTCAGCTTACTGTGGGAGCATCGCGTTGTGAGGGTGATGTCCAGATGAGTCACTGATGACAGTGTGATAGATGTGTCAAGTTTGCTGTGAGCTCGCAAGAAGGGATTTGGGTCACAAAACGTGAAGCATGTTGCTTCACCATGGGAACTACTGCTTTGTCGTTGATCGGAAGTACATGTAGGCATGTATGTCAAGTTTGTAAAAATGAATGCAGTCGTTCATAACTGATACTCAACTGCCCTCACATGCATATTTGTTGTCATAAATGGGCAGATGGTGTTGAAGGGCTCTCCCTGCAACGCCATTTCTGCAACCTCTCAGGTCTGAAAGAAAAGCAGGCAATCTCAAATGTTTGATTTATTCTATGCAGATGAGTGTATTGCAGCTTTTATTTTTTTTTTTGAATGATTGAAGCGATGTAACAAGGCAATTGTCGAATGCTGGGTGAATGTTTGTTTGCTGGTTCAGTGATGGCCCTCGAGCAAAAATATTGTATTTTGAAAAACTGAGAAAAAGGTCAACTTTGGAAGGGTCTGTTTCATTTTGTTTCCCTCCAAAGGCATATAAAAAGCCCCAAAACATCCACAAATTAACACAGAGTAAGCTCAGAAGCATCTTGATGCTCTGGTACATGTGTATGCAAATTTGACGCTGTGCACGAGAACAAGTTGGAACTGTTCAGAGTTTTTTGTATGACGCATGTGAGTTGTCTGTGTTGATGTGGATTGTTGAATGTTCCTCATAGTGCAGTGAGAATCGGTGTGACATTGGTTGCCTGTACGTGTGGTTGATGTTCTGTGTGTTTAATTAAAGACATGGCATCCAGTTATTTGCTTTGTTTAGTGGATCATGCTGATTTGATGCAGACTGATGTGCCGGGGGGGACCACACAAGTCGACCAGGGTATAGGAACTTGGCATGCCAGATAGAGGAACGTTAAAAGATCACGCTGGCAGATTTGTAGATCAGGGAATGTGTGTTTGTGTGCAAGCGATCAGTGCAAGTGATCAATTTTGTAGGGTTAAGATGGAATGTGTGTGTTCTTATGCAGTAGCCTTTGGATTAAACAGAGACAGCTCTCTGCCTAGGGAAATGTACACGTAAAGAACATGTGTGGCATGCATCTGTGTACACTAGCGTCCAAAACAGTCACATGTACTGATATTGTCAACTTTTAAAAAAAAAAGGCTACAATGAGAACATTCAGTTGAGATGTTAATAAACGGGGAAGATGATTTGGACAGATGTTAGTAAACGGGGAAGATTTGGACCGTTGTGCAGGCACAATGTAAAAAGGAGACAGCTTTTATTACGCAAACTGAGAATAATTGAGATAGTTTGGCCCAGGAGTAGCACATAGTGTATGTGTGCATTGGGATATGTTTAACCTGTACAGATTTTTTGCTGGGGGGGTGGGGCGGTTTCCGAGGGCATGTATAATATAGTAGTCATATATACTTCATTGTAGCTCAGCTGGTCTGGCAGAGGAGTATCACACTATTAATGTGTGCATTGAGGTACGCTTAAACAGTTTGTATACATTTTTTGTCTTTATTTAATTATTCTCTTTTTTTGCTGAGGGTATGTGATGTATAGTGGCCATACTCCGTTGTAGCTCAGCTGGTCTGGGTGATGTTAAATATGAGTATGACTTGTATTCTGGCAGTAAGTATTATCCTTTTTTTTATTGTACACTTAATGATAAGTTAAATGCTTTATCTTCCACCTTTGCTCTCATCAGCATGCTTTGTGGTGCCAGGCTGGTAGTCTTGTGAAATGTTTTTCCTTCCCCCCCCCAAAAAAAATGTCTGCGATATAGAGTTAAACCTTTTTATAAGAATTCCACGGACGCATTGTACATAAAGGTATTTTGAAAGAGCTTTTTGGGTGCATTATTAAAGCTTTTGATTATGAGGCTACCAGCCTGTTCACATTTATTTCATTGTGCTACAAGTATTGTATAGAATTTCATGTATAAACCTGTGTCATGTACAAAACTGTATGTCCATGTCCAAGATATGTTTGCCTGAAAATCAGTTACTGTATAATTTTGTTTCACTTAATTTAATGAGACTTTGAAAGGTGCAATAAATGTACCTGTCAACTTAACTGATCAACACATAAATGTATTAACTCCGAACTTTGCATTTTCTCTTTATGAGGCTGCATTTGAGATGTTATATGGCAGAGACAATGCTGTGCTTTTTTAATAACTAAAAAAAGTTTAAAAGACATTTGGTTGAGTTACAAATGTCCTAATTCAGGTCCAGTTCTGGGCATGTTAAACTCTTCGATTCAACCTGTTTGTCTGCTGTGACGTGAAATACCACTTGCAATATGTTATTGTTTAGGCTCATTTCTATGATTGACACGCTACGTTTGTGGTCGTCGTCACTGTCAAGCTTGCAATTTGATTTGTAAGTTTTAAGTCTATGACTTCAATTCATTTACAGTTGTTCCTCGTACTTTTTCCCCTGGAGGCAGTAGTAAATTTTGGTCTTTTTTTTTTTAGGCGGGTGGGGTTAAAAAAAAGGCTGCCTTACATTCCCAACTACTTTATAGATAATCTAATATATGAATTGATATTGCTTCATGTGGGAAAGACATACAAGATTTGGTGAAAGCATGACGGATGTTGTGAAGGAAATGCTTCGCTGCAATGGGTCTAGTGACGTAGTGTTGGAGAAGAGAACTGGTGTAGGACAGATTGCTGGCAAGATCATCCAGTTGACCTTTGGGGATGTATGTGGGCCTCTAAGACTTTACTTCCCGTAGAAAAATGATCTTTTTCTCTCTTGAAGTTTTTCAATTCTGATTATTTTCTCCACCAATCTGCGAGTGCTGAGCTGTTTATTCCAAGAAGCTTTTGGTCTTCCACTTGAATGCAAAGAAAAATAACTAGATGTAGTGAGCGATGAATACTTGCACTTATGTGTACCTGAGAGCTAATTGTTACCACATCAATTGATATTTTTATAAGACTTTGGCTCTGTGGGTTGTCTAAGTTGGGTGTTGATGGTGGCTAAAAAGGAATGAAGCAAGGTAACAAACTGCAGAAATGTCCTTGCCGGTACTTTTTCTGTTCACTGAGGAAGACAGCTGGGTGTGATATGAAAATAACTGGTTGTCCAAGGCTGCATCCGATATTGCCGGAAAATACCATTTTTGCCTTTTGTGGGGTTTTGATCTCTGTAGAGTCAGTGCACGGGTAACAACTTTGGAAGTGGCAGAGATACTGTGGGTATGTGCACTTCCAGCTGGAAACTGGTTGTGCCCATGCGTACCTGGCAACTTCCATGCAACGGACTGGTGGGCCTGTGGCAGGTTCCGCAAAATGCAAGTATCATAAATGGTCACACTGTGCCATCTTGTACTGGTCAGTCCGGTTGGAGTCTGCAACATTTTGATTTGACCGACTCAAAACTTATTGTGCGCAACTCACCTTCAACTTTCATCCTCTCTGTAACATTTTTTTTTTCCCCAAAGTCAAAGAAAGTTAGGAGTATTCTGCATTAAGAATATGGACCAAATTGGTGCTCATTTGAGTTATTTTCCCCCATATGACGGAAAACCACCAGTTCTTTCAAATTTCAATGAGTTCAATCCAGCTGGCTCCTGTAATTGGCTAGAATATCTGAATGAATATTTTTGGCATACAAGAAAAAAAAAATTGGAAACAGCTGAGTTTTATATATTCAAGAACATAATGTATATAGAAAAAAGTCTATGTATATATAATCGAGTTTCTATAAACTTTTGTTTGAATTTAATTTATTGAAAGAAACAAAATTTTGTATTCATCTGACAAACTTATTACCTCAGTGTATAAAGGTGAAAAAGATGAGCTTCATGTCTTTACTTTGGCATGGATCTTTGACATAAAATCTTCAGTTGTTTTGGTTGAAGACACAAGTTGGTTTTAATTTGAAAAAGAAACAACTGGCGGGCAAAGAGCTGCAAACAAATCTATTGAGGTGAAGAGGCTGAAATATGCCATGATTTTATTTGCTTATTTCATATGCTGGTCCTGTGCATGATATGCAAATTTGTATGAGGTTGAGGTTGTCAGTTTTACTGGTTAGAGTTTTTGACTTTTCAATTTTTTTCCCAGATTGAAACTAGAATCACAGGATGGGCATTTCATACTTCTTTTAATTTTATCTTCTCTATCTGCATTCAACGTTGTTACTTTTGGTATTGCGACTTAAGTATTACGACTTAAGGGGCCCCTAAAGTTGCTCAAGAGTTGGTGCTGCAATGATGTCTGTCTGCATTTCCTGCTGCTAACCCTCAGCCAAGTCACGTTTTGTCTTCTCCGACAGATTGCAGAGCAGTCACATGTGTGGTATACTTATGAAGTCATGTCACTGTACATAGCAAGCCTGGCTGCGAGTGTGTGAACTGTACCCAATCACCAGCTTTGTCTCGTAAAAGCATCTTTTTAACAAGCCAATGAGCTGCTGGATAGCTTAAGTACAGTGTAGGTGTCTGCAGGAACTGCAGTGCAAAACAATTTTTAATGAAATCTGCTTGTATTTAATGCGTAACTGTACCATAAAATGACAGTGTAAAACTTGAGGTATATACGTATAACATTCCTTTAATTATCACACATCATTGGCAGTATTACAACAATGTAGTTATCCTGTTCAAACTATAATATGTGATGTTTATTTCCTGTCATTTCTTCAATTGTATTTCCCCTCTTAAGATTGAAAACACATGTATTACCCGCGCCAACTGAGCTGTATATACTTGCAGCTTTTCATTCAAAATCTTTTCAAGCCTGATTTTATTTGGCTTTTGTTCTAATTTTTCTTTTTTTAAGTTGTAATAATTTCAGTGGTATTCACACAGTTATGGCATCCGTGGGATGCAAAACTCCTGGAGCATTTTTAATGCTGTTTTGTGAATAAAACAAATTGTGAATTGACAAATTATACTTTGAAAGTTTATTCCATTGTACCTTTACTGATATAAGATTTTTTCCCCTGTCCCTTTGACTTCGTATAAATCATTGTGTGGGGTTTCTGTTCCAGTTTTTAATGAACCTGGGTATAATGGATGTTAATTAGAAAAAAAACAGAACAGATTTAATCCATTGTCAGGTTTCACTTGTTTTATTGCACTTACACGCCCAAGTTACTCAGTACAAAATGAAGTATTTCCTCTAATATGTTAATTAAATTACTGACAATTTTTGCATTGCATTTACACATGGATAAATTACATAAAAAATATGACGGCATTTGCATGTGTACTAAGCCAGTTCTCCAAAACAAGAGACCTGTCCACATGGTGTACATTACACGAAATAACCAAGAATGAATGCATCTTGCCTCCCAGGGTTAGTACTTTCAGCACACCGACGGTAACTCTCAAGATGCAAAAATGCACGGCAAAAAAAACTAATGGTTTTATATCTTATGCACATTTGGCCTCTAATGGTGACAATTCAAAAGAGACAACACTATAAACTATCTAGGTAAATAAAGCCTACTTTCTATTTTGATAAATCTGACACACAACACTGCTCACGAGACCCAGTCTGCCATGCACGGAATTCTGTGATATCACATTGTACGTGTACTGTAAATGCACATTGCGCAGTGTGTACGTACACACGTGCTGTTCCACGTAATAGAAATTTGAATTGTATGAAACATTTCATTTCGGTGAGAGTTGATGGAAACCCTAACATGTACCTCTACTGCACAGAGCATCTGCAGAGTTGGAACAGGTTGCTGATGGACATCAACACTGCGCTTGAGAGTGAGATTACAATGCAAGATGGCTAACCCTTCACGTACAGGTACGCATAACAAGTGTCACCAGGCTTGAAATCATTGCTTGTGGCGTAATAGAATGCAAACTTAGAGAATCATAATAAAACATTCAGTCAAAAAATTGAAAAAATATTGTTCGTGATATCTGAATTTTGCACCGATTACCTTAGTGACAATGACAGTATTTTAAGCTTTTCAATATTAATGTTCCTGTTATTTTTGCTTAAAAAATGAATGAAGTGTCCCAGACGAAGCTTCTGTTTTGAGTTTTTTGGACCCATTGGACGACCTGGGGGATTTTCCCCTCCTCTTGAGGCCCCCAACTCCTCCGCCAGACCCAGAGAGACTTTGTAGGGCTCCAGCTCCGGCTGGACTGTGCAGATTGTTTGCAGCCCCTGGCGGCCGTGGGGGCCCTTGCATTTGTTCCTGCAACTCTAGGGCAAAGTGGTAGTCCAGATGTTCCGGGTATTCCCAGGGGGACACAGCCTTGTTGCACTTGTCACAAGTGACTGTGTCTGGGGTCGGACTCAGGTTATTAGTGGAGTCAAAGGCCACCTCGCTCGGTGGCTGCTCTGACTGGTCATGGGCAGGTGATAAGTTCAGCTCAGCCGATGCTACTGAGGTAGTTCCATGCTCACTGACACACAATGTTTGGGGCTTTTCGACTATCTTTTCTTCTTTTGCACCTGACCCTGTTCCACGATCACCTGTGCCCAAGGTTGAATTGGTGTTGGCCAAACTATCAAAATGGCTGTCCTCCATATCTGTATGTTCCATGATGCAATCCCCATCTCTCTTGCTCTTGTGTACATCCAACATCACACACTGGCTGGCATGAATATCCATTTTGTCATCGCCTCTGGTTGGCTCTATCACCTTCTGAATGTAGTTCCTGAAGAAGGCATGTCCGCTCTTTTTCCCAGGTCTCTTTTTCGCTCTCTCTGGGGATTCCGTTTCTGACTGTGGCACTCCACTATTGGTTCCCTTGCAGTTGCTGCTGTTGGCAACCACGGGACACCTCTTGTCGTGGGTCTGGTCCTTCCACGGTGTGAAGAAGGCCTGAATCCCATACTTTCTGGCCACTGGAAGCTCCTTGGGTGCGCGGTCCGCATTCGACCCCTTCTGTCGGCTGTCGGGCACAGGGCTGGCACCGCCCGCCGAGTCTGGGCCCCCGTCCTCATCCTCCGTGGCAGAGGAGGTGCAGGGTTGGTCGTCGCTCATCTTGGCCACACTCGTCAGGAAAGTATCCAGGCGTTTGATGCCCGATTTCCCCGTCTGGATCTCGCTGAATTTGGATGCTGACATGCCCAACGAAGTGATCGCAGGCACCCTGAATAAATTGCGGATATGCCCCCGATATAATTAGCATAATATTCACTACCTCAGAAACCTCCACTTAACGCTGATTCCTGACAATGAATATCTTAATGTATTAGAAATTACCTTTAAAGGTCTGAAAGCGAAATGATAAATTGGACTGTCTTCCCAAGATCCTACTCTTTCAAGGCGTTTTCCAAAGATGACATTCGGATTTCCTGTTGGACCATGGATTGCCTATTTTTGGTAACAAAGGACTTCCACTGCCCAGTTGCTTTTTGTTTTCCAATATTGGCAGCTATGATGTTGGTACTCTGGACAATGTAAATATTATCAACACAATATGCAGACCCTCCTGAGGGAAACTTAACCCTAATTCCCTTGGTACTTCCACTAGAAACCTTCCTAAATCCTGCAAAATCTTCCTTTTTTGCATGATGGGTAATTCTGTGCATATCTGCTAAATAATTAAATACACAATAAAGCACTGCTTGCAAGTAAGCAATCCAATAAAACAAAAACAAAACAAAACAAAAAATGAATGAGAAGAGGCAAAGGGTACCATGCTTCTTGTTGATTGCCAGCCACGTTGAGGCTCTGAATGACCATGAAGACATCCTTGGTGATGGTAGAGGCATCCACGTGGTGCAGGGCACAGGAACGGCTCAAGCCGGTCGTTGAATTCCCGGTCTGCTGTACATGGACCGACAGCAACTTGGCTATGCGGTTGTTCTGCGGTGCACGCACAACGAAATGACGGAGGTAAGGTGCCATTCCATACGCGCGGTTTCAATGCGCAGCATGCGTATGCGTATCCGTATGGAGAGTGCCCATGTAAATGTCCAAAGGTTAAAACCATCTTCCTCTTGGTAACAAAATTAGATAACAAATATGACCCTATTTGTATTTTATATTATCACTGTACTTAACTTGTATTGCACACATTTCATAGATGTCACATGACATTGTAAGTTACAGTGTCATGTTTGACAACTGTTGAATTCAAAGATCAAAACGCTGCATGCATGTATATATATGTATGTAATACAATGTACATGTATTTACATTAATTACAGAAAAAAAGAACGCGCAATTTAAGCTTCGGTTATAACACTGAATAAAACATTTTGTGAAATCCACTTTTTAAAAATATGTAATGCTTTGTCAACCTTTGGACCCAACATTCCTAACAATTTAACATACCAGGTCTTGTTCCCTGACCAATCTCTCTGTCAGTTCCTCAGCTAGCTGACTGATCCAGTGCTTAACCTGAAGCAGAATATATGGAAATTATGAGTCCAAAACCTCTTACATTTTGTGAATGCTTGACACAATCAAGTCTTTGCTTGGTTGCCTCTGTCCATCCAGTGGAGAATGCTTTGCCATGTGCACCTCAGAGGCAGTGTTACATTATCTAATAGAAACACTGTCTTAATGCTCAAAGACTTTTTAAATCATTACGGTGCATCTTTTTCTTCATGCACCATGCTTTCCGGAGTTTTGTCAGTAACATCTTGCACTCATTTTGACACCAAGTTTGTGAAAATTGGACGTAACTTTCTCAAGCAGTGCCCATTTTCCCAAGACAGGTCGGCCAGACATGTTTACTTTTCCACAGACGTGCTCAATGCATGCGTGCCGACATGAGTGTGGCCTTGAACATCAAACAGCCATAACAACAAAACCATAAGTTGGATTGAGTTAACACTTCATCCTAGTGCTGATAATGAGTGTCTTTTCATACAAGCCAAATTTAGAAAAGATCAAACATGGGAAAACCAAGTTCTTGGGGTCCAAATCACCTGCAGATCCCCGGCTGTGAGTTCAGAAAACCCAGCTCTTTTCAGGTTCGAGCACCCATGACACGACTTTTGGTCATATACTTTGTGCAATTTTCTGATCATCTTAAAGGTACATTCTTTTTAGGTTTTTGATAAGGAAAATGGAATCCCCTGAATGTCTAAGCTTAGCTCACTGGCCGCCTGTCGTGTACTGAAACAGCTATGAATCACCGAGGAAAAGAAAATTGAAGACCAACAAAACATTTCAGAATACTGTCAAATATGGAAACAGATGTAGAATTAAAGTTTCTTCCAAGCATGAGATGAGAGCATGAACACTATGCAATCTGTGTTACCATGAAAACAGACAAGGCATCAAAATTGCTTGAGATGATAAGAGGAAAACCTCAACAGGTATCACAGTTTAGGATTGAGAAAGTTGCGTGTGACCTAGTACCTTCTGTTTTGTGTCCAATGCCATCTTGCCTCTGAAGTTCTTGCCACAGCCTACTGATTTGGGCAAAAGCCGAGCCCTGATTGGTTCGTCATCCACGCCACGACAGAGACCATACAACCAGGCACTGTTGCCAAACCAAAGCAACAAGAGTTCAAAAAGTCATTCTAAGTCTTTTGTCAATACTCTCTGGTCTCAGTCACACATGAAGTGTTCTGGCCAACAGATCTTTCAAATAGTTTGTCCTGTACATAATCATGAATTTGCAAATTCCATTTCATCTGTTAGGCAGCAGGTCAATTTATAAATTGAGTGGCCCAAAGTGTGGAAGGGGGGTAGAATTTTAGAATTGGATCGAACACAAACTTACTTCAATTACATATTCAAATGCACACACAAGGAATGTAAAAATATTTTTTCCCTTTGAAAAAGATTATTTTAGTTTTGAAACATCAGGCCCTTCAACTTTTATTTTTAAAATGTTTTAATTTTTGTACATTGTCTTTGAAATGACTGGTGTAAACAGGAGGATAGTTAGCTGTATACACTCATCCAAATTTATAACAGTGAACTCTTTCCGAGCTTCCTTTTCTCATCTTTTAGAGAAGTCCTATTTGCAAAATAGATAACAAAAATCTATATTTCATTAAATCAAATGAAGTCAAAGTTGAATCCTGATGGCTCTTCAAAAATTGGAAACTACCGTTAAGAATTCCCAGTAAAGAAGACATTGTCTATCTGTATATCATTAGAAATTGCAAGTGTTAGAAATTTCGACAGTTACATATTTGTTGGTAGGTAGGTAGCTTGCTTTCACACAATTACACCAACAAGGAAGGCATTACAAAGTACACGCATGACCAACGAAATCATTTGTCAGACGGAACACGACAGGAAAAGTAAAACAGCAAAAAAAGCACAAACATTACAAAGAAACTTTAAGGAGCTTTTTTGAATACTATGTATGTTGGAGAATCTATGCGGAAAAGCAATTTATATTGGTGATACTGCCTACAAATCAGCATGAGTTGAGAAATTTTTCAGCCAATTCTGGAAAACTCTGCATAGGCTCACCCCGTTTTGTCGCCCAGTTTGGCCTGAAGCTGTTTCTCTGTGTAGCGGCACAGGTCCCCCATGAACTCGACACCCAGGTCCTCTGTCAGGCTTCGCCCCAGCTTCCCACCTAAATTGCGACTGAAAAAAAGGTCAAGGACGATGATGTGATAGCTGTCGTGATAAATAAAATGGCTGCCAGGAGATGGACGCCTCTTGATCCGAGGTAGTTTGAGTTACACTGACTGCGACAGCAGGGAAGCAGGAGAGATGCAACGGATTCTCAGATGAGAACACAAGCGAGAATATGGATACTCACATGCTTCTAGCATTGAGAAATCTCCCTTACAATTCTGTCAAAATGGGCTTCCATTCAAAGTTCTGGGCTCTGTTCAATCTTTTGTCCAAAACCACAAAACGGCTCTGCTCGACAAAAAAGTGACTTCAAGAATAATGACTCCATGCAGTAACAGACTCAAGAGTTTTTCTTGGCTGCTCAACTCACATTTTGTTGATGGGCAGGGTTTTGAAGAGCCGTTCCACGCTCTGCTTGGGCACCACGGTCTGTTTCTTGGGTTTATGCAAGCCACATGCCAGCTTAGCTAACACCTGCATAAGACAACCAAGGAAGGAGGTTAAAGATACCACGTGTTTCCAGTCAACCAGTTGACATAGATTACAAATGTGTGGTTGTCCCATCAGCAATTTGACAATCTATTTCTGCCAGGGGTACATCTGAACTACACTTCAATTTGGAGTTAAAAAATACCACAGTATTTGTTTCATTGATATTTCTTTTTGGGAAGAGTGTTCTAATTGCCGAGTGCTTTGATAGAAAATTATTCTTTCTCCAAAGGAGCAAAAAGCCGAGCACAATTCTGAGAAGCACCTGACTTCTGCTCAGATAGATCCAGGATTCAGGGGTAAGCCCTACCCAAGGGCATAGTGAGGTCAGTTTGGGTCAGTGATGTGACCATGAAATTGCTAATGATTACCGCTGGCGATTGGAAAGGTGGCAGTAGTGGTGATTAAGGCTGGGAGGGGGGAAGGAAGGCAGAGACCCGCTGACTGGATATGAATATCAAGCAACACATGCACTGTTTGACGAGGACAGGGGCAAACACAACCTGACTCTAGGCTGCGCTGTTCATCACCTGAGCAAATGTGCAAATGCACAGCAAAATGACTACCACCAGCCACGTTAGGGGGCTTCTGTCATCACTAGCTCCCCTACCATCCTCTCACAATGTCCCCGAGCCTACCTTGTTGTGAGAGATTCCCGCCGAGCAGTGGAACTTGGTCTGCTGCAGCACGGCAGCCCTCATCTCCTCAACAATGACGGCCGCTATGGCAAGCCGCTTGCCCTCGATATCTGTCAGCTGGTCCAGCCACTGAAAGGTACCAGTTCTCCTGGCATCTGTGGAGAGCAAAAACTGATTCTTCTTGGAGGGAAGGGAACTTCAGCCACAACAGTAAACCCTTACCAAGCCAGACACAGCACAGTCGTGTACTGACAGTCTGG
The DNA here is from genome assembly GCF_054643075.1 of Acanthaster planci. Taxonomy (NCBI): domain Eukaryota; kingdom Metazoa; phylum Echinodermata; class Asteroidea; order Valvatida; family Acanthasteridae; genus Acanthaster; species Acanthaster planci. The sequence continues at coordinate 19,836,150 of NC_141777.1, forward strand.
AGCGCTTTGTTGCACCACGCTGATTAACAGCATCCCATTAAATTCCCTGTTATTAGGACAATGAGAGCTAGATGCAGTCCCCGAGAATAATGACTCTATGAGATTTTGTGAGGGGTGGGAACGGCAAACTGTGGGACCATTTGACCTTGGGAACAATGTTTTGTACTTGTTTATTGGATCTTGTACTCTGCAAGCAAATTAATCACAATGTTTAGTCTGGCAGTGTTTATAGCCAAAATCCGCCCTGAGCGGGACCAAGAGACGGCACAAGTTTCCTGGCAACAGAGGCTCCTATGGTAGCAATTACACTTCGGTGGTTCACAAATAATTATAAAATGCACATGTTACAGTCAAGTGGCTACCAACGAAACGAACACTTCCCACAACATGGCTCTTTCCAACGGATGAGGGAATGCTTCTGCTCAAGGTAGATACCCTAGAGGTTTGAGAGTTTAGTGGGCCAGATCCTCTCTAGGCTAGATTTTCACTCGCCTTCTTCAGTGACAAACACCGCCGAGGGACCGTTGCCGCCATCCTGGCGTTGGTCTCGACTACCTTCATCCCGCTCGGCTGCCTCTGGCTCAGCACCCCGTCCATCCCATCCCGCCACGTAGGTGTGAGGCAGCATGTCTACGCTGACAGGCTCCCCGGCCATCTGGGCCAGACGGAGGTGTACCGCCTCGGTCAGATCTACGTAGGCCTCATCAATGCTAGCCCTCTCTACACAGCCGCTGAACTGGGTCAGTACAGTGATAACCTCGGCCCCGGCTTCCCGATACCTGGAGTAATTCCCAAACGGCAGTCCATTCTCATTTTTGAAAGCAGCCAACAAGACTCTGTCAGAGTCTTCTTAATTTCTTCAAAAAGTGTGCTTGCAATTTTTCCTTCAAATACCTTGTGAGGTCTGCTTTGCCTCTATTCTCTGGGACTCTGACCAGTTGGATAGCTGGGCATTTCTCTTTGGCCTGGTCACCTCTCATTTGTCTGGTCACTCCATGTGCTCTGGCCTCATACCCCACGGCTATAATTCTGAGACACCAAATTGAACCAAATCAGATTGTTACACAAGACACAGACTTGCTGTAAATTCATGACATTACATAGATAAGCTATTCTGTATAGATGACACCACAAAGCATGCTGCATGATCTACAAGTAAGCTCAAAATACTCAGAAGTCAGAAAAAAGTAGGAAATTCCAAGCTATGTGATAGACACAAATATTAAAGCATTTGATCAATGGTGCATACATGTAAGTTTACGTAGTAAAAAAAATGTATATAATTCAAGAAAAATTTGCAATACTGAAATTAATGTTGGACAATCTCAAAGCAACAGCCATAGGTATCGTCCCAAGCAAAATCTATTTTCAACAGTCTGATGAATTCTTCAGTCTACATGCAAAGCCTGTTCAATAAATACGGTGCAAAATGGATGATTCACAACAGTGCACCTCCGAGCGTTTGCAACGCGTTAGCCAAACACCATGCGCGAAATCTGTCAACGGTTTCCAAACGTGCATTGGGTCAACAGATTTTGCGCATGGTGATTGGCTAACGCATTGCAAACTCTTTGAGGCATGCTATTGTGGAATGCCCGTGTTGTTTGGGGAATAAATCTAATTTGTAGTGCCACGGCATGTGTCTAGGAGCGATTTACTACCCTCACAAATTTGATAACACAGTGATAAACGGCAGAGATACATTTTCCTACTAACCCCCCTCCTTGCCAGGTGTTGTACTGCACCACCGCACAGGGCGTGCCCTTGAGCGTTGGGTTCCGTCTCTGCTCCACCTGAACGTAGAAGCAGTCCATGTCAACAAGTGCTACGATTCTCTCAGCCGAAGGCATGTTATGCTGATTTTTAAGGTACGAACCAACAGCTCTGGATTCTGCCTTCTTGGAGAGAGACCCTTTGATATTGCAGATGGAGGTGCATAAATGTAGGCCTACAGTGTCATCTTTTCCTGGAAAAAAAGAGAGAAAATCTGAAAATATTCCAAGTCGACATGATTCATTATAACATAATTTATAAGGATTACTATTCCACAGTGTAGCTCTGTAATCTATATGTTTGACACAGGGCACCAGATGAATGAAGGGTATAGTCATGCTTATTCTCCAGCCTATCAAGAGGCAGCCTTATCTTGGTAAACAATGTACATGAATCAACGTAAGGGAAGGACGTACCGGCAACTCCAACAGTCCTCAGTCCTCCAACAGGTGAAGGATTGAGGACTGTTAGGGTTAAGGAAAGTAAGCATTTTGTGTTCAATCACGTGGTGTCAAGTTGTTAATGTACTCATCCCTGACTCAAGGAACATGTAAGCCCATTGACCTGATGAGAATGTGCATACTTACCTAGTCTTTTCTGTGCATGTACGTGTACCTCTATAAACATGAAACAATACCATCCTAATTACTCAGCACTAATTTTCTCTTTGTTTTCTACCTGGGCATGTCAGAATGCAACAGCTGCTAGGCTATCCTTTACTGTTACAAATAGAATCTTGGGAAAAAATTCCACAGGCACGCCACTTGACACCCTGGGCACAAACCTCATGAGACTGGTCTGAAAAATTCTCACCTAGTTTCTGAGTGAATACCTCAATATTTTCACTGCCAAATTTGACTTTTCAGGACATGTTACTGCTTTCAGATGGCTGACGGGTTCCTGCAGGGCAAAATGAGTGGATTCTATAAATATGGAATTCTTTGTGAATGTTAATAATGAATAAGTCTTTTTACATGATCATTTGGTGATCGGTGGCACCAGGTACTTGGAGAACTCTAAGTCACTACTCTGTGTGACTTAGAGTTGTTATTTTCACGGTGTCATAATGCTGTTTCTTGAATCCAGGTTTTGTGGTGGTGATCCGGTAATGGGGGGGGGACATTTCTAAGATCTTGCAATCTGTCACAGCTACACAGCGCATTACATGTCCATGTCCGTGGCAGGAACAGTGTGATTGTCGTTGGGTGAAAACCTGAGATTGGTGAGTAAAAATGTCAGATTTGTAAAAAAACCTTGGTGTCATGGTCTGAAACTCCCGTAAAATCGTCTTAACAGGTATAGGTACTTCACGATTGCTCTCACAGGAAAATTTGATTGAAAAAGTGGAGTTTCAGTTACTGGATCGCCACCGCAAAAAGTAGATTCTAAAAAACACATAGCGTTACAACCCCATGAAAATAACAACTCCTGTCAGTCACACGGAGTAGTTAAGAGATTACTAAGTTGGCACTGGGTATGCTGGGAGATAGGCCAATACACTGTACCTGAAAATGCCTGAAGATGCAAAAGGTCAGAATTGCCAAGTCCCCCAAACATTAACTGTTGGGCAGAGAAATATGGAAGGGCTGGGTAGCAGTGATCAGAATATTGGCAAGAATACAATATAAAATCAGTGCTCTGAAACATGTAATTGCCGAGCTTTCGGTAACTGAGTAGGCCTACCTCCTTCAGGGCCTTTGCAAGTTGGATTATCTGATCGTTATTTGGGTACCCAAACGTCGACGTTTTAACTTGTTGCATCTAGACCTATGCCTCTGTTACTAAAGAACAGAATGAATGATAATCGATGGGGCGAAGTGGGAATGGGGTGATGTGACCTACCCATGCTACCGGTTCATGGTAAAAGAAAATTCACTGCTGAACAAATCTGCAGAGATCTCCTAAAATTAAGAATTGCCTGTGACCAAATGACGTTGTTTGAGATTTGAGATGAGAATTAACCAAGCACGCAGGGCATAAAGTGTTAATTTCTCACCTTGCGTCGTCCTTTCTCATGAGCTCAAAAAATCGCAAATCGCGCATAAATGGCAAATACAGCGCCCTCTGCTGTGCAAAGTTTCATTAAAAAAATTGCCGCAAGGTACGCATACGGTACGGTACGGGTACGGGTCACAGGGAAGTCCCCCCCCCCCCGCAAAATGGGGGATTCGCGAGGGACAGCAAAATTATCGGTGTAAAATGAAATAAACTGAGTAAAAATGAAGTTAACAAATTGCAAAAATGCAAGGGAGCGGTGCCAGCGGCGGGTGCCGGTGGGGAATGGAGGATTACGTCGGTGCAGATTAGTGTTTCATGACATTTGTTGATGAAAACTGCAGGGCCCCAGAAATTGGGACTTAAAGTTGAAATGCGTCAATCATGAAAATTTGCTTGACTTACTGGTCAGCTTGTTTCCGGTGCAATGAAACGTAAAAGAAAAGGATTGTGCCCAATTTTCACCGTGTCAAGTAACAGTCGTGAAAATTTTGCCCATCGTGCTGTTAAATCAGATAACAGTTGAGAAACTTTGCCTAATTCGGCAACAAGTGGTCAAGAAATTATTTGCTAACTTGTCACTGAGCCACTCAGGCATCGGACAGTCACGAAACAAGTGCCTATCTTTGTACACCGCACTTAAGAATCACCAGCTTTTCAATGAGCCAGCTACTTGCCAAACTTTTTGTCTGTACCAGATTAAAGATTTAGCAAGCTTTACATTATGATATTTCTCTAAGTCGCACCACCAAGTCACACATCCTGCTTAATAGTTTGCGACAAAATGTATGGGGCCACTTGCATTTTTTTCTTTGCTACTCTGTTTAAAGTTTTTTTAAAAGCTTTTCCTCCATTTTTTCTCAGGTTCATTGCATCAAGTTGGCTTTGTGAAATGGATGAACCGTACGTTAAATGTAGGCAAGACTTTTGTGACCGTTAACAGATTCAGTGGAAAGTTGGGCAACTTATTTCGTGACCGTTCTTCGGCTGGCGCAGTGGAAAGTTAGGGCAAGTTTTTTTCTGTCATTGACAAATTCGGCTGATTGTCATTTTTCAAGACCCTTTGACATTTTGTTCCTTAGGTTAGCTCAGTGTTACTAGCTGGCTCAATGTAAACCATCAGGCAACCGTAACTTGCCTGACTCTTGCATTTTGAATAGCTTGCAACCGTTTTAGTTCTTTTGGTTTGCTTTTGGTTTGGGTTTTTTAAACTCAAATAATTCATTCTCAGTCAATAGGCCGGTTGAAGTGAGAAACAAAGGTGAAGGGACAGACAACATTTGAAAAATACTGTCTTCAAACTTGTAGAGGATGTAAGCATCCTGGGAAACACTGGAGGCAGGGAATTCCGGAGTCCAGTGCGTGAAGAAACTTACTAGAAGTTTGGGATAGCGTGCACGTCGAGTCGCTGAGTTTTTGATACACGTACAACCCATTTTAGTGAAACCCTAGCAGTCTTGTGTGTAACACTCTTTCCAATCTTATCGGTGTGAGACGGGATTGAATTGGAAAAGAAGAGCCTTTTCGTGCCTTCGTTGAAATGACGAATAATTTTAAACTTTCCAAACATGACCTGTGATTAGCCAGGTAAGAATAGAAATAATTTGTATTTTGATCGCTTTCCTTAAAAAAACACGATTTTTTTCCCGAGCGTTGATCACTCTGTACACTATGTTTGCCGCCCCCTCTTGGTAGCTAGCGCTAGTGTTAACACTGTCATAAACTCCGTCATCATCGCATCATGCATCCCAATTGCAGGCGTGACGGTGAAGACAATTCGGTTAGACGTCTGGCGCGGATTTGACTGATTTACACTTTCTTATCGATACAGTTACCACCACTGTGGCAGAGTGAGTATTGTCGACCTTCTTTCACTATACGATTTTCATTTGATTCCTTCGGACCATTGGGATTATGGCCAACATTAAATGAACAAGACGTCTTTACCTCATCAAATGCCAGGTGGGGCGTTTACATTACAGTGGTCATTCGTGCTGCAACTTAGGACGGGCAACCGCACGGGCAGCACACACCACGATAGGCCAAGCACAGAAGGGAAGCCTGCATTCGGGTGCCATTTGCCCACTTGTACAAAACCCGTGGACCCTGTGGGAAGAGTTCCATATATGGACGCCAGTAATTCTTCCCCACATTGACTTAATAATAATAGCTATCAGAAAGCAAAAAAATGTCTAGAAAAGTTCAGTTTAAGCCTGGTTCATACTTCACTCAAAAGCAAATGCAAAGCGAATTTCATGACGCCAACAATTCAAATTCTATTGTGATGTGTGCCGTTTCCCTGACAAATTTGCTTCGCATTTGGTTTTGCCTGAAGTATGACCCGGCCTTAAGGAGGGAAAGTGCCTAGTCGTTTACTGAGAAAACACTTGGAATTTTTCAGACCAGTCTTATCGGGTTTGTGCACAGGTTGTCGAGTAGCGTCCGTATATGGAACTCTTTCCAACCCTGTAACAACAGGCAACAATTGTTTTGTCATAACATGGTCATAGATTTACAAGTGCAAGAGAACAGACTGATATACCCTTTATGGAGCAATGCATAAATTTCATTTCACTGACATTGCCTTTACCAACAAAGTGTTGAGTTGAACAAATTCCAACTAAATTAAACAAAAATTGATGTAAGGTACATGTACAGGTGTATCATCTTTTGTCTTGACATTCCTGAAGAAATTTTCCAGTAAACTGTCGGGTCATGGCAGTTGGTCCCTGATCGGTCAGAGACAAGAAAACAAGACTTTGAAGTGACTTCATGCTGACCAAGAGACTGTAAACACTAAAGTATAAGACACCAAATTTTACGGTGCTGCTAAGCTCTTATTTTTACACTAATGGGCTCCCAGGAGGAAAATCTGCTTGTTGAAACTTGGTGATGTGATAGTGGAAATATCTATGCGCAGCAGTGTGGTTTTTGTGCAAAGTACAGCAATCATGACACGTTTGCCGTGGAATACGCTTACAGTTATTAAGCGAATGTTTGTGCTATTAGTAAAAAAATCTGCTTAACCCCAAGCAGCACTACCCATGTTTCAACCCCATAGCTCCAGGGGTGAAATGTGCAGCTGTAACGGCTGCCTTCAACCTCCCAATTTATTTTGTTTTTAATAATATGTGTTAACATTTACTTCTGAATTTGTTTTGTTTTTGTCTCTGTTTGTATTTTTGTTGAGGTTAAATAAATAATAACAGGGTAGGAACTTCACGGAGACATCGGAGGCAGTTGTCTTGATGCCCCTGGTCTTTGCCTCAATGCCCATTATAAATGTCCCCATAGACAAGTTGATTTTCTAATACAACTTACATACAATTGCCCTTTGCAAAAGAGAAATTGCCTTGCCCCTCCAAGAACAAAGGTCCTGCCCTGTAATGATAGTAATGGTAACCAACATGGTTGTCAGCACATGTACACATTGTCTTTATCCTGTCCTACCGGTCCTGTCCTACCTGGCTGATCACCGCCATAGCCTAGACCACAGCTGACATTAAAGTAATAATATTTTTCTGCTCTCCTCATTGAAGATGATCCCAACATTGAATTGTGTGTCCCTGAAACATGTAACGATGTGTACATTCTTACTCTTTACATTCATTGAAACATTTTATGCAAAATGCCAGAATCCATCTTTATACAAACTTGTCTGCCTGTCAGTCACTTCATGGCCCCCCTGAAATACACATTTTTAATTCACTAACTGTTAGCCTAATTGGCAGTAATTTATGTGAAATAATAACAGTCAATACATGCATGTGCCTGAAACCTACACAGGGGCAGACCTGGAGTTAATTGTATTACATAATCTGATTATGTCCTGGCTCTGTGGAGTTATACATTTCAAAAGGATTTAATTGTGGTTTACAATAGCTTTTTGTAAGGACTGTGAACAACAGTATAAGTACGTGTAGATGTAAAATGCATGTGCTCCATGCATTTTCAGGAACCTGCAATTAATTATGAGACATGAATTTCCAGAAGTGTTTTGTGCTCATCTGTGCATCACTGTGTATGTTTGGTACTTTTAAATAAAAGAATTTAGTTGAATTGAAAATCTTGTACACTATTTAATCTTGTCGTGTTTATCTGTTAAACAGATACAAAGCCTGCTGTTAAATTATGGAATAATTTTTGCCGGAGGTTGCATCAAGCCAAGGGTTGGGTTCATTAGTTCATGTGTAATTGTGCATACTAGTACAGTTATAAAATGTTCTTGGTAAACCCTATATTTGGTCAAAACGTAGGAATACTGAGCAGCGTTACCACTGTTGCGCTGCGAATGTGCATGCATTTTGCTAGAACTGCATTGTTTACTGCATTGACATGTACGGCATACAGACGTGATTGAAACATGTATTTAGTACCTGACTGTGATGGTATTGACTACTCCTCTGAATTGGATTTCTACCGGTATTTGAAAATTCAACACACCCATTGGTTTGAATTTGCTGTACCAATCTGTATCTCTGAGTTTTATACATTCTGGCAGTAAAGTGCATTCACCCAGTAACCTTGATCTCATGCCCCAAGCTACAATGCATTTAGCTGGAAAAACTGGCATTAATGCTATTCCATTTCAATTCCCTTACAGATCAGTGAGTCACCACTGTAAAACTGGAGGTGGGACTTTTTATGTATAAAACTTTCAGAGAAATTGAGTAGTGATATCTCCAAGTATGTCAACTCTAAGCGTGTCTCAGATCCGCTCTTCAAATTTACATGCATGGTGACAGGATGTTTGTTCCTCATTTTTAAACCATTTGTTGAATCTTGGGGGGGTGTTTGGTCCCGGTACAATTTACCTAAGTGTGCAAACAAATTAATTGTGATGATGTGATACCTTTATACACGTAGAGTGCATGTGCATGTCAGTGGGTTATAATTTTTTTTCACTTGAGCTTTCAGTTACCTGTAGAGTCAGAAAACTAATCAGTTTTTCATTTAATTACATGTAACTGAATACAACTTTGAAATTTGACATTTTTATCAAAGTGTGCTGGGTGTTCATCCATGTTTCGCGTACATGTGCATGCACTATGTACATGAAAGTCTGACTGATACATGTACACTGTACATCTACACGTTATATTGAAATTTTGATGGAAATCAGTACAGATTTAAATGGAAACATATGCACGAAAAGCTGGAGCAGCACAACCTACTTTTTTTTACCAGTAGGCCCAGTCTTGTCATTTGAAATTATCTATGTAGATGTGTATGTAGTCACGTGTGTCATTCTATTAATTTAGGGTTCAATGTGTGTGTGTCCCTATTCCCATCTGCCATGATTTTGCAAGTTTAGAACACATTCTTCAATTTCCAAGAGCGATTCAGTAAAATACACCGCAAATTGTCAGCCAAACAAATAAAATTACATGTAGTTTGAAGTAAATTTCAGTGATGTTTCCATAAAATTGCACCTGCCAGGTGTAACAGGGACACTGAAAGTCACAAATTTTGGAAGTTGCAGAATGACCCACTTACGTGTACATGGGAACTGAAGTCTGTTGTGTGAAATTCACCTCATATGTACCCAATATGGGGCCAGTACTTGTATCTTTATTTGTAAGGACATACATACATGTACATGTATCGATACCTACAGTATAGTGCATCAATTTGATTGAATTGTTATGTTTCAGAGTTTTACAATCAAATTGTTGTGTTTTATCTCTGCAAAAGTGCTGTCTTTGTGGTCCATGTATGCATGTGGTACACTATGAAAATGTGTCGTACATTTGACATACATGTACAGGTGCATGTTTTGAAACATGAAAACAGTTAAGGTGCAAGTGGCCCAAAATAAAGAGATTTCTATTCATAATTTCTAGTCCCAAACTGCTTAGGATTTGCTCAGACTAACCAGTGTGATGGAGAAAGTACTTGAATCGCACCTGCATGTACATGTACAGTACATGCACACTTTAATTGCAGTGGTGACGTGTTTGGATGAGTCATGCTGTTTGTCACCGTATATACGAACATGTACCTGTACCCTTGGCCACTGGAGACTTCTGCAGCTGGCAGTCAGTATTGAGTTGTCAATACTGAAGAATATGGTGTTTCATTTCAATGTTTCAAGTGTACATGACGTCATAAATTAGTACCTGTGTACATATACATGTATGTCCCATGATGGGGCTACTTTAATATTATATGAGAAAACAAAATGTGTAGAAAATATGAATCATCTTGTTCGGTTTCCTTGTTCATATGTGACCCTTTTGTACTTAAATTATTGCAATTGCCTTCCTGCCTCTGTAGTGTCCCAAAGAATCATTACTCTCCCCCCATTTCCCATAGCCTTTTTGGCATGTCCAGCAAGTACATGTACTACGTAGGCTTGCCCTCCCGTAGTTTGGGTGACCGTGACGGACATTCCAAATTGTTCGCCAACCCTATTCTTCCTCAGTCCTCCAAAATCCTCCAGGTTTTGAAGGATTTGGGGATGATTGAGGAAGAATGGCCCAAAAGGTGACAAGGGTGATTGTGAAGGATGCATTGTGTCAAGGTTGTGGGATAGACCATGTGTTGTTTATGATCAGCCATGCATTTTTATGCCATTGTCCATTAAGTATGTGAAATCCTTCATACTGCTCCAGGATACCATTCGCACTGCCTCAGTGCATAGTGAGGATAATTGGAGGATTTTGAAGGACTGAGGAGGATGCCTGGCAAAAAGGCCTAGGGCCGAGGTTAAGGCTAACCCTTGGATTGGAGCAAAGTCCATCATTAGGTCTGGAAGGATTTTTCAAAGACTGGAAAACGTACGATTGCACCAGGGTATGAAACAACCTTTGTACAGTGTACATGTACACCACAGTACCTGTGTACGTGTACATGTACATATGCATTACATATGCATGGTGCATCATTCAGGGTCTATCCCTCTTTTCCCATGTGGATCAGCCCCAAAGAAGCAACTTGTTACCTAGAAATGCCCTCACTTTACGTAAATGCATTCTCTATGGACCTGAAGTTCCCTGCCTGCTGGACCGTCAGACCAGATGCTAAATGTTATCCATTATTACCTCTCCAGTACTTACAAATTTATGTATGTATTGGTACTGTACATGGAACCTCAGTCCATCTACAGTGTTCATTTTTTTCCTCAAATTGATTGCGCATATTGGTTATCTTTGTCAGAATTATATCAGTTGATTTAGTTGTGATATGATACATGAATACAATTTTTAATACATAATTTATGGAGCTCAAAATGGCCATTTGGGCAATATGCTTTCATTCAGTACATGTACGTGTACATGTATTTGCTTGCTGCATACATGATGTATGTAAATATGCACAAGGAGGTGTAGTGTTATATTGTAGAATTACTAGTTAATTTGGACATGTTTGAAGTGTTCTTTTTGATGTTATATGTACATGTATGTAAAATGTTGCCCCAAAACATTTGGGAAAGTGAAGTGGAATTTTTTTGTTCCAAGAGTGTTTCTGTTTGAAAAATAAAGGAATAGGCCTACCAGTAATCCTTCTCAATGAAATGTTTTTATTTATCCAAGTTGATAGATAACAAAAGAAATTAATAATTGATACCCACAGCTGTAATGACCTGCAAAACATCACAAAAGACATTTTCATACATGTGAAAATTAAAAACATTGTTTCACAAGTCTCAAGTCTGGATCCACAGACTATGGATCGCAACTTTGATTGTTCTTTTCAAAGACATAAAATTTAAGATTCTTCACACACTGAGCTACAAAGAAAATTGAAAATGAATTATGCTGTACATGTATGTACTGCTACATCATACCTGCCCATCATACTTGCTTCGCACGACTACCGGTGCATGTCATTAAAAACAAATAAAAAAGGAATAATTTGTTCGTTGTGTTCTCTGTTCTGAGGGAAACCTGGAGGTGTGAGTTTGTTAGGTACACGTACATGTATACTGACATACATGGGTAATGTCATACAAGATATGGGGGCTGAAACGTGCCATCTGCATTCACCTAATAAGACAACATTTATTCTCACTCAATGAAATGTCAACAGTTTGAGAGGTGATTATGAAGTTACTTTTTCCGTTTCTCTGGTGACATTTATCTACCCAGTTCAATGTAGTGTATGCATGCAGTACGTTACTTGCACAGGCTAAAACAAAATGAAACTGTTAAAGGCAAGAGTTGTAAATCGTGGTACATGTACATGCAAATTCACTCAAACATCTCCAAGGAAAGTCTGTCCCATTTGTGCACACAGTACAGTACATTGATTAATCAGGGAAATATTTGACAATTGGAGCAGGCAAAGTCCAAGGGAATGTAAACAGTGCTGCAGTCCAGACAGGTCATTTAGTCAAAGTGCCGTGGTGATTGATCTCTTGAATTGAAAAGAATTTTGGAAGAGTAGGTTGGGATGTTGTGTGGAATATCTCTAGTGTTCCGTATTCATTTTGATAGATGTGGGACTTGCTTAGTGTGTGAATTGCTTAGTTGTAATTTTTGCCTTATCCAGCCAAGACGTGAACATACGGTGAACACATACTGTACATGTACACGTATACATGTATGTGTATACAATGTACATGTACGTACATGTACGAGCAAATCAACTAAGCTAAGTCATCCAAAAGGCAGCTTTTTGTAGACGGTGCATTTCATGTACATGGAGCGCTATGCAGCGGTATGGATGGTGTGCCAACAATTATTTTCATGAACATGTCAAATAATTAAAGGATCGTCTCGTTGTTCTTCCTTTACAGAATTGACTTAGTTGGACTGCTACGTAGGCCATCGTATACACTACACCTACTGTGAGGATTTGTAAGTATCCTTGAATGGTGACTAGAAAACTTGTCCAACATACATGTCATACTGAGCCACCGGTATATGTTTCTTTACCCTAGGGAGTATGTTAAGTACAAGTTAATGGATTTGATGATGTTCAAACATGTACATCTATGTGTAATGTCATTCTGCACACTTACATGTTATGTAAAATACATGTACAGTATTGCCATATACCGGTACATGTATATAAGAAGTACAACTGTACATACATGTGTAACCTACATGTACATGCAGTAACAGGCCATGGAGACAGAGTTAGCTACATTGCACATGCACAGATCTGTGGCACACCCAGACTTGGTGACGGAGCAGTTGAACCAGAAATGACTCCCTAAAATAGGTCATAATGCTCATAATTGGTGACGGAGCAGTTGAACCAGAAATGACTCCCTAAAATAGGTCATAATGCTCTAGCCCGTGAGCCTCCTTCGCCCTCCTGGGCGCACCACTGTACTGGATCACTTCAAACTTGTGTAGAGTGGTCTTTAAATCTTTATGGGGATACAAGCAATCACGTACAGTACATGTATGTCTGAATGTACATGCACTGTGTACATGTGTACATACAGTGTATGTATGAATGTACTGTTTGTGTACATTCAGAGGTAAATGGCTTCCAGTTGGATGATGCACTGGTAGAATAACTTAATTACAGTGCAGCTGACGAGTTGTACACATTCAATGTTTGATCTGAGCAGTACATACCCATAGCACATGTACATGTAGACACAGAACATTGGTTCAGCTGCACATTACAGTATGCATCGGGCAGGATGAAGGCATAAGAGTTGCATATAATTATGTTCAATGTACATGTACCAGTACCTCATCTGAGAGATGCAATGTGTCAGGGAGGGGCTGAGATGCACAAGATGTTTCCTCCGCGTGAAGGGACGGAGGACAGGACGAAGGCATAAAAGTTGCATATACTGTATGTTCATGTACATGTACCAGTACCTTATCTGAGAGATGCAATGTGTCAGGGAGGGGCTGAGATGCACAAGATGTTTCCTCCGCGTGAAGGGACGGAGGACAGGACGAAGGCATAAAAGTTGCATATACTGTATGTTCATGTACATGTACCAGTACCTTATCTGAGAGGTGCAATGTGTCAGGGAGGGGCCGAGATGCACAAGATGTTTCCTCCGCGTGAAGGGACGGAGGACAGGACGAAGGCATAAAAGTTGCATATACTGTATGTTCATGTACATGTACCAGTACCTTATCTGAGAGGTGCAATGTGTCAGGGAGGGGCCGAGATGCACAAGATGTTTCCTCCGCGTGAAGGGACAGAGGAAAGGGCTCATTGCATCACTTCCTCCCCTTCCGTCTGGGAGGAAGTTCACTGAGACTGGCACTCATTGAAAACACCCTTCTCAAGGCACTGCCTTGTGTAATTTAATGCTATTTTACCTTCAGCACACTATTTGTACACTGGTACCGGTACATGTACATGTCAGTGGTGTATGTACTGCATCATGTACAGTACACATGTGCTTTGCTATCCAGTGTCTTTACATGTACATGTACATGTAGTTGACAACTATTGACATCAACTATAACAAACATGTACATGTACGGTACATATGTACATGCACATGCTGATTTAAATCCCTCCTGAAGAAAAACCCTTATTTTCCGACAGATTGTCTCATGCCTTAAAACGAAATCAAAGGATTGTGAAATGGCAATCTTGTGAATATGCACTAATGGTGCAAAAATTTAGGGTTATTCTGAACTCCTGTGGGTCTTTTTTTCCTTCAAATTATGCACTACCTACCGGTACCAGTGCCAAACCAACCGGGATGCACTGTTTATCAAATGAAGCAAACTGGGTTTCTGTCTGAATGCTGGCTAACTGAAGTCCTATTTCATGCTCTGAAACATTCCAAGATAAACAAAAATGAAAACCCAGCTTTACATGTACATGTATGCATGTTACGGTACATGCATTTGCTGGACATCTTTTTGATGTATACATGTACATGTAAGGCAGGCATGTGGACAGACACGAGGGACTGCGATCAAAATCTTTAATGGCTCGAGCAGCAGTGTTTATTTCCTGCCACCCACCCTTCAAGAAAGTTGACTGTCTGTAAAGATGTGAACATATTGGTGTAAACAACATACAGATGGATTTAAGGGAGGGACTGCGATCAAAATCTTTAATGGCTCGAGCAGCAGTGTTTATTTCCTGCCACCCACCCTTCAAGAAAGTTGACTGTCTGTAAAGATGTGAACATATTGGTGTAAACAACATACAGATGGATTCAAGAATGATGTTTACGTCTTTTGTGATACATAATCTCCTTGTAAATGTCAGCGTATGTCTGAAACATTAAAGTGAATTTATTAGGACCAGCCAGTGAGCACTCACACCTGCTTTCTTGTAATTGTTAGGGGAAGACACGAATCGTGTTGCCATGACTTAGATGGGGATGAATAAATTCCCTGTCCAGATGCAGATTGTGACATCAGTGACCAAGGTTATGTTTTATGGAGGCAATTCAGTCTGATTTGTGGCTTTTGTGAGTGGGATGCGCTCAGTGTAAACCTCTTACGATCCGTGTCTTTGCATCGTGGCAGGGCCGCATCTGGGATCGGAATATCTGCCTGTCCTTTTTCATCCAAGCTTAAAAATGACATGGACTCTCCCAGGGAAGTTTTTGAAACTGACAGCCCTCGGTTCTGTCTGAGGCCATGTTTCAACTGCACCCAATATTCTGGAAGGAAGTGTGTCCAAGACTTGTTCACCAGTGTTAAATTTAGCCGTGTTCCAATTTGATTTTTTTTGGTTTACTTACCGTGACTTTCCTGTATAAAGTGGGGGCTTTTTAATTTTTGAACAAGCAAAAACCGCCTGGCCTAATTTGGTTTTGCCTGTCCTCAGGACAATAGGATAAGTGAATGTGTAGGTTGCCAGATGAGACATTGCATCATCATGGGGATATTTGAATCACCTTGCATGCTTGGTAATTTTTCCCTGCGTCGGGAAAACCAGGATGCCCCCGTATGAATTCTTTGCTTTCATGTTGTATTGACGTTCAAGTGTTTAGACACCTCAAATTATTTTCATATTACATACATGCACCGGCAAGTTAACAGACATTGCTGTGTCTCTCTGAAGTACGCCCGGAAGGCTGATGGCATTGTAAATGCAAGGTTTAAATTCGATGTTCAGAAATAGGAAAATTTGTAAATAGATTTGACATTTTTTTCCAGGAAAGATGTAAATATCCCATGTTAATAGGGATGCATGTATAGAGATCAAGAGTCATCTATACTGTATGCAGCTTGGTTGCTTTTGTTACTGTGATCGAAGTCCACGAGTGCTACATAGGAAGAGGCGTAGGAAATTCCCCAACACATTCATGCATTACAATTTACAGGGCAGCGTGGTTGTATCTAATGTTGACACCAGCTTTCAAGAGGAAATCAAGACCATTTGTGATCAAACTGGAAAAGTTGACTGGCAGTTATTAACATTACCAGCTGTACTGTTTGGCTCATCAATACATGTAGACCACTCCCATGTTGCCAACAACTTGTATGGGCAGCCAAAGTTTGCGGACGTACCAACTTTTGATTGGCTTTCGATTATACATGTACATGTATGAGTACCTCCAATTCGTTCAAAATTGACATTTGTCCCATTAATTTTAAATTGGGTCATATTCTCCTAATGCATGTACCGGTATTACTAAGAAGGCAAATTGTTCAATAAGTTTGACTGATCATGAACATGTTGAATGTATATGTACATGTATGTATTGGACAGTCTTTGTGAATGGTTCACGTGCGATGGATAGAGCTATAGAAGTTAAAAACAGGGGAGGATAAGGGAACATAACCCACAGAATTACACACATGAATGTGTTCTTATATTGACGAGACACTGCATAAACATGCTATTGAAATGCCAAAGAATACAAATCCTTGAATCATTGACTTCAGTCTGGCTAACCAGACCATGCGCTGACCTCCTGAATGTATGGTGAATGCTCACTGATCTGTTGGCTGCAAAGCAAACAGGAATGCTAAGTGGCCACATTGTACTGATGCTTTAGCATGATGTTCTGGATGTACCCACATGTTATACTTACTGGTACAAAAAAATTTGTGCAGTCTTGCTCTGTGGATGACTGGCACACATGTACATGTATGACTACAATAGTAAGGTTGGGTGTCTCAGTCTCCAGTGAACAAACATGAGACACCATTGTGAGACAGTCTGACTGACTCCATCATGCCAGTAGTGTAGTACATGCCTAATTAAGGCTGTACTTGTACTGTACCTGTACCGGTATATGTGTACTGTACGTTTAGTTTCCTTTCCTACCGTACATGTGGTGTTCTTGTGGACCAAAATGATCTTGTGTACAGTCAGGGAATGCAGCAGTTTTTTGGTTGCACATTTTCAATGAATAATCGGGAAGGAGGGGGGATTTGTATACATTCTTGGTATATACATGTAAGTAAACATGTACGGGTACATGTACATAAGTACATGTGTAATAAGTAGACCTTCATAATTGGTCATAAAATTTGAAGTTCTCTCACTTCTGAATACCTTTGTGATATGGTTGGAGTGGGAGTGAGAAAATTATGTTTTATTGCCATTTGAGGTGAAGTACATGTACCATGAATTGGTGCTCTTCATTGAAATTCTTTGACATGATTGGTTTTCTTAGGATTTTAACATGCCTATACATGATGCTTTATATATTTTGGATTACATGGTCATTTTTAAATCTTTCACCAGTTTTGGCACTCTTGGACTTACAAACTGTACACCTGTGTTGGTTTCTGGAAGGCAATTTTCTTTTTACATTGGGAGCCTGTGCACGTGTACGTACATGTATGTGTACGTGTGTGGTTGTCCCAAGTTTTTTTGAATGGTGATCATTCCCTGCACATGAAAGTTCAACTTTCAAAGTGTGAGATTATGTAATGCGCATGTGTACTGTACATATACTTACCACTGTACTTGCAGTGTGAATCCGGTATTACAATGTAGTTTGTTTTTTGACTTAATTTTCTAAGCTCTAACTGATGTAAATTTGTTGTCTTTTGCACATGTACGTGATAATACCAAAAGTTCACCTTCCATCAAGTGTGAAGATATAATATACATGTACATGTATGTATAATAGACCCTTCCACTAATAAATTTTAATTTATGTGCCAGTGCGCATAATAGCATGTGGAGGGAAAAAAGCTCGAGTGACCCATTGAAAATGTACAGGGGCACAAATTTCAATGTCATGTTTCGTCTTTGGAAAACCTTCTAAAATTATTATACATGTACATGTAGCTATTACTTTCTGGTCTACGCTGGAGTAAATAAAAAAAAACTTTACTTTCTCCCTGAGTGCACAAGGTCAAAAGAAATTAACGATGCTCCTTTCCAACCAAGTCCAATTCAATAGGTACATTGTATGTACTTCAGGGTACTATGCACCACTTTTACTATGCTGAATCACGGGCTGAATGCAGGGTGAGTTACGGGCTAGCTTCAGATGGGGTTGTTAGGTTTTTTTCGCCACGTGCGTTGTCGATCGAGAATGGTGGATGGTACCCTAACGTATTGCACAATTTGTTTTATAGCTCACACAGAACAGAACCGTACTGATTTCTTTCCCCCAATTCAAACAACTTAAAATTTTCAAGTCTTTATTTGCTCTCTAAAATTCCTCTCACACCAGAAAGTAATAGTTATCATAATTTCAGAGTGTTTTTGGAAAACAACATGGAAAAAAGTGCAGAAACTGATGTTGACATTTGTGCCCCTGTACATTTTTAATGGGTCGCTCAAGCTTGTTGCCTCCACTTGCCATTTGTGTGCATGCGCACATAAATGAGAATTTTATCAGTGGAAGGGTCTTTACTGTCTTATGTACAGGTGTATGTAAATCTAGAGGTAATACAGCCTGGATCTCATTTGTTTACATGCAGCTGTTATAAAGCAAGGGCAGTAATTAGGCCTAATTGTGCGCTAACTGTGGGATAAATAAAGTTGTGAAAGAGGCCTGTTCTCACCCAAGTGACACTGCTACTTGCTAGACTAGTGTGGTTACATGTAGATAAGGCATGTGGTATGTATGTACATGTAAGTGTAACTGTACTGTTGTACTACATTGTACTGGTAGATGGTGTGCATTCTGAACCTAGACTTGTCAATAGGAAAGACTACATGTACATGTACATTCATTATGAGCAGTTATACTGTACATATAGCACATCATGCCTTCATGTACGTACTGTAAATACATGTACATGTACACTGTTTGTACCTCACATTTATATCAGCCCCTGTACTTACACATACAGTACATGTATCCTGTACATGTATATCTTGTTTTGGCCCCCAAAAGTGCCTGCCTTTATGTACAGGTATTGATGTACATGTACATGTATGTTTGTGCACATACATGTACATGTATGTACATGTACGTGTACAGGTATTTTACACTTACAACATGCGTGCGAATACCGGTACATGTGTACGAGTGACTCCTCGTTTTCCATGAGGCTTTTGAGTCTTCTTACAATTAATCAGATGCCTCAGACATGACCATTAAAGTGATTTGCTTGGCTCCGATGAGTCACTTGCCTCAATTCAATTCAGTCAAGCGCAGCGTTTTACATATTTCTTCTTAATCATTAACAATGTGTTAGCACTCGTATACCGGTACTTCCAGCGGTAAGGGGCTCTATTATTAGTCCTGTTAATTTAGTCCTAAAGGAAGAAGAGTGTGTGTGGGACGAAGATGGACTGTACATGTGTACAGTATACAGTAGGAAGAAAATAAAGGCTTTTGCTCAAACACATGTACATGTACATTGTACATACATGACAATATCAGGCCAATACGTCCATCATCCCCCTCGTGCTTCAGAAGAAAGTTCCATAAATTTTCTTGCTGATGGATACAGGATCCACACTTCCACTTAGTTTGCAGGGTTTGGCCGCATGCATACATGTACATGTTTTTTTCACTAGTACGTGTATTTCTCAATGGTGAGCCACAGATGAAAATTTTGCAAGTACGGTACCGTACCGTACCATGTTCAAAACGTACATGTACCGGTACTAGTACATGTATGTTTTATTTAAGATGCTGACTTACAGAGTTACATGTACGTGTAACCGGTACAGTGTACCTACATGTACATGTACGGATGCATACATGTACCAGTACACCAATACATGTACATGTATGTACGGTACATTGTACATGTACTGTATGAGTTCACACTGTAGACTGTAGACAGTTTGCATAAACAACATTTGTGCGCATGCAGTGTGCATGTTTTATTTGAAACGGGCTGCTTTGTGGTTATTGATTCAACCCAGATAAATTGTTTGATTGCAGAATAATCAATGGAATTACTTCAGCCCCTTTGTGCCTTTCCCTTCCCAGAAAGCAGGTAGTGTGAATCACAGTGCCCACATTGTTCACACCATGATAGTGGGCACACTCTTTCAGTATTCACACAGTGCGGTCCGGCATTAGGAGAAGGCAAGGGGGAAAAATGATTAAACTGGGATGGAATTCATCCCTGCTGTGGTTGAATTATCTCTGAGTAAAGTGAACAATTTCATGTGCAGGCCTGCGAGCTTAAAAACCGAGCCATCCCCAGTGCACTGAGTAATTTCCAGTGAAAGTCAGGTGTACTGGTTTCTCCCTGCGTGGCGCCTCCTCACCACTCTTGCCTGATTCCATGTAAGATGAGGTGATGTAATGTGTGTCAAGAATAATAAAGGAGCATCGACAGGAGATATTGGTACTTAGAAGGTACATACTGGTACATTTCAGGTTGGTGATAGTGCGCTTTGAAATCTTGTGAGATAGATTTCTCATTGAGCCTTTAACTTACCCTGTACAAGGCCAGTTTGAAAAAAAAAAAGTATCTAAAATTTCATCTTGGGTACCATAGTTTATACATCGTTGCACTTTAAATGTCATCGCTCTTGATACTGCTCTTGTGTAACGTTACATTGGTAATAACTGCTTTCTGTTGACAAACATACCGGTAGAACTGTCAAGTGCATTCCTTGTTTCATTCTTGCAAACATTTACTTAGTACCGGTTCAGTTTTATTTTCACATCGCTGCAAATATACATGTACAATGTACACGTGTATAAATAGTGTAAACTACTGGTAGTGTGCAGCAGTTGAGGAGACTGGAAACATTAAAACGTGTTAAAAGAAATCAGCCAGTGTGACTATTAATTCATAGGCTTGGAGTGAGTGATAAATAGAGCATGCATGCATTTACGTACCGGTACAGGACTTTTCTCAGCACAGTGTTCATGTGCAACATCACAATGCTACAAAACTGTACCCCTGCTCATGTTGCTGAGTGGAGGTTTGATCTCCTTGCTGATTCCAACAAAACCTCATACTAGCAAAGTGGATTCTGCTGACTTTAATGGAATCCTGTAGAATATGCGTACAGTCTCTCCTTGTGGGCTGAACAGGGGCAGGTCATGGAAATGCTTTCACTACTTTAGTTTCACCTGGGCTTCATTTACCGATACAACAGATGCCGCTCATGGGCCAATACATACATGTACGTGTACTAAGTACACTGCTACATGTACCACTGTTCTGTACCACATTACACACATGATGTACATGTACATATACTTGTATGAGAGGACTATACACCTTTAGGGGTACACTTTTGATGAGGTTTCATTATGCAGGGATTGCACTGTGGTTTCCTTTTCTTGTGGGTACAACCACGTTGCCAGTATTCACCTGAAAAATGTACATGTACAGTACAGTAAGGAGCCAAAAAGCAGCTGCTGAATTGAGGCACCCACACAACCCACACATTATGACTGTACTGTGTAGTCTGGCCCTCCTAATTAATTGCCTGCATTGGACCTGGGACTGCATCCCCTACCACAACACAGGGGGGTCTTGTACCCTGGCCTTGCTGGAGGAAGTGGCTAGTTTAATAATGTGTACAGTCATTTTCTGCAGGCCTTCAAGGGCTTCAATGAGATGACGGGCTGTTCTTATTGTTGCCGCCATTGCATTAGAAGCCTATTTATTGGTACCAGTACAGTAGATGTGTCAACAACCCATGGTTATGGGGCTGTTTGTGCTTTCCCTGAATTCAAATTGAAAACCCTGGATAACACACACATTGCTACTGCAATTTTTGAGGTACGGAGGCATCTGATTCAGAGATAACTAGTTTTTCACCGATGAGTGGCCTGACTTGTTTAGTGTGAGATTTCCTTTTGACCTGAAGCCAAGCCACTGCAGTGTTCATCTGGGATCCTTCCAAGGGACCCATTGCAGCCTTCTTGTCCTGGATCACCACTGTTGTAGCCATTTATAGTGAGGGCAGACATGCCAAGTGCGAGGATTACATCCTGTGGGCTTGAGCAGGGGAGTCTAAATATATAACGTGGAATTGCTGCCAAGGTTGGTTGTAACTTACCGGTACATGTAGCGTGATAGGCCTGCATGCATTTCTACAGAGTCAACATGTATTTGTACATTGTGGATGGTACCTACACCAAAAGTATACGTGTAAGTGCACAGAATAGTGGAACACTTCGTGTGAATGTATGCCCAGACTGTTACCACATGGAGGGACAATTCCTGTCACTAAAAAGGTCTAGACTCTGTTGTAGTTGAGAGAAATCCATACTATTTTTGGTCCCCACAGCACGTGCCTCCCAGCATAGGTGCCACATGTGTATGTACATGTACATAAGCCGTAAGCCGTAAGCAACTACATCATGGTCGTGCATGTGTTTTCGCAGGACAAGCTGTCGATCAATGCCTACAACGTAATTGTGCACGATTTGGAGTAACAAATCTTATACGTCAGTACAGATTTCATCAAAGTATGGAAAAATAAAAAGATTTTAGAAAGAGCGGACAACTTAAGAGCCATCGAATCAAAGGGGAAAACTTTATAAGTGAAATTGGACATGACTGAAAGAGAAAAGAACCGCGGTTGTTACGTGCTCCGTTCACTACGCTCGGTCATGCGCCTTGATGCTACATGTACATGTATTTGTCACAATTTAAAAAGTGCTGTTATTTTTTATTTTTTCGAACAGACCCTGTGGCATGTCTGATCAGTTGTTTTGTTATACAGTGTACATACATGTACTGAACGTTACACATCGTACCCAGTACATGTACATGTACAGTACATACAATGTATGTACATGATATGTGTACTTAAATGTGCACTGCACTGTGGTACATGTACATGTAAGGCCTACACATACATGTATACTGTACGTGTTCTTGCGACAGCAATTTTGCATGCCACTCCACCATACAGTATCTTATCTAGTGAGTCATAAGGGATGCTGACCTTGTGACAAGAATCTTTTAGAGGTGGTTACACAGGTTTTTCAGTTTTAACAAATGACACGTTTTAAATAAGAGACGTTGAACCCCTTTTGGGGAGGGATGATAGTGAACAAGGTTTACTGCAGGGGGGGGAATTGGTTCACTCTTCATTATGCAGTGGTGGTCTTCTCAGATGCACTGTCCCTATTCATCAGAGCACTGAAAAATGTAGCTTAGCCAAACCACAGTGAAACTACGTGTACATTTACACCGATCAGCTGCACATTTTTGAGGTTGACCTGACAAGAGGAGTGTTGTGTCTGGAGCTGAAACAAAAGAATGCACCGTTTGTGACCTCAGGCTTCACCAAATGATGTCAGTGAAATTCAGCTTCCTTTTCATGAAACCACATTTTATGATGTTGATGGTGTTGAGCAAAGGTTGGTGGTGCTGTAAAATACAGTACATGCAGACTAGAAAGGCACATTTAAACATTGCAGGAGTGAAAAGGAAAAAAGAGCAAACGGAGTTGCTGCTGGATTTGTCATTCAGACCCTCCTGTGGTAAGCATGATAGTTTGTTGTGTGGGTCATTCCATAAATTTTGGTCCGATTTTTCATGCCCCTGTCACATTGTGTAAATCAAGAACATGTTGTTTAATTTCCAAGAGGAATGTAGCTTTACATATACAGCTAAACCCAAAACTGGTTTGAAATCAATTACAGTGACATTTTCACGTCAAATTACTGTCCACAGGTCAGTTGTAAGAGGGACACAAAAGTGTCATACTTTTAGACTCTGATAGCTTTCTGAAGAGACTCACATATGAGACGTACATGTACAATTGCCTGCCTGAAACTGTAAGAAGCATTCATTCAGTCACTGAAGAGTCAAAGAAGGGTTACGTAGAGGGGTTTTCAGGGGTTGGGGGGTAGGAGATTACTCAGCTTTCCCTGGGGTGAGTGACGCAGTGCCAGTCATATGGTATGTATTGGCTTGGGGGTCTTGATCCTGAGATCAAGCTGTCCTGTGATCCTACTCATGCACACCTGAACAAACTGATGGTCTGTGAAGTTAAAATTACAGCTTTTGGATTGGAAGGGATAATCAGTATGTGCCCCAAACATGTACGGTACATGTACTAGTACATGTACATGTATCAGCGATACCTGTATGTTAATGTGTGTTGAAGTGGATTTGGTTTCCATATCGACGTAAGAAATGCAGAGCAATGCAGTCAAAACGCAAACTGCAACGCAGACATATGGAAACATGTCAAACGGAGGTGTCGCCAACAACGCAGACTTGAACGCAAACCAGCCTGCTAACGATGGGCAAAGTTGAGCCAGGTTCAACTTTGCCAACTGTCTGCGTTGAGTAGCCGTGGTATCCCCACACAAACATGCATTGGACTGGCGTGCAACGATGTCCCGAATAGTCAATGAAATTTATTCACGAAACTGGAGCCGACGTTTGGCATCATGAGGCACTACAGTCTATCCAAAAGCAGATTTTCTGCAAAAAATCACAGAGTTTCAATTTTTGGGTGGCATGACATCAAGGGCCATCTCTTCTGTTCATGTCTGCGTCTTCATGTCTTGCATTCTGTCTGCGTTACAAACAACCATATGGAAACCAGGCCTAACAAGCCATCAAAAAGCAAATTATACCTCCAATGTACCGAACATAACACGTGCTGGTATACGTGTACATGTATGTATATATACAGTACGTGTAGCTTTCATGAGTCTGAGTCATTTCCCACTTAAAGAAGCACAGCACTCTTTCAGAAGACATTAGTCATTATAATTTCAATAATTTGAAACCCTAATTTGCAACATTTTCATCTCCAAGCCACCCCATAATCATGCTCATGGACTCTGCCTTCATTTGTCCAAGTTTGGGGGAATTCAAATGACTTTGTAATTATCAGACACATCGTTTATCATGACCAAGTTCACTGCCCACAGCAAGAGCCCATGTGTGGGTGCCCAGCCAAGGAGCAGGGTATGGTTCAGGGCCAGACATGATCGTGAATAATCCCTTAAACCATTCTGCTTTCAACAGTGTCATCAGGTTGTTTATATGAGTTTGGAACCCGATGATTTGTGAGAGGATTGGCAGCCTGCTCAGTCTGTGTGACTACATTCCTCTTTGAAGTTCAGGCATAGGCTATAGAAAAATGACCCCGAGATTGAATCGATAACCTTTCTCCATTGTGCTGTTTATATAACAACAGTTGTTGTTTCCATTCTTGAGGGTGGGAAAATGAAGTGGAAATTTCATGTGTGAGTTTGGTCAGAGCATGGTTTTAGACAACACAATACCACACAAAATTCTTCACGTCATTGTGCAATGTACCAGTACTGTAGGCACTGGTACACTACATGTACATGTTGTTAGCACTGCAGGCCTACATCATGTACTGTACAGTGTACATGTACATGTATTTTCTTCTCATGTCATGAATTTTCTTTCATTTGGCTTTTTGCACAGTTATGGTGTATTTGTACTATTTACTGTGAACAAGTTGGTCTGGCTTGTGTGGCCATCAGTAGTTCATACTGTGGTATGTACGGTACCATGTACATGTACATGTTCATGGTGCACATCGCTTTTAATGTAAAATACCGGTACAGTGTCTTGATTGTTAGGTTTTCCTTTCTTTCTTTCTGGTATTCATGTACATGTTTACATGTACATGTCATTGTGAAAGATGATTTCATGTACCGGAAATATGTAAATATACTGTATTAAGTTATAGTTTGTCTTATGAAAAAGGTTGTATTGGTATTTTAGAGGGAAGTTGACCATCAGTGATTGGCAATATTTTTTCATATTTTCTTACATTGATGTACATGTACAATGTTCTGTACATTCATTGTACATGTACATGCCGCTGTAAATTGAACTGAAGTTCTGTGACATACATTGTACATCTGAACTTGCACTAAGTCCTGCTTGTCAGTTTTGCAGTTCTGACTTCCCCCCTTTGTACAAACATGACCATCACAACCACTCTCCCCAAAATAAGTCAGCTGAAATTATTATGATTAATTGCATTCCAAGCCTTTGTTCCTGGGAGACCCAAGGGGAAAATCTTCCAGAGTGACCTGGGGCCTGCCCTAGCGAGGTCAAAACAAATTGATGGGGCTGTTAAGTGGGACACATGTAAATTTGATAATGGTGTCAGGTATGTGGGTGTCTGGTAGTCATTGTTGCAGTGAATGTCATTCAGTAAGGGACACCTGATACTGGGGTGTTTATCAGGCCCATGCTGGAGTATTTCTTGAGGCCAGAGCAATTTACATTTTATGGCTGGAGGTATTACTGGGGGAAATAATATCATAGAGGTCACATTTTTAGGCTTGAAGTGGCTATGGGTTGAATATCTAGAACAACAGAGAAATTATGTGGATGAACCAGTGAAAAAGATAAAATCGCTGCCCCAATGCATGTATGGCAGCTGATTTTATGGAATTTGATGTAATCATGTAACTTCGTTTGTGCCAAAATATTATTGCATACGGTGTGCAACAAATTTTATGGCACATGTCTCACATGTTGTGCACTGCGCAAGTCCATTAGTTATGTACATGTATGGAGTAACTTATGTTTTCATTTTAGGTGGCACAAGCTGTGTTGAACAAATCAAAAGTGAAGGATTTTTTTTAACTGACCTCGTTCAGTTAAAGCTTATCCTTGCTCAACTTAATGAGGTTTATACGAAAAATGTAAGAATTTGTTTTTGGAGATACTGGAAAACTTGTTTGACTGTGATGAAACCCTGTGATGAAGATGAAGAAAATGTTCAAAATGGCAGGCAGAACAGTTTAATGACTGCTTCGATATTGGAGAGGAAAAACTTTGTAAAACTTCTGCCCCTCCTCGTTAAAGATGTTTGAAATAATTAAAACTTCACACAGCTAAGCATCTTTTTGTGAAATTGACAGTAGACTTACATGTACAATGTACATTGCCACAGCTGCGCCGCAAATGTGTGGTGTAAGGCTTATGTAGGATACAGAGTTTTGTGAAATTGGTTACTGTAACATGCTGGTTCACATGTCTTTTACAGTGTGTATATATATCCTGTAAACCGATACATGTGTCCCTTTGTCGTTGTTGAGGAAATAATGGAGAGACTTTGTGCACATTTAATGTTTCTCTCTGTATTTTTCATACACAGTGTAACTTCATCCACACTAAACACCGTTGTACAGAAAACGACCTGAAAATAATACCTGAACAGAATATCCCGACTTCCGAGGTAGGTACCGGTAGCCCAGTGAGCAGTGTTACTCAAATAGTGAATGTTGATGAGTGCAGTGGTTGGACTGATTTCATGATTCTGCGAGGCAAAGCCGAGTGGCGTGGTACATGTATATTGTACCGAATGAAATTATTTGCAAGGAACATTCATTATTTTACCCTTCATCACCAAATTTGAGGAGCACCACACAAGTGCGATCAATCAGATGGTGGAACAAATATCGATCAATCCATTTGCCTGCAGAATGGCACATTCCAATTTTGTGTTGTTGCTGTGACCCACATTGGGACAATTATGACACATGATGGACAATCCACCAATCAGATGACAGGCATTGCAAAATGGGGATCATAATATAATTTCCAGTCCGTTTCCAGTAATTTTTGTAAGAAGACAGAAAATTTTGTTCCTTTCCACTGAAGATACATACAAGCATACTGGACCATGTGTAGGTCTCACTCAATAAACCATTTGCGAATTAAATTTGAATAAATTCTGGTGCACTGAGTTATCTGACTGCACATAAACATTACGATTTGAATTCCCCAGACTAAAGACACTTTATATAACAGGTTTTGCCCTTACCCAACGTATATATTATTAATAAACACTGTATGCTCAGTGCTTGTCTGAGAGCTTGCGAAGAAAGTCACAAGCTTACTCGGGTGGGACTTGAACCCACGACCTCCTACTTATTAGTGCAGACGTATTAACCACTCGACCACCGAGCTTGCCGGGGTCGGCTGGCCGGTCTGAGTCAGGTGAAGCAGCGGGTACCGCAAGCTATTTTCAAGATGTATTTTCGCATTAAGGAGATGTTAATTTATATAATGGGTTTTTCTCTTACCCAACGTATATATTATTAATAAACACTGTATGCTCAGTGCTTGTCCGAGAGCTTGCGAAAAAAAGTCACAAGCTTACTCTGGTGGGACTCGAACCCACGACCTCCTGCTTAATAGTGCAGACGTCCTGACTCGGACCGGCCAGCCGACCCCGGCAAGCTCGGTGGTCGTATCTGAGAACAGTGTATTTTTGCAAGGCGTCTCTTATGTAGCTAAGCAAAAGCTTGCCCTGAATCATGAGGTATAGCAACAGTGGTTTTAGTAAGGAGAACTCAAGTTGTTATGTTCATGTGAATTTAAAGAACTTACCCCGGTTGGTGGATCAGATCCTGCAATTGGCTGATCATGATCTGATGGAAACGTGAAAGGTGGATCTGATCCGGCAATTTGACCTGTCAGCATCTGCCCGTGCATGAGTAGCACTAAACTTTTGCGGTCTGACGAACAAAGAAATATGGTTTTTGGTGTGTAGCTCGTGAAATGTTTAACGTGCACAACATGCATAATAAACAACTGCTGAAATACTGGCTTGCAAAATGTGTCATCCCATATGCGCGATGCATGGATGCCGCAATGTGTACCTAGCCCTTTCACAATTTTCGTTGCGCATTCGTCCGTTTCTTAACCTTTTTCATTTGTGTAATTTCACTTGCTTTCCATCAAAAACTAATTCTGTGTTAGCTTATAGCCCGCAGCGTGTAACAGAGTCTCCAAAGCGGAAGCAAAGTTTGAAGAGATAACTAGGCTGAACATTAAGTCTGATTTAAGGTCGTCACGTCAGTAGAACTCCTTACTCAAAACACCGCAAGGGTCACATGCATGCCGCCCCAGCAGGCAACACTGCCACAGAGCGCGCGCTCAGCAAGCTAGCAGAGGTGCAATACCGAACTCATTGGCCTCGCGGGCTTGACATTTCCGTCCAAAAAGGCGGATCAAGGGTAAGTGGGAACGCGACTTTCGGTTTCGTTGCGGTAAGATAACGATTACACCAACATGCCGGATCAAAATCCACCTTTTCCCAATTCAAGTGGGAACGTGCTGTCAGTGTACCAGATTTGGGTCAAAGTTAATTCGCAAAAGGCTAATTGACATCACTTCCTGCAGATTGTCATGTGTATCAACATTTTCGGCACCCACTTTAATTTCCTTGACGCACATCAGCTGTGCCATATTTCAAAGCATTGAGCATACGGTCGAGGAGATTTCAATCAACCAGCGCAAGTTTATAATAGTTTGCTCACCGCACGCCCATGCACATGGTGGTGTTTACACGTACACAGTTGTCCGCGTAATTTTCCTACCAAAATGGCTGTATGTGAGAGGGGTCTATGTACTGCTTTGAGTTTTTGCATGCAATTAGTAAAACATTTTGGAGGGGAAATTTCCCAAACTTTCCAACAGCGTGACATTGCCAGAAAACGTCAAAAAGCAACTGTGCACCATAAGTTGCATTTATACCTATTTGGTCTCAGACTTTAAATTGAGTTGAATACAAACTTAGAAAATTTCGTGTGTTTTTTGATAACCCCTACATTGTTTTCACATAAGAATTACTTGCGTATATCTTATGACATACATGCACATAATGTAAAGTGCATTTTAGACCTACATGTACTTAAGATGAAATTTCAAATTTCAAGCTGTTCATAGGACTCTTAAAAGGAACTTTTTTGACGGTTTACTAGTGTGCATGTACTGGTGTGCATAATATGCGATTTGTGTCTAGGAGTATGCCATAGAAAAAGTGTAATAAGGCGCCACAGGGCAGGTGACACGAGTTATTTATAACATTTGTTACCTCCGAAACTCAAGGAAAAAAATCTGCATTCCAGTCGTAGGTGATGAATTGGTTATTGGACTGTGAAATTACCTGCTGCAATTGCATGGAAAATGGGCATTCCTGTCTTCTATGAAATCTAACCTACAGATGTGTTTGTTTTTTTGTGAACAGTGAAAATACTGAGGCCGTATTTTTGTCCAGGCCTTGAAATCTGGTATAAAGTGGTTTGAATGGGATATGATTGGGAAAGTGGGGAAATTTGTCCATCCACTCTGTGGACACTCTTTGTTCCTGTGAGCACACATGTACATATATGGGTGCAGTGTGAAAAATACATGTACTGTATGTACCAGAACATCGTATACATGTTATACATGTAGTCAACTGGTCACACACCCCCAGTACAAGTGTCGGTGTGAATTGTGCATGGAACTTTCTGATTACATGTGTAGTATACAATGTACATGTACTGGTACATGTACTTCACACAAACATGCTTCAAACAAATTTGAAATACCATTGTACTGTAGTGATACCATGTACATGGAGATGCGCATCCAGGGTGACCTAGAAATGACAAGCAAAGAATAGATATGTGGGCTAAATAATGACGTACCGGGTACATGTAACATGAATCCACAATGCACCTGACTCTCAATGAGTGCTGTTTCTTTGCAAGTTAGTTCTTTTCTTAACTCCAAGATACATTGTGCATTTATGTTATAAAAAATGTAACCCATCTGTCCTCCCTCCTTTTAGCATTCACTGCAAATGCAGCATCATTCCAGGAGGTTGTTTGATGTCCAAACAAAAAAGGGCATAAATTTCTTTCGGTGGACAAAGTAATGGCCGCCACCCCAAAACAATATGTTGGTGGAGAGCAGAAGCAGGGAGATGGATTTATATGTTTGTCACTGTGAAAGCAAACACAGGATCATGTTCTTTTGAGCAGTGGCCGGTGTGCATGATGTGTCCATTTATTTCCCAGCGGATGTTATGCCGTCAGTTCAGTCACGGCAGGAATGAGTTGACTGCTACGAGTATCTGCTATGAGTATCTGCTTCAACAGGCTTGTGTATTCCATAAGGAGCTGATATGCTCCATGGAACTTGTTTTTCCTTTCAGTGGCGTCTCCATTTTGGGCTCCATCTTGTGCCCATCACCTTCAGTTCCAAATGGTTACTTGTGTTGCCACCCAAATGAAAATGTCCCAAGTTTTGGATTTGAATTTTTAAATTTCTGTAGCAGCAAGATGTGTGAGCCCTACAGTCTCAACTCAGATGATTCAGTTCATTGGGTTGCAGACCAAAGCTGAAGTTGGAGACATAGCTGGGGTTTGTAAATTACCTCTGTTGTCGTTATGGAATCCACATACTGTACCTAGAAAGTGCTTTGCAGTGAGGTATAAGGCAAATCTGTGTTCCCCCGAGACAGGGTCTCGCTTTGGCAACTGTAAACCCCAACTTCCTAGCCTGTTTGCCTTCGCCAGCCTTCAGCATGATCCCTTTCGTGGAATACAATGGCCATGTTCTTTTCTTTGTAATAAAAATGCAACTCGTGAACAGAAGCCCACATTATGTATGACCACAGCTTTGTATATTGTCAGCAGAGCACTTTACATGTACATACTAGTACAATGTACAGTAACTGAAGTCTCCATGGGCCTGTTGGTGGTTCACAGCTGTTGAGAGGGGAAACAAGGAGCTTGCTACATGTCAGCACCATGAGAGAAAAAGTTTATGCACCATGCTCTTGAAGGAGAGACCACTACTACTGTTTTCAATTTCTCCACTATGTACACCCTCTTGGAGTCCTGTTCCAGACATGGACTGCAGCATGGTGTGAATGAAAGTTTTACCTGTGGAGTCCAAGAGACTGGCATTGTGAGTACTTGTGTGGTCATCGACAAGCTGGAGCCTGTTGAGCATCGAAGCTGATAAGACTGTGGGAGCAAAGCCTTCAAGTCTGCTGGACCACAGAGCATGGCTGGACAAAGAGTCCCATGCATCTTGCAAAGTTGCAGTGATACACGTGTAAGAGCTGCTGCAGTTATCTTGTTGTAACAGTTCTCTTGTAGAAATTGGCCCCTACGGTAGTTCATCAGGTTCATTGCACTGCTTAACAGTTACATAGCAGTAAAGTTGTGCTTACCATCGCAGAAAAAAAATTTGCCAAGCATTATTTCATGGCATGGTTGTGCTGACCGTGTCACACGCCCATGGAGATTGCCATCGTTATGTCACTAAGTTAAGCAAACTTACACAATGTAGCCTCTTTAAAAAAGATATTCAAACATGTCTTTTGCTGCTTACCATCTCCGTGAAATATGCAAAGCCAGATCTAAGCGTAAAATCATGTGCTTAGCAGTATCATGGCATTGGGCCTGTTGGGCAGCCACTTGACAGCACAGTAGCCGACATGTTCTTTGTTCATTCCTTAATTTTCATTGGGCATGAAGTTTTAGTACTTAAAGCTTGTACTTCATGTTGTACATGAACATTGACATGTTAGTTTTGTAGTCAAGTCCTTTATCAGTCTGCATGTCGCTTTAAAGTCCATTAGAAGTCATTCAGTCTGAAGCCCATTCACAAGCTTTTCAAATGAACTGTGACAAAAGCATTCTTTTGTCGTTGTTCACCCTGTTACCTATGACTGGTCTTGTGTAGGGATTTGTGATTGGGCTTGTGAAAGGAATTGTGATGGACTCGATTACAACACTCAGGTACTAGTACATGTACATGTACCTCGTTTCTGCAAAGTCCTCTACCACCTCCTGGTGGATTTAGAAAGAGCCCCTACAGTAAATGGTTGTCAACAGTGTGAACCATGCTGTTTTCTTTTGATGTTGGATTTTCA
Organism: Acanthaster planci; assembly: GCF_054643075.1. NCBI lineage: Eukaryota > Metazoa > Echinodermata > Asteroidea > Valvatida > Acanthasteridae > Acanthaster > Acanthaster planci. The sequence continues at coordinate 19,868,835 of NC_141777.1, forward strand.
CCAGGCTGCCTTTGTGCTGCTCAGTTTCTCAACATGTTGGTTTCCTTTCTTTCTGACCCAGCCATCATACATGTACATGTACTGTAAGCATGCATGTCTTTGCTCCCTTGCAAGTATACATGTACATGTACACGTGTACTGGTCTACATGTAGAGTACATGTACTGTACTATGCTTTGTAGACTCTTATTGGCTATGCATGACTTCATCTGGTGGCATGGCAGCCTGTTACTTGGGTCTGAAGGAGCAACTCTGTAGCTTGCAGGCCTTTACATGGTCTGATCTGCCAGATGCTTGCTTATTTATCAGCCATTGTCAATCCCTGTCCCTCATTGCACAATGCGGCCCTGTTGTGGGGCTAAATCTTTTTTAAGTGTTTTCTTTGGCCCGTCAAGGCTGCAACAAAGCCCTGGTTAAACACTCCAACGGACGCGCTTATGCTGATTAAGCTTTCTGAGGTTGCACACGCACGGAGACCACATCTTGCAACATATTGGTAGCTACGAGGTACAAGTTTATTCATACATGTATAGGAAGTTACTGGTAAATCTGTACCTGCTTGACTTTCAAGCTGATGTCGATTGGTGTTCTTTGTGTTGTCGTTGGCTGTCATGTTTTATTGAACAACCTGAAAATGTCTCCTGCATTGCTCTTGGTACAGTATACTTGGCCTGAAGTGGAGCATGTCCCCACTAACTGATGCTAAGGCTCATCATCCCATCGGCATTGTGTGGCGGAGGAATGCTATGCAGAACTTCCAGGGTCACCCCTGCTGGCTTTTAACTTTTTAAAGGCAGGCTTAGTGGTGCTTGAGCTCCTGTTCCACATGCACATTGGGGGCAGGTGTACTTGTTGGAACTGGATGAATTTTATTGAAACTGGTTACATGTGCATCTGTGTGCACCACTTGGCATCCTGATCGGAATTGTCCCTGGCATCATTAAATTGGAACATTTCGCTGGATTTATTTTGCAAAATTACCAGTACATGTGGCGTGCAGGCAGCAAAAACAAGGTGTTTCAGTCCGAGTATGTCGTAAGTTAACATATTTTTCCATTTTACATGTATCTATTAATGTACCGTTATACTCGGTGAATCTTAAAGTTGCTGCGCATGTCCATACATTGTACGTGCAAGTATTTTGTAGCCGTTGACTATACCATAAATTAATGCCCACATCTGCACAGGTAGAGCAAGGGTGGTTTACAGTTTAACGCCGTACATTAATGATTTAGTCAGAAGAAAAAAATAAACCCACAAGAACAAACCGAAAAGAAGATTGAGAGAATTGTGGTCAGAAGATGCAATGTACACATTGGAAACTGCTGATTCAGTGTCATTTACAGTAACTAGGTATTAATCCTTTGCTGATTGAGGTTGCATGATGTACTGTACAGGCCTAGAGTTTCTGAGGAGGGCATGCTGGCCTACAGTGTACCTGTACATGTAGGCCAAATAGTACAGGTGCATTTCCCTGGCTGTTAATGGGCAGTGAACAATACATCTACTTTACCTTCTGTTTTGTCAGCTTCAGTTACCGGTATGTTTAGGAGGTACATGTACATGAATATCTTTTGTCCGACAGTTACATGTACATGTACCTACCTCCTTAGTACTTCCTGTCCAACAAAGTACATGTACATGTACACTCAAGAATCCTAGAGTGAGTTGACGTACAGGTTGAAATATTATTCTTATTGTGTGACTGGGTTGTGCAAGAAGGTACATGTATAGCAAATGTACATACCAGTATGTGCATATATGGCCCTTACACACATTTACATGTACCGGGTATATACATATGCCTATGTGTGCAGTGTCTTGAATGGCACTTCGGAAATACAGAAAAACATCTGGGTTCGTCTATATTGTACCGGTAAACGTATACCCACCCACCCCAACCCCATTGAATAAGTGCAAATGGAAGTACATGTAAGCAGTACCTCAAGAAAAGTAATGACGCATCCAGTGTATTTGACAAGATTTGCTCCCAGAGACACACGGTTCCCCTGAAAACAAGTAGTGGAGCTACATGTACATGTATGCTTACCACTTACCAGTACATGCATGGTGGATGTACATGTACTTTTGTACAGTTATTAGCTACAGACATCCCTTTCTGTTGCCGTTAAACACTAATGAAAGGCTTTAGATTTTGTACATGTACATGTACATTTCTCCCTTGTGGATATTGATTTTGGAGGCAGTACCTGACCTGATGTCGTAACTACTGGGATTCCATCCTTTGAAACCTTTTTCCTGGGCTGTATTGTTGGGATGGAGTGGAAATCATTTTATTTAAGGCCAATTTTGTATATTACACACGAGAAGTTGAGAACCAGTACCTTATTTACATACACAGTGCATGCATGTATGGTGTGTGATGAAGTTCTACCGAGTTATTTGAAGAGGTTGTCAAGCTTGTCTCTCGTCACACTTGAAATTGGAAATCTTGGACTGCTGGCTTGCAGTTTTTACAGTACCGTAAGTTTGCATCAAACCCTGAAACCTTTTTTGGTACTTGCGTACATGTACGGTACCTGTACTGGTGTACTGTACGTGTGCATTTGTGTGCAGTGTAAAGTGCAGTGTAAAGTGGCGATTAAAAAAACATCCTGAGCTGAACTTTCCCAAAAATGCAGATAAATTTGCTGTCTTCAAGAAAATACATGTATAACAGTACATGTACTGGTATGTACATTACCGTTATTGATGATATGGCATTTAACATGTATATCCAAGCAAGAATTCGGTTGAATCAGAGAGGAAATAGATCAGTGAACTTGCCCTAGGCATGAACCATTCTTGGTGGATGTGCATGTGCAGTACAAAGTTTCTGTGTAATTTTGGAACAAATTCTTAAGGCTTTATTACAGAGGAAGTTTCCTATTAACCACCAGCTCCTGGAAAGCTGATATGGGTACTTCCTGTGATAAGATCACCTGATTAATTGATTCTACATATAGATCCACACAGGTGAATGGGCTGCAGTCTATGACATGGAAAAATTTTTGTTGTCCCTAGCCAGTTCGCGCAACCTCACTACATTATAGTAACTCGGTACTGTTTGTTGTAAAGCTGGTGTGAACCTAAAAGTATCCTGGCCACTAATAATGAGACATGTACATAGTGTACATGTACGTACATGTACATGTGTATGATGTCATGTCTGATGGATGCACCTGTTTTACCCTGTCACTATCACTGTATCAGATTGGTCCCCTTGTGTTGAGGCTGCTGGAAAAACTTGGATCTGGCAGGCCTCATACTGGTACATGTACATGTACTTGCGTGGGATTCAGGAGGGTGTCCAGTGAAAACTGAAGAGGTACATGGGATGAAAGTGACATGAAAGAAAAAAATTTATGTATGTTACACAGTTGATCCACTTGCACATGTAATGATACTAGGTACTGATATTCATTGGAAGTTGGTCAACCAGTGTCAAATGACTCCCTCTTTTGCATAGAATGATGCCCGTAGTTGGTACATGTACTGGTGCAGTGTACATGTATGTACTGTACTTGCGATCATAGTGGCTCAAGAGTTAGGAGCTGGAGGAGACTAGTTTAAGCACCAAACCAATGCATGAAGAAAGACTACACGGCAAACCGCACACATGCACCACACTTGCGCTGGCACGCACAGTCCACGACACACACAGCTCGGTTACTACATGCGCATGCATGGTTAATTCAGGTGTGCGTGCGGTTTGGTGTGTAGTCTTTCTTTGTGCATTGTTTGGTGCTTAAACTAGTCTCTTCTAGCTCCTCGCTCTTGAGCGACTAGGCAACAGCGCCTTGATAAAAGGCTAGCTTTCTGCCATCATTAACTATTGATCACCATGACACTGTGGTTTGTTTTTGCCTGCATCCTGCATGCAATGTATGGCTGTTTTTTAAAAGACAAGTTACTAAAGGCTATGGTTGGCATGACAAAGGGATACTTGTGATCACTCACACTAGTTGGGGTCGTAGTTGGACATGAACAATGGAGCCAGCTCTGGATGCCAGTTTTTGTCAATATGACAGTGCACGATTCTGACCCGCATTTGGCAAATAGGGATAAAGTATACAGTGCAATCGAATGATTGATGTTACCACTGTGGAACTTGAGGGGTGAAGTGCTGTCTGCCTCTCTGGCTGTGGCCACCATGGCATGGGAATGCACAAGGGAAGCGGTTGTGTTGGGAAGTACTGGAATGATGAAGAAAATTGTTTCCTTTTTTTTATTGAACCGCACTTGATATTCCGGTAGGAGCATCTACTTGTACTGTCATAAATATACACACTGTAATCTAATCATGTTGTTTACTACCCCTGGCATTGAAAAAGTGAGTTCTGCTTCATTGGAGCGCTGATAATCAGCACAATAGCAGATAGTGTAATTCCTTTTGGAATGCCTTAAGCTCCTCTTTGAGTTTGGACTCCCATACCAGTAGCCCCTATTGTGTTTTGCCCCATCATAGCGTCACGGTGATTTGCAGTTCTGCTGAGGTAGCGACTGGCATGCCAGTCCCAACCTTGTGTAGAGGAATGTCATGTATGGTAAGTTTTGAACTTGAAAAGTTTGGCAGATCGTACATGCAGGTTTGGAATGTTCCTCATATTTGTGCCAGCAGTACACGTACACTGGGGTGCTTATACCCTGTGCGAGGCACTTGTAATGTACATGTTAGCCCAGATGGACTCCCTGACCGTATTACATTATGGAGGGAGTCCAGGATATGAAGGTGCGAAATCGGGCGAAAAATTTTGTAACTAAAGTTGTCAACACATCTACCTTTTCCAAGGAGCCAATGTCTGTAACTCCTATGCATCCTTATCTCCACAGCTGGTGGGATAAGATATTCGGCACATCACCACCAAAGACAAAAACGGGAAAATAAAGTTGGATGTAACATTAATTCTGGCCATTGTTAAGGACTGTTTTCAGCCGTTCTCCAGTGTAGTTCATATGGTGTGTGCACGCAACTACCTGGTGCATGAGATTCCGAACTGCGTACACCCACATTGAAACTACATGTTCTGACTGGAACCAGCGAAACTAAAGTCTAAAAGAATCCACTGTTTTCGATGCTCACATAAAGCACGTAATGCACAACTTGGTTCTTAGCCACGAGTACCATTGATCTCCATGCTGAGTACACACAACATTGGGCCGGGGTGAGGCTGTGGCGTGCGTTGGTGACAGTTGGCCTAGTTACCTGCATGCAAGCTGAGTCTCCTGCGGCCAGTACGGGAAAGCTAAAGTTCATGATTTGTACAAATCCTGGTCTTTGGTTTAGCATGTATTATGTGTTAAGAGGTGGACTTAAATAGACAGACAAAAGGTGTCCCCAAAGTTTGATAGAAGTTAAGGGACTCCCGGCAGTTCCGTGTCGAGGGAATAGAGTACCACCCAGCAAGGCGTTGGCACATTTCTGTTGCTTAGCGATTTACTCATGTCATTGATTTGTCCCATTTTAAAAGTTTTACCGAATACATTAGACCGAATACAAGAACAAATTAGAACCAATTTTGTGGTCGTTTTGTTTATTTTATACCCTGGACGTCAGTCGTAATGAAATGAAGACAACGTCCAACCTGGGCTAATGTACATGTATGCATTTTCAAAAATACATGTGAGGTTAGTACAAACTTTGTAGCAAAATTTGCTTAACAAGAAATTGTGCTTTTTTTTTAATGGTGTGATACCACACTTGTGTTCAGATTGCATTCAGCTTTGTACATGTACTAGTAAAAAATATTTGATTGTAATCATTTCTTGACTGAGTATGCTAAAGTTAGGGGGGCTATGTTTCACAAGTACCTTATGTCTGTATAGTCCACAGTGGAGGGTGTACCGGTAATAATGAAATTGGCATAGTCAAATTGTCAATTTTCATGTTGTAGTAATGTACATGTAGCACAACCTACATGTCTGCCAAAACATGGAAACACTTGCAGCAAGTGCGTATACCCCTGGGAACAAATTATACCCTTCATCCACCCATTCTCCCTGCTCTGTACCCAGAAGTTTAAGGTTGACTGGTTTGTTTATTTGCTGTCCATGGACTAGTAAGAGTATGATGTATTGTACATGTACAAACATAGAGTAATTTTTTTTTGGAAGTACATGTACATGTACATATATGTACTTTTCAATATGAGCGGGTCTAGCTCCAAAGTGTAGGCCTAACCATGGGTGGTTTGCTAAGAAAATCTGCATGTGGTGAGTGACAGCCCTTATTGGACAAGCCTAAACAATAGCAGCATTAGAGTCTATTATGACAGGAATGGGTTGTCTTGCACACCCCCAGGCAGATGGAGTCTAGAACTAATGATCAGACCATATGGTGTTTGGGGATGGTCTTGTATGTGCATTGTGGGGGAGGGGGGTGTTGTGGGGGTATTTGCTTTAATTGGTTTTACTTGAAATTTTATGCTTAACTTGGGTATTTTTCCCTCATGGTGTTTTTCCCTATACTGTCATGTGTTTAAATGTAAGCTTTCCCAAATGAGAGCTAACAAAAGTACATGTACATGTAATGCCTCATAGTTGATTGCAGGTGGCTTGTTTTGGGGGGTCTTTGGGTACTATTATTCTGTGCATGTTTACAAATGGCTCTCAATTATAGCTGTTCATGTTACCAGCATCAAAACTACATGTAAGTAACTTTGACAAACAGTACATTTAGTTGTGTCTGAAGTAATGACGTGTCCCTGTACTTTATTGGTGTCTCCCACCCACATGCAAAAACAAAACCAGAATGTACAGTACCAAAAGTCATAACTAAATGAAAAATCCATCTCAAAAATGGCTAAGTGATTACTTCCATAGATAAAGCAGGTAACATGCATTTTCATGCGTACAGTGCATGCAGTAAAAAGGTAGTACATGTTCCTGTACCGTACATCTGTGAGCGATCTAAAATTCCTTATAAAAACTAACAGACTCACTTGTATCTTGATACACGAGTGGGCATGTGTACTGTGCATTGAATGTGTTTCCTGTAGCCTTCATTCGTGTCCTTGATTTCAACATGACAATCTTCCTGAGGCCTGCCTCTCCTCCAACTGTCAGTGAAATCTCTCCTTGATGAATCTGAAGTCCTCCTGTGTGACACCCTATGGCATGATAATCACTGGGGATGTCTGTGGCCTACCCTAGCCATGGGGCCACTTGGCTACAAACAAGAGGCTCTCTGTTTAGCAAATATTTAGTGGTCAGGTGTCTGTTTATTTTGCTGATCCTTTGATACTGATGGAATAAATCAGCCTGAGGAGGTTTGCGGTGGTAATGACCAAGAAGCCTACATGTAGATGTAGGTAGAAAGTACAAGCATGGTACAAGGGTACTTTTTCCTGTCTGCTGTAAAATTTCAGGTCCAACTTTCAGCTGATGCACATGTACCGGTAGGTGCAGGCCTTCAGCCAGCTGTCATTGTGTGACATGAGTTTATCACCTGCCACATGCAGCCATGCACCTGTCCTTTGAAAAAATAAATGGGAATACTAATTGTTCAGTGTTTAACCTTGGAGCTCTATATATTTTACCTGTGTACACTGTGAATTTCAATCACACCTCCACAGGATGTGTGTACCATGTCCAACCTCTATAATGATGGCTGGTAGTCACCAAATCCATTTGAAATTTACAACTCTTAAAAAGGGGGAACTTTATTTTTGTACATATATTTTGCTGATTTTCCTGTGGCTTTCTTAGTGTGAAGTGAACACACTTACTTGGTAACAATTCAAGGGGATTACGGCTTTTATGTTGAAACATTACAGGGAACAGGGGACCAAACACATTTGTCCCCACAATACAGTTCCAGCTTTCCCAACAAAAGACATTGTTCCTAAGGCCTACTCTCTGCAATTTCTTTTTAGTAATACCAACAGTATGAATTATGTGTTTTGTTGACTTTGCTGTGTCACTAATTATTTGTGATTTTTGTGGACTTAGGAATAAGCTGTAAACGAACAAAGTGTTGATTGTACTCATGTGGACTGGTTCCTTTAGAGAATACTTGTACATGTATCATGCAGTGCGTAGGGTGCCTCTCTTCCTTCATCATATGCACGGACGAAAGAACGTGCAGGCCCACTCTGTGTGTACTTCTTGGTGTTTGTGCCGGGTGTCCTTTTGTGGAAAGCGGCTTTCTCATTCAAAAAGGTCCTTCACACCTTGTTTGCCTCATGTTATTCCCCCATTATTATTTCCACACTACCTTCACTGGAAGGAGGCTGAAGACTTTGACGCATTTCCCTTTTGGACCAGGTGCCTTTGATTTCACGCTGCAGTGAGCCCGGCCAGAGGACGGTCGGTGCTGGAAAAAATATGTTGGCGTCTATATCTTACCGCAGATGTGTTTATTGGAAATGATACAGCAGCATCAGTTGTGGTGTATGTTTGTCTTTCAGCTTTGGTATTAATGACTAACTGCTATTTTTCTCCTTGGGGGGTTGCAGGAGATTGTACAAGTACATGTACAGTGTCCTTGTAGCCCACTGGGGAGTCTTTCTGGCCTTGGTTCTGTGTTTGAGATGCAGTATACACAAGTTTATAGAAATACTGTACCACACATAGTGTACAAATTATATACATGTGATTTGAATGGGGCAGTTTGTGCACTTCTGGATGCAATGTACATGTACATGAACCGTGCTGGTACTATACTACATGTACTAGTACATGTATGAACATGTATGGATTCAATATTCTTGCTTGTGACACAGTGATTAAATCAAAATGCGATACATACTGTACAGTACATTGCACATTCAAGTACTGGTACATGTAGGTGCTTTGCTGTGCATGGACATGCTCTCAAACTGCAATGCATCTGCAAATATACATCGTACATGTGTGTAATTGACTACATCAGGTCCTTTAGAGGGACCTGATCAGCAGGTGTTTGAGATTATGGTTTGGTAGCTGCTGTATTGTACCACATTAACTCACAAGCTGGCAGAGGTCTTTCATGCTTTCTTCATTGCCACTGGTAAAGTTTGCCCAGACTTCCTGGTCTCACTGCTTAGAAATGTTCTTCCGGTGACAAGGACATATCATAATATTACCTGACCACACTGAAGTGCATGCTTGAAATGTTTGGGATCAAGCGATTACAACCACAGGACTTTGCTTTTGTGTTGGATCCCATGGCAGGGATTGAATTGTGGTTTTGAGTGACACTGGCTAATGGCATGTTGTGGTGCTGTTATACTTACTGGAGTACCTGCATGTACACTGTACACTCCAAGTGGTAACCTTGACCTACATGTATATGTAGTAAAGCCTAATGGCTGTCAATTTCCAGGGTCAATTTCACAACACCTGTTTCTTTTTTCAGTCAAGCTTAGCTTTGAATTGTATGGGCTATTAAATAACACTGTAAATTGCATTGTTTACACACATACTGCACAAATGGGTACATGTATTTTATCAATAGTACACACATGTATGGGTACATGTACATACATAGTATGTACATTAATGCTGTATAATATGCATACATGTACATCATTTTTTAACATGTAGGCCTACATGTACATATACCCACGCATATTACTACATGTAAGAGCATACATGTGAACACATAATTTAAATTTTGAGTTACCGGTATAGACAAATCGGATGAGATGCCATGCCAAGGGGCCAGGTGCACTCATGCAGCTGTCTCAACCTGATCGCGCATGCGCACTTCGGCAATTGACTACTGCCTGTTGGTCAAGGAGGAATTTCACATGCGCACACCGCATGGCCCCGTAGTAATGGCTTCTAATTTTGGTCGTCAGATTTGTCTGTAGTGTTTTGGAATGAACAAGAAGGCACTTCAATGCTAGGCTTCATGTACACGTACGTGTACTTACCGGGTGCATGGACATGTATGCAGTATAGCTGAGCATCCTCATCAAACAGTGTGAACATGGTGCATGAATGTCACTAAGAACACGACTACCTGCGTAATAGCCCACTCTAAAAATGGTTTTGTGACTCAAGTGTTGACCAGGGGTAGCCTGTCTACTCTGAAATCAGTTGAGCTAAGGTACCAGTAGGGTTCACTGTACAGTACCAAAAACCTGTAGGACTCGATGGTGGATGACATGAACTTAAATGTACTGGGTACCGGTATTTTTTTAATATCACTTAAAAGACAATGTATTCACAATGCTTGCTGGTAGTCGGTATCAAAGTTGCATGTACATGCACTGTTCCTACATGTACTTGTAGTCATTAACCCTCCTTTGGTTTTACAACACAAATATGCACGAGCGCCCACAGTCACTGGTGAGCATGTGTTTTCTATATGGAACACAAACATGCACAGGTTCAGTGTGTACGCAGTAAGTTGTCAGCACAAAATGACCCAGGGTCTTTTGTGCAGTCCTCTTCACTGCATTTGGTTTACTGCACAATTATGCACATGAAACAGTGAAGCACAGTTGTTGGGCAGCACAAAAGTGCAGGCTTATATTCCTGTGAGGGACTGTTTGTGCAGTGCACAACACGACACAGCTGTGCTTCTTTGAGGTGTTTACCAAGTGACCCAAAGAGTGACTTCAGCATAGGAGGGTTTTAATCAGCATACACATCCTAATCCTCTGAGGATGAACAGCAGGTGTATACATTTATTCACATTTGCTGAATAAACGGTATTATAGTGTATGCAACAAAATTTGGCATTCTGTCAGCAGGGTACTGCACTCTTCCCATACATTTATCAGGTTGCAATGTATGTGAGTAGCTAAATGCATTGAGTGTTACCTTCACCACCGAAGTCTACCAGAGCCATCTGGTACAGCTAGGCCACTTGATAGTATTCAGGGTATGATAATTTTTCTTGCGCGGAATCAAATTTCCTAATTGGCGGTCCTGGTAATCCAGTAATAGTAGGTATGACTGGATTGGATCAGCCACGTCTGTGCCTTTCCAGTTGAGTGATTTGCGCTTGTTATTGGAGAGTGCGAATATCCATGGGTGTGCATGCACATTTAGGGTTCAGCTTGCAAATTTTAAATCATAGATATCAGATAAATGTGCACTTCTGCAGCCACGTGATTACAAATGCAGTGCCAAATATACACTTTTTCTCAACCAGTTGCTCAGCATTGTGGCCAACATTTGCCACTTGGCTACCATGGCGACTGATATCAGGAACCAGACATTTTATTTCAGTACACGAATGAAATAAAAGTCTAGAAACTTGCTGATCCCAGCTGTTGTATTTTCACTATTCTTCTGATGTTCATATTTTAGAGTACCGACATGTGACATCACTGTGAACCAGAAAGTGCAGTGCAAACGAATGGAGTACGCGCGCGTGTTGGTTCACGCACCAGTTCTCGCGCGAATTCCTTTTACACACTAATTGTGTGCGTGACGTATTCACTTCGGTACTCTATTTAAGGCATTACGATATCCGTTCCACACTCTTGAACCATATTTGGACAGGCCATACGGTACCTACATGGTACATGGTACATGCATGCAGTGTTAGAAACTGCTATGTTATTTGTAATCAAAGTTGTACACAGTTTTTTGATATGATGTAAATATGGGACTGTTGTGCACGTGCACTGCTACTGCTAGAGGGTTTGGTGACCTTTTTTATTGTGCATACTTTCGATAGTTTGATGTGGGCCAGCACGTTATTCCATGAATGCACGTACATCTGTGATGAGAAATATCAAACAAAACCAAAAATTGGTAGTTTTGCATACTGAGCAGATGCCAAATAGTGTCATAGTTTCTAGAGTTTTGTTTTTCATACAGAATGTCTCTATTACATGACAGTTCAAGAAATGTGGTTTTCCAATGATAAGTTTCATTGTAACCATCATTTTTGCTTAGAACTTCCTGACATTACAATGTACATGTAGAATCCTTCCCTGTGGTGTAAACCAATAAGAAATTCTTTGAACTCCAGCTTTCAAGGGGAGAGGGTGGAACTGTGAAGCAACATACAGTACATGTATTTATAATACAGTGGTAGCCCTGGGACAAAGCCCGTGTAATCTTTGAAAAAATGTTATCACAAGCTTATGCAAACAGCACCGTGATCTCCATTCTTCCACCCCAAGCTTGTTATCGCTGCTAAAGAGATTTGTTTTCTCCCCTATCTCCCAACTGCAGATGCCTCTGACATACTTGGAATAGCCCCCTCCGGTTGACTTCGTTGAGTGCGTTTTGTCGAGTTTGCGGAGTGCCGCCACATACAATGCCTCGGAAGAGAGGGGGCGGGCTCCTGTGTGGGTGCTTTGGAGGCGGGGATGAGACCCCGCACATCACCTACGATGTGGACAATGGGATGGTCCTCCACCCCATGGAGGTCGCTGACCCCATGCCACCGCTGGAAGAGCTCAACTTGATGTTTGTGGAACTTGTGGTAGGTTTTTCCCAGGTCTTACAATATTGACCAGATCCCACAAAGTTAGTCTTACATGAACATTGTACAGTTAATGTTCATACATGAACAGCTCACTTCTTCATGTGTTAGATGTTTGCTGCAGAATGAACAATCTTAGCTTTCATTTTGATATACATTTAATTGTACATTCACCTGGCACTTTCCACACAGTTTGCCGTAGTCTTACAATGATGCAGGTAAAAGTTTTGAAAGCTGCACAATTTCAATTGTGCATAAGTTGTTTAGAGACGTGTAATAAAAGAAAAAACACCAAAAACAAATGGGTTACAATTAGTCTTTATTGGCATAGAAACTGCACTTTTACAAACATGTCAAAGACTTTGTTGTTAGTGAGGTTTTCTTCTCTTTTTTGAGCCGAATGAAGAGCACATGTGGATAGTGTTTCTCTTTTTTTGGGGGGGAGGGATATTTACAAGTCAGACTTTCTCACAGTTTTTATGCTGGGGTATATTCTGACAATGGCGTTCTTATTCCTAAGTTAATAAATTGGTAAATATGAGGAAAATAAACCAGAGTAAATCTGGATAAACTAAGGGGCAAGTTTTCTTGGGACATGCGCATGTTAAACACGGATCCCATCTCCAAGCTTTTTATTCCCCTAATTTTGTTAATTTCAGGATGAGTTGGATCTCCCTGCCCTCCACAGAGAACGAATGTTCAGCTTGTCCCCAGAGAAGAAGTGGCAGATTTATTGCAGCAAAAAGAAGGTAAGTAATCTGGGACAAGGCGATTTTGCTGTACGATTATTATTGTTAGATAGTTGTCCTCCATCGGAGCCACGGAGCAGAATATCTCACTGGACTTTGACAGCAGACTTTGAAGCTTCATCACCTTCAAGTGTCTTGTAATTTTGAAGAGAAGACTTCTCATCTCACTAAATCCATACAGCCAGTTAATTTTACCCGATCGTTGCAATTGACAACGGAGTCAGCGTGTGGCATGGGGGTCCTGGAATCTGGAAGATCCTTCTTCTGGTGGACTTTGGGAAGGAAGACTTCCAGAAAAATCTCTGGGGAAAATGAATCGTTGGCAGTGGAAGCCGCCCAAGCCACATGGTAGTCATTATGGACCCAACAGGATGTATTCTCTTGGGGACAAATCATCATCTCTGGCTTAATCACTGCATGCAATTCCAGGGCCTGTCTCCATTGAGAGACAGAGTCAACGTCATGGTCATGCCTCTTTTGGAACATGAATGACTAGGCCGGCTGATGTTATGATCTGTGCGCCAGGAATTTTCATCTGGTCCCTCAGGGATGACTTGGGATGAATCTCTTCCGTTCGTTGCTATTTTTGGGGGGACGGAGGAGATCTCTTAAAGGTCTGCCAGTGACTGCAGAGATCTAGAAAACAAAATGCCGTGCAAGTGTTAATTGCAAGCCTCCACCTTGGCCCTGAGGCTGCCGTGACTGTGCTAGAATTAATAAATAAAATGTCATTTCTTTATGATGCTTAATTGGCATATTTTATTTCTTGGGGAGTCTGTGGTGCTTTTGGGGATAGATTTTGCGACATATTTTCCTGACATTTTTCAGAAATTACAATAATGCACTGTAGGATTGTGTAGAAGTACAGTTGTGTCTGTTTTTTTTTTTATCAGAAGCCTAACAGATTGTATCCCCTACATGTACATGTAGGTCCTTTTGGTCACACAAGGGGCCAGTGTCTGTATGTTTTTTGTGGAGATGCTACCGAACGTGTAGGTTGAAATACGGTTATGAAAAATGTTCTCTCGAGTTCCTTTTGAGCCCCGAAGCCTTCCTTTAATGTACCATACTCTAGATCCTATGTGTCGTACAGCATGAAGGTAGACGGAGGAGGGTAGTTTTTCATCAGTTATATGTGGTGTGTGGCTGGAACAGCCAATCTTGCATGTATATCATACTGATTGGTTGCGGCGGCCGCCTTTTTTTTTCTTGGTGAACCCGGGGGCCAGCAACAAAATAGCAAATGTCCATATTAGGTAATGAAGCTGCTGCGTCCAGGTTGAAATACAAATTGGCATACATGTACAGTCAGTCTTGAATGTAAAGGGGAATCTTATTGCTTCCCCATCAAAATTCTTGGTCCTTGCTTTACTGAGCATCATTTCTCAAGGATTTGTCACAATTTGGTAGTTTCCCAGAAGAGGGCACTTGTCCACTTTCCAAAATACATTTACATGTACATGCACCTGAATATCTAATTATCCACAGCCTTGCAAATGCCTCTGAAAATCAGGCCTTCAGAAAATGGATTAATGTACGTACATGTATTGTGCACATGTTTCAGAAGTGTAGGATTACATATGCTAAAATTTCCTTACTTTTCTTTTGTCACTTGGGTTGGATCTGTACTGAAACCTTTCCTATGTTAAGAATTAGGCATTCATTAGTCATTTTTGTATGCTTCAACTGACTACCCGAAGGACATGTTAATGATGGTAGGGATCATCCTTTTTTTTAGCGTTTGTCCGAGTCTACAGAACATCCACCAGGGCCTAGCGGGCGGTGGCTGTCGGCCTGTGCATGCTTTTCAAAAACTGTGACATTTGACGACTGGCCATTCTTAGTTGAGTACTGTCCTTGGAGGTGGAGGGTGAGGGAAGAGCGAAGGAAGATGTTTTGTAGGTTGTACGCTCGTTTGTTCATGTATCGCGACATGCACTTTACACGTACTCTAGGACCACATAGGGAGCTGCAACGACAACAAGGCAGCAGTTACGTGTTCTGTCTGTTTAATTCCACATTGACAAAGATCAGCGGTAGAGGCTCTGGTCTTCTTCAGATAGTGCTGTTGGGTCCAGGCAATTAGTTGCTTATGAACTTGATGAAAATAGAATAAATGAATGACCCCATAGTCGTCTTGGCAATCATCTGAGGAAGACAGGATATTTCTGTTAAAACATAGAGGCTTGCCTGCCAAACGCGCGACATACTGAGGAAGCCACATGTATGCATGTAACAACCGGGAAGTGGAGAGAATGCCAATTGGCAGGATTTGCTAGGCACATTGGTCTACCCGCATGACTAGCAATAATTACGAAGACCTTCCATGCAGCCAGTGCACAGATTCGCTGACATTTCAAAATCAAATTGCCGTGGCTACATGCATTGCGCACATGGTTGTACTGGGCACCATTCAAGGCACAGTGTACTCGTATAGCTAGCTGCTTGCATTGGTTGAAAGCCTTTCATTTCATGCCAAGAGTTTCTGAACAGCGATGACCATTCATCAAGTTTCTGTGACTTTTGGGAAGTGTGACTTGCAGCACATGTGCTGGTTATTGTGTGTACCGGTACGGTAGATCATGATCGAGGGTACAGGGCTCACATGCATCTCCTGGCTCTACATGCACAGTATGTTGTTGGACAAGCTGCGTTTACCCCTATGTCACCCTCTCTACCCAGGAGTACGAGTAGGGACCAGCATTAGCTTGTGAGCAGCCTGACATGGACTTGCAACTTGTCTGGGGAGAACCAGGATATTCTTGGTTTTGTGCCAAGGAAACCAGAGATATACATCTGCCTGTTCAGCCACATAAGCTTTCATGTAAATGTAGAATTTGATTTCCTCAACATTGAAAATTTAAGGCATATCTCTTTAGGAGTTCACTTGTGTAGCTGCATGGTTCATGCACAGTGTGCGTGTACACGTACAGTATGGTGAAGTTTTTAAGAGCCCCAAGTTGGACCAATAGAGGGTACAATTTTCTTTGTAACAGGGCTCCTTTGGTTGGGACTGAACTTCACTGGAGCTGGAATGACTATGAAATGCACCCATTTCTGTGGCATCGCCACCAACAAAATGAACACTCCTAACCAATACAGCTCTTTGAAGTGGATAAGGGGATGCTTGTGCTCATGGCAGATTACATGCAGGTTTACTTTGTCATCTCATTCAATAAATCCTTGGGCCTCCCCAGTGCATGGATCTGATCACTAGTTTAAACAAATTTGTCTCCTTATTTACTCTTTTCCAAATGATTTGAGTGTTTTTTGAATTTTTATTACTGTTTACAAATATCAAAACCAAGCTACCTGCACCATGTGTTAATTGATTTGGCTCCCTTCTAAGCACACCGATGTGAAGTTTAAGTGAGCTGAAATTGAATTTAAAAGGACTTGGCCTAGAAATAATTTGATACAAGCTCTGTAAAATGTCAAGTTGTCGGCCTTGAAGATAACATGGTAAGGCTTTCTAATTATGCTGATCTGCATCAACGTGGCAATTTCTTGCAATGTCAGTGGCCACTTTGGTTTGACACTTAAGGGAAGGGAGACATCCTTCCTTGTCAAATGATTTATTTCTTGGATGGGCAGATTAGAAATTGTGGGTGGGAATTAAAAGTAGCACAATCGAAATGGAATTGTGACAGCTCCTGGAAATGTTGAAGGTCGAAGTTAAAAGGTCAGCCTACTACCTTAGGCATTTCCACAGTACGTGTACATGTACATGCACGGCGTAAGTCGAAGTAGACATTTCCATTTCCAGACAGGATCTGGTGTGGTTTTGTCATTAATTTGTAAACCTGATTGAGGATCGGTGGCTTACACTGTACATGTACCGGTACATGTAATGTATGCCACATATTGTACATGTATTACGTACATGTATATATGAAAATCCTACAGGCTTTGTTCCCCTCCACCCTTATAAGGTTCACATTAAAAAATTCCTTGGAAATGAGTTTTCTGGTCAAAATGTCAAGCCTAAAAGCACGTCTCCCATCTGAACCTTACATGTAGAATGTGGGTTAAAGTACCTTTTTTTTTCCTAAAGTGGCATATCACACAGTAGGGATGAAAATCCTGCATGTGTCAAATGGATCGTGGGAAAATATCAACAAGTACCACTCATCAAGCTGGAGCCTGTCTCCCCAGCTGAAAAGGAACTACTCCAGTGTGTAATTACTGGTGATTGAAAACTTTTCCCCAAAGTTGTCATATTCTGACTTCCACCACAAATGTACATGTACACCGAGGCATGCACACATTCCGTTTACTTTTCATTAACTTTGGTGCGGATTTTTTGTTTTTGGGGGGAAGGGGGAAGGAAGTAGGTTTTCTTCAGGCATTGTTACAGTGTGAAGTTTTGCTACCATAGGAATCGAAATGTCGGTCCCTCTAACTTGTACGGCTTTTACATGATCTGGCCACTTAAGTACACTTTTTTTTTGTTACTGTTTGAGGTACATGTAGCTCCCCTCGCAGTGCCTGTTACCCCATACTTCTGCCACTTTCCTTGTGGGTTGGTTTTCGGGGGGGGGGTTGACAGCTGACGGATGTGTGCTACGTTTACCTGCAATGCTTGACATTTATTTTATGTACATGCGTGCTGCAGCCCATCCAGCACAAACACTTGATGAGTTCGCTTTTGCCGTCAACAAATCAAAGTGATTGATTTGTAAACATTAAAGCTTGCGAGAGACAGTTTTTCTCAACTTCCTATCCAGCTGAAACATTCGAAGGGGCCTGGGAAATTCTGCTTCCGGTTCTTGCAGGACCACACGCTCATTGGCAAATAATTACTGAAGCAAGTGAAGTTTTTTGTAAGATTACTCATGAAGCATTTGATGCAAGTTTCTTTTGATTAAAACCTCTTTGTTGTCATGTGCATGCGCATTGAGGTGATGGAATGTCTCAGCTGTGAAGCCAGCTTCTGTATTGCATACAGTTACTGATGTTATAATGGCAACAGTAAAAATGTTGCTGTTGCCAAAACCTTCCCTTCAAGGCTGACACTGCCTGTTATCCCCTGGCCCCCCTTTTTTTAATGTTGGGCCCCTGCAACCACAACTCATGGAGGGAGTGGGCCCTTCACAGGTGATCTCCCAGGGGTCTGGCGCTGAGAGTACCCTTGCCCATTCATCAACACCTGCCGATGTTGTTATTGGAACAGGCAAACTACACATGTACATGGACACCCATTATTGGGGCCTGCAGTGACAGATGGGAAACTGGCATGTGTGTGCCTTTGGCCCTGGCCGCATTTCAGCTTTGTAGGGGTACATCATGGTTTTCTCATTTGTTGTGGGTCTCATGACAAATTTTTCGCCCGAGAATGGTTCATTAGGAAGAACGCATAAAATGAAGGACTGATGCATGCATCAATGAGATGAAAGTTGGTCATTTTTTATATTAATACAAGTGGTACATGTATGTATGTTCTGTCTGTTCATGTACATGTACATACATGTATAGCGTGCCACTGAGGCCCTGGGTTGTATCATGGGAGTAAGAGCAATCCTCTTAGCCCAGATTTGCAAAGCTGCTAAAGCGAATACATTTCTGCTTGTCTCTTATGAAATGTGTGTGCCACGTTAGCATAAGCAAATAAACAGTATGTTACATGTCAATTGCTTACTAGTGCAGATGATAACACACTTCTACATGTCATAGACTTATATACTGTTCTTGGTCATTCTACATGTACCTGTACTTTTAAGTATGGTGCAAGTACATGTACGTGTATGCTGGTTCCCCTATGACTTTAACTTGTGTGATTCTGCCTTGTGAGGTTATCATCTTGACCTGGGTGTGTCTGTCAAAACCCTAGGCTGTTTTCGTAAGAAGCAGGTTATTTCCCAAGGACGTTAGACTCCCGCAAACACCTAGAGAGAGTTGGGAAAAAACAGATGGTTCGAGGGGTGAAAAATAATGATAAAATGCCATTGGGATAATATATTTCATAACAGGATACGAGGGGTTTGCCAGCATTATGAAAGCAAAAACAGACCACATTGCTGTTGCAGAATTGGTGACGGTGTTATTGTACATGTACGTGTGACATGTATACACTTCCACGTAATCAGAACAGTAAATTATGATACATGTTTAAATATATACTCATGTACATATTTAATATACTTGTATGTGCAAAACCTGGCCTTTTAAGGTCAACAGTGGTATGTTGTATATTCTGTCTCTGGACCCATTGTAATTAAAGCATTTTAACAGAGATGTTTGAATTTTATGCAAAGGGTTATACAAACTAATGAGTTTTGGGGGCAGGTGATCTGGTTTGGGCCAAGAAAGCTCTAGAAAGTTCAGTCATGTGCCCAAACTACGTGGATTTCTGTTTGAAATAGAACTGCTTCATGGTTTTTTTTTGAGAGGAAGAATTCAATGCAGTAAGAATAATCAAATTTATTAGGGCATTGGTATTAAAATGGTTTACACAAGGAGGAAGACACTTAAACTGGTCATTCACTGTTCACCCTCAAAATTTGCTCATGCAGCCCATGCTCAACTAACAAGTCGAGGTTTGGCCAACATTGGTCCAAACATCAATTGTCTGCACCTTGATCATTGATGTAAGTTGTCAAAACTGTACCCACATCAACAAGGGAGGTAATCTTACACCACATTCTGCAGAGTGTAGCATAACATTTTCTTATCTCTTTCTCCCTCCAAAGTTTCACAGTGTGGTAACTGTAAGTATTTCTTATTTATTACCAGGAACAAGATGATCCCAATTCAACCAAGTGGCCAGACTACTATCTTGACCAGCTGAAGGCCATGATGACGGTAACAATTTACATTGTTCATACCCCACCTGTCTCCTTCCTTCTGGTTTTTACTTTCCCCTGCCGGATTCCCTGGCCTTTTTCTGCTCTTTTTACCACGTGCAACACTCATCTTAATTGAGCAGGGGTTTCAGATTTATAGACGCACAGATGCAGTGCTGGAGGGAAAATGCATGGACAATGGTATATGTACGTGTAGAGTAATGTTTCTGAATGCTGGATGGATTACTTGCATGTGCACCTAGACTAGCTACTGTCAAGTGAAATTACAACTCTCAAGCAGAACTGAAAACTTATAGATGTGGTTTAGACCCGAATAATTCCCCAGATTCAACAGAAATTCTACAGTCGGTTTCCTTTGTACACCCACCATGGGTATACCAAAGCAAAACTTTCAAAGATCTTGGCAGGGTTACATGCAGTATACATTTACTTTGGCCTGCTCTGGAAGAGGGTCGTATACCAGCACCTGTACTTGTATATTGATACACATGTATTTCCGGGCTCCATGCAGGTAAAGTCTGTTTATTTGTATAGCCTACATGTTGTACATGTGTAAAAACAGTATGGATGTGTAATGCGTAGATACATGTACACGCACATGTACATGTACGAAGTGCCATGGCATGATGTGTTTTTTGTAATTCAGATAACATGTTGCAACTGTGTGTTGGCACTTTGATCACTTTCATGCTTCTGTAGGAATACTGTGAATGTGTCATCACATTTCAACATCAGTGAATAACCTTTTTTGTGTTATTTTTTTAATTCTCTCAGTTGGCCTTTACCCATGATGAGGATGTCATAGCTGCCAGAACAAACTTGGTGGACAGTCTGAAGACGGCTCTTCGGACACAACCGATGAGGTGAAACTAAGAGAACCATTCAAACCAAAACTCCCAAGCCAGGAAAAAGAAACGCACCTTGCAGTTACATTGTACTTTAGAAACACCCATTGAATACAACCCACAAGGCTCACCAGAGTCAACTGAAGTTTGAGAGACACATCTTTTGAACATATTTTGTTCTTAAAATGTAGGAAAATGCTGCCTTCTCTGACCAACTTTGGCATTCCTTGAACTTATGATGCCCAGAATCCAAGCAACCTCTCGCAACATATTAGGGGAATTAATCGGGTAATTGTAGATATCAGACCAGAGTGCTGAATAAAGTCAAAATCCAGTACAAGATTCAAAACCTTAGAGGATTATTTTACATGTATTTGGATTAAGTGAATTCCCCATTGTTGTGCACAGTTGGTGAGGGACTGCCAAAACTTCCCTCCCATAATACCATAGTACACAATATTCACATGTAGGCTATGGACGACACAATTCCAACCCCCCAAATCCAGCCCACACACCCAAATTGTAAAAATTAGTAAATACTCAACAAGAGCTTTATATGGTAGGCGTAGCCAGGAAACACGCACGGATAATTAGAAACTAGATTAAGTAAACGCGACCCAAAAATAGTTAGAAGGAAGTTCTGTAAGAATGGAAACCATTGATGCTTACATTAAAAACAGGAACAGAAAGTATTTTTTTGAAATATGTACACATACTGATGGGATGACTGTTGTCAGATCATTTTTGTTCCACATAGTGCCCAGGTGCACTGCGGGTTTTTGGGTGACAACACTGTTTGTTTTAGTTTTATGCATGCATTTTTATGAAGCGGCAAGGTTTCATCTAAAATGTGAAACAGTCATTTCAATCATTTCTCAGAATTGTCGGCCTTTTAGGCTGTGTATTTCCGAGTATTACATAAAATTAATTTTGTTTGTATTTTACGTGTCAAATTGTACTTACCTTCAATTACTGCATGTAGTTTTAATTTAGCTCATGACAGACGAGAGAAGCTGTCAAAATAACAAATACTGAAAAAGAGGTTTGTCACATTAGAAGAAGTCATTTATTTAGAGATAAATACACGTATGTGCTTGGCCAGTCTTAAACGTGCATTTAAGACTGGCCCAGGAGAATGGACGCGACTAATCAGCATTCAGTCTCCTGAGCAAGGTCTCAACCGTTAGTTTAAGACTGGCCAAGCACATATTTATTCCCATTCATAAATACCTTTTTATTCAGAGTCCAGAGTCAACATATGACGGATTTCCAACAATTTGTTCTAAAACTTTCCTTTCATTTTCCCCAACACCCCCGTCCATTTTATGGTATATTCCTTTTGAAGTTGTGCAGTAGAATCCCCTTCAATGAACGTGGCATGCACATGGCATGTCGCGTGCACACAGACTACTGACCAATCAGACCCGATTAAACTGCCTTGTATTCGTGTGCCAGCGTGTCATTTATGCAGGTCACATCACTTCTCAGTGGGCATTATCAAATGTTAATACATGGTCATGTGACACACTTTCACCAATAGGAATAGAAACACTGTCCCAGGTATTTATGAGTTGCTAGTTGAACATGTGAAAAAAAAAGCTTTTTACACTTTCCAGCATATATGCAGTATTTTTCACAATGTCTTCTGATAATTATTGTAATCGTTTATTGGTTAGGTTTGTGATGAGGTTCATTGAGCTGGATGGGCTGTCCGTTCTACTGGAGTTTCTTGAAAATATGGACTTTGATTTGATGGAAAGTCCCATTCATACATCAGTGATTGGCTGCATCAAGGCTCTCATGAATAATTCAGTAAGTAACTCGTCCTGTCACTGGACAGGCTGGCAAAATATCTACAAATAAAAGTACATTTACATGAAGCCCTTGAGTGTTGAGTTACATGTAAATCCTTTTTGGTTTCAACATTTACTACCCCTTGACCAGTTACAAGTAGAGTGATTTGAAATTTCTCTTTATCAATTTACAAAACTTCTAGCATGGCAGGGCAGACGTGTTAGCCCACCCAACTGCCATCAACATCGTTACCCAGAGCATGAGCTCGGAGAACATCAAGACCAAGATTCAGGTCCTGGAGATCTTGGGTGGAGTGTGCCTGGTGCCTGGGGGACACCGCAAGGTTCTGACTGCCATGTCCCACTACCAAGAGTACGCCTCGGAGAGGACAAGGTTCCAGGTGATTTAGGATTACCCCAGCTATCTCAACCCAGTTTTGATTGGTTCAGGGGCTCCTCCTTCCTTGTGTGAACTCACATTGAGCCAGTCTGGCTTTGACACTGTGCATGTGTACCTCAAGATGCCTCAAGATTGGTCTGTTGTTGCAAAGGTTTGCCGTCATTTTGAAAGGCACAAAAATTTCAGGTTGACTTGTGAAGTTCTATGTCAACTTGAATACTGAAGATCACAGGAAGTTTCATATCATAAACTAAAGCTATATTTCAGAAGTAATTAAAAAATATTGCTAATAGACTGGTCAACAGTTTAAAAGAATTTGATGAGTAGAAACCATGACATTTCTCATACTTATGTTCTGATGAGGCATAATGAGATTAAACATCTAGCAAAGGTACAAGCTTTTGTTTCCCTGCTTTGAAAATGTGATATTCGTTTCTTTTTGCAGAGGTTAGTCAACGACCTGGACCGGAGTACGGGCCACTACAGGGAAGAGGTCAACCTGAAGACTGCCATCCTGTCCTTCATCAATGCCATCATCAAATATGGAGCAGGGGAGGTAAGACTTTTTGAAAGCCTGCCAGCCGCATGGAAATGGTAAACTTGAGTTGAGCTTTTTCTGACTTTCTCTTTTGGATGTCACTCGGAGGAAAAGTAGATTGTATAGTGGCCTACATTGAAGAACGTTGATTTCAAGGACCAGTGCATGCACTCGTTTGTGCATGTTGTGTAAGGCATTGAGTGTCCATTACCAATTTTCGTCTGAATGTGCACAAATATCCTCTTTGCCAGCAGGGGGAACAAAGTTCATATCAAACCTTCTTAACTCACTGTTGAGCTAATGGAATTCTGTTTCTAGCATAGTACTTTAGAAGGTTGTCAACCTGTTATTATTTGAAAGTCAGTTGTGACTGGTCTCTTGGTAAGAAATTTGAATCAGCCATTACTGATTTCATAGTTGAAAAGCCAATCCAGATTTCCTATCCCAATTAACTCGAGCTCTGCTAATTGCAGTAGTGTCCAACAAACACTCATAGGCATGAGTGCCTCTCTGTGAAAACACACAGCAAAGAACCCTTTTTCAGCTGAGTTCCACTGAATTTATCAGGCATCAACACTTTCCTGTAGTTGCACCAGTACCTTGTCCAAATAAACCTCAGTGGGGACATAGTTCCAAGGAGATACACTTCCATACTGTGACACTTTCCATCTGGTCAGACATAAGTACCCTTCCATCGAAAGTGCAGTCTGTGAAGCATTTTTCAGCACTATCACAGAAGAGCTCACTGAGTGGTAAATCTGTGACTCTGGGAAAGATCAGGTTCTTAATTTGATCGTGCTCATTTCAAAGACGGCCTCTCGAGCACACGTTCAGTGCATGATTGTCGGTCCTTTTGATGGATATTTTACGTGTTTCCCTTCCTTCAACCTCCTCCCCCCTTTCCTCAGGACAACCTGGAATTCAGAATTCACTTGCGGTACGAGTTTCTCATGCTGGGTATTCAGCCGGTCATAGACAAGCTTCGGAGTCTGGAGAACGCCACCGTAGATAGGTTAGGGAGTCCTTTCTGTAGTGTCTGTGTGTTGGTCAGAAACCTTATATGCTCTTCAGACCGTTGACTCACATGCAAATGTTACCAGCGGGAACAGCAGAGTTATGGCTAGAGAATCATGTTCTCAAGTCTGTTCCGTCAAGCAGCTGTCAGTGTCTCTATTTAAAATATGCAGAAGTGAAAATTTGTCTTTGGTTTAGATGCACCAAACATGGACGTATATACAAAAATCTGGACTTGAAATGCCCTTAATCAGCTTATAGAGAACACTGAATCCACTAGCGGCCATTTTACCGAGCCGAATACAAAGCTTGCCAGGCAATGCCCGCCTTTGTTGTTCCTGGCGTCAATAGGTGCAATGGCAAGCGAGCCAACCCGCGCATTTGTATTTGGCTCGGTAAAATGGCTGCTGGTTGGCTTCTGTTTCATACAAAGGCATTGCAAGTCCAGATTCTTTTTATATATGTCCGTGGCACCAAGTGTGGATCCAGAGGGGGGATTGGGGGGTCAGCCCCCCCTTTTTTACACCTGCCCCCCCCAAAAAGTGAATCAAAAATGAAATAACAAATTTATCAATGAAAAGAGAGGACATCCTACTCTGTGTTTAAAAGTAGGTGCATCAGTAACAATGTAATGTATTACCTACACTATGTGTATCATTTCAAATTACCCATGTTTAATTGTTGTCTTGTGATTTTGTTTTTCACCCTGCAGGCATTTAGATTTTTTTGAATTAGTACGGAATGAAGATGAAAGGGAACTAGCCAAGAGATTTAACATGGTAAGTGTTAGCCGGTGTTCAGGGAATATTGCTGTGCTTAGTTTGGTTTGTCTAAGCCGAACCAAGCAACGAATAAGTGATTAGTTCGGGTTTGAGATTTAAGAGGAGATTTAAGAGAAGACATGAAGGGAATTTAGACAGTAGCTCTTGTGCCGACTTCGTAATTCTGGGTGAGGGGGGTATGAACATTTGATTCATAATCTCCCAAATTGTTGACCAATGTGCACGCGCCTTGCTGTGGTTGACACAAATATGGTCCCTTTTCCAAAAACACATACAGAAACAGTGCTTTTACGTGTCACTAATTGGAAAGTGTACGATTGGTAAACAGGACAAATGATGTCTTTCCCCCCCTCCCCCAGGTACATGTAGATGTCCGGAGTGCAAATAGCATGTTTGAAGTGATTAAGAAGAAGATAGCACACACTCAGGCCTACCCACACTTCCTGTCACTCCTTCAACATTTTCTGCTCCTTCCAAGTAAGTGAGATTCAGCGGCTGACTTCATGAATATCTTCACAGTTAACGTATTACGAGGTGTCATTGTGTCATAGTGGCGAGCCAAAGACAATTCTCCCTCAATGCCCCCCACCAAAAAAATCTGGATTTTGCAATGGTTGCACTCACTGTTCTTTAGTACACCGGAATCACACTATCGTTGCACAAGGTTTTGATTTCATGATGATTTGATTTTTTGAGATGAAAAAAAACATTAAAAATAACAGTTAATGCTGTGAATGAATTCTTGAAGGAACACTCCCAGTGAACAGTAGTCATTCCAATGACGGTAAATTAGAGTGATGTTCAGTGCAATGGACAGGATGCAAGCATGCACGAACCTTTTTTGGCGGTTACTTTCCGAGTGCTATTTCCAGCCCTCCAATCAGCCAGTGGCTGGCGTGACATCCTTTTGCCTTGAACTGGATCTGTTCCTGATAAACTTGTGAGTCATGTGTTTCTTAGCAGTCAAGTCACTGCATTGGTAATTTCCCAGTCCCAGACAGAAGACAATACGGTAGTCGAAAATCAACTGAAAAATTTATAAAAATCTTTTTAAAAGCTTGTGCCAACACATGCCTCAAAGTTACTTTTGGAAAGTATGTGAAGTATTTCTTTGCAAGAGGCAATGCACCTGCTGTTAAATTTAGAAGTCCCCTCCTTTCTTGAAAACTGGTGGTTTTATAAGGCTTCTGATTGCAAGAATGTTAAAGCTTCATTAGTTAAGTTTAAACTGAAATCTGATTCAATACACTATACATTTCAAATGATGTTTACAATTCTCCCATTTAATAAAATGTGACCCTGCTTAACAAAAGGAGTCACAAGTTGCCAGAATGACTTATCAGTGCTGTATTCGAGTCCATCATAAGTCCTTTCACAAGTCCCTTCACAAGGCCAGTCACAAGTCCCTTTACAAGTTCCTTCACAAGTCCCTTCACAAGGCCCGTCATTAGTAACAGGATGACCAATGACAAAAGAATGCTTTGTCACAGCTCATCTGAATAGCTTGTGAATTGGATAAAGACTGAATGACTTGTGATGGACTGGTGATGGACTTACAGGGACTTGCAAGGGACTTGTGATGGACTCAAATACAATACTGTAAGTTATGAGCTAAAGGCCATTAAACAGGTCTGTCACAGTGGAAGTCAGTTGGAACCTGCAACTGTTTTCTTTGCCATAATGTCCATTGTGATCAGGATGCCAAACCAAACGATAGAGCTCAGTGAGCTCCGTGTAGTACATGCTATAAGAATCAAGTAAATGAAATATGCATGTACATGTACCGGTAAGTAACCTTAAGACTCATTTTGTGAGATCAGGTCACAAGCGTAAACCCCAGATGCACACATTTAACTTGTGCTCGCCAAATCCAACCCACGCCATCAAAGTAACCTTGCCTACCTCCTTCCTAACAAATCAACCACAGCCCCCCGCCCCAACTAAAAATAGTCGCCACTTCAAATTACACGTTTCCTGCCCTGAAAAAGCATCCCCTTATTAGGCACACAAAAGGGTTTGTTTATTGTCAGGTAAATAGCTGATTGGAAGTATCAATTATTCAGATGGAAGCACATCTGCGTGTTGTTGAAAGTTGTAATTGGAGGGGGAGCAACTTGTTAACATTTCAAAAGCCTAAATAGGGAATTGTACAGTGATGTTATGTTGGATATTTGGTGCTTTTTTTTAAAAATCAGATCAGTATTTGTACAACTAATATAACTTGATGTACTTCTATCTGGCTCGAGAATTATTTTTTCTCCGTTTAAAAATTAAAAATATTTTTATATCCATATTTTGAGAGACAGACTCAATAAACTGACAATAAACTTTTGTACAAACTATAGTGAACCCAACCTCTTGGGTACTTTTTCGTACAATATCTGACAAAGTGAGTACTTTTTAAGTGTAATATACTTCACAAAGTTACTGTTAGGTGTAAACATTTTGCTTGGGGTTTTTTATTAAGTTTACAAATTCAGCTTGGTTTTCTTTGGGAAAAATTTGTTTTGCCAAGAGATTGTAGAACTTCAGTAGTATTGTTAGCATGTGAAGCCAAGAAAGCCTTTTGACAATAACTTTATTAACTCGTTCATGGTCAAGTACAAAAGTTAACCTGCAACATTAAAGTGTTTTCTTGATGTTGATTTCAAGTGACCAAAGTGTGGGAAATATTATTCAAGTTTAGAAGAAGAAAACTTGGACTGTTCTTGGCAAAACAGTGGATGTCATCTGTATAGTCAGTTTTTTCCTTTGTTTAGATTTTGCTTTGTTTTGTGGTATTTTTCTTCAATTGCACAAAAGGAAGAAGCATACACCACTAGTCCCTTGATAAACTGCCACAGTGCACGACTTTAAAAACCTGAACCAGTCTTCCTCTTGATTGATCAAAAACATTGAAAAGTCACATGGAGTAATCAATTGCCTCTGGTTTTGCATTTTGTATGAAAATTAAATCTTACCAGATAAAGGCAGCAGCATACACCACTGGTCGCTGGTAGACCGGCTGGTCCAGCAGATTGTACTGCAGTACGAGGACGGTGGCGATCCCGATGTGGCACCGTTCGACATCAACTTCAAGGACGTGATTGAGAAGGTCATCAACCAGGACGTCATCAGGCAGCAGAAGGCCGAAGAGTTGGAAAAATGTGAGGCCTTACTCAGTGCTAGCTCAATCTGGTATTCGGTGGGAAACCAACTATTGAAACAAGCATTTGGGTCTTAGTAAGATCTGATACTAGTGTCCCCTATTGCCAACCAATAGGAATGGCTAAACGGCCTTCGGTATTTTTGAATATATATAAACCTGTTACTAGTGTTATTTGTTTCCTTCAATTTTGGGGCAATTTATGGTGATGATCATAACTAATCAACTACATTGTTTGAAACGTCTTTCTCTCAACAGCTTATGAGGAGCTGAAGGCCCAACTGGAGCGAAAAGAACGGGAACTGGATGCCAAAAACCAAGAGAAGGTAACAAGCTCTCTTCCGAAGAGCCCTCTATCAATGTCAAACATTTTGTGTCACATCTGTGAAAAAGGAAACGATTATTGATGGAGTTGTTCCCATTTTCATCTGTCGTCAGATGTCAGCAGTCACACGCACCGCAGCAATTCGGTTTGTTTTTTTTAGTTAGGAGTAAATGTCCATTCCTCCAATGACACGCTTTCTTTTTGAGGGGGAACCATTTTAGGAAACAACCATTATTGCCATCTTCATCATTACCACGATAGGTGTGTAGAGGAAAGGTTGGTGAAGTCTGACTTGCGAGAAATAAAATGGAGATCCGTACTGCGGAGAAACCAGGAATTACCAGTGTGCGGAGTCGTCCTGGATGAAATGTCCATCTTCTTCATGAAAACAAAATAATTCCTTCAGTCCTGTGTGGTTTCTCTTGCTTTTCTTTTTTTTTTCGGTGCAAAATGCAAATATCTCTGTTGATATCTGAGCCATGATTTCAAGATTTTTTTTTTAATAGAAATGGTGCAACATTTTAAACATCCCAAAATGGCTGGGCTTGCATTGGGGGCGCATAGGCACATTTTAATCTGAGGGGTGCTCAGCACTAACTACTATCTGGGATCAGTGTATTCAGGGAGGGGATTCATCCAACATGCTTGTTTCTTTGTCTTTTTTTTGTTGTTTTTATTTTTTGTTGCTGAGTCATTCATTACAGCACACCTGCTTTTTTCCCCCTAGTTTCCATTCCTTACATTTACATGTTTCACCTTAATCAGTTTTTTTTTTATCAATTTCGTTTTTGTCTGGTTGCGCTTCATTCATTTGTTATGCGTTATTTGACTTCACGTAAGTGTTGTTCTTGTTTGTCTATTTGCTCAAAGGAATACTTTTCTATAGCATTCTGAAGCAGGACGGGCTGGTGTGTGAATTTACCAGAAAAAAAAAGATTCCCTGCAATTTGTACATGTAAAAGTGACATTTCTTTTTGATCTGTTTCTGTGCCAGATTCATCATGTATAATTTTGCTTCACCCTGGCTATGTCTCAACAACTTCCCATGAGTCATGTTATTTTGTCAACTTCTTTTTATTTTCTTACTTCAAAACTTTACAACCACAGTTTTTCATTTTTGTTTTAAATTGCGGGGGGGGGGTTTAGGGTAGTCGTTTTCTGAACTTGGCCCCCAAATCAAAGCAGCTTTTTGAAAATGTACTTCTGAATTTCTGCTGATTAAAATAATAGATTCTAAAGACATAGCATAATTAGCAAGTTGTCATTATAAGAGAAAGTACTGATTATTTCTGAACAAAAATGCCACCATATATGCTGTATACTACCTGTGCGAGTCTTCTACGACGTAGAAACGCCCTCTTAAAACTTGCAGTCTGTTTTTTTGTCCACCTGTCACATGGTTCACATCATTCCCTTACTCTGCCAAATTCTGCTGTTCGGTTCAAAGCCATGTTATTTTCACATGGGCATTTTGGAACAGTGCCCATCTTGAGATGAAAGTTGGCGGATGTCACAGCTAACCGCCCGTTCGCGAGAGATACTGTGCAGTATTTGAAAGCCGGTTTTCAATCAAAGCAAACCCAGTCCCCGAACAAACAGAAGTGCTCCAAGTTGCTTTGCTAGGGGACCACAGGCAAGAACCAGACCCACGAATTCCTCCCCCTCTCCCCCCCGGCGTTTACTTCTTAAGATTTTTATAACTGAGAAGAATGTTGTGCCATTCAAAACCCTCTTGTCTCTGTGTCTATCCTCTCTGTTCCAACGTGGGCAATCAGAGATCAGACGCACCATGTGCCCTGTCTCCTCTTCCTGTCGTCACCACAATGGTGGGTACAGTATCAGCTAGCCTCAGGTGCTCTGTTATTTTCACCTTCTTTTTCTTGGCCGCCTTGCAAACCAACCAACAAACAAAAAAAGACCGAATAAACAAATAGACCCGAAAGCCATCTTCCCGTGTTTGACACCTGCAAGAAAATGCAACTCATCTCTGTCACTCTGTTTGATTGTACATGTGCCTTACCCTGCCGCTTGTTCACATTACGTGTGTGTGTGTTTTCATCATGTTCATGTATGTCTCGCCCTGTCATTGTTTGTGGCTCATCTTTCATTGTCGTAAACTGCATTTGCTAATTTGTTTGGGATTTTTGGTATTTACATTAACCCCCCCTCACACTCGAAGCATTGTTATTACTTTTTGTTTATTTTGGGTGCTGTTCCTAAGAATTTTGCCATGGGGAGGGGGTGTGCTGGCAGTGTGGGAAAGTTTAGATGGGTGAAATGATTAATGGCTGATCTTTTGTATCTGTTTGTTGGTAGAATGTTGTTCAGCCAACTGCCTCATAGTAGGCAGTGTAACATTGGAGAATCTTGCAGAGAAGATTGATTAATGCTGTGTACATTTGCCGTGAGAAGTTGAATGATTTCTTGAAAAATGTGTGCCAGAGTAACGGAATCATTTTGATTGGATAATCGGAATCACCCTTTTGCCACCTATTACTGACACGTGGCATGAACCACCTGCCCAGTCGTGATTGCACTCTTGATTGGCTCAGTGTGAAGCTGATCAGAGTGCAGCTTTTGCAAGGCAATTCCCTTAGAGGATGGTTGTTTGGCATCTACATGTACTATTAACTGTTTGATCAAAACTAAAATGCTTGTACCAGCAAGATTTTGTCAGCCAAAGATGCTGAAGACAACAGTATGCTGAAACATTACCAGAGGGTTATGGTTGAAATATGAGCAGAATTTTTTTCCCCTGTCATTTTTTCCGGGGGGGAGGGGAGGGGTGGGGTTTTGTTGTTTTGAAATAAAGGGTTACACTACTGGATGAGAAAATACCGAACGGAAGTGCAGTCCTAGGCACAAGTTTTTGGAATGGTAATTTGAAACCTGCCGCAGCATGTCTCCAGGGAAACCAGTCGGGCCAGTCTTCTCCAGCTCGGTCACCAATCAGACCCATGCCAAGCATGCCCACAGACACACACATTGCCCACTGCTCCCATGCATGAAATGATTACGCCAAATTGCCAATAACTCATGTTGCAACACGAATGCCGCCACGTTGCAGGCTGGCCTCACCTTAGCTATCCTGTTAACGCTCATCGGTTTCTCTCAGTTGCTTTTGAACACTGGGACTGGGGATTTATTGTTCACCTTGGACTTTTTCCCTTGCTGGTAATTAATGGACCTACATGTACATCTTTCGGGTCCTGATTAGGTACAGCGTTTGTTGTGTTTTTCACATGCAGCCGTGCGGTAACTTGTATGGCTGTCAAACTTGAAAGGAATGATTTTTGTGAGAGCATATTCGAAGAATATGCATGATTTCCTATCGGATGACGGTGTCAGCTTCGTTTTCTTTGACGTGTGCTTGCTAGTCAATACTGCATACATGTAGGCCATTGCTGGTGGCCCATTACAATTATTGCTTCATGTAAATGTTGGCCAATCATTAACTGTAAAAGTCCAAACAGTTTTACAGGTTAGAAAAGTAGGTTGCTGACGCCATGGGATGGTAATAGGTTGGATTTCAACTTCTCTGCAACGAAACGGCAGAGTTTTTTGTTTTGTTTGTACTCCATTTTTTTGAAATTGATTTTTAATTTTTTCAATCACCGCCATCTTTATAAGCCTCTGGCATATGTGGTTTTTTAGCATGTACCACTGTACCCATCTGGGCAGCTGAAGCTTCCTCTATGCTGTCCAAAATCCAGGGATATTGCCCAGAATTCTTCCATATTGTGACTTTGTTGACATTTAGTTCACTCTTCACCTGTACGTAAAGTCGCCAGTTTGCTCGTCAAGGTTCACTGTCCATTGCCTGGCTTTTTTGATTTTAATGCTAAAAACCCCAACAGCTGTGCATCAAACTTTGCAGTAATCATTTTAAATGTCTTGCTGTTGCTACACCTCACACATTCACAAAAAGCTGAGTACGTGGTATAAATGACCAATTATCTATTGTGGTTAGAAATCTTGGCTGTCCCTTTGAAATTAAAGTAGAGCTTGTCTATTCCCCTCATTTTTAGATTTAGTAATAACCATAGAATGCTTTTCATGGAAGACTTGGCGCTGGTTTCAAACCCCAACCATTCTCGGTGGTTCTGGGTTAGTCCTTTATGTGGAACTTCCGCCT
Source organism: Acanthaster planci (assembly GCF_054643075.1). NCBI lineage: Eukaryota > Metazoa > Echinodermata > Asteroidea > Valvatida > Acanthasteridae > Acanthaster > Acanthaster planci. Next base: position 19,901,736 of record NC_141777.1, read on the forward strand.
CTGAAGGTTTTCCAGTAGTTTTCAGAAGTTTTGAAATTCAAATATCTCATGTTCATCACAGTTTGTGTAGGTAATTGTAGTTTTGGTACGTGGGCAATTTTTTTATCATTCATCTCCAGTATATTTGCAAGTGCTTGGCTTGAAAGTGTCAATTTTTCCCTGCCGTGGGAATTGTGTGGTAGATGAGCCAAAAAAACAAAAGCATGATTATTGGCTCTGATTGGATGCCAGGTTCAGATTCTGACTGTGTTTCTGGTGGTCATTCTCATTCTAGGAGGAAGCCATGAGTGCGCTCAATTCGATCCAGGAACGGTTTGACCAGCAAGCGGCAGAGTTGGCCATGTCCAGCAGACAAGGGCAGGAGTTGCAGGCCCAGATGGCTGAGCTCAAGGCCATGGTAAGACCACTGAGGACAACTTGACCACACCATTTATTTGACTTAGGCCATTGTAAAAACTTTTGCCAGATAATGTTTGTTATATTAAGCCCATTACCATGAAGGTGACAGCTTGTGGCTGGATACAAGTGCAGACTGCAGTTAAATCACTGGTCAATAAACCTTCCCAGGGAAGTCATGCTTGACTGTATTCCCTCATTCTTGGGTTCATCCCTCACTTTTATTCAGTCATGCAGCTTTTCCTGGGATCAGCTGATTTCTTCATATTTCACTCCACACTCATGCCACTAAGAACTGAAAAACACCCGACACTCTTTAGTAAAGACTGGAATTTCCTCGTTTTTTGGTCAAAGTCCAAAGTTGCACACCTGTACATTTAGAATATGGCTTCGGTATTTAATAATAATCACAAGTTTCAAATTATTTATCAGCACAAACCGGCATTAATCTGGACCACCTCTGTGAACAAACACTGGTGGCCTGTCCTGCAGCCTACATACTGTGCATTACTGGTGTGCTAATCATTGTCCAAAGGATGAGTTAGTGGTTTGTTTGGAGAATTTTAACCTTGGCAATACTAATAGGTCAACACACCACGTTCATGGGCTGGTTTAAGTGCATATAACTCAAAATATGCATGTCCCATTTTCATTGGGTGTGTATAAACTAATAGGGCATTTGTGAAGGCACCGGGTTTGAAGTATTTGTATGATGTATTGGCTTTCACATGATATCCCATCCTCTGTGTGTTGCCTCATTTAGGGATTTACTACAGAGTCCACATTGGGATTTAAATGGTACATTTGTTCATATAAAGTTGTAGCATTTGGTTGGCTGCAGCATACTTTGTGTTGAATTATTAACCTCTTTTCTGCATGCAGATTGCCAGCGGCAAGCTAGGGGCCGTCAGTCTCTCAGATGACGACATGCTGAAAGTAGACTCCCTGAAATCCCCAGCATCCCTCTCAGGACAGCCGGCACCTCCCCCGCCCCCCGCTGCACCATTTGCCCCACCCCCACCCCCCGGCATGGGACCTCCAGCTCCGCCGCCGCCTCCAGGCCAGGGAGGGCCGCCACCCCCTCCAGGTAGGATGTGCGGGAGTGCTGGCGTTATGCTGTGTGCTTTGCTGATGCAGCTATCACAGCTGTTGCTTATGCCATTTGAAACAGTATAAATCTCTTCTGTTTTGAAGTTCATATTCCTCTTCCTCTTGTCGAGGACCTCATGCAGTCGTCTTATTGCTGAAAGGGTCAGATTTTTTTCAAAGACTTTTGAAGGGATTCTGCCTTTCTAAATATCTTTGCGGATCTTTATGGCTGACCTTTTCTGATACAGTTGAACCTTGTTAAGGAGGGCACTGTTTACACAACAAGTTATAACAAGGTACTCTGCAGAGTCTGAAGGACCGAGTCGACTGAGGTTGGACTGTATTGGCATGCCTATAAATACATCCACTGTGACACTATCTGTGAAGTCTCAATCAAAGATCGTATAGCGCCAAAGGCGCAAGATGGATAACTCTGCCCAAAAGGTGTAATTACCACGGGCGCCATTTGAGCAAGCGATACGCCTGCGCAGTTTACGGTAATGCTTAGGCGCGGGCTCACCAGGTGCACGTGCCTGCCGCTGCGCCTGTGCATTAATGTGCATTGTGCAGGTGTATTGCTTGCTCAAATGGCGCCCATGCGATTACAACGTTTTACGTGTATTCACGGTGAAGTTTGCCATCTTGCGCCGCTACACGGCGCTATACTATCTTTGGTCTCAATCCAGTCTGACAAAGATGTTTGTTATGATGTCATTTATAGAGTACCAAAGGACTACTTTTCGCTCAGTTATGTGTGTAAAAGGCATTAGTGTGAGAACAGCACGTGAACCATCCCGCTTGCGTACTCCATTCGTTTGCACTGCAGTTCCTGGTTCTAAATGACATCACACTTCAGCACTCTATAGTTCATGCTCTCAAGTGAGTGAACCTGCTCTTTGCAGGAATGGTTTGCCGGAAAATTTGCATCGAAATATCTCCAAGAACTCTGGCAAACACGGAGCCCGACGGCTTGGCATGATTCAAAATGCATCGGGGCAGTACTGGAGAAAATGTACATGGATACAACCCTCCTCCCTATCTGTGTAGAGTTTAGTTCCAGTGAGCGTATGTAAATATGCGAGTTGTCTTGTGTGCTTCAGGTATGGGGGGAATGATGGCCAAGAAGAAGAACTATCCCAAGCCTTCCAACCCGCTGAAATCATTCAACTGGGCCAAACTGCCCGATCTGCAGCTGCAGGGAACGATATGGACAGAACTGGACGGGATGAAGGTATTGGGCTCTGTCAGCTCTTTAAAACAGCAATGTACTGTGCATGAACCGTCAGTCGGTAATTTGTCTTTTTTTGCTCAGAAAGCCAGTTTGCTAATCTGCATTTTCTCAGCCGGACCTCACCTATCCGCTTTGAGCCTACTTGCCCATTAGGTTGCAACACTCTCTACTGAACGCACCCTGTCTCTGCGTCAAGGCCTGGCTTCTACTATTTTTTGGCTTAGGTGTCCCTTCCATTTTGACAGTGCATCTCCAAACAAAGTATTTTTCAGAACAGCCGTGCAAGATTTACTGTTGATCGTTAAATGGTGACTCAGCAAGCCTGTGAATATTGGAATCTTGTGCCTCAAATTCAAACAATCAGGGTATTGAAGCTGCTGACATTTTACAGTGTACCTTTACGTACACTTCCATCAGAACTGGAATGTCCAAAATAACCCACAGGGTGTCTAGGAGATACTCTGAAAATCCCCTGACTACAACCTTGGGTTTGATAGTGAGCTTAAAAGGCCATGATTTGGGAGCTATTTTGTATCCTACTGTCCCCAACAATCAATTTACTTTACCCTCTTTACCACAAGCCTTACCTGTTTTCCCTTGGAAGGGAACATGCCACTCAGGTTTTGTGATATTTGCTCTCAGATTTTAAAAATCATGGACCTGACGGAGTTTGACAAGGTCTTCTCGGCCTACCAGAAGGTGGACACGGACGGGGAGACAGGCTTCAGCTTCAAGTCCAGCAAGCGCAAGGAGCTGTCTGTCATCGATGGCCGGCGGGCCCAGAACTGCACCATCCTGCTGTCCAAGCTCAAGCTGACCAACGAGGAGATCACCAAGGCTGTCCTGAGCATGGACCAAGGGGAGGACATCCCCAAGGACATGCTGGAGCAGGTCAGTGGTGCAGCCGGGGTAGTGGGGGGACAGAGTGGCAGGATGCAGTGGGATGAAGAATTAGGAGCATGAGGACCCTCATGGAAGTAAAAGTGGAAGAGCAAAGCAGATTATAAGTGCAGAATTGAGACATTGAAAACAGGTCACAGGATGCAAAACCTGAACAGGAAAAGCACCGTGTCTCAAACACACTCCCAACTCAGCTGCTATATTACGAGTGCATGCAAAGTTTAATTTTGCCGAATTTGTTGTAGAGCATCCTTGATATTTAAAGATGATAATGTCAAATTCTGTAGGGCAGTGTTTAGGGTTGATCTCATGTAGAGGTGCATGTAATGGTGTTTTGTTCTATTGGCATTTGGCAAAACTCTTTACCCGAGCTTTATCTTCAAGCAGGAGTATAGATGGATGTATGAGGTGATAAAGAATAGATTGTACTGACCTGGAGCAGCTGCGTAAAACTTTTAAAACTAAACAGGAGAATAGGTTGTTTGATATTTAGGTTAAGCAATAAAGAAGCATTGTTTTCTTCCAATCTTCTGACTCAAACAGTGATGAAGAGTGAAGCTTTGTAGTGAAGGGTAACAATGAAGAGGAAGTGTGGTTAGAGCCATTTCCTTCCCCTTTTGAAAGGAGGTTTTGCTTCCTTCCCCGTCCTTCCAATCTCCTCTCCAGCCGTTACCCTTGCTGTACCATAAGTAAAGTTTCTCCAATCCCGCCTATAAACCCAATAAACTCATGAAGCGATGACTTCACTCATGCTGTGTTAATATTCGTAGGGTACTGTCTAAGGCTTATCTGTGCTTCAAGTTGAGTTGACACTTTGTTGGGTCTCTTTCAGCTTTTGAAATATGTGCCAACTCCTGAAGAAGTGGCCTTGGTGAAGGAGCACGAACGGGAACTTGACAGCGTGGCAAGAGCAGACCGGTTCTTGTATGAAATGGGCAAGTGAGTACAGCACGTGTGTTTTTTTCTTCATCGGGTAGTTTGTTGGCAGACAATTGGGGTTCATTTGGGATAGGCAGTCTCAGTTGAATGACATTTTAGTACTTAAATCGAGAGCTTTTGGCATCTATGCCCTTTTTTTCCTACCCAGCCCGGGCATTTAGCTTGCTTTAAAACTGGAATAGTTACAGATCATAGGTCCCAAAAAGTAGCATGTGCCCAACAGTACATGCGTGCAGTTGGTATTATCAGTTACGTCTTGAACAGAGACAAATACATCTCTGACCAGTAGCTACATTCTGGTACAAATGTGCATCAGACTCTTTCCTTTAAAATGGCAGGGTCTACACTATCAGTCACATCTCTTGAACAGTCCTAACTAATCAACTGCCCTTCTACCATGAATGTCTGTCAACAATTTTGTTTTCATTTTTTGTCGTCTGCTCAGAATCAACCATTATGAGCAGCGGTTGAAGTGTCTGTACTTCAAGAAGAAATTCCAGGAGAGAATGGGAGAGTGCAAACCCAAAGTGGAAGGTACTTGCTTGTGGCCAATAGCGGCCATATTGGTTTTTCCTGTACCAGGGTCTAGGCCTTGTCCAAATGGGCACCGGCTATTCATCCTGGTGTGATTATCGTCCAATCAAAAGCATGTACAAAATACCTGATTCGGACGTGGCCTGCGATGCCAACACATATGTATGATGGTGTCTCAAAGTTTTGTGTCAAGGTATCGTCAGCCTTTCAATTGGGATTATCGGATTTGCAGAAATTTGTTCTGAAAATGGAGGCAATTTAAAAAAGAATCAATTCGGATGTTATAAAAGAATTTGTGAAGTTGGAAATTGTTATTTTGAAATCCAATATCTGTAAACAGTTTTTATGCATTTTGGTGTTCACTCAGGTTAATGAAAAAATGAATTACTCCTATTTTGTTGTTTTAATTTCATGAATGATCCAGATGAAATTTTAATCCAGTAAAGGTTTTCAAGTGTGTGCTGTAGTGTGATTGTGTCGGATGATCTCAGAAACTAGACCTTGCAACAGTTGCCCTCTGGAGATCCTGTATATCTTTATGTATTTGTCAAATCATTCCCCCCCCCTTCTTTCCCCTGTGTTTTGATCAGCCGTGCTCAAAGCCTCCAAGGAACTGAGCTCCAGCAAGCGGTTACGGAAGGTCCTGGAGATCATCCTGGCCTTTGGAAACTACATGAACCGGGGGCCCAGGGGCAATGCATCGGGCTTCCGCATCTCCAGCCTCAACAAAATCCTGGACACTAAATCCAGTCTTTCCAAGCATCCCACTCTCCTCCATTACCTGACAGCAGTATTAGAAAAGAAGGTGGGTGCCTTTCATCGATTTGGCCCAAGAGTTATGGTCAGGTACCTTCCGAGTACCAAGTTTAACGCTAGATACACTGCATAAAGACAGGTTTGTGTGGAGAAAACTGCCTATTGCAGATGCAGGAAAGCAAATATTTAGCAGAAGAATTAAACATGTTGGACAATCAGAATTTTAAACTAAGGGTTTAATAGACAGAAGCAAAGTATTTTCCAAGGTCTCATTTAGGACTTCCAGAGTATATCTGTCCTAAAAGTGTAATTAGGTGGTTAAATTGTTGACTGATTATGCACAGTGCTGCCATTTAATGAAAAGATGTGTTTTGGTAGTGAAACTTGAACAGTTCTCTTCCTCTGGAGTGGGAAAACTCTAAGGTTAAACTCAGAATCATCCTATTTTAGAATCAGATTTTTTTGACATGGAAGTCCTGTCAGGATCATGAGTTATGAGTGGCATCTAACATATGGCTGCATCTTCTGTCAGTGAGCCAGGGTGGAATCAATCTCAAGCAGTGAATTTGTACAGAAGCCACAGGTATTTTAAAAACTGAAGGTTCATTTTCACCATGTAAGACAGGAAAGTGGCCAACATGTGTCAGACGTTTGATCTTTGCTTTTTTGTGTGTGTTTACATTTGGTTTTGTTTTGTTGGATTTTTTTCAACTTATTTGTGTTGGTGGACTGTTTTCTTTATCAACAGTTCCCAGATGTCTTCAAACTGGAAGAGGAGCTGGCATCACTGCGGGATGCATCTAAAGTCAAGTAGGTTGAATTTGTGTCACTGCTCTGACAGTGATTACTGGAGTAAAAACACCACCCTGTCCACCGCTTTCAAACGTTATCTCACAGAATATTCTGCTGTAATTTTTCCTCACTGTTGCCCTGCTGTCAGGGTTTGTCAAGGCACTGATCAGAGTGATTATTATCCCTACGTGTTACAGTCTAACTAGTTGTACTCTTGACTGAATCAAGTATGAGTGAAATTACATAGGGGACAAAGGAACATCAGTTACTGGGGGAGTGCCGCAGTGACAGTTTGTGTAACTTGTCCTTAAAAGACTGGATGACTTTTGGCCGACTTCGCTCCATCTCTGTGGAATTGAGTCATTGAATGCATGCTTGTATATGCAGTGAAAAACCTCTTTCCCGTGGGAACTATTCTTAAAGCTTGTAGATCTTTCTGTGGAAGTAAAATTGAAAACATCAGAAGAAGCATGATCAACAGGTGTGTCTAAAATTGGATGGAAAGCAGACAAGCAAAGACGCTTCACCTAAAAGAACGGAGGACAAAAAGGAGGAATCAATTCCAAATCACTGAGATAATAACAACATGGAGCCTTTGTGCTCAACAGGTCATTCAATATGTACACATAGTTTTGCAATAAGAACGACTTTTTTGTTTTTCTTTTTTATGTTGTTATTTTTAGTATGGGCGAGTTGGACAAAGACATCAACATCATCGGAGCAGGGCTTAAAGAAGTGGAGAAGGTACGAGTTTTAAAAACAGTTGGAAACAGTGCATGGCTCGTAAGATTCATCATTCTTTCCCAACCTTCCCGTTCCAGTGTCTCATAATTTGCCCTGTTGAAAATTTTGAAAAATCTCTCAGTGTTACAGATAGTTTTGCTCAGCCGGAATGGGTACGGGATTGGTTCGCAATTGAAAAATGAGGTTTGCAGTTTGCTCAGTCACAATGTCGTCACTGTGTGCAAAAGGCCTAGTACCTGGACTTCTCTTTATCGCGTGTATGACTAAGTTGTGTTCTCTTTCTTTGGCACTGATACTGCCCAGAAGTTGCTGGAACTGCTGGACTTGGTTCAAAGGAAGGTTGTGTTTTCATATGTTAACCACTTCGTGGCGGGGTTCCTGGTACCGGAGACCTTGGGTTTATATGCAAAGCCGGAGTGCCCGAAATCAGACAAAGGAGCTGGGCCTTGTAACAAAAGACCGTACTCGGAACAAAAGACCGAGCTGCTGGGAATTGCCAAAATTTTTTCAGTTGTCAATAGCGGAGGTAATCCGTCAACGTTTTGAAACAGTATACCACTATTTGTGGCATTCAGTGCGGGTAGATTACGACCGGAGACAAAAGCACTCCAATGCCCCAGTGATGAGCAATACAATACCGCTGTACGCTTATTTGGCCGCATTTGAAATGATGCCAGCAGTGCACTGGGCCAATTTTAGTGGAAAAAAGAAAATTACATAACACCGCACAATCTGGGCTCTCTTTACAAGGCGGCAGGCCTTGCTGAAATACTCGGGCATCAATAGATGTTGCCTGTCAGGTTAGAGTAGCCACCAGGCAGTCATTCATGTAGGTGTAAGCGTCCAGTAGATGAAGTTATGAATTTGTGAAGAATTTTGAAAATGGAAATCTTGTGCAACTTCAATTTAGACCCAGCAGCATATGGTTAATCAAACCCATGTTGAAGCTCGAACGTTTACATCTGTAATTATGATGAAGACTTGGAAATAATTGATGTGACGTTTCATGCCCACCAAGGAACTGGACTTTCAGAAGAATAGACCAAGCACGGAGAAGGGCGACAAGTTTGTTTCAGTCATGAGTGACTTCAAGACGGTCTCCTCCATCAGCTTCTCCAAGATCAGGGACCTCCAGGCCCAGGCCAAGGAAAAGGTAAGCCCCCAAAACCCTATCATTCTTCAGGGCTTTAGTTTGCGATCATGGAATATTCTGGGGGAAAAAAGGTCGTCATGGGAGGTCACGGAAAAGTCATGGAAAATAGGGAGGAAATTGTCATATTTCAGTCCTGAAAAGCCTTGGAAAAGTCATTGAATTTGGTTTCCAGTTTTCTGGAACCCCGAGTTGAGTTCTATCTCAGGACCAGTTACATACAAGTCCTCCCCAGGTGCGTTTACACATAATGGGATGCAGAATGACAGGACTGCATTGGTCAAGAGTTCATTCGAGTAGCTTTTGACTTGGCGTAAGACTGGGTGATGTGATGGACTTGCGAGGACTCATGGTGATCTCAACTACAGCACGAATAATTACTCCCAATAAGAGTTGTTGGAATCTGCTCCATTACTCATTTTCATTCTCAAGTGCTGAAGTGTTAACAGTGTTGGAGCTTAGTTTTCAACAGTGCTTGCCTTTGGCTGAATGGTATACATGTACATATTCTTTTTGTTGGGAATTCATGACATGCTCTCTCCGTGCTGACACCAAACGTGTCCCATCTTCTTGTCATTTTGGCAGATCACCAAGTGCATCAAACAGTTTGGGGAGGACCCGGCCAAGATGACGGCGGAGGAATTCTTCAGCACCTTCGACGCCTTTGTCCAATCTTTCATCGAGGCGAAGATCGACAACGAGAACATGCGCAAGAAGCAGGAAGAGGAAGAAAAGCGGGCACGCATCGAGGCGGAGGTGGGTGGGGGGGGATGAGTGCTGGCTGATGAGGTCACAATATGCTGGCTTGAAATTCACCTGTTGCCATTTGTGAGCTATCCACACCTCTTAGACAGCCTTGTGGAATTGTGTACATTGAGTTTTCGTTTGTCTCAACTTTTGTGCTTCCCACTTCCATTTTATTTATCGTATAATAATTGGACATTATTTCACAAGCTGTACTAACAGGATTCAACCGCAATAAAGTCAGTGAAGCCACGCAAATGGTTGTTTCTCCCATTGCATTAAGAAAAATGAATTGGGGGTAGGTGAGCCAAACTCCTGTTGGTTCAGACTGTTCAGCAATTAATGTTGAGGATGCAATTATAGCCAAACAATTTACTTGTGAGCACTCATTGCAGCAGTAAACAAATGACTGTCAGATTGGCTACACGTTGATATTACCTATCAGCATTGTGTAATTAGTGGCAGAGCAGTTTTAGAAACAAACACCAGAGCAAGCCAACCTTTTTCAAACCAACCAGTTTAAAAAGTGAAATGAAAAATCACATTAACTGACTCTTGGTTTGGTACCATAAGTTTTTTCAAATTAATTTAATTATTGAAATGATTTCATTTCTGCTTGATTGTCTTAGTTGGGTCTTGAAGCTGGAAAGCCAGCAGTTTTTTTGTTAAGCCTTACAATGCCAGAACGTGGCCATGTTTTTGTCATTGGCACGAATCATATTGTTGCAGTCTGTAATGGTTGCTTCTCTGTTTGCTATTTTTGATTCACAGAGGGTAGCACGGGAACGCAAACGGAAAGCAAGCAAGAAGGAGAATCAGAACGGCCGGAAGCAGGGTGGCGAGGGTGAATTCGACGACCTGATCTCTGCCCTGAGGACGGGGGACATGTTTGGCGAGGACGTGGCCAAAATGAAGCGGAACCGGAAGCGGCAGAGCCAGCCGGCCCAGCCCGCCGCCGCCAACGGCAGCAACGGCCGGCCCAAGATGGGGGAGGTGAGCCGGGAGAGGGTAGGCAAGCCCAAGCCGGCCACCACGCCCTCCTCCAAGATGACTGCCATATAATGAAGTCTCCAGCATGTTGCGGTTTCAACCGGATAGGAGAAATAAGGGTACCGCTGTAAACTCTCTGCTGGGCACCGGTGGTCACCTCAAATAATGTGCCAAGTGTGTGTGCAGATGCGAGGACTCATCAGAACTGTCAACGAAAAAGCTTTTCCTGTCATATTCCACGGAAGTGTTGAAATAAAGGAAAAAACTGAAGTGGTCCACTGTTGTCAGTCAAAGACGGCAGGGAGCACAGTGCCTTGTCAGTCCGATAAGCTGTCGCTCTGCTCCATCCTCCAAGGCACTTCAGTATCCAGGCTCGAGTTGGGGTTTACATTCCCTTGCCCCAGACCGTCGGCTTTGTTCTCCGGTTAGAATCCAGCAGAGTCCAGCTGCTCGCTGCTAAAGAAACGCTGTTTCTGGCAACTGCCCGCCGTGTGAGGACAAGAGGAAGCACATAATGAAAATGGAAAAGAGTTGTGCTGTATCCGTCATATTTTATGAAAGGCCTTGTACAGTATATGCCAAAATGAAAAAACAAGACTGACAATGTTACCTTATTTCTGCTGAAGCAGTTGGTAAATTTTGTTGTAAAACCAACTGTACTTGTTTGATTTTCCTGTAGAAGTCTTGATGCTGGCTCATTCCCCAGTCTTTTGTTTAATCGACTCCAAATAAGTCACCGGCCAATTGTTAGACAACAACAATGTACATATTATTTAAATCTGTAAGATTTGTAAGTAAAAACTTGGTGTTAACGAACTCTTCTGTACAAAACAATGACCAACATTCTTTTTGTAAGCATCTCCTGCAAAAGGGTTTTTAAAAAAATCACACTGCTGCTTTATTTCCTTATTTTTATTCAGGTCGTCAGTCCAATGTCTTAATTTTTCTCTCATGTATTGGAATATTTTCAGATAAGAAACTTAACACATATTTGGCTTGCCATAAATTAAAAAAAACAGGGTTTACACTGTCACAAAGGGTAGATAAATGTTCACGGCGAAATGGAAAGGCATATAGTCAACATTCATTGTGCAAGACATCTTCAACAGACCGAATGACCTTCAAAACACTTGCTCATTTAATATTTGCATTTCAAGAGTGATCGAGTAAATCTTTTGTGTTTCAGAGTGATAGAGCTGGTGAACCTTTTGAAAGACTCGTAATAACATGCACATGATGTCAGAGGTCAGGTTCATTCTGACCTGGATTGTGACCTGTAGAGATGACCTTGTAAATTTATGATCCTGTAAATTGACCTGATAAGAATGGTGTTTAGAGTTTAATGCAATGCAAGTTTCTTTTTTTTTTTAATACGCAGACTTTTTTTTGCGTAAACAAAAGATTTGCGCATGTGTGTAAATAATTCCTGTTTTTTTCTTTGGAAAAATTGTGTTGGAAGCAATTTCTATGGAAGCCGTAAAGAATTCTTGCAGCGGTCTCCGCGTCCTTTCATGGAATTTCTTCGGAGTTGCATGAAACAATGGAGGAAGATGTACTTGCAATGTTGTACAGATTTAACATTAGAAGGAAAGGGTGGCTTTAGGAATTTCCTTGGTGTTGATAATGACAAACTGACATGATCGGCATGATCAGGTACCTGTTATCTACCGAGTCAGTCGGAAGTGAGATCTATTAATTCAGTTGTAGCGGTGTACATTAAGGTGGCTGCAATTCGGTGTCTAGTGAATATGTATGTGATGTAGTAGAGTTGGTGAGCATTGTGCATGTGAATGCAATTTCCTCCTCTTTTTTTGGTCTTTCTGTGTTTTGTTGCCTAGGTAAATTTTAAGTCTCATGTCTGCCCGTAAACTCTGTAAACTCCATTCACCACCTCATCATGGATTTACTTTACGATGTACTGGCCCTCAGTTACAAAATCATTTTTTGAGTAAGAAGCTCTATTTTGGAACTAGACAAGTTGGGCCTGCGAGTGTATCGGCCAAAGTTCAAAATGAAGTCAACTGCCTCAAATATTGACTACTCAGAAACAATGTAGTACTTGACTGATCACTGTACTGTCGTCTTTTTTGCCTCTCTCAAAGGCCCCACTGAGTAGGTAGGATTTGCTGTAATGACAGTGTGTGGACTACAAACAAGCTCATTGCTACACACGGTCTGCCTGGGTCTGCCTGCCTGGGCTTGCCAGATGTTATGTGTGCTTCCAAATCCAAGAAAACCAGTGGTGAAAGAGGCAAGCATGTACATCCTCCACAGGAGAGTCTGGAAAGCCTTGACAGTTTTTAATCAAGGCTCACCGGGACATATTTCTTTGAGGGGATACAGTTGCTGAGATGGGTCTTTTGTGTGTCCCGACAGTAGGGGGTGCTTTATTCCAGCACTTGCATCCAAAAACAGTCAAGGTGCAAAACAAGCCTCCCTTGCTACTTCTTTTGGGCTTAGTTTGACCAAGCCACCCAGTAGTGACGCACTCTGGAGGCAACAGACATCCCAAACTCTCTTATAGCTCGCTTTTTCTTGATGGAGCATTTCACAACAGAAACAGCATGGTGATGAAGAAGAATATGTGGGACTGCACGTAGTTTTTGGTTGGATCAAGATGGACGTAAACTGTACACGTATTTTGCTGATGGCGGAAGTGGAACAAAATCTTTTAAACAGTTGAAATGATTACCTTCCAGAAGCACTCTTTGTAGTTAAAAACTAGACAGTGTACAGATAAGTTGCCAGTGTTTTTATCTTTGTTTTTGTCCAGTAAAGCCCAGTTTCCATATCAACGTACAGAGATGCAGACAACTTTCCCGAACATTCCTCGATACTACCCCAATGTATGAAATGCTTTACCGTGACTGACTGACAACAACACGCACACTGATAGTCGGCCAAGCCTGGATCAGCAGCCTGGCCGACTATCCGAGTTGTTTGGAGTTGTCAGAATGGAGTGGGCCTATACACTTGCTGTTTTAATTCCAGTGTTTGGTCCAATGGTCACACACACCCTCTCTTCCACAACAGTGCCTGCCTTAACATCTTGTGTGTTCGCAGCAGTCTCTACAACTGTGTGGAAACAAGGCTTTAACAGAGTGATGGAAGGTTTGTGGCAACAACAGTCTTGTAGTTTTCACATGTAGTTGACTTTTCAGTTGAGATAGTAGCCACAAGATTGACATGGGCCCTGTATCTTTCCAACAAAGTTGATTTCTTGATCTTGATTGGTCAATCCATGGCAGCTGACTGTGCAATATGTATACCCACATACCATGTGCTACATTATTCTGTGTTCCATTCATGCTTGTGGGATAACTAATATGTCGATAGCACTATTATGGAAGATGACACTTACACAATTGGACAAACTTTCCTCTGTATTTTTTAGGCAGTGTCCTCGACCAAGTAATGGGTTTTTTTTTTACCTCAGATACAGCCACTTTATGGTTGCATTCCACCACAAACAACAGGTTTTATCACATATTTAAATTGCACTGCTGATTATTTGTGTCTTCCGGCTGTCTCACATGAAATGACAGGAATTTCATTTTTTCATCTTTTCTTTCAAATCTTAGTTGACCTTATTTGGTAATGACTATCTACATGCGCTTGATCACACTTCGATATGGATAAGGCGAATGGCCGTTTGTTTTGTTGTGGCTTCAGCTGATTAAAAAAAGACCAGAAACGTGCAGCCTGTTACCGGTGTACATAATAGTGGTTGTAGGGTAGCAGCCCACTGTGTGGACTTCCATGTTGACCAACTCCACAGACTATGGAAAAGAAAGACACCATTTGTGTCTGTCACCGACAACTGATAAAATAGCGTAGCATTCCTGTTCAGACTTAGCAAATGGAAAGAAAGACTTGTACATTTTTTTGGAGTATTCACAAAACTGATGCACAGATTTTTGGCCAAAGAATGCCTACACATTTTCGGGAGTTACCTTCCACGATGTGGAAAAGTTTGAGACTTTTTTAAAATCCCAAATCTGTATTCTATAAGTGGTGTATTGAATTGAAAAGTGATATTTCTTTCTGTTCCAAGAACATGTATGTGTGATATGTTAACTGTATGATTCATTTGAATATTTCTCTTTGAAGATAATCTTGTTATCAAATACTTTCTTTGCATTTGTATGTGTAAATAAAAAAAACTTTTGTTGGGAGTGGTAGAACAGTGCAAGAGTGGTGAACAGACAGCTTGGAGAAAAGACAAGCTCAAATTTTCACGAAAAGCATGGCATAAGATGAGCTTTGAAGCTTTCCATGGTGAAGATAGCAAGTATAGAGCTGTGCTGTAGCACCATGTGAGGATATCTCTTTTTGAGCATGTGTGGTTCTTAGAAGAGCATGTTTGGTTCTTAGAAGAGCATTTGTGGTTCTGAGAAGAACCAGAGGGTACTGACTATGGACAGAGCATATTGTCCAAAATGTTGAGTACCCTCCGGTTCTTCTGAGAACCACATATGCTCAGAAAGAGATATCCTTGTATGGTGCTACAGCAAACCTCTGTACTTACAAGCCTGGCATAAGTGATCATCTGGGAACACGAAATAATTATACTACCCAGAATTGCTCAGTTGGCTTGACATTTCAACACTACGTAGTTCTAGGTGGTCTTGATGCTTTGGCAGCTATCTTGGAGATATGTGTTTGTTCCACAAAAGCATACCTTTGCCGTCCATGTGTGGACAGGGAAGAACGCAGAGTTCCCCCCTTTCCAAAAATAGTTCTGGAGGATTTGTTGGGTTCAGGATTATCCATTGCAGAATGAAGAGGAACAGTCAAGGAAACAAAGAGTTTGGGTTGCAAGCAAATGTTTTTAATTTTTCATAAATTTCTCCAGCCTTTCTTAGCTACACAATATGAAGGATCAACACTAGGAATGACATGTAAATGTGGTTTGTTGGACCGGTCACGCGTTTGTCGTTACTTACTGGAATTAACAAAGCAACGCTTCCAAGATAGCTGAAAGAGAGAGCCACTCATGTCTGGAACTTAAATCCAGCTTTGCATGCTTGCTGCCATAAAATAGCCCTTGTAATTGTGAGGTTGTCAAGACTTGTCAAAATGACCAAAAAACTGCTCAGTCTCAGACTGAAATTGAGTTCATCCCCTCCCCCTTTGTTTTGTCCTGTTTGTGTGTATGTGTGCATCATTGTACAAAAACGTTTTTAAGTTATTCGACAGTTGCCTATGTATTTCATGTTTGTATCAAACTAATAAAAGTATTAACCAATCAGTGGTATTCCTACAGAATTCTCGACAGGAGTGTGTGACTTTGTATTGTTTGTATTTAACTCTTCGTCTAAACAGCTCGGAAACCAAGCCATGGACATCAGTGACCGCCAATAATTCTATACACTTGCTCAAGGAAAGTTTCTGGCAAACAAGATATTTAAATCTTTGCTGTTCTTTTTATCTTAAAGTAATGGAACTTCATGCATGGTACTGTAGTAATAACAGTGTGTCTGATAAATTGTGTTGTTACCCTGAGCCCTGCCAAAGTATATGCCACGTCCAGCCAAGATTCTGCACACCATTTGTTACTGAGAAGCATTTGGACACTGGCTTCTGTGTTACTTTTCATGCAGAGCTGGAAAGGCCGGTTGGGTTTGGAAATTTGAACTATTTTTATTACTACGGAGAGACCTCCTGGTCATTCACAGGCTCAGTGGGATTTGCCGTAAGATCTCTATCAAAGCTGCTCAAAGAGAAAGCTTTTGTTTTTTCAAGGTGGATTTCTTTTTGAGGCAAACAGAAATCACAATAATAACCACACTGGTCTGCTACTTTTTTCCTGTCCATTATCAGCAGTGCAAACATTTTTGCTAAGACAAAAACACAAACATGGAATGCTTGCAAAGCCAGTTAGTTTATTTTGTAAAGAAATATATACCTCTTGACAGTTTCCCTGAATTTTGGAGTGAATCAAGAAATGAACATGACTGTGTTGAGACAGCTTCTACATATTGGTCTGCCTAGGAAAACTACACAGGTTCTGTATAAAGAGGGCTACAATCTTGCTGGCTCACACAATTTACATACCTGAGCACAGAGTCGTGTTTTGCTACACCACCGGGGAGAGAGATACTCGGAGTCAGGAAGTTGGAAATTACTTTGAAAAAAAGCAACTCTGGAATTGCAGAAAGCTACTTTGACTTAAAAATGGCAGAATTCTATTTTGTTTTTTTTTTATACTAGTACGTGTGCATGAGTAGCAGAATATACGAAACTACAAAAATAAAATCCATATAAACTCTACATAGTGGGAAACATTAAAGATTACCATAAACCTTTCACCAAAATACATTGTGCAATCTATAGACCCTTTGGCCACAATACATTGTGCAAACAAACCAACCACAACATGAAAACTAAGCAACTCGGATATAACTGCAGAATACCAAGTATTGGATGATGCATAAGAGCCCTGGTACAAAACTGAAGAATGTGTTTACACACAGGAAAGCGGAATACACGAGCATTTAAAATACTTCTACCTTGAATTCTACACATTCAACACATTCATACATTCATTGGAATTTCCTTATCACACCCCCAAATAATATGAGGCATTGAATAACATTTTAGTCACAGCAAAATTACAAAATGTAAAAAAAAAAATGATTATTTCAGTACTTGATCTTAGCTTAAGATCTTCCATCTCTCGATTAGCCTTCATTATCCCTTGGGCGAGTACACGAAGTCAAATCAATGGCTCTGGCACAAACACAGGCTTGCTGGTCTGAGCTCTTACTTGCACTGCATATCCAGGGCAGTGGTGATCCTATGGAAAGAAAGACAAAGAGAGTATCATTTCAATAATCTCAATAATCAGAACAGACCAGGTATCATCATTCAGAATGTTGGACAACTTAGCGAGTCTCCAACTGCTTGAATGTGAACAGCCAAAACTGCAAATCATAATGCATTTAGACTACACATTGTAACGTCCAAAACCAGCAGGTGACTGCATGTGTACATGTAAACTGTATATGAACCATGAGCCTGCCAGTTGTGACCGGAGCGGACAAAATGAGTCTCGGGGTCATTTTTTTAAAAAGTAATTCGGTATCAATTTGCATTAGGAAGAGCAAACTGAGCTCTTTCTTTTGACGAGTCACTCAGTTTGGCATCCGCTGAAAATGACCGTTACATGGGTAAAAATGTTGAGGGTTCCTGGTGATTTACACTGCGCAAGATTCTTTCAAAGGCCTATAACTCCAAAGTGGTTTTGGCAACTTGAGACTCATATTGTGAGGTTGGGGTCAAAATTGTGACTTTACAAGGTACCAAGAAAAGAAATGGTCTCCACATGTGCTTGAAACATCCTGCTCCACTTTTAAACATGAAACTGCAGTGTCTTTAAAACTGTCTGCAAGCGTGTGCTCATTAGGTTTGTGTCAGGGGTAACCACGGTGGGGACTATGCCATACAGCTTATGATGTGCAATCGTTAATTAAAACAAAAACATATAATTAAAGGCCCCAGTAGCAGACTGTCACAGTTTCATTAAAGAAACAGAATGACAGCCAAAGATATGGATTTGCATTTCAATCATGTTTTGAAAAAAGCATCTGAAGAAAGTCCGAGAGACAGAATGACCTGGGCACATGAAATTTACTCCAGGATTACAAATTTGAAACTTTACTCAACAGGGACCTAAATTTGTGGAGAGTATCTGATGAAATTGTCTATGGATATTTACATAACAGGATTTTCACATAAAAAGTGTCTCCACTTACAACTGTGTTGGCACTTGTTCCTCGCACAGGTTGGCCAAGATGTACATCAGCGACAGAGCATAGTCATGCTGTAGGGGTGGTAATGCATCGTGTGAGATACTCAATAACAACACTTGTCCTTCTGAACAACGTACCAAACTTACATGACGACATGGACACCCTTAATGTTGGCTAAGATCCTGTCATATTTGAGCCATCACGAAACGTTTAAGAACAGAGTCCTATTCATGTTTATGTGCCTTTGTGCACAGTACAGGTGCCTGTGTTATGTAAGTTGTGCAGACTGGATTTTCAACTGCAAACATGTCCAGTGCCTTTCAGTACACAGCCACTAACGCTTTATGCAATTACATGTACTTTTTAAAGCAAGTGACCTCTATCTTTTAAGGCATAAAGTTCCCTGAAAGCATTGTTTGTTCCAAAAACAAACACGATCTGAGGTGAATTAGCTTGAAGTGATGTCCAACAGCAACGACACACTAATCCATGGCAAACAGGATAAAGCAATGTCACAGTTTGTCCAGCTAACCAACCTGGACAAGATCAAACCCAGTTTTAAAAAGACTCCACACAGAATAAGATCTCATCACAAAGCTACATGTTTATCCAACTAAATACAGTGGCAAAATAGTCAGGCTCCTTCACATTTCTGAGTGATCAATAAATTTAGAGGATTCAGGGGGCACGATCCAAAATGACCATTTTGTGAATACAGCCCACAGGTTTGTGCACACCATGGATACACCCAGCAGGCTGCACTTCTGCACGGAGTGTAAGCGCTCTTGAAATTTACAAAGCTCTTAGGAAGGAACCCTGAGTTCATTAAAACTGACCTTTTTGAAGGGGAAGCACTTCTCCGAGAAGTGGTCGACGGCAGTCTTGTAGCAGTCCCAGTTAGTGACCTGGACACCATGCCGGGTCATGACCTGATCAAACCGGTCTCCACTGTCGTTCAGGACGGTCTTGACAGTGGCTTGCAGAACCGACACCATTGCTTGTTGGGACTGTGGAGGGTGAATATTCAAAGCATCACACAATGTGTGAGTAGTCAGGATTTCCTGCTTCAAGTGGTATAGTAAAACTAGCCTTTGGAGGTGATCCCAAAACGAAGCCGGAGAGGAAAATGGAATGCTCCATGATCACTGAGGGTGGCTAGTTTACTCCAATATGAGATGCAGCAGTCAATATTTGTTTTGTAACACCTCTCCCACAGATCACGCTTGATTTAAGCAATGATTACTTTGATCCAAATACATGTACAATTAAAATGTTCGTCTCCTGATACAAGAAATGTGTTGGAAATTTATAAGCACTTTTCCATACTACCTCTTCAGAAAATGTTTGAACCGAGTTCTGACCCTTAGCACTTTGGAATGCACGCAACGTGCACACAATACGTACAGGCCTGCCAACTTAACCGTACTCCTTCCTGAGGTCAGGCATTACCACACAATATATTAAAAGGTATTTAATGAGCCTTCAGTTCATTTCAATTTTTAATCTATTGTGTGGTAATGCCTGACCTCTGGAAGGAGTACGGCATGTTAGCAGGTCTGTATCCATTTACATACAATACCAGTCGTTGTATGTGTACCATTCATTGGCTGTTACGTACATCCACAGTGCTTTGGTTGCTATGGGTATAGTCCTTTGGGCCATGCACAGCAAGATAGCAGAAACAGTGAATGCCATGGGACAAGCTCTCAGCCATTCAAAATACAGAATCTGTGGGCGAGGTGCTAGAATAGCAAATCTGTGCATATGCCATGTCTCAAGTATAAAAAGTCACCACAGTACCATTTCATTTCAACGAGTAGGGATTTTCGACCAACAAAAGCAATTCTGTGCCTGGGGCAAAACGAGGAAGTTGTCTTGGTTCTGACCTGTCCAAGGGTAGTGATCTCTTTCAGTATCTCGCTGCGTTTCCGTGGATCCCGAGCAGCCATTAAACGGCGATGCAAGATCGCCATGGGAACCTCTGGGCTTGGCACAGCATCCAGCTGTGGAGCAAGGAACAATATATGTGTGGAAATGGGGGACAGCCACAATAATCTTTAACTCAAATTGGATAGGATTGGAAAATTAACATTACAGTTGGTGTGGGATGACACTGTTGAGCCAGGCAAGGACAGAGCACAAGTTAAAGTACAGATAACAGACACTGAATTTGTTAAATGCACGTGTAAATCCATACTTACTGGCACCGGTGTTAGCTTTGCACTCTTGTCCAGTTCAATCTTTGGGCCTTTCCCTTGGTACTCCCCAAGATGGTCCTTATCGAACGACATATCCCCGTATTTGTGGACGTGGCTGGTGTTGGTCTCTGTCTTCACAATTTTGAACTGCTGCAAGAGAGTTTCTATGCTGAAGTCGGCCTACAAAAATGAAAGCGGACCACATAATGAATCTCCCAAGTGCACACTGCACGCACCACAATTTAGCTTTTGTAACTGTTAAGACTGTAATCATTCACGTGATCTATTTGTGATTCCAGGAACCCACTGGCATGGTATAACATAAATGGAACCAAGACACCTTTCTGGAGTTACCTCATATAAGTTCCACTTTATACACGTACTTGGCTTCAATGCTAAACAGCTTTTTTAGACAAAAGTAGTTGGTGGGTGAATTTTTTAGTTCAGTTTAATGCTTTTTCGACAAGAACTTTGTCGTATGACAACATCAAAAAAGTGACCTCATGCATCCGTTGAAAGTATTTTCTAGGAATTGAAAACTCCCATCTTCTTTTAACTTCCAATGAACAATAATAATTAGACATTGTACGCACAAAAAATTGAGCTGAATATCAATTGCATGTTTTTAATGCCCTCTTGAATTTGCAATCATAAGCAAAGCGGGCCAGGGGGGACAGAGAAATGACCAGTTTTAGAAAATACTGAAAGAGCTATATTAATACCAAAAAGATTCTCATTACTTTTGAAAGTCTACACAAAATTTGTCCCACTCAGAAGAAAGGCTTTTAAAGAAATTTGCAGGTTTTGTCATCAAAAATGAAGAGTGACAGTCAAGGAGCTTTATTGTGCATTTTTTATTTCTCTACTGTGTACGCATAAACATGTACAACCCTAGTCCGTACAAAGGGTGTCTACTGACATACTTTATCAGAGTTCTCCATCCACTTCACGCTGTACACATCTCCGAGGTATGTTTCCAGATCTTGGTCAAAGTAGCAAGCATACGACGACTCGTCCGGACTTGAGGCAGTGGTCGTGTAGATGTTATCAATCTTGTAGCTGTCAAACATCGACCCTGACTCGCAGGCCTCCAGGTAGAACACCAACTGAACGTGGAAGAAAAAAGGGAAATGTGGTGTCCTTCAAAAAAAGATTACTTACCCTCTGCTCTTTGCGACAAGGCTCCAGTAATGCACGTGTGCCAAGATACCAGTGTTAAGAAAATAGAATTTGTAAATTCTAATGCCATGCACACAGGAAATTGCATATTAAATGTTCCTCAACACCTGTTTATTCATCTCATGCTCACTGACAAGCCTGTACTCTTGATTTCCATCACCTAAATGGCATATCAGTAATGTTTCTATGGCTGTGTGACATCTTACATACCACAAAATATTTTTGACAGGGATTTATTTCTTATTTACAGAATAAGTGACTGCAAACCACATCTGCCAGTGAATAATCATTTTGCTTTTGAGGAAGATTCTGGTAGGATCGAATTGTCAGACCCTCTGTTTTGATTTGCAGATATTGGGTCACTGCATTCAGCAAGCAAATTGCAGCAGTAACTGAATTTTGATGCCTATTGCCACATTATGAGCATTGAACCTTTAAATAATGATGTACAGGCCAAACCGACCCGAAACATTAAAGACGTATTAACCCTAACAGTCCTCAGTCCTTCGCCTGTTGGAGGACTGAGGACTGTTAGGGTTAAAACCAAATCCGAACTGAAACCAATCTGAGCTCTCCAAACCGACCCGAACTAACAAGAAATCAGGGAAAAACCGACCTGAAACAACAAAACGTAACCGAATCCAAAAAAAATCCAAACATCTGGTTTGGGCTAATCATCCTTTATTTCAAACAAATTGTATCCGTTTTGTGCCTGAACAATAATAATATAAAGTTCCTGCTTGTCTGCAAACCATGCACAATATTTGGTATTCCAACTGCGCATTTCATGATATTTCATCGTATGCGTGCAAGAGTATTGCGGGTACCAAGAAATATTAAGAGATCGCCATGTTTTGAAATAACCCTTTCGAAAAAGTTTGGACAGCAACGTATTTTCACGTTTCGTGTATTCAGAGTTTTGGTTGAACAATATTTGTGATCCTCTTTTCAATTGCATGGAACAAAATTTATACGCAGTATGCAGAATCAGTTACTACATTCCCGTATGTAACTTTGTCTGTTTTATCTGCCTCATTTTTCCCGAAAGTAAAATCTTGGTGTGAAAAATGCATAGTTGGCTGAACTGGCTTGAAGTCTGTGTGCAGCTGTGCGTGACCATGTTTCTGATCTACTCAGAACAGTATTACTGTTCATGTTCACTTTTTTATTTTGATATGCTGCGTCACTGCCGCTAATAACCTATGAATTGGCTATGTAATCTGAAGCTCTAAAAAGTAATTTCATCACGTGAACTTCCCGTTTCAGTTTTTCGGTTATTGTTGGTTTATTTTGGTTTTCTTACAATATGGCTTAACCGGCCTGGCCTGACCAAAAACCACAAGTGCAAAACCGATCTGACTCGATCCAAAGTCGGTTTTGTGTCGGGCAGGTTTCGGTTTCGGGTTGGTTTTGCACAACATTACACTCAAATATCAAATACCTTTTTGAACTTCTTTGCAGCTGCCATCTTCTCCAAAGCACCTTGCAATTCCTTTTCGGAGAGCTAAAATCACCAGAAAACTCAATGTCAAATTCACCATCAATCAGAAGTTATTATGCAACATTAAAATATTTGTCAAAATGAAATATGATACTGGTTCAATTGTTGAAGGCTATAAAATCATGCACAAGCTGGAAATCTACACAGCCTGTTTCACAAAAGACATTTGAATTACATACAGCATTATTTCTGGCCGAAATTTTGGCAATCCAAAAAGGCAAGATACAGTGGCCAAATTCTGCAACAGAGTTAAACACCATGAATACTGATTCACACGGCTGACTGAGTCAAAGCGCGCTCAATGCATTAACCTGTAAGCCTTGTCTGTATATACAGACTGGGGTTTATGCATCGTCTAGCATCACACGTTATGCATCTTAGACATCACGAAAGTAACCTGAATGACGACACTACTGGCTGCCAACCTTCTGGAATGGAAGTAGGCAACATCCTTTCTGCTTGTGAGAGGAAGATTCCCCATCATCTGAAGCAGCTCACCACAGAGGTATACATTACAAGCATGCGTGTGCATAATAACTTTAGTTGAGCTGCATCAGTAGCAACTTATGAGTTGTATATGTCACAAGACCACACAAACTAGGGACTTGTCCAGTGCACTAACCATATCAGTAACCTATCCTCTCTCCTATCTAATGTTTTTCCTGGAAGTTGTTTCTTTGGTGACTTTTATTTCCCCTGCTTGATTTGGCTGAGTATGCTCACCGTGGACGAAGGGAATGCGATCAGGTCTGTGGCTCCGTGATCAGAGAAGAAGACAAAGACATTATCATTTGGTCCACTGCAAATGAAAGAATCAATATTGTTTACAAAAAAAAACACAATACAAATATGCTATTCTCTAAAATTCAAACAAGGAAAAAAACACTGAGTGCAAAAAAACTTGATGCAGTAGTGTTACCACTCATGGGCTCCTTGTCTGAGCATGAGTGGGTGCTACGTTTTAATGGCATCCAATTAATGGTATCCTTTTTATGCACGATTTGCACGCATATAGTTATGACGCTGGTTACGGAGTGTCTCAAACATTGGGAACATTCAAGCTCTATTGGACCTTTCCCACGGGAACACTAGTGTTCCATAGAACTTTGTGCATAGACCATTCTGAGGTAGCTTTCCAATGGGAATGCTATATTCCCTGTGGAAGGTTGCCTGTTCTGGAACGAAAACAAGGCGTTCCGAATGGAACATTCAAACCATTCAATATGATGAGACACTCCTTTTTTGTGCAAGCAATTTCATATAAAAATGTACAAAGTCACAGATACACATGTGGGCACTTGGTGCGTTATCAGAATATAGGCAGTGCAAGCAAGTCAGCTTGGCACGCTGGTACTTTCCTCACCTTCAGTTTCACCTTATGACCGGGGTTCAAATCCCACCCGGGTCAGTATGTCAGCTGAGTTTTCAGCCCCTACCCCATTCTGTGGATTTATTCAGGGTTTTCTCCCACCTGTCAAACTGTGCATATATGTAGTTTCTTCAACATGGACTTGATCAGTTGCGGACAGGGAGGGGGAATGTTTCCCAACCTCCATGCACACTTTTTTGTAGTAAGATAAAAATTGTACACTTAAATTTTAATATTACAGTTCATAATAGCAAATGATGTGCCTCCTAACTTGAAAATGATGTAAAAAAATCCTCAAAAAACTGGGTAACGTGGTCAGAAACTGCCTCGGATCACAAAGCAGAGCATCTTGAGCCCCCAATTTTCCATTCACACCATTAACAGCTTTGCGCTTCACACCCACACCGGTTGATGGGGTGACAGATGTCCTTGTTTTTTTCATCCACTTACCTGGCGATGACCTTGCCACTGCCAATGCCTTGCATTGCTGCCTTTTCCCCTTGGAGAATTGCCAGAAAGTTCTTGGGAGTCACTTGCTACAGTCACCCCAAGAAAACAATGTAAACCATTTTGTTAAAACTAAATTTACCCCATAGCATACATTGCAGGTGTGCATCAGTGAAAACTTTCAATATGAGATTTAGTGTACGGTACCTATCAGTTCAGAACTTAGCATGACGTTTTACTCAGGACTGCTTTAGTAACTTAGGAAGTACAGGACAGCTGAATTGACCACGCAGATTGGGCATATTATGCTCTGCCAGAGTCATAAAAATGTAGTTAAGATAGACTTTTTGTGACTTCCAACTTGATGGTACATGAAATACTCCATACTTCTCCAGTGTAGTCCTTAGGCACCCCGGTGTACACATTTGGTCCCTTGGGTCTGTTGATGATTACACCCTTATGAGGATTGCTACAAAAACAGAACAGAAAAATCTTACTAGAAAGTACAGCACTGAACTATTGGCTACCTGAAGTATCAGATACAAACTTTGACATGCAGGACAATTCGCTCTTATCAGGGTCATCAACTGTTCAGTTTATGACTAGCAAATTCGGACATCTCTATGATGGCAAACACGTCCACGTTTAAACAGTCTGAACAGTGATACCATTAAATATCAACTACAATGGTTTGCACACAACTTACTTTTCATTGCGGGCAATGTCATCGTACATCATGACCACAATGTTCTCATCTGGAATGCCATGGTTATGCAGGACCTGGTAGGCATGGCAAACATCAGCCTGTTGGATAAACAGTAACCAGCACAGAAAAAATATGTGAGATCCAACCAGTTTACATGCAATGCATCTAGCCAGCTCGTCTGATTTCAAAGCCATACATTTTTGAAAGTGAAACACAACACGGAGAGGATTTAATGGACACTCTCGCACAAAGATACACTTTTGAAATGACATTTTGGCCTCCTGAAAGTAGGATTTGCACCTCTTAAATAAACAGAGTTTACTTCAGTCAAATCATGCCAAGAGACCAATTTGTTTTTCCATCCACTCTTTCAATTGGAAAGGAAAACAAACACTCGTCAAACACAAAACTGGACAAGTTTTGGGGGTGTTCAAGTGATACAGAAAATATCTGTAACCATTACGAGAACCTTATTAAAAATGTGACTACTCGCCCAATGTACATGTACTGTGTGCTTGTGCCCTAAGCTATGTGTACCTGATGTCTGTAGTTGCCCCAACCACTAGAGCCAGCTACCAGCAATGCCCAGTGGACGCTTTTATCATCCCTCGCACTTGGTGCAGCAGCAGAGTAGCAAACAGAGACAGCCAGCACAAGCAACAAGACCTGTATGTTCCTCATTTGGGTTTCTTGTCAATCTTCCTGTCTTTCTAAAAAACGAAACAAAAACCTTCCTTCCAGATACTGGGCACATAAAAAAACAACTCACCCCATCATCAAGCACACAGAACAAAAAAATGGATACACTGAGGTCTCCTGAGGGCCTCATTCAAACAAATCTCCAGAAATACTAAAGTTGACAAGTTACATGTATGGTGCAGTTCACATTTCCCAATTTTGCTTACTTTCACACTTCGGCCAAACTTTGCTTTGGCAGGGGTTTCCAGAGCACTTGAAAGGGACAATGTGAAATCATTTTGGAAGGCCTCTTACGGAACTTCAATACTGCTAGGTCACCTCTGATGTTTTTGCTCGCTTTTTTGCTTTCAGCACATCAGCTCTGAAGACTCCTTTTTCTTATGTAGGCACTGCATTTTTAAAATTATGTCAGAGAATGTACAGGTACTGTACACAGGAAAGATCAATTTGTTACAAATTTCAGTTGCTGAACTTCTTTAAGTTCTCTCTCTTTTAATTTGTCTGACACTATAAGTCCTATAACATTATGATCCTAAAAGGATTGTCTATTTTCTCAGTCACTCTTACTTTGAGTAACAGTCTGAAAGGGTTCTTTTAACTACAGATTTTTGTGTAAGGACAATTTTGAACAAACTTTCCTCCCTTTCTTCCAGTACATGTACATATACTCAGTTTCCATATTACTATGGTAATTCTTTTATCACGGCATTGGGAATTTGTGCGCTGCCAATGACCCCTCAATCGGCGAATCTGGCAAAGGCTAACAATCAACAACTTAGTGTCTTAAGCTTAGTTTTATTAAAAACAGAATGAAAAATGTTAGAAATTTCGGTACATTTTAATAAAAAATGCAAGTTTTCTGTACTTTGTAAATTTCCTCCACTATGTCTGTCAACACCTACCGTCTATCTTTTGAACAAATATTTCTGCCAATGGATCCCACGGATATTCATTACTGGGTTGCCAGAATGGCCAAAGGTGTTGAAATAAGGAATTCTGTGCTGAAAAACTGCTTTCATGCTTAAAATGCACCCCAGTCTCCACAATAATAGACTTGTATCAATTGTACTTTTATCCTTTGGGCAATTTCACGTAGTAGCGAATAATTACACAAACATCAGCTTTCAAATTTTTTATATTTCTAATACAACTTGACCAAATTTTCAAGGGAATTTAGAATTTCTGACATTAATTATGAAATAATTCAAGCCTGATGAGATGGCCATAATTCCTGGGGAACTAGACCTAAGAAATCAGACATTTTAAAGTATTTTTTCAGGCATCCAACTGTGCCGTCAAGAGAATGAAATCTGCAATACCTGCAGATATTTGTTCCGTGTGCATGTACAAATACGAATTAAGTTATAAGATTAATCCCCAAGTTACTTCTCAGTTAGGATTTAAAGTTATTCCTTGCTGGATTAATCAGGGTAAGGTCACGCAGTGCAATTACATGTATTCCTATCTCATTGTCTTGGTGAAGGGCATCTTTAAGCAGAAGTCTGTAAAACAGTCAATTACAACTGGCACATTTATCACACAGCTTTGCAATACTCATTCCTTATGTCTTTATTTATAATTTATTTTTGTAGGCCTCCATAGGAACCATCTCTCGATACCACAATATTACAGACTGCAACTCTGCTTGCATATGGTGCACAAACAAATTCTCTGAGCCATTATAGAGGAAAATAAACAAACAAAACTTTCTACAATTACAAATAGCTCAAGTAAAAAAAAAAAGTTAAACAACAGCAAGGACAGGATAATTCCGGGAAGGTTTAAAGTGAGAAATATTTATTTTGATCTGGAAATGTGGTAACTGTCACAATAATTGAACGGCCCATGCTACATTTAAATATCCTACCATTTCAGAAATATAATACTAAAACTACAAAAACTGGCCATGTGAATCATGGACGTGTATGACAGACACTGTGTATGGAAATACAATGCATAAGACCTCTAGTCTGGAATGGCCTTGTAAAGAACATGCCCAAACCAATTGTGGCGTAAGAATGGAGGCCACGTGATTGTTACGCCAAATGATACCGCATCCGGGTAATGTTACATAATGTTAGAAAGGACATGTGGAAGGACAAAGGGACAATGACTGCACCTGTTTCCTTCACCAATACGGTATCCTAGTATGGCTTGTGACACATGAATCAGGTGACAGGGGCCATACACTGTATCATATTAGTAAAAAAATAATAATTCCATTCTGTAATAGATTGCAATGTTCCAATCCACTTGGCCTAATGGCCTTCAAGCCTCACCCCTTTGAATAGAACATTCAACCGATCACCTCATGAAACAATCTTACCAACAGCACCAAATCATTACATTGTACTTACATTCATAACTGTATCATGCTGCATGCCGACAAAGGTTACAGCTAGGCCTATTTTAAGGTGTCAGGCCAACTCGTCCCCTGGCCAACTTGCCCCATGGCCAACTTGCCCCTTACCGATTGGTAATAAATTTGTGCCGGATACTGGGGGATAGGGATTTTTAGGAGTGGCACTATATCACAATATACATAGGGCAATGTTTGTGATACATCTGTAATATGTATTACATTCGTGCAGAATCTCAGATCAGAATGGCACATTTATGTCTTTTTTACTGTATTCCCTTTTGGAGTGATATTGAGTAGGTCTACATTTTACTCTTTGGCCCAAGTCTGGGAAGACCGAAAAATTCTTCACAATTCGGTTTAATTTTTCAAAATGGCTACTGTTAAGGTAACTGTAACGAGACTTTCGAAATTCTATAGTTACTGCATTGCCCAATTATCATTATTACTCAATATAAGGTTCAATTTCCTAAATCAAACATTGCATTGCAATGGCTCAAGCAGTACGCACATCGCTGTACAATCCAGACTTGCTAGGGTTGAGTCCACCGAAGACAGAAATTTTTTTCCCCTTTTTTCTTTCCTTTTTCACATCCCTCCATTTTAAAAATCAGATCGTATGTTTAATTTCTATAGGCTTACATGTTTTTCTTTTCTATTTGGGTAGATTCATACCCTTGGAGGATTTTTTTACAGGGAAATACAGTCTGAGATCCATTCATGTAGACTGGTCTGGTTCCTGTTTCCAATGCACCTAACTGGTACAAGATAGAAACTTGCCGAAACTTCTGGACCCATACTAAACTACCTTAATTTTTTGTTCACCACAAAAAAGTGGGGGTTGGATGATTCAATTAGTAGTCAGAAAAGGAGGTCACGAAGGACGATGTTCGTCATATGCATATCACATATACCTAGTTATACTTTCACATGTACCATTCCACCAACAACACATTCACGTTGAAGAGACATGACATGGGAAGTTGAAAATCGAACCACAGACGAATTGATAGAATAGGCCTTATCAAGTGTACCGGTATTTATGAGACATGTATGCATACATGACCATGACGACCATCTTTTCTGACTACCTGATTAAATAGCCCATCCCCCACCTCAAAAAGTGGAGGGATATGATTATGCCCATACAGTACATGTACGTAGGACACGATGACTACATCATGTATCAAGTATCATAACTTTGACACTAGGAAGTAGGCTGGACTAGGCATGGTCATGATCGATGGTAGGGACATGAGTTTTGCCCGTCAACTGTGGGCCAGGTTTAAGCTTACATACAGCGGGACAGTTGGTGATGACTTTAAAGTTACTCACTTACATCTTTAAAAATTATAGGCAGTTACACGTCCTCTTCTGATTGCAGGCCTTAAGATTTTTCCCTCCTGGATCACGAGGTGACGGTCCACTAGCAGTAGCACTGCAGCAACGACGTCTCATCAGCTACATGTACGTGCACGTCTATTGACACTGTCAGATGGGGTGGTTTTATTAGTGTGTCCTCGACCTCGCACGCATTGGTACTGGCGCTGGGCTGATCACGATCACGTGCAAAAATCACATGCCCCAGTCAAGTCCTGTCTAAACAGAGCTATAAATAACTTCATCGTGAATGATGCAACTTACCTGCCACACTTATATCGCCAACTTTATAATTTTTATTGTCAAATTGTTTTTTTATTGTCAAAATACATAACCGAGACCAATTTAAACGAAACAATCATTTCATTAAATCTGGGGCCAATATCATAGAGCTGCTTACACCAAATTTGCTTAAGCGTGAGAAAACCTTGCTTGATAACAACCAAACTCCATTTGATGTAAATCGTTTTGGAATAGCATTTAGCTGTCTTTTGGTTAGCATGGCAATCACGCAGAGTTTGAGCTAGTAACGTTTGTTTTTTAAGCAGGTTTTTTGCGCATAAGCAGATTTTTTGCTTAAGCAGCTCTTTGAAATTGGCCCCAAAAGGCAAACTGACAAAACCCCCCAAATTTAAATAAACCAAACTCTGCGGCGTAGAGTTTGGTTTATTTAAATTATTTAACTACTCACGTACCAACAGAGGGCGCCACAAGAAGGTACATTACAAGTGGTGCATATTTTGAGATCGAAAAGACAGCCAGGAATCCCAGAAGATCCGGCACTGAGAATAGTACAATGTAGGTCTATGCTATAAGCCAGCCATGGTCAAGCAAGGAATTAAGATTTTCTGCAGGATAAAGCCGACGAAAGCCAAAACTGGGGTGAGACAATCACGTAGGATCGTACGAAAAACTGCGACAGGCCTAGTTTAAAATTTTCATCTTGCATGCCAAACTGTCATATGACCGTGGCCTAATGAATTGGCCTAACTGCAACTGAATTAGGCCTAGGCCTTATGTTAATTAAACTAGTATACTACTCACTACCCTTCCTCCTCCCCCCACCCCCAAAAATAATAATAACTTGTAGGACCAAACAAATTACAAAAAGTGAGAATTTGTGCCACAGAGCAAGGAATCCATTCAATTATCATGATTATCGTGCCAAAAAAGGAATCCCGAAAAATTTGTTTCCATCTGCTTTGCAAATTGCACTGCTCCTTGGGGGCCCCATCCACATAGGCTAGGCCTATATACACTTTGTGAAACTGTTACTATAGAGTAATACTATTTGGAAAATAAAGTGAACTGAGCTGAACAATTGGCTATTTCTTTGTACATAACAAGTATAGATTGGGCAATAACACTTCAAATGTTAGGCCTACTTAAAATGTAGTTTTTGATACAATTTGCAACCGACGTTGCCTATGCACAACGTGTGCCAAGATTCCACAGAAAATCACTTCGTGATGCACAACATGCAATATGCGTTGTACAATTGCGGCAATCACTTTTCAGCGGAGCGTACAAAATTTGTGCAATTCGTTAAATTTCAACAAATAAAATTCCACAAATGTCGATTAATATGTGTAGCTTACAAATTGTTGGGTTTTATTCTCATACTATCCTATCTTCAGGTAAACTCTTGATAAAATCCACGATCACACTTTTCAGATGATGATCCAACCAGTTTCAAAATGTCTTACAAAAGCAAGAGTGCCGTTGGTTTGTACAACACTAGGGCCTTTATCACCAGTTGTTGATAAAAGTCTATTTTCACATATCCCTACCATACTCTAGAAATGGGCAATAAGCTGAAGGTATTGTTATCAGACTGATTCAAAGACGCAATACGCTGAAAACGACCAAATAGGGTGCCCTCTATGAGCCACTATTTCACGTTCCTATACTGTGGGGAAAATGAGAATAAGGCTATTGACATGATTGACCAAACTCTTTAGTTACCTTTACACCAAATATGCTGGAAATTTCACTGTTCATGCGCTATGAATATTTCCCACACCTCTACCAAAAAGGTTTCAGTTTTTTTTATCACGTGGCTGCAAAAGATGAGGAAAAAATATAAATCCCTATGCAAAGTGAAGGGAGGGTTGCCCCCTTGCCCAGACGTGAGTGTGATATAAACAACCTGTGACTGCAAAAATGCTTGTATCAATCATGACTTCATGTCAATGATGATGATTGTTACAGTTATCATACCAATCAGTTTAGCGTTATTTACAGCACTTTATAGGTACTTACAGGTCCTGTTCTGGGGAAAGAGTTCCAAACCTACATGTATGACAACCCCCAAAGCTGTGGGGTTCAATGTCCGCCACACTCCCATGAGGGTTGAGATCGTGATTGAGATCATGGAGGAAGGAATAGACATGATAGACTCTGCCTATATGTACATCTTGTAATGGTAGTCTTGCTTTGAAAGAATCACCAATGAGTATCTAGAATTGAGTAGGCCTAGCTGATTGATACTGTACATGTACAGTGTTACAGTGTCATCTTCCCTAGTGTCAGTGGTTTCCCTATCTTTCCCTGGGTTACCTAACCTAAAACTTGGAGAATTGCTGTGGTTTACAAAATCTGCACCCTCGGAGCAGCCTTTCCTTGATATCAGTCATGCCAGTTTAGTGGTTCCACATACTGGCACATGAAACATGGTAAGTTACTCCCTGAACTGCAGTACCCTCTCATCATTCACCCTATTATTCTGGATCTATACATAGGGTACTAGACATATTGTACATGTACACAGGTACTTGCATGATACTGCCGGCAATTTCCT